>NC_052956.1:19537507-20137507 GCF_013358895.1 Oreochromis aureus | reverse complement strand
AATCGTTCAAGATTAAAAAAGGCACCTAACTAAAGGGATGAAAAACTTTACACAAAAGAAGAAGTAGAAGAAGAAGAAAAAGGCGTTTCCCGGGGAGTTGTTGGCTAAAAACTTGGCATATCTTGGATTGGTGTAAGTACGTCTTTAAGAAAATTGAAACTGTACAAGTGGAGGACAAAGGAACAGGTGGCAGGCCTAAAACCTATCTGTGGGAGATGAACAGTTTCTGACAGTCATGCCCTTCATAAATAGGTAAAAAAAAATCCCGTAAAGGCCTGAAGCAGGGCCTGAGGGCTGCATCTGGACCTTCACTCACTCGATCTACTGTACTGTTTACTGAAGCCACATTGGAAAGAGTCTCAGTGGAAGAGTCGCTGTAAAGAAAACATTCTTAAGGAACCGAAACAGGGAGAAAAGACTGAGGTGTCACAGTCTGGCAGAGGCAGACTGTATGGATTGACGAAAAGGACCGAAAAAGCAGACTCCAAGGAACAGGGAACAAAACTTGAATGTTAACAAAAAGCGTGCTGTTTAATGAGGCAGGTAAAAAAGGTACAAACAAAGGGCAAGGCAAACTGAAGTAAAACTAACATTAACCTAAACTGGGAGAACTAAACAAACAACATGAAAAACCTGGATATGAAACCTGGCGTGGAGAACATGACATGAACAACAGACAACCTGACAAAGAATGAACAGAAACACACAGACTAAACACACACAAGGGTAATTCGTGGAAGTGGAAACACGTGGGGAAACAGCTGACACTAACGAGACAAAGGAAGCAAAGCTGACTACACTGACGTAGGACGTGGACCTTCAAAATAAAAGAGGAAACATGAGACACAGACGTGACAATACAAACTTGACAAAATAAGACATGCAGCATGAAACACAAAGGGTAAAGGGAGACTAAAACACAGGGGTAGAAGACACAAGGGGAATCTAATAAACAAATGAACTTAGATAACCTAATGAACTTAAACATAAACCATAAACATCAAAAATAAACTAAAACCCAAAACGCTGGGTCAAAAGACCCAGGAACGTGACATGAGGTGTGAAAACTGGACTGAAAATCAATGGCAACAGGTTTTATGTACATTTCTGGCTCAAGTCATCATCAGTATACACGGAGTAGGTCAGAAGATCTCAAGAGACACAACAGTGATTGCCTACATCTGTCTGTAAATCATGGTGCTGGGGGTCTTGTCAATATTGATGCAATGCCATGAGGGAAGGGACTGATTGACAACAACTTTATTTCTCAGAATGGTTTATTGTATTGTTGCTGTAAAATAGTGTACTGCAGAAATAAACTGAGCCGAATAACTGTTGTTAACAAACATCCTACTAAAACTGCATTACCACATTTTTAAAAATTACAATATACAGTATCTCACAAAAGTGCGTACACCCCTCACATTTTTGCAACTATTTTATTGTATCTTTTAATGGAACAACATTGAAGATATGATGCTTTGATACAATGTAAAGTAGTCAGTGTACAGCTTGTATAACAGTGTAAATTTACTGTCACCTCAAAATAACTCAACATACAGCCAATAATGTCTAAAGCACCAGCAACAAAAGTGAGTACACCCCTAAGTGAAAATGTCCAAACTGTGCCCAAAGTGTCATTTTTGTGTGTGGCAGCCATTATTTTCCAACACTGCCTTAACTCTTTTGGGTATGGAGTTCACTAGAGCTTCACAGGGTGCCACTGGAATCCTCCTCCACTCCTCCATGATGACATTATGGAGCTCGTGGATGTTAGAGACCTTGTGGTCCTTCACCTTCCATTTGAGAATCCCCTACAGATGCTCAATAGGGTTCAAGTCTGGAAACATGGTTGGGTAGTCAAGTGCTTTTACCAGTACTTGACTACCCACCTACTCTTTGGAGGTGTGTTTGGGGTTGTTATATTGGATCATACTGGAATCATATTATCATATTGGAATACTGTCCTATGGCCCAGTTTCTGAAGGGAGGGGATCATGCTCTGCTTCAGCATGTCACAGTACATGTTGGCATTCATGGTTACCTCAATTAACTGTAGTTCCCCAGTGCCAGCAGCACTCATACAGCCCCAAACAATGACATCCCACCACCATGCTTGACTGTAGGCAAGACACACTTGTCTTTGTACTCCTCACCTGGTTGCCGCCACACATCCTTGACACCATCTGAACCAAATAAGTTTATCTTGGTCTCATCAGAACACAGGTAATCCATGTCCTTAGTCTGCTTGTCTTCAGCAAACTGTTTGCCGACTTTCTTGTGCATTATCTGTAGAAGAGGCTTCTTTCTGGGACAACAGCCATGTGATGCAGTGTGTGGTGTATGGTCTGAGCACTGATAGGCGGACCCTCCACACCTCCAACCTCAATGCTGGCAGCACTCATACATCTATTTTCAAAAGACAACCTTTGGATATGAGGCTGAGCATATGCAGGCAACTTAGTCGACCATGGCGAGGTTTGTTCTGACTGGAACCTGTCCTGTTAAACTGCTGTATGGTGGTCTTGGCCACGGTGCTGCAGCTCAGTTTCAGGGTGTTGGCAATATTCTTATACCCTAGGCCACAGGTGTCAAACTCCAGATCTCGAGGGCCGCTTTCCTGCTGGTTTTCCAACTAACCTGCCCTTGTACCTTCTTATTGGCAAAGCACACCTGATCCAGATTATCAGCAGCAGATAGGGCAGGGATATCTCAAAAACAAGCAGGATGCTGGCCCTTGAGGACTGGAGTCTGACACCCCTGCCCTAGGCCATCTTTATGTGGAGCAGGGGTCCCCAATCCCAGTCCACGAGGGCCGGTGTCCCTGCAGGTTTTAGATCTCACCCTGGGTCAACACACCTGAATCACATGATTAGTTCATTACCAGGCCTCTGGAGAACTTCAAGAAATGTTGAGAAGGTAATTTATTCATTTAAATCAGCTGTGATGGATCAAGGACACATCGAAAACCTGCAGGGACACCGGCCCTCGTGGACTGGGATTGGGGACCCCTGATGTAGAGTAACAATTGTTTTTTTCAGATCCTCAGAGAATTCTTTGCCATGATGCGCCATGTTAAACCTCCAGTGATCAGTATGAGAGAGTGTGAGAGCAATAACACCAAATTCAACACACCTGTTCCACATTTGAACCTGACTACTAGCAGCAGGGTAGTCAGTATGTCACTATTTACTTTAAACAGTTTACTACACTGTGTAAAAATGCATTTTTTATGCTTTTCAGTGGTATGTAAAGATGATTTCTTGAATACAGAGTTTTCCTGTAGTTTTTGTTAGAAACTCAGGTTTTCAAACAGGAAAACAACACTCCCACTGAATTCACTTCACTAACGGTGTAAATGAAAATCACACTTTTTTTTACTAGATTGCCCTGTAAAAAATCAGCTTTGACTAAAGTTTAAAACATTTTTCCTTCACTCTTGTTAAATCATCAGTAACTACACACTAATCCAGACAATCACAGGAAACATTCAGGCTCCAACAAGATTCAAATAATTCCCCAAACCTAACAATAAATCCAATAAAGAGATTTTTCACAAACAACACCATCTTAGAGAGAAAGCAGCAAATCAATTAAAAGTACTATTGAGGACCCTAACATAATTCATAGTGCTCATAATGCTGTGGTCAAGAGTATGACAGTTTCACAGAAATTAAGATCAGACCGTCCAGCGTGTTTGCAGCAATCAGGAGGTCATTAGTCACCTTGAGTGAAGTGGCCTCAGTGCTGCAGGGAGCCTTGAATTTTCTTCCAAAAGAAGGTGAAATTTATAAATGACAGTCATTAAAAGAAAAAAAAATCTTCTCAAGGACCTCAGCCAAGAAGTGTACTTTTTAAAAAAATTTAAGAAAGTACAATTATAAGGATGAAGGAAAATTCAGCTGTAGTAGAAGAGACTGACTAATGTTCTGTATCTGTATGTATTGTGGGTGTATTGTGTAGTTTCTTTAACCCTCAGTTAAAATGACCAATGACATCATTATGTTTCATACAGGAATACTAATTTTAATTATGTTACGTGTATAGTTTCTGAAGTTTCAGAAATTCTAAAATTTATTTAATTGTGGGTTTTAATCATTTTTATCCATAAACAAATGTTTATTTATGCAATTCTTGTATGTTTGAGTGAATATTTATTTTCCAGTGAAGTCACCAAGTCACCATAGTGAGGGTGTTTTTTCATCTCTTTCATCCCTCCATGTTTTCATTTAAAACAAAATTAAAGGAAATAAATGTCTGTAAGGAAAATGGCTGTAATTTTTATGGGATTTAAGGATCAGCATCAACGTATCTGCACCAGTAACTCTTGTTATTGTTGTGTCTGTTAGCCAAGAAGAGCAAATTTGCTGTTTGACCAACACATTTTGGCCTGTAGCAAGTTTGCTGCAAAACATTACAACACACAAAGATGCAAACATCAGTGAAAAAGTTAAAAAAAAAAATACAATAAACTGAAACTTTATGTCAGAAAACACACATATTTCAGCACAACTTTTCACCGCCAGTGGGCCAGCTCCTGTGAAGTAACTGAGACATTCATAGTAGGAAAAATATTTTATGATTGAAAATATTTCAACAGCACATATAAACACATCTGGGGTTATATATTATCCCAGTCAGTTAGATGTAGGTTAAAAAATAACTGAATATGTTGAAAAATAATGACTATCGTAAATGTTCAAAATACAACACAAGACAATATTCAAATGAGGTATTTGAGGTGTGAAGATTCTTTCTTCATGTCTGTGAAGGTTCTCAGTCATCCACGTCATTGTAGTCTGAGGAGCTTGGAAAGAAAAGCGTCTGGACTTTAAGTTGCTTGAAGACGTTTCACCTCTTATCCAAGAAGCTTCTTCAGTTCTAGGGTCAAATGGTGGAGAGTCCCAGATTTAAGCTCTGTGGGAGTAACCGACTGAGAGGGACAGTAGACCCCCTAATGATCCTCTACCTAATCACACGAGCCAAGGTGTGAAAATGGGTGTAGGTCACAATCAGCCAAGGTTTTGGGTAAGCTCATTGTGAAACCTAGCCCCACCCTATCATGTGATTTCCTGAGGTCAGATGGCCCAGGATGTGAGTGGGCGTTAAGGCGTCTGGGAAGGGATCTCAGAACTGGATTATAGCTGGCAGACAGTTGGTGTCGCAAGCCACCAGCTCTGTTCAAACTCGTATGCTCATAAAGGAAGCAAAACTATAGTGAGAGCACACACACAGCAATGAAATGATAAATCTGTCAAGTATGGTACGTATGCACTTGCATTTATTTCACACTAACAGTTTAAAAGCTGCCACAGTGGGAAAAAAAGACAGGACAACTATAAATACAAGTGTCAAGATTGTTTTAAAAAGGAATTTTTAAATTGAGTGAACAGAAACCAGAATGTAAGTGATGGAGTAGGTCATCCAAATCATGAGCCGTTAGAGCTGTGATGAAGGACAATGATGTCAGGGAGTCATTAGCTGCTGCTCGTCACTTTTTATCTAATTTCCTAGATGCATTAAATTAATATGATCATTATCCTGAGATTCATAATAAATTGGCCACAATTTAACCACATATAACGAAAACTTACAACAGGAATGTGTCTGGGCATGCACACAAGTTCATGCCCAACCTTTTGCGTTTTGTGTGTGTGGAGCTGCTAAACCGATTCATCAAATTATCATCTAATGAGAGAAAGTAAGAGGATTTTTCAGACTGTTGGACTGATTTTTAATTCGGAGCATAATGGGACTCCATTTGTGGAGATTACATTGTGTTTGGGGAAGGGAAAATGAGGAGTGCAGGGGAGATGGAGAGACAAGTTATTGTTAAAAATTCATCTGTGCATTTTGATTGAAGGCAGAGGTGTCTTTGGGGGGTTTGTGCAAGTTTAGGCCATACATTGTATGTTACAGAGGATGCAGCACATTGTCATAATCGTAGGCTCCTCTGCCATCCAGTAGCAATGCTATCCATCATTGACGAAGTCACAAGAAGGCGATAGCATGACTATGAAACAAATCGCCCAACCCTGTGATCCGTCACAGTTCACATCTTACTATAATACACAAAACATCTATCTGTCTGTGTCTGTCCATAATCAGGTGCTGAGTAACCTAACTTGGCACAAACAAAAACAAACTTGGTTCTTATCTATATCAGATAAAAAGGGCGAGAAACTAAATTTGACAGGCTTTAAAGAAAGAAAGTAAATTTTGACAGCACTTCTTACACATGTTCAAACTTTCAACACTAAAATTGTTGCAAAACGGAGAAAATCAGCAGAAAATGTTCTAAAAATTGGCTGATTTGAGTTGGAATCAGTTGTTTCTGGGAATGCTGAATAAATAAAATGTCGGTATTTTTACTTTGCTTATTTCACGTTTCTTCACCAGTAGCTGTTGATAAAGCTCTCAGACTAAAATAGAGCAGAATTGTGTGAAACTCGTGAATTTACTGTATTTATTTTTCAAAAGACTGAATTTAAATTACAATTTTATTTAAACTAAAGTGCCATCAGTGGAGAGCATCACTTGTAAGCAAGCTGGTGGTTTTAAAATGTTTATTGACTGCAACTAAAAGATGTGGCTTCTTCATCTTAAGTGCTCGCAAAGACTGTCTTCATCTCAGAGCCTGGAGGGAATCGTGGCTGTTGTTTACTCAAGGGCAAATATTACAAAATAATTTACTTTTTTTCTCCTTGGTGATTGCCTTGTATTAAAAGGGAATCTTTTTTCTTTCTTCTTTGTCTCATTGTTGGTTTTGAAAAAAGTTGCAATTGTTTTGGTATTACCAGTCCACCGGTTCAATGTCCATTAGCAGGGCAGGCAGAAAATTTATTTCTGGTGTATTAAGTGGCATTAAGAAGTAGAAACAGCTTTGCTCCAGGTTCAAGGCAGAAGGTTTCACAAAGCGTTTTGTTAGCCATTCATTTGAAAGCCCAGCAAACAACAGAGCCTGGTGCCCTTGAGCTTAATATTCACTTAACTGAATTTTCTTCAATTTTTCATTCTTATATTCATATGATCATTTTGTTGTGTAGAAGAAATGTGACATCAGTTCTTGGGTTACTTTTAGCTTTTGAGAGGCTCTGGATTCAAAGAAAAAATTGGAAGTTTCAGAGGTTGACCATGTTATATTTACCTGTTTGGTGTGAACCAGAAAACCCCTACAATGATCCATTCTTCACTGAGGGACTGTTGGATGTTCAGTTTTGCACTAACATTTTTTTTTTTTTTTGGAACACCGTCCCTCATAATTTTTCTGCCCTTGAGACTCAGACGCAGTCAGACGCTTGCTGAAAGTCACTTTGTCACAATTTTATATTATTTTACAGGAGCCAGGAGGATAAATTCAGGTGGATTTTGAAGAGGCCTCACATTTATTCACTTTGATTTAAATCACAAAAATATTAAGCAGACCTCAAACCCCAGTGTGTCATTCTTGCAAATCACCTGGGACTGCATCACTTTATAAAGAATCTGAAATCCCAGATACAAATACAAGTTCAAAATAATATTCAGTTGTGTAAATGTTCAAACTGTATAGGGTCTACCCTGCCTTTCACCCTGTGTCTGCTGTCAATGGCATAAGCCCATCTGCAACTGTTGGATTAGTAAATGGATGGAAACAGAAAAATGACTGACTACACATGAAGGCACGTGGAACCCGGGGCAGACATGGTAACAGAAACCTAAAAACTAGGTTAGCACAGAGGGATGACAACTATAATAAGACCCCAAACCTGGAACATAATCTTAACCTTAGAATATTAAATACACAATAATCAAAAGTCCAAACACATAAACACATAGAGTCACAGACCCAGGACCATGACAAGAAAAGGTCTAGATAAGGCCTAGATGAGTGGCATCAGCTGACCCTCCCGTTTGTTGTCCAACAAATGCGTGAACTGGCTTCAAGACAATGAGAAAGGGTGTCACATTACAAAGATTTATACAAGTTTCGTCTTTCACTTTCTGGCTTTAGAGATAGTTCTGTGTTGTTTACAAAAGAAAGTATAGCGTAATGAATGCTACTGCTGAAAATGGCTGATCTACCTAACAGCTTAAAAGAGCCAAAGTAGTACAATTATGCACATGTATCAGTACTTAAATAGTCCAGTAATGTAAGATATGACACTGACACTTTGGCTTTCTTTGCTAGGAGAGACCTAATTTTTAAGTGTTATGATGGTCTGTCTCTCTTCCATTCCATCCTTTTTCTCACCATTTTTGTTACAACACAATACTTTCTGCAGTACAACACTATTCAACTGATGCTCACAAGGGTATGGTAACACAGTGTGTTCCAACACTGCTTTTATGCAGACAGAGGGGGGTTGTAAGTAATCCAGAAAATTTGAAACGCCTGTAAGAATTACTAGCAACCAGCTTTCAAGACTTGATCAACCTGCATTGCTGCAGAACAGCTTTAAATTGTTCCCTGAAAAGGGGCTTTTTTTATAATTCTGAAATGTACATTATTTTTCAGTTTTAGGTAACCTTACCTTTTTTTTAAATCTCTGGCATTTCACCACTTACCTTTGTAACATTGCAAGCTATTCATTGGACTTGAACAACTTGAATTGCAATAAATAAGTGGAAAAAATTGGAGTGTTTTAAAATTTTTGACCAGTAGTGTATTGATGCAGATTCTTTTGGGAAGGATACTGTGGCATGGTACGGTTTGGTTGGTGCGGGTAGAGTAACGGGTTCAGGGTGTGATGCAATGGGAGGCTGGTCGCCACAACTGGCAAACATCTCTGATCATGCCTTCCCTCTTTTAGTAGCTGCCATGGCCAGAGAGGAGAGAGAAGCAGTAACAGGAGCAGCAAGAGGAAGGAAGGAGGAAGCACATGTAAATAAAGACTTCACGATTACACTGCCGAGCCCGGGTCATTCCTGCTACAGATACGTCTTCCTTCACTTTGAGATATTATTACAATAAAAACATTTTAGAGTTTGAAATTCATAGGCATTCGCTGCTTTATATCAATATCACACTCCAGTCATTTCAGAGGTCTTAAAGCAGGTTGGAGCTTTGTGTGTGTAAAAACCATTTCTTATCACCCAACAGTCATTAGCCTTCTGCATGTCCACCGTTTCTCTTCCCATTCAAGGAGAGGCCTAAGCACTCTGACTTCAGCTACATGAATGGCATCAGCTTATAAAAGCTCATTAAAGGACAGACAGTCTTCTTGATGGAGGGCTGAAAGCCAGTTTTACTTTGGAGGAGGTTGAAAATGTGGAGAAAAAAAACCTGAAAAGAATGTTTGAACTTGAAAGTTTCGTCTATCCATCAAGGCTGTTATATACACATTGTGAATGGTTATTTTGATTTGACAGATCTGAAATTCCACTCGCTCTGACTAACCGATGGAGTGCTACTGCAAATTAAAGGACAAACTACATAGAAGTATTAGTGAGAAAGGAGATGAAAAACTCTTTTATTTTATTTTATTTAACCTTTATTTAACCAGGAATGTCCCATTGAGATTAAAAACCTCTTTTTCAAGGGAGTCCTGGCCAAGAGGCAGCAAATTTCCAAACAAATACATACAAACAAACAAGATTAAAAATTACACAAAACAATTACACATTATTATTATTATTGCTGCAAATCATCGTGTAAGTTGCAAAGGTTCAATGCGCCGTCTACCAAGAGGTAAGACCAAAGACACATTTGCTTTCTCCTGAAAATTCTGTACTAAAGACCCAAAAAACAGAATTTACTGTCTTTTAACTGTAAATTATCTGGGTACAGCTATCTCTGTCACAGAGGCATACAAATAATTGTAACTGTTTGTTGTGGATCCAGCCACCAACCACAATCCATATGCTTTTCTCCCTAAGGCTGGTTGTGCATTTAGCTTTTTTTTTAGCTTTATAACCATGACATTACCACTGGATCTGCAAGAGTCCTCTTTATTCTGAGCAACTCTCAGTCACAAACAATCTTTTCATCATCAAATAACTAATCACTAACTAACCAACCTATAAAAGCGAGTATTTAAGCAAACATCAGGATGGGGTGTGCAAACTGAAGACTTGCCCTTTCAGCCCACTAGATGAGATCAAGGATCCAACCCACAATGATGAGTAATGAGAACAGGACTTCCAGGAAAGCACTACCCAAAGAGACTCTGTTACAGGAGAGAGAAGCCTAAAAGAAATCTTTTTTTTTTTTGACTGAACCTCACACATCAACTCTGGGATATCGTATTTGCCCACTTCCTGGTTTCTTAGTTTGGGGGTCGGGGGTTGCCTTTTATTGGCAAAGACAGTGAAGAGATGACAGGAAAGCAGAGGGAGAGAGAGAGGGGAAGGCATGCAGCAAAGGGCCACAGGTCAGACTCAAACTCAAGCCGGCCACTCTCAGCCATGTTTGCCTGCTCAACACACTGAGCTAAACCAGTGCCCGATTTCTTAGTGTTGTGTTGTTGTTGTGGGGTTTTTTGCATATTTTTCACACCTAAATGTGTCAAATTATAAGACAAATTTTAATACTGGACAAGAATAACCTGAATAATTACAAAATGCACTTTCCAAATGATGATTTAATTTATTAAGGGGGAAAAAGCTATCCAAACCTTCATTGCCCTGTGTGAAAAAATAATTGATCTCCTTGTTAAATTATGAATTAATTGTGAATAATCACAGTTTTTGGAAATCTGAGTTCAATTTTATTAGACACACTTAGGGCTGATTACTGCCAGACCCACTGAATCAAAAAATATAGCACCTGTCTGACAAAGTGAAGTAGCTGAGAAACAAAGTAATTGACATCTATCAGTTTGTGAAGGGTTTCAAAGCAATTTCTAAGGCTTTAAGACTCCAGCAAACCACTCTGAGAGCCATTATCCACAAACAGAGAGGACTTGAAGCAGTGCTGAACTTCTGAATGTTTGTCCATCAGTTCAGGACCTGATGCTCACGCTCATTCAGGTTATGCAACAGGACAGTGATCAGAAATCTACCATCGAGTCCACCTCTGAATGGATTTTTTTTTTTAAATGACAATAAAATAATCAAGCTTTTGAGTGGCCTACTCAAAGGTCACTGCACAACTCAAATCAGAATTTGTTGCTTTGGGGTTTCCTTAAACAGGTTGTTCATGCTTTTGCCCTCCAATCTGGCTAATTTTTAAAAGTTCTTTAAAGAAAACTGGGCCAAAATTCCTCCCTTGCAATTACTGTAACTGCTGGATACCAGTGCTTGCTGCCAAGGGGGGCACAACCAGTTATTAGGTTTAGGGGGTAATTACATTTTCTCATAGGTCCAGGTAGGTTTGGATAACATTTTGGATGAAATAATAATTTAAAGAGTCCATTTTTTATTTACTCGGGTTATCTTTCTTAAACGTTAGAATTTGTTTGATGATCTGAAATTGTAAGTGTGAAAACTGTAAAAAAAAAACAAAACTAAGAAATCAAGATGGTAGCAGATACTTTTTCACAGCACTGTATGCAGCTGAACTTCCATATATTGGTAACCAGTTCATGCTGTATAGCTGACCTCGAGAAGAACATGAAGCATTCCTGACCAAGCAAACATTACACTGAAAAAAAAAAGAAATATATGACTTTCATGCACCAGATAAAAAACATTTTTTTACTTAAATGAAGTAACTTTTATAATAAAAGTTGAGTTTCAGCCTGTCAGTTTTGTTTTGAGTTGTGTTTACAACACTGGACGCCTTCCATCCAATAACTATACTGATAGAACAAAGTTACGGCACATAAAGCAAAGTCTTTGTGCTTTCATTCAGACGACCAAATAAAGCATGCGGTTAAGTCCACAAAGAACATCCACACTTTTACCTTGGATGCTTTAAGGGCGAAACACACTGGGTGTAAATAGCACATTGCGGTGAAGGAATACTTTTGTCTCATTGTGTAACTTATTTCTCCCTGTCTCAGATGGTGTTGTTTACTTCAAGGTGGTGCTCACGTCCTTACTGTTTTGTGCCATGGAAAAGAATGAAGGCATGAGTCACAAAAGAAACCGTGTTAAACTGCAGCATTAATGTGCTCTTTCTTCTTTCCTGTGCTGCGTGTCTGAATGAGATGTTGTCCACACTGTTTTAAGCCTACAAGACTTTAAAAATCCAAAAGATTAAAAAAAAATCCACTTGTATTCAGCATTGAGTGATTATGTACGCAGATAATTTTCCTTGCGGTTTAAAAAAGGTATACTTGCACTAAATGCACACTTCAAGGGGCGAAATATGCTTGTAAAAATTAACAAATCCCAAGGCCACAAACGGCGAGACAACAGAGAAATCGGAGATGGCCAATGAAGAGCAGAGTGGAAATTAAATTCAGCTCTGCTGCTGCAGCTACTGAGGTACAGCTAAGAACGTAATTAGAAGTCTTATTAATGTCTGTTGGTGCTGCCAAGGTGACTCAAGTCAGGAAGAGTTTTATAAGAGCAGAAGCCACCAAAGTCTTTTATGTAGTCTTTTCTATGTTCTTTCAATGCAGGACGGGCTTGACTGTATTGAATAGTTTGTCTCTTTTATAGTGGAGGAATGTATTTCTGTGTACGTATGAGAGACATTAATGAAAAAATGTACCTGAACTTGCACTTATACTGAAGTATACTTTCTCCCTCTCAGATGCACTCAAGCGATAATTTCTTCAAATCCACACTATGGAAAAATGTTTGTTTCATGGCACTTTATTAAAATGAGCTCTTTTTAAAAAATAAGGCATTTTTTTCTATACAAATAAAGAAGCAACCTGAAGGTTCATACTTGTAATTTATTGTCCTTCCAGACTATGTGTGTGGCAATATCTAACGAGGCCACTATAATAAGTGAGTCGTAGTATAGTATGAGACATATATCTCTTTTAAGACTGTTTGTATTAAACGTAACATTTAGCATTGGAGGAATTCTTTTCAAATGCAGCAACACAGAACATTACTCTTTCATTTTTTTATTTTTTTTTTTGTTTGTTTGCTTGAAACAGTTGGGTACCAATCCAATCAAAATCACAAGGTTGTGCTTCCAGTACAAGTGCATTGTGCAAAAATAAGAACACGTAGACCCAGACATCTGTAAACACATATACTCAAGCGGTATTCACCGTGCCACATTTGAGTCCGTTTACCTTGATCTGTGGCAAACAGAGTGAAGAATTTTGGGTATGCAACCAGTGCTAAAATAAAGACAAAAAACCAGCAGCACATAGTGTAGCACGAAGGCGATGACCCTGTGTAGGTAGATTGCTAATTATCTGAAAAGTTTGTTGAACAGGAAATGGTGTGAGAGCAGAGTTCATAAAAAAAACTGGAAGATGAGAAGCCCAAATAACACTGCAGTCATGGCTGACAACATTCCCATAATTTACGATCATCTCCTGGGAAACTCCTCCAATTTTGTCCATGCATGAGCAAGCTCTACGTTTTCATAGTGTAAAGGGTAAGTGGACTGGTACTACTGCAAGTCTCATTCACCTAATCACACACACAATGATACGGCATTTCTACTGGTGTCTAAGCACTTTCTCACTCACCTGTACACCAGAGGATGGGTCAGGGAAACGAGGGGTTCGGCATCTTACTGAAGGATACTTTGGCACATACCTGGAGGAATTTCTAATTGGTAGACCACACCGCTTCACAACCTTAATCTTCCTATACAATCCATACCATAAATACAATTTAACCAACAACCTGATGATTTATATATTGCCTTTCTATTCAGTTGAGCACCCAAAGTACTTTATGCTAAACTCAGGATTTAGTATGAATTTGCTGATATGTTAGTGGTTGTTCGACCATTAGTGTCATCTTATCTACAGTAAAAAGTTAGAAGCGGAATTTGAGCTATATCTGCAACTCCAGGTCCGTACAACAGACACTGCAGACTTTGATCTGGTTGGAAAAAGATTAATAGTTTAGAGTGAATCATGCATTGTTGAAATGTTGTCAAAACACAAACAATGCCTCTTTCCAACCTAGACAACTATTATTATTTTCGTCTGTTTATCCAAATTAAGTGTTGCAGGGGGCTGGAGTCACTCCTAGCTCCCACTGAGCCAGGGTACACCCTGGACAGGTCATAGTCTCACACAGGTCTAACAGCTACAACCAATGTTTGAATCCTCAATTAACCTAACCCCACTAACTACATGCTTTTTGACTGTGGGAGGAAGGTGGAGAGAGGTCGTAGGGAGATGGTGGATTCAAATCCAGCTGTGAGCAACAGTGCTAACTGTGAAGTTGCTGTCTGGTGTCATGGTCAGAGGAGTGTGCAGGCACTGGAAAAATGAAATACTACAACAACAATAAACAAAATATGTAGCAGTGTAGTGTCACTAAGATGAAACATAGCTGTAGCCTGATGAATGTGCAGTTAATTAATCAATCAGTTAAACTGGAAAATAAAATAAAATCACTGGTTTTAAAACTAAATGACTTCTGTGTTCACAAACAGTGATATGAACAAGAGTCGCACACATTTGTGGTTGTTTAACATGTTTTGGGTTTGTTCCCTGGTGACAGCACCCAACATGTAGACAAAGGCCTGTAAAGCTCTGCGTAGGACTGCAACACAAACCTGCCGGCCACCTCACACACATATAGCTGCACTTGACACAGTAGCTTAAGTTGTTTATTAAGTGTTTGCACAGTAACTCTCTGAGATATTCATCACAAGGGAGAGAAACACCTCCAACTCCTGCCAGTGTGGGGTGAACACACACCGCAGCAAACCAGAAATCAGAGGTCAGATTAAAGGTTAAAGATCAAATGACATCATTCCTTCAATGTACTGGAGCACACAGCAGGAAGTTTTACAATAAAGGGTGGCACCTTTGTATACTGTGCAGGAGGTAGGACACATAACTCCCACGTGATCACTGCCAACTCGGAGGAGAATAAGGTGGACTCAATCAGATATTACAGACTTAAAGAGGAATCAGGAGCTGGAAGATTGAAGGGATGAAAGTGCAAGAATTATACACACTCACTTGCCACTTTATGATGAAAAAGAGGAAATATCCAGCATACAGTCAGATTGCCTCAAGCTAATAGTTACTCTGTCGGCTAAAAACAGGAAAACAGGGTTACAGCTCACACAGGCTCATCGTCACAAGACACCGTTTCTGCTGCAACATTCAAAAATTGATGTAAACAAATGAAAGCATAGATAAATCCTACTTTGTATCTGTCTACTACTCAGGCTGCTGATGGTGGTGTAATGGTGTGGGGGATAGTTTCACAGCACACTGTGGGCCCCTTAGTATCAAATGAGCATCATTTAAGCATCACAACACTCACCCTACCAGATTATTGATGCTAATCATGTCCATCCCTTTATGACCACAGTGTACCCATGTGGCTGCTTCCAGCAGATAATCACACAAAGACCAAACTGGTTTATTGAACATGACACCAGAGCTCAATCCAATAGAGCACCTTTGGGATGTTGTGGAACGGGAGATTCGCATCATGGATGTGCAGCAATTGTGTGCTGCTATCATGTCAGTATGGACCAACATCTCACCATGAAGAGTTAAGTCAGTTCTAAAGTCAAAAGAGAGTCCAACCCGGTACTAGTAAAGCATATTTAATGAAATATCCAGTGACCAGTCTACATCCGTTAATGTGACACTGGAAGTGTCATTCTTTGGCATTTGGGTGAATCACAATGTCCCCTTAGAAAATGGGCCACTGTTGTGTAACTCTGTTTTTCTTATTACCAGTAAATGCCCTAAAAAGCGAAGGAGAAAAGCCCGTCTGGCCACCTTTAGGCATTTTGCTAACTTTCTACTCTATTTGGGGTACAGAAGTCAAATCCAAAACCTCATAGTTCCTGCAAATGGTCCAATGAGATCATTTAAATATACACGTCAGTCAGCAGAATCACAACCAGAACGTGTATAACCTTTGAAAATTTCATTAAGTATAATAGTAATTATGAATAATATAAACACCATCTTTCAAGTGCCTCTTAATCACCTTTCATGTTTTTTTTAGCGCTGACCTGTTACAAAACATTTACAAGAACAAGTGCTACATGTGACAAAAAAAAATATGAAGCACGGTTTATCTAACAATTCTCGATCGATGCTCAGTTTTAGAAGATTATTATATGAAACCAAACTGCTGCGACTGCATTTCAACACGGGAACACTCACTCCAGGAATCCAAAAACCTTTATCAAATAAGACATTGATCTTTGGCTTAAAATTCCACTTGTAGCTTTTGCCTGATTGTAGAAACAGCAACCTAATGAATGGACTAAAAATAATGCCAACCTCCCTGGTTTTGCTGAAATATCTTCTATGAATATGCAGGTATTCCTCAGGCTATTTATTTTCAACAATGCATCAGTGTCAGAATGTCAAATATGCTTGAATAAACTGAAATTCTAACATTTTTTCTACCAATTCAAGGTATGTAATTAATGAAGGTATGCATTTTTTATTAAATATCCGGGATGAACATTAAACAGCGTAGCCTTGTAAGCTTCCCCACTTTATCCTCATGGTGGCAGAGTTGTTTCACTGTTACTATGCATAAGAACTCAAACACAGTGAGTGGAGTCTGTTGAGTCTGTTGAGATGTTAAACAGAGGTCTAAGTGTAAAAATAAGGTAGTATATATATATATATTTAAATTACATTATAATTATCATTTATGTGAAAAAAAATTATTTTATTGTTTATTACCCCCCCAAAAATTGAAATTGTTTTGGTTTAAAAAATAAATACATACAAATTTGCTTAATAGATTTATAGGCATATTCTGTTGTCATTTTTGAAAAAAAAAAATATATCGCTATTAAAGTCAGGTTATCTTTGACTAGTATTAAAATTTGTTTTGTGATCTGAAACATAAATATGCAAAACACTAGGAAATCAGGAAGGGGTCAAAAACATTTTCACTCCAGCACATAGACACGTTCAAATACACAGTAGGCTCAGGTCAGTGCTCTCCTGCAGCGGGTGGAGCAGGAGGACTTCACCCTGTCTTTGATTTTACAACTTTATAGCAAAAATGTTCCAGGTTTTACAAACAAGATATTCTAAAAACAGAAATCACCTCCTACAACACTTTTAGATAACTCAAATTCAAAAAGAGAATTTGAGTTTTTTAATTGAGTTAGGTGTTTATGTCAGAAGTAGATAAACACAAACGTTTCAGTTTGCCCTCCTTCCATTTTTCTCTCGCTGTGATTGATATTTAAATCACTTCTTTTACAATTTTCTTCACCGGAAAAGTCACATAAGAAATTAAAGTTACCTCCTTATTTTTGTTAATGTTCTTTCTGCTACATGTGTGTTAACTTTCACATGTAAATACATTATTCAAACTATATCTAAAGATATTAAAGTCTAGAGAGAGTTTGGGGACAATAAGCTAACACAATTAGACATTTTACATGTCACATTATTGATGAGGTTAAATATTTATTCAGAATTTAATTGGTTGAGTTTTAGAGTCTAAATTGAGTGCATTCTGGATCACGGGAATACTTTTAGAGACACATAAACCAATCAGAGCTGTGGTGACACCCTGTGGGAAATGCCTGGTAGCAGTACACACTGTGCACAAACTGGGTTTACAGTTAGTTTGTCCCTCTGCAGACACACGCGAGTGAAATGTGTATTAGTATGACTGGCTTACGATTCTGGACGGGTGTGTGTCATTGCTTTATATATTGCTCGATAAAATAGTTGTAACTGAGGCCGACATGATTAATGTCAACAGTTTATGGTAATTAAACAATCAGGCAAATGAACAGGAATTTAGATTAATTAAAAAAAAAACTTTCAGAAATGATGAGAAAAGACAGGGGTTTAAACAAAACCATCCTGCTATTAGACATTAAAATATTATATACTTAAATATGAATATTGACAATTTTCATTCAGTTTTAGTTTTTTAATTTTTTTCATTTGTTGTTTTGTTTTCAAGTTGGAGACACCTTTGGTTTTTGTTATATATATAAAGAATGTATCAGAATAATCTTCAAAGTATTTGTCTCTCATTTTTAACATGTGGACTTGATGATTTTTTATGTTTGATCTCAGAACGGAGTCAATAGTCTAACATCAGTTTAACAGTCTTTATTGAAAAGGCAGAGTGAGTTAAGCGATTCAGGAAGAGATCTCACAACCAGAACTTTACCTGGAGCTCTGCCAGTTACGAGATGTTAGGAATGACCAAGACAGGTCACATAAGGTTCTGAGACCTTATTTGCTGGTTTCTAAATTAAAACATCTGGAGGGGTTATTTGTTGGCAGGCAGAGTTCCACCGGTGGGGCTAAATCTAAAGGTGACCATCAGGTCGCCTCAGATTTGAAACAACCTGTCTAAGAATCAGTCACTGCCTTTAACTCATTTCTTCAAATGTCTTCGTGTAGTTATGCTATAGTGGTTTCATTTATTATAA
This sequence comes from Oreochromis aureus, assembly GCF_013358895.1. NCBI lineage: Eukaryota > Metazoa > Chordata > Actinopteri > Cichliformes > Cichlidae > Oreochromis > Oreochromis aureus. The sequence continues at coordinate 20,119,095 of NC_052956.1, read as the reverse complement.
TTTCATCATTGTTTGTTGTTTGCCTTGTCTGTTGGTTTTATGCACATTTTCCCCCATCATTGTTTTAACTCTTCCTTAAACTCAGCTTCATTTGATCTCATCTTGTTACACTTTAGTGTTTGAATAACAAAAGTTCTTATTTTTAATGCTATTATCATATAATTGTTGCACAAACCAAGTCCAGAGGCTGATACGTTTGGCTGATTGGACCACAGAAATCCATTATTATACCAAACAAGAGACATAATGTTGCATTAAAGTGACATATGCATTATTTCACTACACTGGCATGTTAAGTTAAATAAGACTATTTTAATTTCTTGCTACAGAGTAACATGAACAAAAGTGCTCCAATCTCAAGTAAAGAGCTTTAAGCACACAGGTCAGAGAGTCATCCTGTTACACCTACCACTACCTTTAAAAACCAGGCGATCCTTCAATATGAACAAATAATAATAGAAAAAAAACCCTGAGAGCTTTAAAAAAAAAAAAAAAGTCAATTGTGCAGATTACTGATTTTAAAGCAGCAAGGTTAGTTTATTTTCATACTTTAAAAAAACCTTTTGAAGTTGTTATAAGTAATTTATTGTGCCTAAATATGTAAACTGTAAAATGGAAAGCTTTATATTTCCCGTTATGACCTGGAATACCTGACGCAATCTTTCAGCAGTACAGTATGAGACTGATTCATTAATGATTATAGATTTGGGTGGGGTGATGAAGAGGTCACATACCTTCAGTATTTAATTGATATACATTTGTCTCACAAATGAAGGACTTAATTAGAAAAACAGCCTTAGCATTCCTAAGCGAGGTCTTCTTCCTTCAGCCGTGGATCTTTTATCCAACAGTTCATACCAACACTGAATCCTTTATAGGAAATTTGATTATCCCTGTCACACACATGCATTAAAGTCACATAGACAGTGTTGTCATATCAGGGAGGCAGGTCAGAGAAACCACAAGAATAAAATGAAGAGGAGCCCCAACATTAGGTAATTTAAAAAAAAAAAACTAAGTCCAAACACCAAGTAAAGGGGGAATGTTTTTAAAGTTTGTGAACTAATCTTAAGATAATGTCCTTCTTCCTTTCAGTGAGAAGTCATTAAAGGCTTGGAGTTAAGCTTTTAAAGCCCCCTTATTTGTAGATGAATTCATGAATATATGTGTTGACTCATATAAATTGAAAAAACATTTAAAAAACATAATTATTTGAAAGTGCACAGTGTCTCATCATTATCAGTCATATTCCTGTAATCTGGTGCTTGCTTTCTGGTTTTTTGTTTCTCTACACAAAGACATTTCCACCTTAAATTGACGCACAAATCGGTGCACAAATGCATGTAATACTCAGACTTTCCTGTAGGAGGCCCCCAACTTGCCTTCAACTTAGAGCTCGAGCAAAGCCTACACCAGTTATGCTTTTCTAACAGCAATTTTGGTCACTCAGTCAATGACATACGCACGTCATAACAGAAATAAACATATTAACTTGTCATGTAGCAAAGGAAGCTACAGTAAGAGTCACGTAAAGTCACAGTGACTTTATTCACATCTGGATTCTCTGCATTTTTTGTTTTATATTTATATTTATATCCTTTTATAAGTAGAATAAACTAAACCTGGTTTAAGGCAAGGCAGGCGGTGGTTACAACCAAGAAAACCTGAGGACAGTCTTACCTGCTGCAGTGTGACAGACTACACACACACATGTACACACAAACACACACACGGAGACTGTCTCAATCAGCACTAATGCAAAGTTCTGGTTAAACATTGGCCCAGAGTTTGCCTTCTGCCTTCTGTTGTTTTTACACTAAAGCTCCGGCAATTGTTGCAGGCATTATTGACTTAGTAATTAAAGTATTTTAACGTGGGGATTCTGTAATCATTACATATGCCGCCATCTGTTCCTGCGCCGCTGCGTGAGCACCTGAAATGGATTTTTCCCCCTGAGTAGATAACGTATAAAAACCAATCAAGAAGGAAGGTGGGAGGAAGGCCACATCTCCGCCATTCATCTAAATAAGAGTGAGTCATGACAGTGTGTGTTCAGTTTTTATTAAATTTTCATGTAAACTGTCAGTTTCTTTTAGTTTCGGATAATGTTTCTTTTTTTAAATTGCTATTCTTTCAGTTACATGTCACTGTTACAGTTTAAGAGCTTTAAGTGCTCTTTCTGTATGATGTGTTTCTATGTTTCAACCTCTGCATCTTCTCTGTATGATACACAGTTATGGAAAATAGGAACGTAGGTCTTAAAAGTGTCCAATTACACAAGATTCTATATTACATAAAATAAAAACACCTGCACTGAATTATTTTTTTTAAATTATTAATTTTGAAATAAATCTCAGTTCCCCTCTAGTTCTAACAGTTGGGACTTTTAAAAAACCAAAATAGTGTCCTTAACAGTTGTGAGACTTACTTGTGTTCTGATATAATCTGGGCACGGGAAAAATCTGGAGGCGTAGACATTGTCAGATTTCCAGCACATCTCAGAACAGAAAAGAAAGATTTACACCTACAGAGAATAAAATCATCCATCTATCCTCTTCTGCTTATCCAATTCAGGGTCGAGGGGGGTTAGAGCCTATCAGAGCTGCCACGGGGGGGGGAGTCGTCAGTCTGTCGCAGGGGTAACACAGAGAGGCAGACAAACATTTACACTCACCTTTATGGCCAATTTAGACTCCCCAATTAACCTAACCCTGCTAAATGCATGTCTGAACTGTAGGAAGAAGCCGGAGTACCTGGAGAAAACTCACGCAGACATGTGGAGAGCATGCAAAAAACCAGGCCTTCCTGCTGTGAAGCAATAGTGCTACTATGCTGCCCATAATAAATACACAGGACAAAAATCACAATAAAAAAAAAAATCACTTTAATTATGCTATCTTAGTATTTTATGTTATTATTTCATTTATTGTCACGTCTCATTTAATTTAATTTCATTATCATCCATGCATAGATATTAATAAATTATTTTCACATTTTTAAATAAATTAAATTTTTTTTAAACTTTCTCATGCTAACATCTGTTCTGCTAGGTCTCCTCCTTTTACCTTGGCGTTCTTCTTCTCCACTGTCACCACATCTTCGAGAATTACCTGACTGTTAGGGTTTTTCTTTCTAATGCTAATGGGGTCTATTTGGGTCTTTTCCATACAATATAAAATATAATAATGTGAACTGGCACTAAATGAAATGAAATTAAGCTTCTGACTGGTGACATAGTGGATGCAGCTAGTTATATTATTTTTATTCTAAATTTTTCTTTTCAGAAATTTTTCATATTGGTTGTATGAATTCATAAAAAGCACTGCACCCAGGAAATGTCAGAAGCATTTAATCTTAGTTTTCCAGTTTTTCTCTAAGCAATCAGATTTTTTTCAAGACCCTGATCTCCAGTCTGATCATGCAAATGAGCATCTTTAAGCACTCAAGTAAATCAGCTGATCAGATAAATTACAAAAGAATCCATAAATATTGCTGTTTAAGACTTAATATGATAAACTGCATGCAAAGCTGGTGACACGGTCTACCCTTAGTCCATCTCTTTTGAGCTTATGATTTTATTACATCCCATCTGGACCACAGCGTGCAACCTGAAGAGCAGGCAGTAGACCCCGTTTTACTGAGTTCGCCATTAGCGGTATACTTACAAACATCCTCCACCACCTTCCCTCTTCACTTGTTTCTGTCGGTGTCTTTGTGTGTCTTATAACCTTTCGGTAAATACTTTTATCTGAGTTGTATCTGCCTGCATTGTCCCTCGGAGTAAGCAAATAATTACAAATAGAAAGCTCCCATCGTCGAGCCGCAGTCTTCAATTGTGCTTCCGTCCTTTAATCTCTGAGTTCCTCTGTTAAGGAGTCATGCGTTAAATGGTCTGACACAGGGTCTTTGAATAAGAGCAGATAAGGACTCTATTGGGGTCTATTGTTGAGTGGGTGTCAATCTGCTGCAGAGGCAAACAAGAGCACAAACTGTTCCCTGATCTGTTCTGTTCAGTGTTCCCATTATTACCATTATTACATAAATAAACGTTCAAACATGCAGTTAAAGAGGTAACATTTAAGTGAAGAATACAATGACAGCTGTGCATTCAGTCCACCAGACTGAAACATCACAGCAATTATTACAGACGTGTCCTGGACTTTTGCAAAAGTATTCAGGGTCCCAAGCCGATCAATTCTCCGGACACCGAGGAGGACTTTTCATAACATTTTGACTGAAATTGGATGCACACTTTTTCTTGACCCCCTGAGGATTAATCAACACTCAAATGTTGTTTTTTTTAAACATGGATACATATCCGTGTTAACACAGGAACATTGGTTAGATCACATTTAAATATATAAGACTTTGCAATCCTTTGTTAAGCTTTCAGTAAAAGTGGATAGATAGCTTTGAGGTATATTTCCTCTCATCAGATGGACTAATTAATGATAAATGAACTAGTACTTATGTATATAGCATTTCTACTTTGAACACTCAAAGCACTTTTTACTAAATGCCTCACTGACCAAATCACACTCACTCATATAAGCGCTTTTTTTTCTATGCCATTTCCTTGTCTAACACTGGCACACACTCACATGGCTCTAACCCGATCACCTTCTAATTTTAACTTCATGTCCTATGAATGTGATCACGTTTATATGTGAGTTTCTGCCAAGTGATAGGCCGATTAGATCTTTATGTTTACATTGCTCAGGTGTACCTAATAAAGTGGCTTATGACGGTATTTACTTTGCCTGTCAGCACCCTTTGTTCATCTTTAATCAGATATAAGCTCAGACTGTATTTAAAGTTTATTTAGGGGTCGAATAAAAGAAATAAATATTAATATTTATGTTTCATGAGATTGAACTTTCACCTTAAGAGCTATTATTATTTCTATTCTTTGAAAGGGGGCTTACAGACATAATTAGAAGAATCTGACCTTTCCAAACCTTGCTCTCATAGTATGATTTTAATTCTTCTTGAAAATATAACCACTGATTTGTTTGGATGCAGAGTTTACTGAGGAGCAGTTTAAAAGAACAATAAGGCAATGAGGAAACTTGGGGCATAAAAAAATTTCATTACCAAGGCAACAGCCTTTGGCTCTAAATGACTGGTAGGAGTATTGTTTTAAAAAAAAAAAAAAAAAAAAAAAAGCAGTGATAACAGCAGAAATGTTTCACATTTTTAAGTCTAGACTGATGAATTAAAAGTCAGGGCAGACCAGGTGTTTTTCACTTGCTGTGCAGTCAGTGGAAAGTACACTGTTCCATTTTCAAAGCTTTATTTACAACCTCTTGCACACAGAAAAAACACTGAAGGAACAAAAGCAGTGTTTGCTGTTATTTCCAATCTGGAAAACTTACCGATTAAAAAACACAGTTGTGGTTGAAGAAGAAACAACTGTTTCCAGGTGGATAGCGCAGTCTGCGTGTATTTAAATATATTTAAATAAGATTTTTGTTAAATATAAATATCTTTATATTAGCATAGGTATGAAAGTCTGGCTTCCTGATAAAACTGTTATCAGAGGTCAACTGTTTTTCATCAGCACTGCATGCTGGAGCGTCCTAGTGGCTGAGTGAAGATTCATACTGTACCTTGCAGCTTGGGTGTTTGCTGTAGTGAATTTAGTAGAATCTTACATGTCGTTACCCTTTATCAGCCCACTGGGCTTGTTGCTTTTTTAAACCAAACCATCCTACACAGCAGTACTGGCACATACGTCGCTCCGTGGACGATGGATCCATCATTGCACTCCTCCTGTCCCCATGAACACAGTGTTGATGGGGGGCAGCGAGGACACCAGGTCCTGGACCTCTGAGGATGCCGTCAGACGCTGCTGAGAAAGCAAAGATTCCTGCGAGGTGAACTGAGAGGGAAGTCCAAACATGCAGGGGGCAGATCCCGATGAGGAGAGGGAGTGATCTGAGGAAAAGACAGCATGTTTCAGTTTCTTACAAAGGATATGAAGATGAATCCTTCTTTCTTTGTGTCTTCATGGATTGTTTTTGCTCTTATGACAAATTTCTTTTGCGCTTCAGAGCTTTTCTTTCAATGTCTGATGGCCATTTAAATGCTTTCCTCTGGATCAAAAATAGGTCTATAAATTAAGAACACGTGATTTAAATCCCTTGCAGTACCTTTACGACCACCGGTGGGGTCATGAGAAGAATCCAGCCTGCTCTCATTAACAGGAAGTCAATTACTGCTGTTTTGTTAAAGCTGCTAGTATCTCACAGTTTGTCTTTGTCTGTTGGTGTTGGTACTATGATGTAGAAAATTTATGGCAACACTAAGAAGAGTCACATTAACAACTTTGTCATGTATGGAGATCAGGAGTGAAAAAACAAACCAAAGCTTTCTTTATCCAAGAAATAAACTCCTGATATTGTTAATCATACACAGCGCTAACTTAGCTTGTTTTTCAGTGTCAGGAGAAACTGGAGCTATAAACTCCACACAGCAGGACTCTAACTAGTGTCCTCTTGTTGTGAGTTAACAATCCTAACCACTAAGCTATCATGTTGCTAACAAATAGCACAGTTTCCTTGCTGATACACTAACATTGTGTCAGCCAGTGACGTGTAACCAAGCTTCCATATCTATGAGATGGTGAATGGGGAGAATCCATAGAGAATCACTGCTATACCAGTCTCACAGAGTTTTATGTTTATACCAAGCTGCTGTCAAACACTGATGTGCACACCTTCCAACAAACCCACCTTGACGTGGAAGTGGACTTGAAGTATATTCATGAAGTACAACGGTGCAGCTGAACTGTGCACGACATGTATATTTTACTTTTCGGTGCACTTTATTTGTGTTTATCTAGCGAATTATGAGTTACGTTAATCCTACCAAGTCGTTTCAAGTTAAAGTGGACCTCTGCACATTTTTAGCTTGATATTATTTTAGCTTTGTGTATCTGACAGCTAAAAATAATCCTTATTTAGCTTATCCTGGGTCTTAGTGTATTCCTTTGGTTTATCCTCTGTCTGAGCTGCTTCAGCTTCCTTCCCAGCAGAGGCTTTGAACAGCAGGTGGGTGGCTGTTGTGAGCCTGAGGTGACCATATGAGGGAGATTCACCGTCACTAAAATCGTGATGTTCCAATGGTACAAAAAAACCCATCAGAGCATTCAGAGCAGGCTGAAGTCTGAGCTTGTGGTTCACAGAGATGATTTGAACATACACCAACTTTGTTATATGAAATTTTGACCATGTTTAGCATGAACATCCAACACTGTAACAACCTGTAGTTTACTAGCACAATAGTTTCTCTCCAAGCTTCTTATTTAGAAAGCAGAGCTCTTCTAGCAGCTCACAGTAACAAAAGAAACCCCTGAGATGTCTCCATGGTTGTATCCCTACGATTCTACTCCTCATCCTGCAAAACTGCTCTCATTACTCCTCTGTGCTCACCTGCTCCGTTTTCTGCCTCACTGTAAAAGGCTCCTGCTGTTTTCCTTCCTGGCTCGTCCAAGATGTTGAGTGGATCATGGACTTCGGAGTACGTCGAAGGGAAAGGACGCAAACTGCCAACACTGCTGATGACAGACACGTGCTGGTCAACCAGTGATGTCATGCGCTGGCTCTCCAGGTAATTGCTGTTCCCATAATAGCCTGCTGAAAGAGAAAAGTGTTTTCCAAGAACTTACAGTTTGGTAAGAAACTTTTTTTACTTTTTTAGTGTGCAAAAAATTGGGTGTGCTTCCCTTGATGGTGCATTTAAAAAGATCCACTACAATTGTAGTCACCATCATCCCCCACATTGAGACATCTGGTGTTATTGTGCACAACAGTTATTACAGTTCATTTAAACACATTAAAATCATTGTACACAAAACACTGGTTCCAAACTTAGGCATCAGGGATGCTCAAGAGGCCAGAAAGATCTGAGTGGAAGAAATCAAATTTACAGTTGAGTAACAAAATATCTAAACCCTTTCACTCTGTGCAGATTGTGGTTACAAGACTGAATTTATAACAAGTATGCTTAGTCAGAGTTTAGGCCGATATCCATAAATAGAAATTTTATGCTGGATTCTTTCATCTCTGGTTTCTGAAGATCAAATCAATCGCAGATTTTCTATTAAACTCTCTGAGGCATAAAATGTAATTTCCAGTCCTGCAAATGTGTCCATCTGCATATGCTTTTCTATGTGGACAGCAAACAGAGAGGGGCTTTCACCCACCACAAATATGCAGCCCTTTAAAATCTCATCTGCAAATAGCTGGACAGGGATGACGTATGCATCCATCAAATGCTGGTTGGTTGACAAGTGGGCTGGCACAGGACAGTTCACCAGCGGTGGGAGAGGAGTCAAAAAACATCAAAGTTTTTTTAAAATATAGTATGGAAAGTGCAAACTGTGGCAGCAGTGGACACTTTTCACAGTTTTTAACACTGAGTTTCACCTCAGCTCTTTGTATGTTATAATGTGGCTCTTCTCCACAGCTGACCGAAGGACCAAGAACAGCACAATCAAGAGTAGCCCACAGACTGCTTGTACCACACATTGTGCGCACTGCCTTCATCTACAAACACTCTCTGCAGGTAGACAGGCAGTCGGTGCTTCGCACTCAAGCATAAAACAAGCATCTGTCATCGTAGGTGGTTCCCCTGTACTTTGGAGAAGGGCAAAACTGCCTTTTTCAGGAAAAAAATAGCTTTTGATGTCAGTTAGTATGATTATTTTCTTTGAACACTAATTGCCAATATACACACATATTCTAAGCCTGTATTGTTAGAGATAGGGTTAGGATCATAGTAGTCACCAATGATGACTTTGACCTCAGACGCTTAAGATGCCCAAACCTTATATTCAAGGTTTATGAGGACCTTAAGTCAGGTACCAGCATCAGCGATCTGCAAAATTGCTATTTTCAACACTGGTATCATGCCAGCACTGTATAGAACTTAAATGAGCATCATAGGGCTGACTATAAAAGCATGAGCAAGCACGAGACAAGAAAAACCAATGATAAGAAAATGAGTGGCTTAAGGTTGTTACACACCAAACATTTTGCTAAAAAAACAGCACGAAAATTTCAAATTTTTCAGATTGAAACTTGGCGTATAACTTATATACACACCGAGCGTGCTGCATTTTGCAGAAAATCTGCCCTAAAAAAAAATCACATATAAAACATTTGCAGGGATTTTATGCAACTGGTGTTTAAAGACCTTTAGACTGAGGCCACAGTTTGGGAATCCTTACCGCTTGGTCCTGTGACAGAATACGTCTGTGCCTGACATCCACCACCAGAAAGGTTCAGGCCAGTCTCCACAAAGCCAAACCCCTCAGCTGAATCCAGAATCTGGGCTGCAACCTGAGGGTCAAGTCCGTGTTCACTGTGAGCTGGATCTGAACCTGAAGTGTAGGCAGATGTGGGCCGGACTGCAGAAGCATAGGATGCCAGGGAGCAGTTAGTGCTGCCGGATGAGTGATGGACAGGAGCAGGTTGATGATTGTAGAACACGTCTTTATTCAGGTGCTGGTCGTTAAAGGAGGGGTACCGAGACAGGTGATAGGCAAGAGATGAAGCTTGAGACTGAACCGAAGCCAGACACTGATTCTGAGGCCTGGAACACAAATTAAAATTATTTTTGCACAAAGTTTGAACAGAACTGTCAATAAAGGTTTGTTGTAGCTCATGACTCAATGCTAATTATCAGATTTGTTCCAATGCAGATAAAAAAAAAATATGATGCAAAATACCAAATAAAATGAATGAAATTGACCTGAGAGCAGATTGGTAGTTTGGGGTTGAGGAGCTGCTGGCTGGAGGAAAATAACTGGAGGTGGTTTGAGGTAAACAATGGTACAGATTGTCCGTGTATGAAGAGCAGGGGCTGGGCTGGGTCATGGCACTGAGAGATGAAAGGCAGGAGGAAGAAGAGGAGGAGCAGGTGGTGGAAGAAGAAGAAGAGGACATCAGTGGCCTTCCTGCCATGGGCCCCTGATTGATGACAGAACCTCTGTGAACTAATCCCGCTGGAGAGATCGGGGGGGTCATGAGGGGGCCGCTGACCTGAGAGAAGTCCATCTGAGGACCTGATTGTGGATGAAGAGGGATACAACGGTTAGAGGCCTAAAGAAACCAACATCAGACATATGCTTACAGGAGTTTTAAAAGTTTTTGGTAGCAAAACAAAGAACTCAGAGTTAAGACAGAGAGGCTTTGTTATGTAACCTTTACAGTAACATCACAAGCTTCTAACACATTAAAGTGACAACAACCCTGAACCTTGGTTGGAACTTTGGGAACCTTGGTTATCTATCATAACCCCATGTGTCTGAGGGCTGGATGTTGCATTAGCTCATCTGGTGGAAAAGAGTGCTATAGAGAAAAACGCTAACCTTATGATAGATTTCACTTTTGTTCAGCATCACCATCAAGACTTTTCAGCGTTTCTATGATGAGTGCATGCTTCCCTAAAACATACCTCAAGTTCTTGTACTATGAGCTTGTTTGCACGGACCTGTTAAAACATGGTTTTATTCAACTGTGCAGGATACACTAGTACATCAATGGGCTGATATTTTTGTGGGACAGCTGATATGACATCTGCTTTGTTTTCACTATATTAATAATTTTGTATTCGTAATCATTATTTATCCATGAAAATGTACCCAAAAAGCCTAAACTTTGGCTCATTTGAGGATTTACAGAAGACCTAATGATAGCAGATGTCCCTGAAGGGAATAGCAGCCAAATTTAAATTACGTATGATTTCTGTTTTTCAAACATGAAGCTGTCAAACCATTTGATTACAGTTTGTATTGTATAGCTGAATATTGTTTTTTGATTAACCTAAAAGACCACAGATTAAAACATATTTTATATGATAGTAGAAAACGTTTTTTCATGTGACAGAAACTCCTAAATGTCTTTTGTTTTACCAGAAACTGTGAAACCAGAGGTTTCAGTCCCTTGATAGATGACAGTTTTTCCCTCCAGGCTTTGCTGATTGGTGGACAGAGACATGTAGGCGTGTTCTCCCAGAGACTCGTTCTTTACCGGCTGGTCCGTGGCAGCAGTGGCCTTGCTGCGATTTGCCAGGAAGCAGGAACTGGGCGAGGCCATGAACGCCGCTTTACTGGCATCTGAAAGTGATGTGAATAACATGAGGAACCTCTGATAATAATCTGGGTGTTTAAATCTATTACACTGCATATGGGTCATGTAAAGAAAACTAAAACTTACACAAACACGAGTCTTATGTTCATATAAGATAAGATATCTGAGGTTAGAAACTTCCTTATTACTCTTATTTTATTTTATCACACATTAATACATGTAAATTCATTATTAATGTACTAAAACATATATTAATTCTATTTTTACAGCACTGTAGGGCGTCCTGCATAAAAATCTGGTAACCCCAGGTTTTTTTTTTATCTACATCCAGGTTTCGATTGATCTATTTACTACATCCATAATAATTACGCTCTTTAAACAGTAGTGGACCTGCAGTCGATTTGAGTTAATTATGGATGTCTGAGCAGCTGAAATGATGCTTGATACCTGCATTTTTCATGTATTTGTCCAACAGGTTCTGAAGGTCCTGCTCTTTGTCATTGTTGAACTGAGTCTCCAGAGCCAACAGGATGTACTCGTCCAACAGCATCCTGATCAGATGGAAGGAACCTGTCGCAACACAAACACTTTATGTATCTACAGATATACCACAGCCCAAAAGCTCTGCGACTTCAGCTGAGTGCTTGCGTCATGCTTTCTCTCTATCTGCTGTGTGATCTTTAAGATCAATCTGCTCTCTGTTTGACCTGCAGAGTCACAGATTCAGCTGGACTTTAAAAACAGAGAGGGAGAACGAACTACCAAATGGTCAGTGTTTATTCACACACACACGCACACACACACACACACCCCTGCACAGTGTTTAAACAGAGAGCACACGACCTACAGATAAGACTGTGTGTAATCAAGGCAAGTCTGGCCATTACAATTTATGATGCTATTGTAGCAATCTGCTCAGAGCTAGCTTGTATTAGACCTGTGTGTGTGTGTGTGTGTGTGTGTGTGTGTGTGTGTGTGTGTGTGTGTGTGTGTGTGTGTGTGTAGATTCACTAATGGACAAGAAAGCAGTGGCAAATTCATATCTGAGCAGCTACTGCAAATATTACAAATATTACAAATATCATGAGCGATATGCAAACAACAACTGGACCTATTAAAGCTTTTCCTTATTTCCTCTCATAAATAGAACTGTGCAAAACTCTTGAGTCATTTCTCATTTCTTTATATTTTGCTTCCGAGGACGTAGACTGTTTTCTAGGGGAATTTTTAAGCAACAGTTAAGCTTGAGCAACAGTTCTCCAGACTTTCTGAAGATGCCTCAAAGTTTTTCTTTGGACATTGGCTGCTTTTTCACTCATTTTCAGCCCATTCCTCTTACCTGAACATTTTTCCTAGCAAAACATAAAGACATAAAGAAATGGCTCAAAATGTCTGCACAGTCCTGTATATACTAATAAAAAATGGTGGCTACTCATATTAAACATGGCAAAAAGCTTCTAATAATGAGATCAGCGTATGTACAAATAACCCTGGTGGTTAAAAGCTCAGACTTCAGGCAGTTTTTTGTACACCCTGGTGCGTGTCTGCAGAGGAGAGCATCTGTAAAGCTTCCTCATCCCCTTGCTGTGAAATTTACACTCACTGACATTTTAAATGAACCATCAGGTGTGAGAGAACTTCTTGGATGTTCTTACCAAAGCTAGAAGCATTGTTGAGTGTGAGCGTGTGCATCACTCTGGCACCAAAGAAACTCCACCTGAGGAGGAAATCCTGAGCGCGCTTCTTCACTGACCGGCCGCTCTGTTTACCAGGCTGATCAAAACACAAAAAGAGAAAAAAAATCCTCTGGTTTCATGGCAGGACCACAAGGCAGTATATAAAAGATGGACATGGCTTCCTGGTTTGAGTTAGTTAATTTTGAAGTGCCTTAAACACTTCCCTGGTGGTCTTTGTGCCAGCAGGGGGCGCATCCTGTGGTTTCAAAAATTGTTTCAAAGTTTATGGCCTTCTGGTATCATTATCTAAGACTGCAGTAAAGACTATCTAGAGGAATTCATGATCTAAACAGTTGGTTTGGAGTCTTAACAAACAAATCGGGATGTTCATTTTTTAAATTCTGATGTCTATTCATGTCCAGGAGGAGGATAAAACAGGGTTTACTGTGGGCCTAACTGCTGTATGACAGTACAGTAGCAACAACTGCTCGCTTGTCATGACTGTTTTCAAAACACAAAAATGGCAATGTAAAAATGCTCAAGGCTTCACAACTTGACCTCACTAACCAAAAAGTGATGTCACGATGGTTATATTCTTCTTTGAAATGTAGTCTTTGGTATCCACACAAATACAGGGACACTCAGGTGAACAGCTTTTACCTTGATGACTTTATGCTCCACCACAGAGTCCAACCACTCGATGAAGGACTCCACTGTGGCGTTTTTTCTCAGCAGCTCCTTCAGCTCCTGAAAGACTGTAATGGAGTCATCTAGGCAAACAAAGGAAATAAAGAAAGGAGAGAACAGGAAAAGTTATTCCTAACAGGAGGTTCTCATTTTCACTAGAATAGAAAGTCTACAAAAGTACAGATCATTTTAAATATGAGGCTGATGCTGTGCTTGAATCTTACACTCAGAGTAGATATCCGGGTCCTGATCTCCATTAACGGTTACGCTGAGAAGAGGCTGCGAGCTAATGCTGCTAAGATCCACATTGTCGATATCCAGCACCATACTGGTCACTACAGCCTGATCGAAAAGCGCCGGGCGTGCTATCTGGATTAACGGAGAGAGGGAAAAAAAAATAAAAAATCACTCCAGAAGTTTTTAGCATGCTTATTTTAAGACGCTGGTGTACACTGTCTTCTGTTGTATAATGTTATACCTGTGCCAGGTGTAGGAATGAGGTCTGTCTCTTCAGGGATGAAACAAAGCGGCGTGCTATGGGAAGCTTCTTGGCTGCGAGGCATTCGGGGAGGTTTTCCAGCGAGGAGGCCAGCCAGTGCTCCCAGTATTTGGCAAAGTTGCGGATATCTGCCAACAGACTGGAAACAGAAACATCCTCAATGTGTAGATTCGCTGATTTTTAAAAATCTCTGTCTGTCTCTGACTATTTTAAAATGTAACAGCTACATCCCGTGTCTCTACAGTTTAAAAAAGGATATTTTTCGGATCCAGGCTGTCTTGAGGAAAGTTTAAGATAAGATAAGATAAGACCTCATTGATCCCACAGCGGAGAAATTTGTGCTTTACCACAGCTCAGGTGCAGCTAGCAGAAGAATACAAAGAGTAAACCAAGAATATAAAGTCAAGAAATACAAAATAAATAAGATAATATAATATACAATACAATACAATACAATACAATATATACAACAGTAGCTGAGGTTCTGTGTACACGCATACATACACAGTATATGGTGTATATAAGGGTTATGGAAATATGCAAGTAATAAATTTCAACTAATATACTTCTACTATTACCATGTAAGTAATAGATATCTATAAGTATCTGTAAGTATAGACATGTACATGCACACACACGTACAAATACACATACATCCATACCCACTAAATATACATATATATACACATATATACATGTACATGTCCATACTTATATATGATGCAATTTGCATGAAGTGGTGACCGTGGATGACCAATAAATGCATTTTGCATTATTTTGCATCATTTTACATTATTTTGCATTTTATAAAAATATTACAAGTCCTTGTTTGTTTGCTTGTTTTTCAAAAGTACATCAGATGAACATTATAAGCAAAGCTGAAGTAACAAACCTTTCAGGCATTTCCTGCATTGTGGCAGGAATCAGAACATCTGTTAAAACCTGAGAAAATAAAGGACAAATTACAAGAGAACAACAAGGAGACGGTTTAAATGTTTATAGAAGACTCCTCTCCTTCTTCCTCAGGGATGTTAATGAGACTTTTTTCCCACTTCATTGTTATTAATTTGCCAAACTGATATTGAATTTCAAAATGTGCGCAGGTCAATTTCTACATCTTATACTGGAACAGACACAATAAGCTTAAAGTGGACATATTACGCTGTTTGTTTGTGCAGACATATAAATATCGTTACAACAAAGGGCTCTCATGTTAAACATGGCCAAAGTTCTAGTAATTAGGTTTGCATCAAAATCCATGATCAAGACAAAAGAACTAAACCAGCTTGTTTTAGACACTAAGAACTGGGGGGCTGCATTAAAGTTCAGTAAAAAATGTTCAAAAAGTATGATTTTAACTCATGCTAAGCTACTCTAATAGAGTCCAAGAATAAAGAACTATGTTACAGTAAATAAGCAAAATCAATACTTTCAAAATGCTTGAGAAACGTTTCGGCTTTCACAAATAATAAAATGTCAAAATAAAAAGGAGATTTTTATTACAACCTTATAGAGAATGGAGTCGCAGACACAGAAGATGTCGACTATAACGGGGTTTTCCAGCAGCGGCAGCAGATGGTCCGGCATTCCCTGCCAGAAATGGAGCAGAAAATTCTGGATCTGAAAGAAAGATTATTCGAAGGGCTTACTCAGCTTGAAGTCATGTTTAAATTTATATATTTAAAGTCAGTTAAACAAACCTCCTCAAAGTTGACATTTATGGCATTATCCAGGATGCACTGGCAGTGTGTTTTATACATCATGATCAGAGTGTCCACCTGAAGAATAAAAAATTAAGTTACCAGACTTGAAACAGTAACCAAATCAACTACTTTAACTGGAATACTCCATATTGTGGGGGGTAATGACATAATTACATGTGCTTAACCATTTTATAGAAAGCGATTCATCAGCAAACCTTTTCTCTGGAAATGTTTCCTTGCAGGAGAAGATGCTGGGCGCTGGGGAAGTCTGGGAGCAGCGTTCCAGTTTTAGAGCTCAAAGAGTATTTCCTGGTGAAGCCACCCTGCAAAACATATTACAGAAGATATTACATTTCCTGAAGAGTTTTTATTGTGATTTAAAACTATAAATTTACAAATATGTCAGAGATGTTGCTTTATAAAACTAATTTAACGAGTTCAGTGAACTCACAGCAGTTCTGTCACAGAGCTTAATACGTTTAATGAAGCTTAAATTAATAAAACTTATATTTCTGATTCATTTCTGTTTAGTTTATCTTAATAAAAAAGACAAATTCCTCTAAATTCCTGTGTGATATGTTGGAATGCATTTTCAGTAATTGAAATTAAAAGTGAATATTACCTCATTTTTGAGCTTGCTCCCTGAAAACCTGTCATCAAAACAGAATTATTTGGATTTTACATTCAGATGGAAGTTTTTTCAAAATTCAGAAAAGTGTAAATTTGATCAAATAAAATAAGAACAAAACAATAAATGCAAACATAACAAAAGTATTATTTGACAGAGATTATCTTATTTATACATTATTCATCTATTAATCTCCTAATAGAATACTAATGGACACAGTAAACTGGTAGAAAAATCAGGTAATGTAAAGAAATGCAAGCTTCTGTAGATGTAAGGAAAACAGTACGTGATTATTGGAATAAGAGAATTGGTGAGAAGCTTTTAAAGGTACCTGGTCAAACCTTTTCCAGAATAAACAGAGTGATAGTAAGCACTGCTCTCTTTGATGCCGATTCCATAGTAATGATATCTTTAAAAAATAAAATAGTCCAGGTAATAATGTCAAACACTGACCAAACCTTTATTGAAGGAAATGCTGTTATGTTGTGTTGTATTATTTATTCATTGTGTGTCGTATTAGAAGGTAAATGTTGCATTACTTGGAGTGTCCTCTGGTGCCGAGTCTTCTTGTTGTCAGGAGAGGAAACTTCTGTCGGATTGTCTGAGAAGGTGAAATGTTTTGGTAAAATCAATCACGAGTTCATTTTCACAAAACTACTGTTTTTATGTCAGATTTTAATGTTGTAATTCATTAAATCAATCAACAGTCTACAGTGACTTTATAATACATGTAATGTATATAAACCTGATGTGTAAAGTTTGTAATAAGGTGCCTTTAAGGTTTAGTAAGCAAAAGCTTGGGCGTCTAAGTTTTTTGAAAGACACATAAAATAAGTGAAAGAACCGTATCTTTACCTAGACAGTGCATAAAACACATGAAGAGAATAAATGAGAATACACCTCACACCTTTCCAAATGTAGCAGCACAGGCCGGCTCCAGCTTCTCTTTCCTGCAGAAGTCCAGATAGTGGGCATAGAGGATGCATCGAGGCAGACACACTCCTTCACACACTATGTAATTCTCCTCCAGCCTGGTCACACACAAAATCTCTCTTATAGAGTTTTCAGAACAATGCTTGAAACATTCACTGATCGCAGCATATTCAAATAAAGCTCTGGCTCAGTAACAAAGAGGAAAAAACAGTAATCTAAAATGTTAGATCCAGATACACTGAACAAAAAGTACAGCTTTATTGGGACCTATAAGATAATAGTGCATGAAAAAAAGTCAAAAGAGCAGGAAGAGTTTAATATGATGCACGTAGAATGGAAAAAGTAAGACTACTAATACCACTCCTGATGGCTGTTTGGAGGGTATTCATTTACACTTTTTTAGTGCATTGCAAATAATAGTAAATCTTTTCATGAGGAATTTATTTTCTGACTTGTTAATTTCTTCTGATGTCTTACTTAACTTTTTTCTTACGTAACTGATTGTTTGGTTTTGGAAAAAAAAATCACCACAAAGGAAAATTATTTGAATTAAACAAGAATTTTGTACATGTGAGAAACTGGGAATATGTAAGATTATGTTTATATCAAGTATCATGTTTTATAATGTTATTTTTATAAAGCACTGTAGAATAGCGAAGAAGTAGTATAGCGGAGTCCCACAGGGATCAGCTTTAGGCCCTGCCCTGTTTACTCCATATACAGGAGATATTTCTATCATCCAAATCAGTGCTGTTTATTATTATGCATCTTATATTCTACTGCTCAGACCCACAGGGTTAGCTCAGTAGGTAAAAGTGGTCGCCCCATGATCAGAAGGTCGGGGGTTTGAATCCACTGAACGGCTACCCTGAGGTACCCCTGAGCACGGTACCGCCCCTACACACTGCTCCCCGGGCGCTGGATTGGTGGCTGCCCACTGCTTCACTGAGTGAATGGGTTAAATGCAGAGAGTAATTTCCCTACAGGGGATAATTAAAGTATATACACTATAATTATTATAAGCAGGTGTCTTCAGATTACAGGCCGGTGATGATCATCTGCAGACTAAAACATGCTCTAAACTCCAAAAAGACTTTTTTTTTCATAATACATCATGTCACTGATCCTCACAATTACATTGTTTTACCTGTCCAAATTTAGTGGTATAAAAGTATAAAGGACAATAGTAACTACAAGTTATTTATTAAACATCCCCACTACAAAAAAAGCCGATGTCTGTGTGTAAATCTGTTAACAAGTGTAACAAAGTCTAAGCAACATCTTGGAGGATGGAGGGATAAACATGGCCACAACCAACACTAGCAGGTAGTTAGTGTTCAGACTGTGTGTCACTAATGCTCTTACCACTGCAGTGTGAGCTGTGTCTGTTTCTTCTTGTCCTTGATGATCTGACTGATGGTCTTCCTGGAGGAAGGAATAGTCTGTTTGATGCTCAGGTCTGAGTTCAAGTCCACCAGATCTTGATCTTCCTCTGACGACGGCGTCTCATTACTTTCCTCTGCTTCTGATACAAACAAATACAGGGCAGAGTGGCATAAGGTGAAAAATTTATACCATAATTTACATATACTGTATACTATATTCATAATACATAAGAGATCTACTGAAAGATACCAGCACTCAAATTATCACTGAACATAAAAAAAGTGGTTTTAATTTTCATTAATTGCAAATATACAGAATCTCTTTTACTTTAAGGTTTTAGTTGTTTGATAAGAAGAACTGAGTTAGTCTTGCATTTAGTCTTTTAATAACACATCGACTCTGTTCCCCTTTGTAAGACCTTCATTTGTTATTACTGTAGGTATTGTTGCAGAACAAGATGGGTCAGCAAATCATCTGATGTTCTGCTATAACGTTTAACAAATCTAAATATGCCCCAAACAAAACAATAAATAAATAAAAGGTAAAGAAGAGTTGTGTGCACTTCTTAGATTTAATCTCAGTCTGCAGACAATGAAGTTTAAGTTAAAATTCATAATGAGCCCAACACCACCTCCTCGTCCATCCTAACAGCGAGCTTAAAGGATGAAAACACCGTAAAAATATCCTGTGACTATTAACTGTCAGGACCTTGAATCAGTTGATTTTCTGTATATCTGAGGTGCTGTCTGAACATAGTTATTACTTTTCTTCACTAATGAAATATCGTTCATGCAATTCTATGATTTATTTCAGTTCCAGTATTTCATCTTATCCTTGCTTCAAGGCTTTCCTTGTAAAATCTCTCTTTTTTTTTAATCCACACTGGTTCTGATGGGAATGAGGACAGTTTTCTTATTTCCAGCCTTAAGAAGGTGATTTTCTGTCATCATTTCTCGGAACGATTGTTCGCTGATGTGTACACAGTAAACCGTAAATTACATGAGGAATTTTAAAGCGAATCAAATAATAAACTGTTACTTTCTGAAGCGCAGCATAGCAGCCTTTCAAAGACATTTACTGTAACTCCATCTTGACTTGTTATTGTGCTCAGTGGGGACGTTTTAATTGCTTTTTGAAGGATTTTTTTCTAAAGAATGTTTTCCCCAACAAGCTAGAACAAAGGACACTCCAGAGGAAGAAAAGAAACAAACCTGAATACTTTTAATGCCATACTGTAACTGTAAAGACGGAAAAAAGAAAGAATGAAAGAAGATGATCTCTATAGCTAATCATAACAAGGCAAACTGTTTAAAAAGCCAAAACAAATGTACGACTACTCAGTCAAAACAACACAGTGCAGGTTATGTTAGATATGATGACACTGTTTATGTTTAGAACGATGCTTTAGGAGTTCATACAACAACATCTCCAAACTGGATAGCAGAGTTTTATGAGAGAAAGCAGGTAGACGTTAAAGAAAAGTGAAAAACAATAGTTCACTATATAGTAAGTGAAACGACTAGTACTGGTTAAAAAATTAAAGTAATAAAGCGTAATAAAAATACATTTTAATCTTCACACTTATTCTAAATAGTGCTTAAAACATACAGAACTATTTTTTGGAGGCACAGAGGATTCATTCACTTTTTTTGGAGGGATTTTACATCACACAGTTTTTTGGTTAAATAATGCCTGTAATTGAATCTCACATAGCTTGTGGTGTACCGCAAGGTTCAATTGTAGGTCCTGTTGTATTCTCTATTTATATTATTCAATTCGACCAAATTATGTATCACAACCTCTCTTTTCATTGATGCAAAGGCAACACAGAGCCTAGGTTACCCAAAAATCCTAAGTGTTTTCAATCCCACCAAGCGTGTTAGTTCCCTTGGCCCTTTGCGAATGAATATGAAGCCTGCTGACAGAAATTTTAGAGGTTTGGTTTGACTCATCTTAGCCTTGAACACACATGAAAACAGTTGTTCAGGTTTGATTCCTCCAAAAATAATCTCTAGAATAAAATCAGTTAATTTCTTTCTTTTCTTTCTTCTATCTCAAGGCTTGACAGCCACCTCTTCTCTCACACCTCCAACCTCAGAATGTTTTAGTTCATCTTCGTGGTGGCTATAGAAGACACTATTGCATCGTTCATATCCTCTACTTTTAATATTCTACTATTTAAAGCACACAGGTCCGAACTCAAGATGGATATCAGAAACCAAATACTGTATAAACCATAGATTCTCAGGTAAAAACCTTCCAGCTGCCCCACAGTCAAGATTTCCATGTTCATTTCCATGAAGAACTCTATATTCTGAAATAACCTGCTTAACAAGGTTTGGAAAAATAAAAATCGAAATAAAAAAATCACTTTTAAAAACAAATTTTTATTATAAACTTTCTCGCTCTTTTATAGTGTGATGTTGCCTTTCAGATGCTTTTATTTAGGTCTTTTTTGTTTTCTGGTTATCATCTCTCCATTATGTTGGGTATTATTTCCATTTCTTGCTGTTTGTCTTCTGTTGGTTTGTTTTCCTGCTGTTTAATTGGATCTCTACTTTAACTTTAATGTGTCTGTTTTGTTTTATCTTAACATCTGAGGCTTTCTGCTTGAGTTAACCAGATTTTTCACATCTGCTAAACCCTAAATCTCCTAAGTAAATAAAGGTGACTTTTTTTTTGACTCAGGATATTCATCTTGGTCAAAATATTCTGTTGAACTCTGTAAAACCAGAAGAAAAGTTCATATCTAGTCAGTGCAAAATGAAAATAATGGGAAAAGACTGCTGCAGATGATTGTTGTCTTATCTACAGGTATAAAATTACATTCCCTCGGTTTTACTATATCCTCTTTTCCTTTTGTTGTTATCATCATTATTACATGTGAACACATATTATAATGTGTGGGCCTGAGAAGTTTGTAAAGTAACCAAACATAAGAAAGTGTGTTTTACCAGAGCTTAAGTGAAAATGAGTCAAAAGGAACATGCATAAAGATTCTGATTGACGCATATAAACAAAACAAAAAAACCTGAGAAATTTTATATAAAATCAAGGATATACAGTTTGAAACTCCAGCATTAACTGAACGTGGCTGCTTTGTTACCTGATTTAATCCCACAGTCGTCCTCCTGATGAAAGTGTGTCTGCCCGTTAAAGTCTGAGCATGTTTCCTTTGGCGAGTTGCACAATGTTCTGGTTAAAGAGCGAATAAGAAACACGCCGTCTCTGGTTGAACTTTCACTGCTGCGTTTCATCGGCATTGTGTAAGAAAAAGAAAAGAAGTAAAAGAAAAAAGTGAAGTTAGTCTGCTGTGTGAAAAAATCCTCAGACACCAAATAATTCCTTAAGCGCTGTGTGCTATTCCCTCCATCACACAAGTCCAGAAAGAGATGAGATCGATCAGAGACACCATGTCCAGAGTTTCTCTATCAGGTAAAAAAGTGGTGAAAAACTCCCAGGCTTTCTCTGTGCGACCTCAGTGTAAT
Organism: Oreochromis aureus; assembly: GCF_013358895.1. Lineage (NCBI taxonomy): Eukaryota > Metazoa > Chordata > Actinopteri > Cichliformes > Cichlidae > Oreochromis > Oreochromis aureus. Next base: position 20,096,999 of record NC_052956.1, on the reverse strand, counting down.
AAAGCAGCGCTGTGAGAAGGCAGAGCTAATGAAGCCGTGGATGCATTCATCATATTTACAGAAGACTGGGGCTAATCCACTTTATTAATGATTAACAGAAAAACCCTCATCCATCTGTCCATCCATCTACCTTACCTCCCACAGTCAGCTGGCCCTTTATACAGGGTTAAATACACATAAAACATGTGGGTTTAAGTCACACTCATTCAGGTTGCTTCAATTCATCTGATCTTCATTCGTCTGAAAGCTGAATCTTGAAATGAATGTAACTGTGTGGCACTAGCGAGTTTATTTAAAGCTTCTATCCTCAAATAATAAAAAAAATCTGCATAAACTTCTAGAGCTGCAGAATATTATTTTTGTTGCTGTATCAGTTGAAGTGTATTTAAGTTTTTTTTATGACCCATTTGTAGGTAAATACAGGTTTTTCCATTAATTAATGCCCTGTACCTAAATACAACAGAACTACCACATGACCATCATTAGTAACATCTGTGTTTACATTTTATTTCATGCTGAAATGGTTGCGGCAGAATAGGTATATTAGTTGCTTTTACATTCCTTTATTTATTTCTGCGTCAATTACAGAACCACAGGCAATAACCCAGACTCAGGAAACACTTAAAGACCGTCAAATTAAAAGCATACATTAGCAAATTTACTGTGAAAACTGAATAGTCGCTTCTTTCTGAAAAACACAACCTCTACAACAACCATGTATCACATGTATATAATCTATATTTACTGGCCACCAAATGTATTGTGCAAAGGTATACCAGATTTTAAGGCGGTATTGCAAACTTAAACTATGCACGTGATCCAATCTGAGACTTCTAATATTTCAAAACAATTACATTTTCTTTTACAAATTTGTATTTATAAATTGCTGATTATTTTGGGAGATGCAGTTGTACCATATAGAGCAGTTCTTAGTTTGTATGTAAAGTGTAGAGGGTAGCTTAGAAACGCAGCTGAGAACTAAACTGTGAGAATATAGTGGGGAAAAAAAGTGTAAATTACAATCAACTAACAATACAATCATGAATCAATCATATTTTAAAATATCAAAGCCGATAAAAATAACCAAACAACAAAAACAGCTGCAACTATGTAAAATTTGGTAATTTGCTAGATCGTTGCCAAATAATCTTGCTTCATCCTAATCCGTTAATTTATACCACAACACTGAAAATAATACAACAAAGGTTAAAAAAAACCCATCATGATTAAACACGTCATATTTATTAAATTTATAGTTTTGCTCGTTTTTGTAAGTGTTACTCTAGAAAAATGAAGATATCCTTTAAACTGTTAAGCTTTCAGTCTAAAAGGTATTTTCTTCTTACTTTTTATTGATCTCACTTTTTAAGATGACTTTATTCTTTAGTTACATTGTTTAGCGATGTTCCCACATAGATAACAATATATATGTACAGTATATATACTGGTCTACACTGCTTGAGCACTGGAGCAGACACAGTAAGTATGGATCTCGGAGGTCCTCCACCAGCACATATTGACCCTCAGCTATTTCCATAGTTTCTAGTGAATTTTATACCTTTATTCATTTATGATGACAATGCTTGAAATCCTTAGCATGCAGAAGTCATCCAAATAACTGTGGCTATGGATAATGCAAAAATAAACTTGGAGACAACATCATTAGTTACTTCTGTTTATCTGCTCATTGAGATGAATATCTAATCAGCCAGTCACATTGCAGCAACTCAACTCATTTAGGTACAGTATGCAAGAAAGAAAGAAAGTTGATTTCAGTGATTTTGAGTGTGACACGGTTGACGGTTGGTCCCTGACAGGCTGGTCTGAGTATATCAGAAACTGCTGATCTACTGGAATTTGCTCAAACAGACATATCTAGGGTTTACAGAGAATGAATTAAAAGAAAATATTCAGTGAGCGGCAGTTCTCTGGGAGAAAATGACTTGTACATGTCGGAGGTGAGAGGAGATGGATCAGACTGCTGTCAATTGTAACACAGATATCCACTCATTACAGCCAAGGAAGAAGAGCATTCAAAAAACAACTAAAAAACATTCCAAAAAACACACTTATTAAACACACTTATTATGATTTTTGCCCATCTTACTCCTTATTGTAATTATGTTTAGATTTTTATTTACGGAACTCTTATTTTATTTGTTGTGTCCTGTTCTTTGTATCCTTCTTTTTTTTCTAACTCACTGAGTCAGTTTATTGAGATTGTCTACTTTATTTAAAATAGGCCTTTTTAAATCATAGGCTGACCTTCCACATTTTGGGATAAATAAAGTTTTTCTTGTATTATTCATGTAAAAAAGAAGTAGTAGAAGAGCAAAACAAACAAAATAAAACATTACAACATAAATAGTCTCCTCCTGGATTTATTAGGATGGTCACATGTATGCGTTTTAAATACTCGTCGAGATATGTCCCCTCTATTGTTTATATGAGCAAGGAGTTAATGATACCTGTTGCTTAAAGCATCTCGTACTTCAGGCCGCCATGTTTTTACAGATTTTACCTGGAGCACGAGACAGGCGGCAGCAGCAGGAAATGAGGTCAGCCACGCCACGTGCTCTCGGCCTGGACCGTCTTTACACATCTGAGGCAAGACAGAAGGTAGAAAAGCGACTTCAAGGTGAGCCAGGGAACTACAGTCACACAGGTGTCACCTGCTGACCAGTAATCTCAGTCATGGAGGGCTCATTAGGGATCACAACCACCACAAAGAAGGCGTTAGACCCAGCTGTGAGGGTAGCTTAGCATAGTTAGCTCTGTGCTACTTCTACTGAAGCTAACTCCTTTTCATGAAACGCTCTGCAGGGTCACTTTCCGTTTACCGAAACGCTTACCCATCCTGCAGGTGTAGGCAAATAACAGTTTGTCAGATTCTGTATTCAATAATTACATTTTTATTAAAGGTTTATTTGCACTACATCGCGAAAATCTAAGCTACCTCGGTATATATGATATTAACCCTCTACAGCAGGGGTGTCGAACTCCAGGCCTCGAGGGCCGGTGTCCTGCAGGTTTTAGATTTCACCCCGTTTCAACACACCTGAATCAAATGATTAGTTCATTACCAGGCCTCTGGAGAACTTTAAGACATGTTGAAGAGGTAATTTAGCCATTTAAATCAGCTGCGTTGGATCAAGGACACATCTAAAACCTGCAGGACACCGGCCCTCGAGGCCTGGAGTTCGACACCTGTGCTCTACAGCATAGCGTTGCCCTGAGGCAACAAACCACATTTTCATGCCTTACACTGGCCCTTCAAAAAAAAAAACCCACTTTTTTTTTTTCTTCAAATAATGCTACCAGACACATCTCTTTCCAATAAAATGATGAGTTGAAGGTGGTGTGACTTTCATTTGGGGGGGGGGGGAACCACCCTTTCTGCAAGCTGCACTACATGGGAGACATCTCCATTAGGAGGCAAGATAAAGATCACTATTTTACATGTTTATAGTGAAATAAATGTATAATAAAAAATACTTGTATTCGCACGAATATGTTAAGAAGCATATTTGATTGTTCTACTTTTTAAAATTTATTTATACAGTAAAACTGTTATTTTCATTCGTTGCCTCAAGGCAACACTGCGCAGTTAGCCCAATTTTTTTCAGGCAATATAATGCATTTGCATATGTGTGTACAGATGTGTTTGTGTGATGTGTTATATGATCATAGTATAGGTTTTTTACTTTACAATCTACTCATAATTACAGGACATGGATGTAAATACCTTTTATGGAAGGAAACCAAGGGAATGTGCACTTTCTGTCCTCAGAAAGTGAGGACAGTGAGCTTTCAGGGAGTGACAGTGAAGTAGAGGAGTGGATCCCTAAATGAGGTTTGAGGGACACTTAGGAGCGCAGGGGTCAGTTGGTAAAGTAACTGTGCCTGTGTGTGTGTTAGTGCCCACATAGCAAGCAGGTCTGGCCAGGATCTGGTATCAAGTCGGCACTGCTGGCTGACTTCTGGCATGATAAGACGTATGTCATCCAGATGTGGGCCAGGCCTGGCATAGATGGCACTGTCTATGTGATGGCATGCCATATCTGGCTTGATTGTGGCTTGGTTTATGTGGCCCAGGCCTACAGAAAACAGGTCTGGCCCAGATCTGGCATCAAGCTGGCACTTCTGACTGACTGGTGTTTTGGCAGAGTGTATGTCAACCGGATGTGTGCCATGTCTGGCAATGACGCCACTGTTTATACGATGGCATGCCATATCTCAGGTTGTAGAGCAGGTTACAAACTCATCGGAAGGTTAGTGATTCGATGGTTCGACTGGTTCCTCCAGTCTGCATGTCAAGAGTGTGAATGTGTATGAATGTAGTTAGGAAGCACTCAGTTAAGCGAAAGTCGGTGAATGTGGCATGTTGTACAGAGCACTTTGAGTAATCTGGGAGAGTAGAAAAGCGCTATCAGTCCATTCACTGTCTGAACAGAGTTTCGGCATGTTACTTTTGCACTTTTTTACATGTTCTGGCACATGTTGTTATTGCATGGCTTGATTAAGGTACACATTAGGCTGACATCTGGGGCCAGAGCTGAAACCGTTCTGGGCCAGCACAGGGCCAGCAGTGTGTCTGCAACTGGCCCGTGGCTGCACACCACCTACAGATGTGTAAGCACATTGTGTGGGCCTGATCCGGGCCATACCAATTTTGCTGTGTGGGTGTGTGTGTGTGTGGTCGTGTATTACTTATTGTTGTGGGGACACAAATTTCTTTACACACTCACATTGTGAGGTCTCGCCTACTTTATGGGGACAAATTGCAAGGTAAATCATCAATTTTAGGGTGAAGGCTTGAGTCAGGGTTAGGGTAAGGTTCAGGCAGGGACTTGTGATGGGTAGAGTCAGGATAAGTCTCCAGGAAATTAATGTAAGTTAATGTAATGTCCCCAAAAGTGATGGAAACACAACACGTGTGTGTGGTGTGCGTCATGCGTGCTTGGCAGCATACATGGGGTTAGGGTCAAATGTTGGATGTATTTTGGTGTTTTATTGTTCTGTGAAATGTTTACATTGTTTATTTGTTGTTTATTTATTTGTTCATCCTTGTTGTACTAATACAACTTATTATAGAATAACTTGGCATTTTACTACCCTTGTCGCACAGTGTTGCCTTGAAGCAACAAACCAATATTTTTTTTTTTTGGGGGGGGGGGGGGCAGGGTGTCAAATTTTATGATTGATATATTATTAGTGACCCTAAAGCTCCCCCAAAATAGGGAGAAATATTTTTTTCCCCCAAAATTAAAAAGTCATGCAGTAGAGGGTTAAAAAAATAAAATTAAAATGTTGTTTCTGGATAAAACAAATTCTTTCCCTACTATAAATTATTTATCCTCAGAAAGACCGCCTGGATTAAGGGAGGCCTCTTTCTATATAGCTTTTTACTATATATATATATATATATATATATATATATGTGTATATGTATATAAAAAAGATTTTTCCCACAAAAATAAATAATAATTTTAAATGGATGGAAATCATAATCATAATTTTTAATGGATGGAAAGCTAGTGTGGGGAGGCCAACATCTGCCAAAGTGGGGAAAAACAGAAATTTGAAAAAAAATTCTTAAACCTGCCAAGAGCCCAAAAATCTCAACAAATGACTTTTACAATTTTAAGATTGGGGAAACAAAAAATTGCAGATACTATATATTTTTATCAGCTAATCTACCTCTTAAAATTATTTAATAATTTAATATTAAATAATTAAAGTTCTTTTTAAAACTGACTCACCCACATCTTCACCATGTTGTCATCCTCATCCTTTAATCAGTGTCCCTGACTGCCTGTGTTTTTAAGTACTTATAAATTAATAAAGTTTCATTTATATAGCACCTTTCTAGACAGTGTCACAAAGTGCTGCACATAAGATAAATCATAAAAAGGTAAAACAGACAATATAAAACAGCAGTGTTAAAAAGGTGAGTTTTGAGTTGTTCTTTTAAAACCAACTACTGAGTCCACAGTTCTTAAGGTTTGGGGGAGAGAGTTCCACAGTCTAGGGCAGGGGTGGGCAATCTCAGTCCACGAGGGCCGGTGTCCCTGCAGGTTTTAGATCTCACCTTGGGTCAACACACCTGAATCACATGATTAGTTCGTTACAGGCCTCTGGAGAACTTCAGGACATGTTGAGGAGCTAATTTAGCCATTTAAATCAGCTGTGTTGGTTCGAGGACACATCTAAAACCTGCAGGGACACCGGCCCTCGTGGACTGAGATTGCCCACCCCTGGTCTAGGGGCTACAGTGGCAAAAGCTCTATCACCCTTAGTTCTCATCTTAGGCTGTTTTATAGCAAGTAAGCCCTGATCAGATGACCTCAGGGACCTGCTAGGGACATAGGGCTGTAGCAGATCAGAGATGTAGGCTGGTAAATGATTTACTTTGCTCTGAGATCAGACTTGACTTTAAAAAAACATTAGTTTCATGTACACTGCTCAAAAAACTCAAAGGAATACTTTTGAATCAGAGTCAGTGTCACTGATCGTAGCATGAGTTGATACTTGGACCCTACAGAGGTTGCACAGGTAGTCAAGCTCCTGCATTATGGCACATCATGCTACTGCCAGGTTTGCTGTGTCTCCCAACACAGTCTCAAGAGCATGAAGGAACTTGTAGGAGACGGGCAGTTACTGTGGGAGTGCTGGAGAGGGCTGTAGAGGGTTCTTAACCCAGCAGTAGGACCCGTATCTGCTCCTCTGTAAGGAGGAACAGGATGAGCACTGCCGGACCCTTACAGAATGAACTCACCGGAGTCACCAATCTTTGATCAAACATTAAGAAACAGATTTCATAAGGATGTCTTGAGGGCCTGACGTCCTCTAGTGGGCCCTGTGCTTGTTGCCTGAAGCTTAAATATAAAATAACATCATTCACCATGACCAGTGTGGTGGGTCAGTGATGACCTGGGGAGGCCTATCCATAGAGGGACGCACAAACCTCTACAGGCTATGTAAAAGCACTCTAAATGTCAAATCAGACACATTTTCAGACCCTACGGTGGTGCAGTGGGTCCTGGATTCCTCCTGCTGTATGACAATGCCCAGCCTCATGTGGCAAGAGTATGCTGGCAGTTCCAGGAGGATGAAGGAATTGACTGAATTTCTTGTGTGTAATTGGTTAATGCTGGCATTACCAGCAAAGGAAATGGTGTGCGTTTCCTAAAAAACAAAACAAAACAGAGGAATAAATGATTCAAGTGCACACTTTGCAGAGCCATTCATTAGGATAAACTGGACCCTTTAGAGGCCCAGTCTGGCCCTCAGGCTGCATGTTTGAGACATATCTCTCTTTACACCTCCATCAGAATTCCTAGTTAGAATCACAGCAAAATACTGAAAAATATGTCACTGTATCTGGAAATATTGTAAATCACTTTATCAGACAGCAGGGGGGGCTCTTGCATTGATGTTGGTTTGTGAAATTTGCTCAGCTCTTTTAAACAGGTGCGAGGGGTTAACAGTATTAATATTTAAACCCAGGTTTCACTGACTGCAAAGGTCTCACTTGTGACAGCGTGCATCAGATATCTCATGTTTACCTTTTTCCTGTTCTGCTTTGATATATATATATATATATATATATATATATATATATATATATATATATATATATATATATATATATATATATATATATATATATATATATATATATATATATATATATATATATATATATATATATATATATATATATATATATATATATATATATATATATATATATATATATATATATATATATATATATATATATATATATATATATATATATATATATATGTATATATATGTATATGTATATGTATATAGGAGAGAGATCAAATATGTAGTGAGAAGGTGAGAGAAATACCGAGTACCTGATAATAACCTCAGAAGCCTGCCTTTAAATTGTATATTATTTGTCAAATTAAGACCGTTTTTTTTTTCCTCCCTACAGGTTTATTTTGGGATGCAATTGTTCCTGATTCTGCTGCCATGCAGTCCACACTGGAATCTGATCTTGAAAGGTAAGAATGTGCTTTTCTGTTTCTTTTTCTATTTATTTTGATCATATAGACAATATGCAGAAAATCATTAAGAGGGAAAAAAATAAAAAAATATATTATTATATTGTATTGTATATATATTATATACAATATAAAAATACTGTACAAAATAAAGCAAAATGCACTAGAATAGAATAGAATAGAATAGCTTTTTATTGTCACTGTTACAAGAACAGTGAAAGGCAGTTTGGCATCTCTCCATGTGTGTGAAGTACACAATAGCTTAAGTATTTACACAATGACAAATTTACATTTACACAAGAAAGATATGTACAAGTTATACATACACCTGCAAACATACACGCACATACATACATATATGTATATATACATATTTGCATCCGTACATGCATACACACACATATTTCCACATACACGCTTACATCTATATACATACACATACATGCCATCTAACTAGCAGGTGCATTGAGAGGTGCAGTGTGATCAGTGATATTGCACATTGAGTGGGGGTGGGGGGTGCTGTTGGAACTATACTAAATAATGTTATAATAAATACAGTTTAAAGTGGTAAGGGTGTTGTTTGCATTGAAGTATAAACAGAAATACGATTTATAAATAAGGTGTAATGTCCATGAGTGTTGGCAGTGCAGTTATCCTCCAATCAGGGTGGAGGCAGGGCATGTTTGACAGCCTGTGGGTAAAAACTTCTGTTGAGTCTGTTTGTCTTCGACCTGATGGACCTGTAGCGTTTACCAGAGGGAAGGGGGAAAAAGTGAGTGTCCAGGGTGCGAGGGTCTTTAATGATGATGCTGGCTTTCTGCTGAAGTCTGCCAGTATAGATGTCTCTGAGGGAGTTAGTGAAGTGCCGATTGCCCGCTCTGCTGCCCTCACCACCCGCTGCAGTTTCCTCTTGTCCTCCGCAGTGCAGCAGTTGAACCAGAGTGTGCAGCAGTAAGTCAGAAGGCTCTCAATGGTGGAGCGGTAGAAGTTTACTAGCAGTCTTTGGGGTAATTGGGCCTGACGTAGTTTCCTGAGGAAGTACAGCCTTTGTTGTGCTTTCCGTACCTGGTGGGAGATGTTTGTGGACCAGGTAAGGTCGGCCGAGATGTGGACTCCGAGGAACTTAAAGCTTTCTACCCTTTCTACCTCCTCCCCATCAATGTAGAGGGTAGAGTGCTCAGATCGCTTTGTTCTTCTGAAGTCGATTACCATCTCCTTGGTCTTGGCTGTGTTCAGATGCAGGTTGTTGTCGTCACACCATTGCTTCAGATGCTGAACCTCCTCTCTGTAGGCTGAATCATCGTTGTTGTCGATCAGTCCTATGACAGTGGTGTCATCAGCAAATTTTATAATGGTGTTACTGGTGTGGATTGGTGAACAGTCATGGGTGAAAAGTGAGTATAAGAGGGACTGAGGACACACCCTGTGGGACACCCACATTCAGAATGAGGGTGGAGGAGGTGTGCTCTCCCATTCTTACGTTCTGGGGTCTGTTGCTCAGGAAGTCCAGTATCCAGCTGCACAGTGAGCTGCTGAGTCCTAAGTTGCTTAGTTTATTAACCAGTTTGTGGGGTTGAACTGTATTGAAGGCAGAGCTGAAGCCCACAAACAGCATTCTCACATAGGTGTTACTACAGTCCAGGTGTGTGAGGGCTGTGTGAAGAGCTGTTATTATGGAATCCTCTGTCGACCTGTTTGCCCTGTATGCAAACTGGTGTGGATCGAGGTTTGCAGGGATGGCAGCTTTAATGTGTGACATGATGAGCTGTTCGAAACATTTGGCAATTATGGGTGTTAAAGCAACTGGACGATAGTCATTCAAGCAGCTCACTGTGTTCTTCTCGGGCACTGGAACGATGGTGGCTGACTTAAGGCAGGATGGTACTACAGACTGTAGCAGTGAGAGGTTGAAGATGGTGGTGAAAACCTCTGCTAGTTGGTCTGCACATGCTTTAAGCACGCTACCGGCTACACCGTCAGGACCAGCTGCTTTCCTCGCGTTGACTCTGCGCAGTCTGGCTCTGACCTGGTGCTGCTCCAGCTGGATGGGAGCGTCGTCCTCTCTGTAATGGCAGGATGGGTGATGGTGTCCCTGTTTTCTTGGTCAAAGCGGGCGAAGAAATGGTTTAGGGTGTCAGGTAAGGTGATGTCTGGGAGTTGGTTTGTGTGCAACTGTCTTTGTAGCCAGTGAGTGTCTTGATCCCCTGCCACATGTTTCTGGAGTTCTTTGTGTTAAAGTGTTCCTCGATGCGCTGTTTGTATTTGCGCTGGGCTTTTTTATGCCTTTAACCAGAGATTGGCGTGCCTCTTTGTAGACTTGTTGGTCTCCTGATTTGAAGGCGCTGTCACGTGCTCTTAGTAGGGCTCTCACCTCACTGTTGAGCCATGGCTTCTGGTTCGGGAACACTTTAACAGTCTTTGTTGTTGTTACGCTCTCAGTACAGAAGCTGATGTATGAGAGTACGGCAGATGTGTGGCCCTCCAAGTCTGATCCTTCTGCAAATACACTCCAATTCGTGTTATCAAAACAGTCTTTTAGGGCCGTGGTGGCTTCCGCGGTCCACACTCTTACTGATTTTTCAGATGGTTTTTGTCTTTGAATTAGAGGTTTATAAGCAGGGATCAGGGACAGAGAGAGATGATCAGCGAGTCCGAGATGAGGCAGGGGTGGCCTTGTAAGCATCTGGGATGTTGGTGTAGACCTGGTCTAGTGTGTTGTTTTCCTTGTCGGAAAGCTCACGTTTTAAAGAATCCAGGCAGGACAGATTTCAGGTTTGCGTGGTTAAAATCTCCTGCCACGATCACAGCGCAGTCCGGGTGCGTTGTTAGCTGTTTATTAATGGAGCGCTGGAGTAGCTCCATGGCTGACTTAGCATTAGCTTGCGGCGGCACATAAACCGCTATTATTGTGATGGCTGTGAGCTCTCTCGGCAAGTAGAAGGGTCTGCACTGAACCATCATGTATTCTATGTCTGGGCAGCAGTGAACGACTTTAACTGTGTTGTTGGTGCACCAGTTATTGTTTACAAACACTAGCAGACCTCCCCCGCGTTTCTTACCGGACTCTTTGTTCCTGTCCGCTCTGAACGTAGCGTGGCCCGCTAGCTCAATCGCAGTGTCTGGGGTGAAAGAGTCCAGCCAAGTCTCTGTGATGATCATAACACAGTAATCCAGTGATCCGCAGTCGTAGCTCATCCATCTTGTTATTTAGTGACCGTGAGTTGGTGAGGAAGAGGCTCGGAATAGCCGGTCCGTGTGGGTTAGCACGTAGCCTAGCCTTCAGCCCCGCTCTCTTCCCTCTCTTCTGTTTCCTGTGCCTCCGCCGCCACGCCACTTCAGCGGTGGTATGGTGAAATTAGAGTCGGTGACCCTCCGGATCTCAGGGGGAATTGAGTCCCAGTCATTGTCAGCAAAGGTGTGGAGGTTTTTGTGGTTTAGAACCGCAAGCAGTATCATGTAGTGAAGCCGCAGCTAACCAAATCACTTAAATTCAACATCTTCCTTTTCTTTATATTTCGTGAAAACCAGATCTTTATACCTCTTTCTAAAGTGCATCACAAATGTGTAAAACCATTAGTATTTTATCCTACTTCATGCTCTTATGCAGGGGATACAAAGTTTGGGAAATTCTGGGTATTTAAAAGAACATTTTATTTGATGTTTTATGATGTTTTCTTCTTTGTTAATTAGCTTCAGGAAAATGGCAAAGCTAAATTGTTCAGCCCTTCAACTGCACAAATTAAGATACAGATTTTCAGATATAAGGAGCATTGTGCTACACTGAGAGGAAAAAAAGAAGCTGATAGAGAAGGGATTGTCATTGGTAGGGCTTTTAAGTCGTATAAGCCATGCAAAACTTTATGAGGCATGACATAACGATGCACTGCTACTAATGCATGGTGTAATAAAAACAGAAAGTCAAATCCAGGCTTTTGAGTCAGAATTTCAGTGATATTAGTCCCAGATATTGGATCTCAAATAAAAACATCTGTCGTTTTTCAAGTTATGCTCTGTTGTTTATGGCAATATTGTTTTCATCATTTGGATGATTGGAAGCAATCAGGAACGTGAATATAAGCATGGTGAGTAAAGGTGAGACAGAGGCAGGACAAAGACCATCTGAGAAAAATCGAAGAGCTTGTTCGTAAATGAGGGGTTCTCTTTGTAGCACACATGTGGTTTGGTTATGAGAAGTCTGACGTGGACCAGAGAACATTGCCCAGAAGAAGAGAAAAGTAATCACATATGGATGAGCACCATTCATCTTTGAGCTTATAATTAAAAAAAAAAAATCTTTAATGTGGTTTTTATATAAACTAGCACTATTAATAAACTAGTCATTTATAGAGTTTCCATAAAATGTAATATACTTTGATACATTTCATTGTTAGATATTGGGAAATGAGATTTTGGTATGGAATATCAGAGTTATTTTGACTCCTCTCATTTTAACATTTCAATGAATTGGCATATATATAAATAATACATAAAACATGAATAAAAATGCTATACAAAGTAACCATTTAATCTGTGCTTGTATGAACCATTGTTGATAATGTAAGCCATTTTACTTTGCAGGTCTCAAGATTTATCCCCGTCGGCCCTTTGGCCAGTGGACCTCAAGTTAACTCACTTGGACTGGAGCCCTGAAGCAATCCTGATACACTTCCAGGGACAGTACCGTACCATATGTGAACTTGACTACAGTATCTTGCAGGGAGAAATACAGAATGTACCAAAGACTAAAGCTGAAGTGGATATCGGAGAGTTTTGCCTCGTGGAAGATTTTACTTCAGCTCGCTGGTACAGAGGAAGAGTTCAGAAACGACGGGACGACTTCTTTGATGTTTTCCTCATTGATCACGGTAACGTGTTGACTGTCAGTGCCACAAACGTTTCATCCTGTTCAAATGACCTGTTCATCCTGCCTCCGAAAATAGTTTGCGGTTTTCTTGCTAATGTGCTGCTTCTTCAGAGTTGTTCTCACTCTGTGGTCGAGGAGTATTTCTCAAGCCTGATCGGCAGAAATATCAATGGTTACGTTCAAGCACTGCTTCCCCACAAAGTCCTCCTACTAGAAGCCCCTGACATCAACACCGGCTTAGTTACACATGGCTTTGGGAGATATGTGGACACTGATACATTTCTCTTCTTGGTAGAGATGCTTACAGAGCTGCCTCTCAAACAGAACATAGAGCCGGTTCCTGACTTGCTCATTGAAAAGCCAAGGGGACAAGAAGTTTGTTTTAAACCATCAGGTTTGCAGGGATATGAAGACATTCTTTCACTCTATGGACCAGCGTTGCGTTGCGGGACACGAGCTAAAGTGAGAGTAACTGCTGCTGTCAGCCCTGGGCTGTTTTACTGTCAGATGGCCAATGTGGAATCAGAGCTCTGGGAAATGTCAAAAAAGTTAGCTGCATCGTGTGAATGCAGACCTAAAGAAAGTTATCAGATGACTCCAGAGAACCTGGGTTTATTGTCCTCAGCTAAAAGCAAAGATGGGAGATGGTACAGAGGCTTGGTGCAGTTTCTCCCAGGCAGTTCTTGGGTTAGAGTCTTCTTTGTTGACTACGGATTCTTTGAATCAGTCACAGTTGAAAACATCCACAGGTTGGCACCTGAATTGTATTCAACACCCATTATGACATTCCCATGCTCTCTGGCATGCCTGACTGATGAGGATAAGGCCATCAAAACTCAGCAGTTGTGTCTCCTGAAATCAGGCTTACTTGGAGGACTATTACACTTGGAGATCACTACATACGATGAAGAACACCGAGTGTACTGTGTCACTATAATTAGTGCTGAAGGTGAAGGTGTGGAAGAACCGGAGCCTGTCAGAACGTGTCCAGTCATGAAGGTTGAGTCAGTTTCTGAGGCTGAAGAGCAAGGTGGCTCCTTGTACCATGAAACAATCATGGGTGAAACACTGGGGCAAACGCTGAAGGTAGAAGAGGTGCAGGTAGACTCTGTGTTTGTGGGCTATGTTGAACATGTCCAAAATCCAAACCATTTCTGGATTAGAACACAAAAACGCAATGAGGAGTTTGAAGAAATGATGTCAAAGATGGCAGAACACTTCCAACATGTGAAGCTGGATGAAGACGTACTGTTAAATCCTAAGCTTGGAACACTGTGCTGTGCAGTTTATGAGGGAGACATGCATTTTTACAGAGGTGTAGTGACAGACACCCTTAAGCACGGAGCTGAAGTTTTGTTCATCGATTTTGGGAACATTGAGAAAGTGCCACACATGTTGATCAAGAATATTCCCGAGTCATTTGCTTGCAAGGCGGCATTTGCCATTTGTTGTACTCTTTCTAATGTTTTTCCTGTTGAGGACATCTGGACAAGTTCAGCCTCTGATTCCTTCAGAAGAGCTGTGTCAAACAAAGCCTTGCTGGTCCATGTCGTACAAATGAGAAAAAACAAATTTGTTGTTGACCTCTTTGAGATGGGAAGTGGGAACAATCAGAGTATTACTGAGCTCCTGGTCTCTTCCAACCAGGCTGAATACATTCCGAAAGGGCACTTGGCCCAAAAAACGACAGAAAAGACAAGGTGCCCCCAAAGTAATGTGAAAACAAACATCACTGAGGATAAGGGGCAATGGAAGGATTGTAAGGAAGAAGAGAAGGCATTGAAAAATGAACCTGAGAAAGGTCAACCTCTTTCTAGCATCAAGCCATTAAATATCAAGCCTGGGTGTGAGTTGACTGTGCACTGCTCTTATATCAGCTCTCCATTGGATTTGTGGTGCCAGCCTCAAGACATGGTTCCAGCTTTGGATGAACTGATGGATAAAATTCAGCAGTATTATTCAACTCATTGGGTTCCCCTAGAGTCAGGAGATTCATGCTGCATTGCCAAGTCACCTCAAGATGGACGATGGTACAGGGCCTTAATCACTGCAAAACAGAGAGGCAATGCCACAGTAACGTTGGTTGATTATGGGAATACTGTCCAAGTCAGTGAACACATTCTTCAAGCAATAATGCCAGAATTTATTTATTTGGAAGGACAAGCTTTCAGGTGCAGCCTTTACAACTTAATTGAACCTGCTGACCCTAAGAACTCTGGGAATTGGAGTCCAGAAGGGTGTAGGTTGCTGAAAGATTTTGTCTTCAGCAGCATTGGAGCTCTAAAGTGTAAAGTTGTCTCCCAGTTATATGTGAAAAACAAGGGGCTGTGCAATGTTGTTGATCTCTACAACAGCCAAACCCAGCAGAGTGTGGCGGATACGTTCACAGAACAAGGCCTGGCAACACAAGTGACGGCGTCAACAAGGCAACAGCAAGAAGTGTTTCCGGAATCCTTTATCTACTCTTCACATGATCTACACCCAGGAAATGAGGAACAAATGTATGTCACCTACGTTAACAGTCAGTGGGAGGTCTACTGCCATCTTGAAAGAAACACCGACATTATTGTTGAGCTTGAGAAGAAAATCTCAGAGGAGAGTAAACACATGATGCAAGTTGATACAAGAGCTGTTGTAAGCAAACTGTGTCTGGCAAAATACTTTGATGGCAAATGGTACCGCGGTGTAGTACATCCTGTTCATTCACCTCTGCATTTCAGTGTGTTTTTTGTGGACTATGGAAACACAAACATATCAGAGAAGACCAAAGTCATGTTCATCCCCAGAGACTCATCAGATTTGTTGTACACACCCATGCAGGCCGTGAGATGTTGTCTCCATTCAGTGTCCAAGAAAGAGGTCTATGCAGATGTTAAGGAGTGGCTCAGTAGTGTAGTTCTCAACAAGCAAGTGAAAGCTGTCATACTTGGAAAGAATGAAGATGGTTCATTTGATGTCGAATTATTTGACGGAGATATGAACATCAATGAGAAGGTGAAGGAGCTCATTCTCAGTTTGTCATGTAAGCCCAAGACTGCTGTTGGATTTGAGATGATCGAAAGAAAACGTAAAACCTCCTGCAAAAGAGACACAAAGTCTTCGTTCAAAAGCAAGAGTCATCCTAAAGTGTATTCAAATCTTTCGACACTGTCCACTGTCCACAGAGGTACTAAAAAGAGAGAAAACACAAAAAGCCTTGTTGGTGGGAGAACTCAAAACAATAACACAATAGTAAGAACACAGAATGAGGGCACATTGAACACCCGTGCCTCTGTGAAATCGCAGAACAATCAAGTGAAACAACAAAGACAGGAACAGAAGCAAGCCCAACAGAAAGAGGCAAAAGAAATGCCCCAACTCCTGCCTGACAAGAAGATATGTGCAGGCTTCAGGGCAAAGTGTTTCGTTTCCCACGCAGACTCCATTTACAGCTTTTTTCTTCAGCTGTCAGAGGATGAACCTGCCATCTTGGAAATGGGTGAAGCTCTCAACTCAGGTACCCTCAGAGAATCCTTGAAGATGCCCACAACCTTAAGAATCAATGACATTGTTTTGGCTGAGTTTGAGGAGGACGGTGCCCTTTATCGTTCAGTTGTGAAGAACTTTGTAGGCAATTCATGTTTCAAAGTTGAGTTTGTGGACTATGGAAACTCGGCAGTCGTTGAGAAGAAAAAGATCTACTCTATACCAAAGGAGCATCGGTCACATCCGAGATTCAGTATACCATGCTCGCTGCTGGATCCAAGTACATTCAGAAATGATGCGTCATTCACTGATGCAGTAAGGGAGAAGCCACTGATGGTTGAGTTCATAAAGCAATATGGAACCAAGTGGGACATTAAGATTAAGGTTCTTGATGGAGAAGTGGGCCTTAATGCAGGACCTGTAACTGAAAGGGAGGGTGAGTCTCCTAATTCTGAAGCTAATGAGAAATTGAGGTCCCACAAACAGAATAACCAAAGAGATGAAGCATGCAAGAATGAAATAAGATCTGAAAGAACGACGACTACAGTCAAAGATGAAACATTCACGCCTAAGCCACCATCTGTTAAGATGTTAGTGATGATGAGGATGAAAACTCACAGGCGTCGTAGGATAAGAGTCAAGAGCAGCAAGAGTAAGTCTACAAAGAGATTTGGAGATGCATCCTTTACCCCATCTATTCAAGCCAGAGACTCAGAGAATGGAATGCTTTTGTCGGTCCAGAGTAATGGCTGCTTTTACGTAAGAGTTGTTAGGACCAGTGACTGTCTCACTGCATTGGAAAGTCACATTGCGGATAGCCTGGTCAAGTGCAAGATGGTAGCAAGAGAGGATATCAAACAAGGCCTCAAGTGCTTAGTTCAAGTCCAGAAGGACAACAAGTGGCACAGGGCCATAGTTCAGCACCTGAATGATGAAAATGTCAATGTTTTCCTGGTGGATCACGGAATAACAGTGGAAATCCCAATTGGTTCCATTCGACAGCAGTGTAGTGACCTGTTGAAATTCCCAAACCTCGCAGTGCTGTGCAAGATGAACAATCTTGGGTTCAGTGAGAAGGACGATGATTACAGACACTGGTGTGAAACTCTGAAACCCATGATAGGCAAGGAAGTCAAGCTGATTTTTGTGCGTTATTCTGAAGCGGATAGCCTCTGGATGGTTGAAATAATCATAAACAAACTGTTTCTTGGTTTGCATCAAGTTGTGTCACTGCAGCAAAATGAAGAAAAGATCCCACCACCTGGTGTGAGTCAAAATGGAGGCACTGAAAAAGCACCAACCTTGGACACCAGCCCTCCTCAGCAGCTTGCCTTTGCTCCTGTTGAAATTGACATGTCATATTCTGGCTTTGCTGCTGCAATTAAGACTCCTTCTGATTTCTGTGTGTCTCTAGAGGATTTGCTTCGAGTTACAAACAAAGTGTCAGCTGAGCTGGATGACCTGCCCAGCCAATTGATACCTCTTCCTGAAGACCACATTGCCCCTGGCACCTGCTGCCTACTGAAATCAGATTCCAGGAAGAAGTGGTGCAGGGCTGAAATCGTCCACGTCAACACCACGGTGGTCCTAAATCTAGTGGATTATGGCCATTATGAATACATGCCATATGACAACTGCTCCAATCTGAAGAAACTTCCAGCCAAGATAACAACCCTCCCAAAGGTCACTTACTCCTGCATCCTGAGAGGTGTGAAGCCAGCTGGATTGGATGATCAGTGGTCTGATGAGGCGGTGGTCTTCTTCCAGCAATCTTTGTATAAGAAGAACCTGCAGATCTACTTCAGGGAATTGGTGTCAAACGCACAGTGGAAGGTAGAAATTCTTGTAGATGGCGTCCATGTTGCCAAGGAGCTGGTGGATGCTGGACATGCCAGCTATGTCGATGTCATGCTAGGACTCAGGTATGCTTTATAATTTAAAATCTGACTTAAAGTGTATTAGAAGTGATCAAAATAAGCACATATTTAGTACTTTTATATATTTTTTAATGACTTCAAATCCACGATTCAGTATTCTTAGTGTAATATATATCAGTTGTGCTTTTGTCAGTGAATAAATGAATGAAAGAACAATGAAATGTGTGTGGATTTGTGAGATAAATATCACATTTTTTGTGCTTAACCTCTGGCACTTTCAGGTTCCTGATCCTTGACAGTGAGGAGCAGTGTGGGCCGGAAGAGCTTCCTGTTGTGAAGCTTGAGCTTCTAAACAAACAAAATGTTTAGATTTCATTTAAGGTGAAAGTAAAATTGTGTTTGCAGATTTTTTTTATGTCAAAAAATGTACAAGAAATTAGAGTCATGAGACCAGCTTTCTGATAATTTTAACTAAACATGTTATACCAAAAGGTTTTTTGTGTTAAATTTCGCTTACTTTTTGTTTTAAGTTTAGATATTGAAAAGTAATAGTCTGATTAAGACAAAATATTGAAGTCACTACCTTATCAGCGCTTCTGACACTTTTCTTTTTGTATTTTACGTTGTGAAAAATAAAATCTTTTCTGATTGTGCTTTTAGTCTCACGTTGTTTGTTGTCTTAGTCAGCAATCAGTAACTTGTGTGTTTAAGGAACTGAGTTTTATTTTTTAATGACCTGCACACATGTTCCACTTGATGGTGCTGTCAAGCCAAGATTTCTTATTTATAAGATCCTCGATGAGGCAGTGCTGCTAGGAACTAATTTTTTTTTCTGTCCAAAAAGAGCCAAAGAAATAAATGCAGCTGAAAGAGATGTACATTTATCTTTAAATAGTGGCATTATACCACAAAGTACAGTACACCCCCATTAGTATTTTCATGAGTATTTGTAAGCCCACAACTGCAGCCAATAATAAATGTAATTAGTCTGGAGTGATCACGTTGTGAAAACTGATGATAAGAACAGTAATGAAAACAGTTTGTGGTGATGATGGGAAGGGAGAAAGAAAAGAAAAGATGCTGTCAGAAGTGGGATTCGAACCCACGCCTCCAGGGGAGACTGCGACCTGAACGCAGCGCCTTAGACCGCTCGGCCATCCTGACATCTACACTTCCGAGACAAAAGGCTTAGACATAAAGGCTTTGTATCCCAAAATCAGTCATCGTTTTACTGATAATACTCTGTTTGTGTCTTCTGTGTCATATTTCTAAGTAAATCTCCAGAGAGAGGACACTGGCGCGGGTTAACTTTACAAAAATAAACCGTCGCCATGTTTGTTTTCTGTTTCAAACACGGTAAAAAAAATAAATAAAAAAAAAAGTTACATGTTTTCATGATACATTTCAATATTACAACAAAGTTAAAGATGATTATATTAAATGCATTTATTCCTGTGACTCATAATCTGTACATAAAGACCGGATAAATACGTCTCTAAGTCTGACGTCATTAGCCGCTTCCGGTTCAGAACTCCGCATCAAGTTCAAGTCACAGGATCATTGCGGCATCACTGCGAGTTAGTGTCTACATTATTTCGTCTTTAATAAAATGATCAGTGTGGCTGCTCTACCAGGTGTAAAAATTAAGTTTAAAATCCAGGCATCCATCTAAACGGAATTTTTGAAATTTAACTGAGTTAGAAGTCAGCAGGGAGTTAGCTCGCTAGTTTCCATCTAAAGATGACAGGAAACAGGAAGTGTAACGTTGATTAGTTTGGCTTTTGGTGGTGATATGATGGTATTATTATTCTTATCACCACAGAATTCCCGAATGTAATGATGGTGGGTTTAGATTTATATTTGTTCATGTATTGGAAAATAAAGCACGCCGATTCAGCTGCTAAGAGTTTTTATAGATTGTGTACCAATCCTTACACTGATATCCAAAAGCAAAACGCATAAACAGCAAAGTAATTTTAAAAACGTGTTGATTCCCGGGCGAGTTCTGAAGAGCTATCCCAGAGTTACCCTATCATCTCCGAAGTTGAACTTCAATTTTTATGCTATATTTGATTAAATAAGCAGGCCGATTTACATATTATCATTTTTGTTAACGTGCGCCAGTAGGTGTACGTGCATTATTAGCAAAATAGTTTAAAACCGAATTATTTTATTTTATTTTTTTTTTAAATGTCAGGATTCTGCAGTGAGTTCCGAAGAGTGACGATCTGCCACAATATTAAACTTTAAACCTTGTTTACCTTCACACATTTTGAAATAAAATACGCCGAATTTAATATCGACATATCATACTTTAAAGTACATCGTTAGATGTGCTGGAAACTATTAGCAAATTATGTTATAACTGAAGAAATCTTAAAAACGCCATTGTTTTCATGCGAGTTCGGAAGCTCTTTAATTTTTAACCATCAAGTATATTGCACCGACTTTATCTGGTGGAATATTTTACGAATACAGTTACCTTTTGTATCATCAATGTTAACTTAAAACTTAAAATTGTAACAAACAATAATAATAATAATAATGATTGTTTATCAAACAAAACTTGCGAAATCAGAGCATACAGGTGAAAATCCTGCACTTGTCCCAGATTAAACACACCAGAAATGCCTCAGCACCGTTTCACCGCCAGTTCATACTGCATTTGAATGTAGCACCACTGGCTTTTTACAAGTATAAATAGCTTGTCTTTAATCCTTTTTATTTATACAAAGTGCTGACGTACCCATAAAGTGACCATATAAAAATATATAAATAGGCTGTGAAGGTTACATAACACCCTAACTAGTTAAGATATAGTCCAACTGAATTGTTTCAGATTGTTTCTAACCATATATTGATTTTAAACGCAGTGACAAAAGACCACGCTTCCAGTCTGCACTGTTGAAAAATCTGTATTTATTAATGATTTACAAAAGGCTAAACATGAAACCATTTAAATGATTCAGTTCATTTTGAAACCTAAAAAGGAGAAGTTGGTGTTGTTGCTGTGTTTGTTTGTTTGTGTGTGTGAGGGGGGGGGGCATCTTGTAGTGTTTTTACAGGTCAGTTATTATAACAGCGTCTTTATCTCGTCATGTCTTATCAGAGGCTCCTGTTGAGAAAAAATATAAGTCCACACACAGGATGGAGTCAATCAAACAAACTGCAGGAGAGGGAGAGAGAGAGAGAGACATCTGAAACATCACAAGTTTGGGGGAGGGGGTTTGAAGTGCGCTTCTTTTCTACATCAGCAGTGGCGGTGAGTGATTTTTGGAGACTGCACTTGTGTGTTGTGTTGCATTGTGTATATTTGTACAGTTGGGTCATGTTGTGAAACACCTGGCTCCCTCCGACTACAGCTGGTGTAAAAACAGAACACTTCTCTTTCTCTAAAGCAGAAAAAACCCACAGATTAATAATATTATTATTATTCTTATCACCACAGAGTTCCCAAATGTAATCTCAGAACAGTTTGCAGATACATATTTAATAATAAAAACAAGTCGTTGTGCAAGTTTTTCCACAAGGTTTGAAATAAATATCTGTAAAGCAAACAAGCACTTAAAGAGTAGCTGTATTTTTTTTTCCTTTTTGTTATATTATTGTCAATATTAATATTACTGTGAAAACCAACATTAATCACATTGTGGGTGAACAAAACAAGTTCCTTTTTCTGACTTGAATTTAGGGTGAAAAATTCATCTCACACGACTATTCTGGTTAAAAGGAAATAAAAGTAGAAGTCAGGAGGGGGAGAAACACGTAAAAATGTGACTCCGGTGGCAGCGAAGAGGAGGGGTGGGGGGCTGTTAAATCACATTAGTTTTGCAGATTTTTATTTTTTTAAGTTTCCTGGCAGATTTCTACAGTAGTAAAAGAGTGAGTGGACCCGAGTATTTACAGTAATGTTGTGCACTTGAAAGATCCTTCCTGAAGAACCTTTTCAGAGTTTATCTAAAATAAAATTACAGAAGAAAAAAAAAAAAAGATGATGTCCCACACTTTCTCGCTACAGAATGAAATAACAGTGTTTCCACTCACTGAGAATTTAATTAAAAAACAAAATAAAAAAATAAAAAGGTGTGGAGCTCAACGTCGGGCGTTCCTGCTGGCAAGGAGGGATTAAAAGATTGAAAAACAACATGATACAGAAAATAGAGCATAAAATAAAACTGTAAAACTGTTCAAATTTCACTTAGCTATAAAAGAAATAAAATAAAATGAGAATAAACCTCTCTCTAACCCCCCCCCCCCCCCAAAAAAAAAATTTTACAAACAAAAATATATCCCCTCTCTGTCGTGTGATTCTCGGACTCTCACTAGATATAATTAAAACTTTTTTACAGTGCTTTATCATTATATATCTTTAACAGGTTTTAACACAAAGGGGAAGAAGATTTTCAAACTGTAAAAATCTCTCCTGCTGATATCGCTACGTCAAAAAAAAGGAAAAAAAAAAAAAGAGTGGTCCAGTTATTCGATGATTTAAGTAAAAACAAAAAGAGAGAGAGGGGAAAACCAACGGGAGGCAACGGTCAGTGTCAGGGGGAGCAAGCGCCGGCTCTCTCTCTCGATGTTTTTGTCCCCCAGGAGCACCTTATCACGGTGGCGTCGGCGTTAAGGTGGCGCTGGGAGGTGGAAGGCTCGGGTCTACTACTTGGTGTTGAGCTCGTTCTCCAGCTCCATGAGTTTGCGAGAAGCCTTGACCTTGTTGGAAACCTCCTTCCCCTGAGAGAAGAGGCGCTGGCGCTCCTTGAAGGTCAGACTCTCCGGAGCATCGCTGGGGATCGAGTTCTCCTGCTCTTGACTGCTAAACACACACGACCAGCATCATGTCATTGCACTGTCTTCTTAATGTACAGGTTCAGACTACATACTGAGAGCTTCACTTAAGATTTCTGTGGTAAATAAGTATCAATATAAAACATGTTTTTGTTATTTTCAGTAGATTTGACAAAGCACACCCTGCTACATCGTCTATTTTCTAATTAAAAAACAAAACAATTGAAGGCTAACTAATTAACTAATGATTAAAACCAGAAACTTACTAGTAAACTGTTTACTGGAGGATTACATCAGGTGAAAAGTAAACTTTCTATTTTCTAGATTTCTATGCAATCTGATTTTAGGGTGTATCCACGGGGTGGTCACTGGAAATAATGCAGGTTTATTATAGTTGAGCACCAACTTGCATTTTGCCTCTAAAACAATGACGATAATTTACAAAATAAACACCTTGTTTTATTTAACGACTCAAAAATAGTAACCGAGACCATAAACTCACCAGAAGAGCATCTACTGAGACATTAAGTCAAGTGAGAAGTAGGCGTCTTTTCTTTTTAGAGCGAGAGGAGTTGCCCCCTGCTGGCTATTAGGAATAATTCATTTTTAGAGCAGTTAAACCTAAATTATTTGTAGTTTAAGGCAAAATGGATGTAGACTGCTACAACAGAGGCAACTGCCCATGACTAAAAGTGGCAAAGAAAAAAAAAAAAAAAAACTAAAACAGAGCTCACCTCCTCGTCCATTTGTCTCTCGGGTCCTTGTAGACTTCTCCTGTTCCTACAACTCCTGATGAGTTTCCAGTGTACGAGTTAAATCCTGCTGGATGTTCATGAGCCACACAGCAGAAAGACAAGAGCAGCAAAACACGAGTTAGCATCGCTTATGTGCAGCTTGTGATTAATCCAAAATCATCTGCGACAGAAGCTGCTGGGAGACGGCTCGGAAGATCTCTGATGTCAATCATCAGTGACGACAATTCCACAAAGTAACTGCACTTGGAAATGCTTCAAGTCAAACTGTATCGACAGCAGACCGGAGACCCCGGTGACCATTACCCAGCAGCTTCTCCAGTCATTATCACTTCATTTCCCACAGACCAGCCTAAGCAGAAAGGAGGAAGGAAAAGAGCGAGTTGTGGAGAAGCATTAGACAAAAACCTCAGATCTCATTAAACTAGAGCAGCGAGCAGAGAGAGAAACACGGCACTAAAGTAAAAAGCAGTTAAAGGGCCATTCCCAAGCAGCAACAATGGTCTGTGGAAGTGTCAGGTGGGCTCTGAGGTTGAGGTCACCGCTAAACATGTCCGAACCAATTCTGTTTATATAAATCCAGCAGTGCTTAAACTCGGTGTATCTTCAGAAAAATGAAGAAGGGCTCCCAAAGAAGCCAGGTGAACAAACATGAAGAGGGTGACCGCGACCTTTAACCCCAAGTGAGACGTTAGTCAGTTGTTTTACGCATTCCTGTGTCTTTCCAAACTGTAGCAACATCCACAGCTTAACGAAGGTGAAAGCTTCGTAAAACCATCAGAGGATCCTATGAGCCAGGAGTCTGCAGACTTGTTTCCAGCACACAAAAAATACAAGTTCCTTCCTGCTGGCTAAAGAAGTGTTACTTTCAATAAAGACCAAAACCGACAGTGCTGATATTGAAGCTTCAGAAGTATTTGAAATTTCTCTTTTATTTGCTTGTTTACTTCCCTTTGGTTGTTAAAAATGACCATTGCTCACTTCAGCTCAAAACACAAAGACTCCGGGCACAGTTTGATCACTGACACCCAATTACGTCTTCTCTGGCCAACACGACTGCATTGGAGCCGGGCAGGAAGAAAAACAGACTTCTAATTCTGACTAAGGTTCTTTTTTTAAACACATCGGCCCAGATGTGTTGGAGCTTGCTGGCCACTTTCAGACTGGATGCTGGTGCAGATTCCTGCTTCCTTCCTGAAGCGGTTTGCAGATCTACTGCCTACAACTGGTGACCAACCTGGGGTTTGGTTTGTTTCTTTTTATAGATTTAGTCAAGTTTGTTACCACATAGAGGGCAAAAGATGGAATTTTTAACCATTTATCTATTAATTTTACCAAATCATAATTAACCAAACCATAATTGACCAAAAGAGATACATCCACCACTGAAAATAGTCCCTAGCTACCTTTGTTCGAGTAACTATTTGCTGTTTCGAGAAATACTTGCAAAGTGCTCTATGGTTGGAACCCAGTGGTCCAAACACGTATTAATCCACCGCTGAAAATAGTCCCCAACGGATGAACCATTTACAGCTTTTCCTGTAACATGTGCTGAAATAACTAAAGAGCCCAGATACTTACAAAAGTATCCCATATGACAGTGCCTGGCTGTTTTGTTTCCCCTTTTATAAATTGAGTCTAAATTAGGAATCGTCTCAAACCAATTGCCTGTTCAAAATAGCCGAGATGGTTTTGGTCTTTTCTTTTTTTAAAGACGTTTACAAGAATACAGAATCATTTAAAACATGTCCAGAAAGACTGTTCTTTTCTGTTTTTAGCTGATAAAATGTTTCATTTCACTTGCTAAAACCAGCAAGTAGGAACTTGGAGAAATGTGGGATGATAAAACCTGGCAGACTCTCTTCGTGGCTCAGTATTTGGCACGTCACGCTAAGAGGAAACACTGGATCCACATGGTAAAGCGGATTTCTTCTCTCGTGTTCTGTGTACTGGTGAGGATAGTGGTTGAATCTCACTCAGGAAAAACCCACGAGTTAGACATTTAACTTCCAGTCCCAACTCTACTTGGCTGCCTTTTCAAAGAGCACAACTGCAGTCTAGATGGATGTAAGGTTTCGTGTTTCAGGATGCAAATCAAAGGTTGGTACAGTTCAGACGCAGACACAGTGATGGGGTGTGAACCCCGATAGATTCATCCAGCTGGCAGCTCCCAGGCTTTTTACTTTGGGTTTTATGGAGCCAAAAGCAAGAGGGCGTGGGGGATCTGAAGTATAGTCTGGGACGGGATCAAACCGGGTCCCACTTCAGCCCACATAAACACAAACTGGCAGAGAACAAAGCAACCACAGAGAAACAAGCCTTGTTCAAGGCCAGAAACATTCCTCTGTGCAGCCAAAAGAGATGAAAATTATACTTCTGGCACTACAATAGAAAATTCTTCACATTCACATAAAAAAAAGTCATCCACTGGTCTGTGATTGATTCTCAAAGGTTATGAATATTTTTCTTTTACTCTGGCTCGGTTATCTTGGAGGCCAAAGGACGCCCGTTTAAATCGCCGTTTTGTTTCCCTGCTCTGGTACACATCTTTCTGTTTGAGTATCGCTCTCTGCGGATAACTGAACTCGTCCTTCCTCTGCAGCTTTCTCCAGTTCGTGCACCTTTGAGGCAAACCGGCATCTGTATTGTTTTTCCTGTGGTTTCAATCTTGATTACACAAAAATACCTCTAACCCAAGAAGAGGCCACACTTTATTAAAGTCAGACTCAAACCTCTGGGAGCTGCCAGCTGATCAAATAACACACATCAAATACAATTTCATATTGGCAGGGAAGCTGGAGACTCAGGTGCTGTTCGGTCACCTGAACCTGCCGCAAAGCCCTGTGGGAGTTGTAATAAGGTTTTAGTAAATAAAGCCGCAGCGTTAGACAGCACTGAAGCTACAGCAGAGACACAGACTGACAGGCGAGATGACAGAAATTAAACACAAGCTGATACAAGGAAGGAAAATTAGACACTTCTGGGACAGCAAATTAAGAGAGAGTCCAAAACAGAGACACGCAAAGTGGGGAAGAGCAGCAAAGAATAAATAAGGAAATAAATACAGACTGCAGCCTGGTGGAAGCTATGCACAGGCAGTAAAAAGCAATAGAAATCAAGCCGGTTACTGGGGTGAGCTGCTGGCAGCCAAAGTGCACTGTTTGCTGTGTGTTTATGCACAATGTATTTGACTGTGAGGTGAAACGTGCAGATTTTACTCCCGAGGGAGGGGGGAGGGGGTGTTTGGGTGAGGTAGGTTGGTGGGGGTGAGGGGTGTTAGTGGGATGATTTTGTTTAATTTAAGTGAGATTGCAGCACAGAATTCCCATGAGGTCCTGGATGTGTTTTGATCTTTAATAAGCAGCAGCAGCGGCGATGGAGGTGGTTTCGTGTTAAAGGTGCAGGCGGCCTTCTCCTGGACCTCAGGTGCTGCTGAAACTCAGACTGTGCTGCAGTCAAAGCTCTGTTTGTCTATGGATGTT
The DNA here is from genome assembly GCF_013358895.1 of Oreochromis aureus. NCBI lineage: Eukaryota > Metazoa > Chordata > Actinopteri > Cichliformes > Cichlidae > Oreochromis > Oreochromis aureus. The sequence continues at coordinate 20,069,735 of NC_052956.1, read as the reverse complement.
CAAACTGCTCAAATTTACAGCATCACAAAGTCCTGATGGGGGATCGTTATGTCTACTCATCACAGAGCCATCTGACTTTTCTTCAGGCCAACACAACACAATGCCTAGTTTCAGTACTTACTAGATTTTTGGGTACCTTACTTTATGAAAAAGGAAAAATACTAACAGAAGATGGTAAAAACTGATGCATCTGTGATACCAATACTATGGAAATAACCCACTTACTACCACATATGTACTGGAGTCAAAACCTCAATTTATCAGTTGTAGGTTATTTTGACTGAGCTGCTTTTTACAAGTGACAAGAAAAAAAAAAAATCCACTTTAGTCCCCAATTTGTTTTTTTTTGTTTTTTTAATTTGGGGTCTTTTTTCTTCTTTTAAACTAAAAGAGGATCAAAAACCTCATGAGTTCCTGTTCCATCAGGAGCAGAGAAGCTCTCCCTAAATCTTACCTTGCTCTGTTTTTTTCTCCACTACTCTAAACTGGATCATCATTTACAAAACAATCATCTTATATTAAGTTAATCTAATAACTGACCATAAAGTCATTAGGGAATTGCTTAGCGAGGTCATCTTCTCAGGCTTGCTTACTCGCCGCCTGCTGGTCATTAGAAAGAATGCGTGTTTAAGGCTCAGCAGGTTTCACATTTCCATCCCGGAGCCCTGCGTTTATCTTTTATATGAGCTCTATCAAAGGGATACGGAATAAATAAAATTCTCGGTGAAATTTTTGTGGGAACACAAAACTTCCAAACAGCAGCCAGCTGGCTGCAGCTCGATCTCTTTCAAACAATGAAGAAGAGATGCCTATCTTGAAATAATATTTGACATGGATAAGCCCACATTTGGACTGTGTTAAAGACTATTTTAACCTCTCGATAAAAAAGCGGCGGCCTGATCACGACCTCTAGAATTTATGATGCTCCGTGGAATAACTGCCAGGAGATGTCAGTGTGGTCTGAGTAGACTGAGCTATAGAGAAGGAAAACGAGCCGTTTAAACAGACACAGACAAAGAGGAGCTCCTTCACTCAACACACTGCTGCTGTGTGCAGTTCTTGCATGTTTATGAAATGATTCTGCTCAGTCGAGTGATTGATGGGTGTGAGAAGCCAATGGTGTGTCTCCTTCCCTTTAAAGCCAACACCGCTAAGCAGAGCCACGGGGCAGGACAGGGGGGGGCGGGGGGTGGGGAGGACGGGCAGGCAGGCAGGCAGACTGACGGCTGGCCTTTACCCCCGCCCCCCCAACCCAAATTCCCAAGCAGCAACCAACCAGACACAAAGGAGGCGGCGAGCGACAACACCAACAGTACTATGATTGGCTCTGATGGGTCTCAATCTGCAGCAAAAAGTGGTGGCGTGATTATCGATTGCTTTTTTCTGTTCGCTAGTGCTGATCGAAGGGGGAGGGGAGGGTGATTGGAGGAAGATGAGGACGGAGGGCAGGGGGAAAAAAATTACTGGGGGACAAGAGGTGTTCAAATAAACCTACAATGAAAAATACGAAACAAACAGAGCCTGATTTGCTTGAGGAGGAAGAGAGAGAGAGGGGGGCAAATTTCCACATATAAAAACTAACACAGTGATGAATCGACGACAAAAAAAAGGAAAAAACAAATAAATTTGGACAAACATGTAAAAGAGGAAAAAAAGTAGACGGTGGAAGTGAAAGGGCACGACACCTCTCTACTGAAAAACCAAGAAGAAAGTAGCACTAAACCATAAAGGAGTGGGTAGAAAATGAAGATGAGTGAGTGAGAGGGAGGGACGGGCGCTTTAGAGGGCGCTGTGGCGAGCCTGACTCCTCTCTCCTCTCTCTGGTTCTACCTTTATAGCCTCCTGGGGGCATGGAGCTCGGTTTGGCAGGAAGGGGGGGGGCTGTACTGTTGGAGTTGTTGACTGGCGGCTGGAACGAGCCAGACAGGAAGATGCCGTCAGAAAGAGGGCGGGGCTTGCGCGCAGTGGGCGGCGGCTGAGGCCTGCTGTGATTAGGCGAGGCGGTGGCCGGGAGGTCGCCGTACGACTTCCGGGTCGCCGACAGCTTCACCTGACCTGATTGGCCGCCGCCACTCCCTGCTTTGGTGGCTTCCTCCTCGTCTTCGTCATCGCCCGTGTAGGTGACAAACTTGGCGGTGTAGAGCGTGTCGGGGGAGGTGACCTGGGTTTTGAGGTAGGAGGTGTTTCTCTGTGGTGGGGGCGGGGGGTTGTTAGTAGGGTTTTGGGGGGCGGGGGGTTGGTAATCCCGTGGAAGCGGGGGCCGATACAGACCGGCCGGCTCATCAGGCGTCAGCAGCTTTCTCTCCGCCTCCTCGTGCTGCCGGCGCCGCTCGGCCTCCAGGCGAGCGTAGTACTCCTCCTCCTGTCTCCTCTAGGGGAGGGACAACCTGTTAGTAAGCTCTGCTCTCAATGGCTCACACCTGACACTAAACAGCTACGTGGGAAACTACTCAAGCTGCACTACTCTGCTTCTGCACAAACAGCCCTCCACCAGTCTGATGAGACTCCCACCCAAACTCCAACTGAACCTGAACTACGCCCGCATGTAAGAACTGCAAAGTGCGCCAAAACTAAACCGTACCAGCAGACCAGGTGAGGGGCATCGTTTCATAAGGTGCTCCAGCTGCATCTTAACGAATGACTTAGAAATGCTGACAACATGTTTGAGATGTAACAATTCTGAATCCGAGAACAAAAATTAAGCATCTGTGTTTTAAGATCATCCACGGGACGAAAGAACTGGAAAATCTATAGGAAAAAAAAAAAATGTGGCTCAAAAGTGGAAGTATGAGCTAAACTGATTTAACATCAGTAATAAGAAGTGGGGGTAGAGCTCAGTTGGATAAAGGTACTATCTCACACTTCAGCGCGTCCTCTGGGATTTAAGAAGTTTTATTAATAAACAACTATAACATTTATTTTCTCCCGTGTTTCTTATTAAAACAAATATACAAAAAACTACCTTAAATTTAAAGTCATACAAACCTGCTTTGTCGTACAAAGCAGACAAAATCTGACCAGCAAAAAACCTGACCAGCTGAGACCGTTTGAAGATTTACACTAATACAAGTTTCAAATGGAAAAAGTTTTTTTTTTTTTCCTCCATTTGTTTTATATAATTTATAAATCAGAGTAAGCAGCTCTCCAAGTTATTTACATGTGAACTTTTTAGGCTGCAAATGGAAGCTGTAATTAATAATCAAGTACGATTTCCCTTCAAGCATAAACAGGATAATGTGAGGTATGTAAAAAAAAAAAAAAATTTAAAAAAAAAAATTGCTTGCAAGCTGTGAAAACAGTCCAGACGCGGCCGCTCTGGAAAGAAGCATCTGATTACTGCTTTCATGAATGATTCATGTGTTTATTATTCATTTAAAATCTATTTAACTTGATTGAAATAACTCAGTTTATGAAATGATACATAATTTCAGTTATTCAAATGTGAGGAGAGCGTTTCCTCAGAGGCAAAAGTGGAATATTTTAAATTCCTGCTTTTTCTGAAAAAATTGCAAACCTACACATTTGTGAAGCTGGGTAACTCAAAATTTTTTTTAAAAAAGCATTAATTAACTAATAAGCTACTTTTTCAGTACTGATGTCAACAGTCCATCCAAAAGGGAACGATTAACTTCATCTTTAAAATGTTATGATTAATGTGCTCTCAGTTTTAGGAACATAACCACATCTGCTTTCTCTTCCTACAGCTATTTCACAAAGCCAGCTTTTCTTTAAAAAAAAAAAAAAAAAAAAAAAAAATCATCTTATTAGGTTTCAGAAAGATAAATAAGTTTAAACAAAAAAAAAAAAAAAAAAAAAAAATCAGGGACCAACTTCAAGACTGATGCCCCTGAGCTGGTCTCAATTCTGCTGGTTTCCTGTGTCTGTGAACGTACACTGATACAGCTTGGCGGTCCTGAACGTCACGCCTGATCCGCATGTTGCTTCACATCACTGCGAAAATCTAATATTGTGTTTTTTTAAAATGCTGTCCATCAACCAAACCTGGGAAATCTCCTCCGACTGGCCTATGAAATCCGCTAAGTTGACACAACGCTAAAAGAATCCAGCCATCTCCTCTTCCCTCATCACTCTGTTTGTGTATGTGTGCTCGGTTTTCTGTGTGGCCCGGGTTTGTATTTTATGGTTTGTGGGTAGGTTTTTAAGTTTCCAGCCCACCCTGTCTCCAGTGGCTGAGCTCCAATATCTACACTAGGGGGTGGGAGGCCTGTGATGAAGCTTCACTGGTGAATGTGTTTAGATTTCGAGGTTTGGCGCGCGACCAGCCACTCCGGGGTCACTCAATCTCGATGCTTCTTGTATCAGATTATCTTCACATTTTTTGGTCCGTTTCATGTGTTGAAGGCCTGCCGGGAGGAGGCGGAGGGGAGGGCTGAGTGTAGTTGTGATTGTGCATGTCTTCAAACAGACCATGCGCTGCTGTGGGTGTATCCGAGCCGCTATGGCCGGGTTCAGCCAGCCCAGTGGGAATCTGAAGAAACTGGGAGGGATTAGTGGATGTGTGGGGTTTGAATGAGTGAGTGGCTGGGTTTCTGAATATGTACAGTATGGATGGCTGAGGGCGGGTATGAGGCAGGTGGGCCGACAGACCTCTGCGGTGCGCGTGTGTGTGTGTGTGTGTGTGCATGATGTGGGTATAAAGCATGTGGTTTTTGGGAAAGTTGGAGGAGGGTGGCATTCCCCTAAACATAGTTTCCAAAGCAATGCTGGATGAAATGACAACAAAAAATAAAATTAAAAACCTCACAAAAAATAAATAAATCAAAACTGCTTCCCCAAAATAACTGAAACTTCCTGACGCACACTGACGACAACAACAACATGATGGGAGTCCCATGCTTCAGGTGGGTGGAGGCACATAACATGACACAGCAACACATCACATAGGGTGGGTGGGTGGGGGTGCACAGGATGAGGACATGCAACTGGACAACTTCATAATAAACATCAGAACAATCATAACAGCCTGAAAACAGTTTATCTTAGAAACACCTAAATATTCTCCTAATTAACATGTAAACAAATCCCTAAGATTTCTGAGATGCTTAAAGTTGAAATTGAAAGGTAAAAATCTGAATAAATATGCGTGATATTTTTAAACAACCAGTGGTCTTATGGGTGGTTTGCAGCTCACAGGACAAATGGAGCACGCTAACGGTATCACAGTGAAATCAGCGGGCACGACACAAAGATAAAAAACACTGAACATGTTTGATTTAACACGCATGACACATGTGGGTGGGTGAATGCTGCACCAAACCACTGGTCATTTAAAAATACAGTCAATTCTAACACTTTATAGCACATGTATTACATTTAATCTCTCATATTAACCTGGAAACTGTTCACTAAGTGACCTTGAAGGCTAAGCCAACAAAGGCATGAAAATAAAAGCTTTGGAAAGTTTTCTGACTCATTCATCTGCTGCACATTTTACTGTTACAGGGAAGATTTAATTTAAAAAGGAGCAAAGGTGCTTTTTTGGCAATTAATCCCACATTAAGTGTCCCATCTTGTCATCCATTCATTCATTCATTGCTTTTTTTCCCCCCTAGCATGTTCACGTAGTACAGGAACTCTGAGCTCACCTCACACTCTCGCTAACCCTGACCACCATTGTGAGGAAGATCTTGTCCGCCGCTTGAATCCACGGTCTCATTCTTTCAATCACTACCCGGAGCTCGTGGCGGCAGGTGAGGGTTGCAAAATGACAGCTGCATTTCTCGCTCTGCTCTCCATTTCCCACAACAGCTCAAGTAACTGAAAATCTCTCTCTTACAGAGGGAAACGGTTTGCTAGAGGCCCACCAAACTGAGGCGAGATACAAAGGGTTAATATATAAATAACTATAGTGTAACTTTATAGCAGGACTGATAAAATCCTATTATCTGCAAGTTTAATTGCATTTATTAGACAGTTAAGTGTGCACCAGATAAAAGGGTCTGAATTCTTCCAAAGCAGCTTCACATTCAGGGGTTAGACCGATATGATGGGCTGGTATAGTTTAAAATTTCTCTGAAATCAAGGTGTGAATGTACAAAGAATATAAAACAGTTTATTTTTACCAAAGTGCAGGCTAAATATGCAAACAAACTGAATTGTAAACACAGTGGCCACATTTTAGCTTACATCGACAACCTAGAGGAAAACAACATGCAACACTTTCAAATTAAAAGCCTTTTTCAGTAGGACTAAAAATGTTGTCCTTTGCATCATCTATGTTGTAAACACTGTTATCTGGTAACAGGGGAAACAGTTTGCCAGTATGTCTAAAACTTTAGCACCTTTAAGTATAAACCAACAGTCTGAATTAAAATTACATTAAATCTTATCAAATGCCAATATTTTGGTTCTTAACAGGAATTTTTTATGTTTAGTGAGGATTTTAAGGACCTTCTCTCTCCTATCATGCTAATAGCTCCTTGTTAGCATCACGTACATTGGTTTTATTGTGTAATAGCAGCTGGCTGTTGCATCCTAACGGAGGAAAAAAAATTAAGACAAGAGAAAGCTGCATAATTTTGTAGATTTGGATAGAATTTAATTACTGTTCAAATATCGGTCCAACCCCTCTGTGTGTGTGTGTGTGTGTGTGTGTGTGTGTGTGTGTGTGTGTGCGCGCGCGCGTGTGTGTGTGTGTAAACCTATTCTGTGCTACACCTGAAGCTCTGACTCAGTAATACTTTAATAAAGGCACAAAGCATTAATTTTAATCAGGTCAGAACTCCAGCGGTTTCAAGGACAGACACACCGACCTTCTCCTCGGCCTCTCGCTTGGCTCTCTCCTCCTCCCTCCACCTCCTCTCCTCCTCCTGCTTCGCCCGCTCCTCTGCCTCCCGCTTACGAATCTCCTCCAGCTGCTGCTTACGCCGCCGCTCCTCGTCCTGCAACTGGTCACACACCCCCGCAGGGAAACATGCCGCAAGGCACGCATGCAAACGAGGAAAGAAATTAGTATGTGTGTCATTCACAGACACATAATCTGAGCACATTTTCTTTTGGCTTTGTTCAACTGCACTAATATGTTTGTGTACAAATGTGAGGTAGGACTGTATTTGTCTCACAGGACTGCTCCTGGGGGGAGGAGCTGTGTGCACTGCAAACACACAGCACAGGCAGAAAGAAACAGACACACGCACGCACGCACACACACACTGCTAAACATGCACACACCGACATGCAGCGACAACGACAACAGCAGCAGCAGCAACAACAACAACCGGAAAAGGGCAGAGCGAAAAGCAAAGACAGCCCCTCCTTTGGCTACTTAAGGTGTACTTGATTTCGTTTACAGATCATTAAATGTCCCACTGAGCAGGAGAGGAATAATAAATCAAGCGTACCTGAAGTAACTGCAAGCTTAATGGGCTGCAGCAGAAATATTCTGAAAACCATCCCGACATAAACCAAGTGCAGAATGGCGACAAACGAAACAAACAAACCCATTCTAGGGCTGGATGGTGGTTAAAGGGTCAGTTCAACCAAACGTTCCCAACCTCACGGTGGTATCTGTACACAAAGAAGCTCCTATAAGGCTCCCCGTTTTCTCCTTTTCTAATTCTTATGCAGGATATATTGTTTTGCTTGAGTCATTTCAATTTGTTTGAGTGAATTTTATATATTTTTAATTTCTTACAATTACTATTTTGGCTACACTTTTCTTTGTCTTTATATTTCCATATATTTACATAAAAAAAGAATCATTTGACAAAGAAAAAAAAAAAGTATGAAAAAAAAGTATTTACACTGTAAAAGTTGTAATGAGGTCTTCCTTCTTTATTTTTGTTATTTGTTAATATTTGCCACTATTGCATTAGGGTAAATATGGTAACTACATCATTCTCATTCATGAATGCTATGACCCTGGTTAAATAAAACTAAACCTGTCTATCAATCATTTAACCACAAAGTGATGTTCTGAAGCTGTAGTGTCTAAAAATGTCTGGAACCTGCAATATTGACAATTGCCAGTAGGGGGCAAGGCTTTTCCTGCAAAAACAACTACAATTGAATAGAAGTCTACGAGAAATTGACCCTACTTTTGTTTCAATATTTGACCCAATTAAACACTTTCCTGATGAGTTTATGGTCTCAATCATTAGTCAACGTTTGATCAGTACAAAATGTGTTTATTTTGTAAACTAGGATCTAGTTTTAGAGTAAAAACTCTTATTGTTAGCTTATTAGTTCTAACTCCATGTCCAAATATGAGTTGGACATGGAGTGTTTTTAAGCAAAACTGATGATCTAAAGCACAGGTGTCAAACTCCAGGCTTAAGGGCTGGTGTCCTGCAGGTTTTAGATGTGTCCTTGATTTAAATGGCTAAATTACCTCCTCAACATGTCTTGAAGTTCTCCAGAGGCCCTCAAGGCCTGGAGTTCGACACTCCTAAAGGCTTTAAAATTGTACTTCACAAACTAATGGATCTGAGTCTCTGGGTGGCCAAGTCCATCTCTTATGTACATTTGATCAAGTAATGCAAGAATTAGCTAATCTAATAACCTGGTTGAACAGACCCAATACAGAGAAGACAAAGAGGCTCAGCAGGTCACACACAAATGGATGGATGAGTAGACAGACGGATGGATTCATGACCACCACGACAACATGATGTGGCCCTTCGCAGGCAGCGCAGGGGGCTCGCAGGACTGTCATGCATTGGTCTCGACCCGGATGCCCCCCATGATGCATTCAGCCATGCAGGCGCCACCTCAATATGTACTCAAAACATCACTGCTGAAAAGAATCACACCAATCGCAGCTCTGCTAATCTGAAAGCATGGACAGGTTTGGTTTGCAGTTATCAAACACCAATATTTAAGCAGCAGCTTCGTTCGCTGTCCCCCAGCAGGTGTTTTGAGTTGACAAAGAGATGGACAGCTTCCCCAGCCAAACAACATCAAGCATCCCAGGACCAACTGCTCTTTAGCTAATCATGGCCCAGTCCCGTCTACCACCACGACCCCCAATGAAACGACAACAGCAAGCCCAGATGGGTAGGGAGAGACACGGGCAGGTGGGAAGCCCAGACAGGAAACAGGAAGTGATGTAAGGGCAGGGAGAAGATACTCGTCATTAACAGGATGAACATACCAAGTCTAGAACAGAGATAGCTGGGACAGCAGTCTGCTGCTGAAGAGGAGGAAGAAGAAGAGAATAGAGAGTGAGAGAGGGAGGGGAGATAGTTGGAGGAGGAAATACCCAAATACTGAAAAGGAAGGTGTGGAGGAGTTAAGACTAGATTAGAAAATCGAGGGAGGAACTAAAGAGTAAAACAGAGATAAGAGAAAAGCAGGGGAGGACATAGAATAAAGTGAAAACATTGTTTGGTCTTCATACTATTGATGAGAGGCTTTTACATCTAAAAACTACAGAGCTACATCTTTAACGTTGAGCTCATCGTCCCATATTTTTCTCTTCAACTTTATCAATGAAGCTTTGGTAAAGTAAAATAGTCCAAGAAGTTTTTACTTCTTAGAGAAAGTGTAATTTTGTGGTATTATCCATTTACTGTAAGCTGACTACATGTCCACTTTTAGTCATGAAGACCTAAATAAACTAGACCCTGTTTACACTTAGCTTAAAAATACATTATGAACAATCTAACACAGGTGTAAATGACCACTGAGGAGCACTATCAAACCTTACTGGTGGTCTGGGACCCATTTCAGAACATACCTGTGGTAGTGTACATACTAATGCACACGTGGGGAAAAAAGTCAAACAAACTTCACTCAAAACAACCACAAAGAGGCACAATTATCCTAAAAGAATCAGTAATAACTCCTTACTGCTGCTGCAGTGATGCATATTAGATGACTGAACGGCATTTAAATGGATTATTTTATGTTAGTAATACTGTCACAATAACCTCTAACCACGTTATCCAACGTGTGACCTTTTGCGTACTTTATCCAATTCAGTATCGGCCCTTGGGAACAGTACTCATGCACAGTAAAAAGATGGACTTTATCTGTGCCCCCATTATAAATTACTTTGACCAACCACTGTCAACAGCTGGAAAATCCTGCACATTTCTATTAGAGTCTGAAATATTTTTCTGGTGTGTATGAGCCTAAATTCCCTTCCTAAGCAGCCACATGTCCCCGATTTTAAAACCAAGTGTAAACCAGTCTTCAAGATGAATAAAGTAGTTCAACAAAGAAAAAGAAAACAGCAAACCACAAACATTAACTCATAAAAGAATAAAATAATTCGCACAGTCAACCAAACTCTCAGATTCATCCACAGCTACTAAAGACACCCACGTTCCGCATCCTGAAATATCCAGTCAAAGTCTGGCAAAAGTCAGCTACAAAACAGTTACCTTCACTACAGAGCTACTGGGAGGAACACATAACAGATCTACACACGACCCGGATGAATGCACAACTGATGTGTCTGAAAGGAAACCTAGAAAAGCACTTTCCTCCTGAGGTTTCAACACACACTCAGGCTTGTGCTGGATGACTCGGTGAATTCAAACACCCAGCATCATCTTCACCTTAAATATACTGGATATTTGATATCCATTGTAGTGCAAGACCTGTGCTTAAATAACCAAAACGCTGCAATTATTATACAAATATACAGCAATTATTTTGACCCAGCTTCTAACTATGCATCTTAATCAATGAGAGACAGAATGAACGTTATTTTATTAAAAAAATTTAAAAGGGACAAATTGTTTGTGGTCAACACGTCAATGTCACACGTGTAGGAAAATAATGATCAATAGAAACCTGGAGAAAACTGCACATGTGCAGCGTTTGTCCAAATAAAAGTCACATCCACGAGATGTGAAAGCAGCTTTAACGACGCTGCTGCCCCCTGCCCTCCAATCCACCCCTCCAGCCAATCAGATTTAAGCAGCTCAGCATGGCAAAGCGATGACAGAAGCATGTTGCAGATGCACATTGCAGGACATTCATAGTGGGAGCCATTTCCCCTTCTAGCATTTGAAAGGCGGTTCTGTTTTCCCCCCATCAGCCCGATTTCCTGCGGCTCGCCCTGAACTCTGAGCTGATGGGTAGTAACGCTCGAAAAACAGAAGTCAGAAAGTTTGATTTCTGCCAAAGCAGCCTTTGCACATGATACGAATTCAACTCCCTCCTTTTCTTTTTGTTAAGAAAAAAAAAAAAAACTCCTTCCCTACTTCCTTCAAATGAAAAACTCATTTTTCCTCCTCAGTCATTTCCTTCCATTTCTTACCCTGGCTCTTTTCTCGGCCTCCAGCCTCTGCATGATCATCACGGTGTCCACATCTTCATCATCCTCCTCGTCCTCCTCGTCGTCGCTCTGCTTGGACTCCTGCAGTCGTTTCTGGAACTGCCACTCCAGCATCAACTTCCTGAGGCGGTCGTTTTCTTCCGCTGTTCGCTCCGGCTTTGCCTGCAAAACAAAATGATGTTTAGAAACCAAAGTCGTCTCGGAATAAGCCACAAGGTCATCTAAATATACCTCGCAGTTTGTGATATCTAACAGTACAGTATTCATCAGTCTTTGGAGCATTCGCCAATCTGAAAGGCGTTACAGTATACTGTAGGATGGGCATCACAAAGATTTCAGATGCACAATCAGAACGGGCCCAGTAGCTTTTACAGAAATCCAGCTTTATGGATTTGGTTAAACCCTGCTCTATCCACGCATCCATGCAGGAGTGGAAAGAGTGTGAGATATATTACCTCTCTAATAATCATATGTTTTACACTTTTGTGCGATACAACATTTACACCCTGCACCTACCACCTGATATCGATATCTGGTAAACCATTTCCAACAATATCTGACCTAATTACTTTCTTTTGACTGATCTTAAGATAAAATAACAGCAGTTTTGGTCATACTCTTCCACAATATCCTTTTAATGTCAAGTCGATCACATTAATTCTGCTTCCTTCTAAAACATGATCTCTGATTTCAAATCGCTCCTCCCACTGTTGTGAACAAAAGTACCTGCAGCTCCTGGATTTCCTTGTCCAGCAGATCCACGATGTGAAGCTGCTGCTGTTTCTCGGCTTTCTCTCGGGCATCTCTCTTCCAAGGATCTGGAGACAGACTGTCGCTGGACGTCAGCTCCTCCTTGCTGATGGTGATGTACTGCAGGTCTCGCCTCTCGATGGTTCGCGGCTGCTGCTGTGGAAGCAGCTCCCTGATCACTGTGTCCATGCCTGCAGGTATGTTGAATACTAGTTATTACAGAGACAAGACTGGATTATTTGTTTAAACAAGAAGTAACTAATAAATGTCTTGTTACCAGCAGGGTTGGAGGCACTAGCAGGAGGAGGTACAGCAGACCGCGGCAGACTGGCCAGCTTCTCTGGTCTGGGTGGAGGAGGCTGAGGCTGTGGGGGGTGGTAAGGCTGGGGTGGAGCCATGGAGGCCACAGGGGGCTGGTGGTGAGGAGGAGGCATGGCTCCTCCGTTGTGAGGCTGGACGGGCATGACAGGGTTGGCCCGGATCTGACCCAACTTTCTCTCCTGCTCCCTCCTCTTCCTCTCCCTGGAAATGCATCAATATCATCATCATTAATACTCAAAATCAGATGCATAAATGTAGCAGTAGGACATCACCTTGTTTTTTTAAATTGAAAAATGGGCATCCTGTACTGATACTCTTTTGCCTTAAGAGAAAGTCCCATTTAAAAGGGTGACTTGGCCAAGGTCTTATAATGCAACAAGCATAAAACAAAAGGCAGAATATACATTGTTATATACAAACAAACACTAATGCATTCCACTTTTAAGATCATATTTAGTTTAGATCTTTCTGCAAAGTATTCCACATTCAAGGTTACATACAACGAGGGCACATTAAGACATACCGCCTACTGAAGCATCGCTTAACTAGACAGAAGGGTGCAGAGGTTTACTCCAAATGTAAAGAAGTAGAGCGTATGCTGATGATATAGCGATCTCTGTATCAGCAAAGACTAAACAACAGGTTGAAGAGTTAAATACATTACTTTATATGCATTTTATTTTTAAAGCATAAATGCTTGTCTACATCTTGCCTCACAAATAATAAATAGCAAGCTGGATGGAACATAGTAAATAATAAAGATGCTTTTTTTGCTCACATTTCTGGTGATGCAACACAATAAACAAAACAAGGCAAGCCCACCTCTCTTCCTCAAGCCGAGCCTTCTCCTTCTCATACCAGCGCTGCTGCTCCTCTCTCTTCTTGCGGTCAGCAGCTTGCTGAGCCGTTACTGGGTTGATAGCAGCTGGAGGTGGCGGAAGGGGTAGGTCCGACTGTGGGTCGTAGGGTTCGGGGTAAGCTGCTGGAGGTGGAGGTGGAGGAGGGGGCAGGTCAGACCGAGATGGCGGCTGTGCCGAATGCGGCGGCACGGCGTGAGGGGCGTTGGGCGTCTTCCATCGGCCCGGGCCGGTCTTCTGGTTCTGGGTCTTGTTCGAAGAAGAGGAGGACGCGGAGAAGTTGAGATGCTCCTGGCTTGATGTTGATGACTCCAGAGAGGAGGACACCTGTGGCTGTGGAGCCCAGTGGTCGGGCCCTGCAACACCGGCAGACACAAAGAAAAACATGGTCACCTGCTTGACCAGGGACACCAACCGCACAGTTTCCCAGCCTTTAAACTTGCATTCAATATTCCATGAAAAACCAGTACACCTCTGCCCCAAAACACAGAGCTTAGCCTAGTAAGGAATTTTATCACTAATGTTGGCACATTAATACTAATACTAATACTAATACTACTAATACTAATCAGCTTTCTGAAGAAAGATGGAGGCTTGTTGATGGTAAAACTATGTAGTTTTTTCCCTGGGTTGGCATCTGCAGTTCAAAACGTCAGATTTTTCCTTTATTTCATTTAAATTGAAATAATATTAAATATAATTTGTTGTTTTCATCTGATGAATGTCATAAATGACAGCATGTCTGATTTGCTATGCTTTTGCAAATTATCTTTGCTCTGGTCTTTGAATTTAATATCATGATTTGTGTGTTTTTATGTAATCATGAAGGATAATCAAATCTGAGGGACATTTGGATGCTGACAGCCTTTAAGCTGCTCTATAATCTGGTAGTGAACACACTAACAGGTGCAGCGGTCCTTTTTCTGTCATCCTCTCTGATCCGATCTGAAGTCAGGTTTTCCTTCTTACCTCCAGGTGGACCTCTCTGGTATTCGAGATCTCTGTGTGGGTAGTCCAGGTCGCGGTGCTGGTAGTGTGGCTGCATTCGCTCATCTGGCCTCATGCTTCCTGGTGGCGGATACAAGTCCTCCTGAGAGTGATTAATCCGCTGCAAAGCGATCAAAACATTAAATATGAGATGAGGAAAAGTATGCGTTATAAAAGGAGAGAGGAGGAGGAAACACAAATAATCAATATCACCTCAATCACCTACTTACTATATTCCCAAGTTTATCTTAGAGGTTATTATGTAGGCTTTAGTTTTTCTGTTTTATTATGTTATCTTAAATTGCTTTGTATTTCTAATGTTTAAATATGTTTTTCATGCCTGTGAAGCCTTTTGAGCCTTTACATATGCAGCTATAATCACAGTGACTCATAAGAGATGGAACAAACGATGCTCAAAACTGGGAGGACAAAGGTGAGAGGAGCTCACAGCCAGAAAAGGATGGAGAGGAAGATGATGATTGGCTCGTCAACACCATCAAGCTGATGGCTTCAAACATTTCCGTGTCACCAAAATGTGATTTGGAAAAACACAGTGATGAAAAATAAAACTTTTCCTAATCTTTTTGGGTCTCATAGAGCATTGTAACGCCCAGAAAAACAGTATCTGAAAAGTATCTCAAGCTTCTGTACCTGCATGCTGTTGTTGTGGATGTTATCACCCATGGGGAGGCGATCTCTGTCCTCCATACCCTGCCAGTGTGGTGGGGGCCCCTGCTGCCCTGGTCCCACCACCCGATCCTGGCTCTTGGAGGCTGGGATGGTGAAGTACTCCCTGGGATATGTCTGAGTTGGGATGGGGTAGGCCTCTGGACGGGGAGGGGAGGGCTCATCCTGAGGAACAAAAGAAAAGCGTGTGAAAAGAAAAAAAATATTTTGAGATGGTTTTCCAGGAATAAACAAGACTAAGTCATAAACCTGATAAATGAATTCTCATCTCTGCTCAAGATACCGAGTGTCCTCGAGTGTTGTGTCACTCTGCTGTTACATTTCCCATAAGGGTAAGGATTCAGTCTGACGGTTACTTACGTCTGCACACAGGTTCCCGGTGGAGACAGAGGTGATCTTGGTGCCAGGTCCTCCGGGGTACACTGATTTGTTTGCAGGACTCTGGCCCTGATCTGAAGCAGAGGAAGGAGAAACCATTGCTTTAGTGCAGTAACAAAAAAACAAAAAAAGTCTCAGCAATACACAATTACTGAGGAACAGAAGAATGAAAATGGTTGCTGAAAATATTTTCTTTTCTTCTGAAAATAAATATTTTTCCAGCAGCAGGAAAACTGGCTGCCACTGTGTTTCTAAATCAGGGTGGAGTAGCTAAAGAATAACATGAGGGTGGTTTTATTTTTTTTCTGCCCATGCCAAACGTTGTTGACCAGAGATGGCTCAGATGGATCAATTGTTTTGTTTTTCATTATAATTGAACTATGAATGATTTCCAGAAAGATTTTATGCTATCCTCTTAATTAATTGAGCCATTTGGTTTCTGTTTCATATTCTAATTTATGGTACTGACCTTTTGCCTTTTAGACTACTTTGTTACAGGTCATGTTAGATATTTTACATGCTGTAACAGGAAATTCCCAGCTTGTAGCATAAATAAATTACATTTAATTTGTTGGGATGTGAAATACCATGAAAGGAAGATTTCAACCATAGTAAAGACAGTGATGATTTTTTAATCTACTTCATCTGTTTAAACTGTATTAAAGCTTAAAGTTATGTATTATGAGTGATGTGGCTGCTTTGAGTGTCAGGTGGGTGCTGAAATCGTGCACTCGGCTTTACCTGCAACAATTCAAGCTAGGTTTTTTGGAGACTTTAGCAAGATTTAAATGTGCTATATAAATAAAACTGACTTTATTAGGTATCCGTGTGCACATGAAAAGCTTGCTATCGTTGGTAATTTAGCAGCCCAACCTCTTAACCAAATATGACCACGTCCGATTCCAAAACAGACAACACTGTGACAGCAAACATGGCCAACTAAAGGCTTTAAAACAATGCGTGACATCACAGTGAGTTCATCCTTCTTAAATATACAGTCTGTAAACCAAATAAGTAGGAATGGTTTCATTATTCTGCACAGAACTAAAGTGAAAGTTCACCTTATATTTGTGGCAGAACAATAGGAATAATTAAAATGACACTATAATAAATAATTAATAAGCAGCGGGTCTTACTGGCTACGTTGGGGCTGGAGCGATGGTCGGCTCGGTTCTTGAGGAGCCGGTCTTCTCCGCTCATCTTCTTTGGTTCGGGGTAAGAGTCCCAGCCGGGCTGCGGGCTCTCCGGAGAGCCGTTCTGCACCGAGCTGTTGTACAGCTCGAAGCCTTCGCTCTTTGGTCGCATTTTCCCGTTCTTCTCACGGCCTCGGTCTGACGCTGGAGGTGAAAGAAGAAACAGGAGCAGAGGAAAACAGTTTAAAAAAAAGTGATTCTTTGTGTTGCTGCAGATTGTCAGCATTTGTTCTAGTCGAGCTTCTGTTTGGGCCCAACTGATTTCACCTCTTTGGAGTCGTTTGTCGTCTCAGACAGTTTTAAACACACATCAAAGTGCTGATCTCCTGCTGGGGCGTCTGTAATTGTGACTGAAGCTAATTTAAACGCGTTTAAGTGTGTTTTAAATATAGGTTCATATAAAATCACGTCATCGTTCTGTGAGAATCTACACTCCTGCTCAGCTTGTCCAGTTTCCTGTAACTAAAGACCGTCCTTCGACGTCTGCTTGTTAAACGTCTCTGTCAGCGGTGCAAGACTCTGCGGTCGAGGGAATTTGGGAGAAACACCCCTTTATCGTCATCGTGGACCACAGACTGGTCCGGCCAGAACGCTTCCTTAATGAATCTGGGGTCAACGCTCCAGCAGACAAAGACAAGCACAGAGCCAGACAACCCTGTAAACTCTGCCATGCATGTGTGTCTGCACACACACACAGCTGGCTCTGGCCACAAGCTCTCATTATATCCTGCAGTCTGCTAGCAGGATTTTTACTGTGCTGCAGAGAAGACAACAAGGACACACTGTCTGGACAAGCCTGCTTCTCTTCCATCATCCACAACACCAAAATTACTGGCACACCCCCTCAGTGGGACTAACAATAGTTCATTCATTACCACTTTTAAATACTTTAGAGAGCCATGTTTATGGCTGTTTTTAAATGCCTCTGAGCGTTGTTGATTGAGTTAATGAACTGTAACAGAGGTAGAAAAATGGCTTCATTATTTTTAAAACTCCTAATCATTTTATTGCTGTTCATTTGTGTCTTACTACCAATCCTAAAAAAAGAAAAAACAATTTTTGTATTTATTCAGAAAAAAGTCTTTTCCCCCAAAATCCCCAAAATCAAAAATATTACATTTATACCGAAATTAGAGAAATATCAGCATGCGTGTGGAAAAGGTTGAACCCAAGACAAGTTTTTACATCTATCTGTACGAATCATGACTGAAATTGTCTTCAACTAAGCAGAATTCAAAATGAATTCTCAGTTGACTTAAAATGTGATTAATAAGCCATCAAAGTTATCAATAAGTCACAAAGATTTCCACAAATCATCAGGGCTTCCAAAATTACATCGAGAACCTTACACCAGAACTTTAGTCATGAATAAAATCCTGCTTCTCGTGTGTGCGCTCACCTCTTGGCATCATTGGGCTCGGCTGGTTGAGGAGCGTGGCCAGTCCGTGGTAAATGGCTCCCTGCTTGGCGACCTCCAGAGTGACGACTGAGCCCGTCCTCGTCATCAGCTCTGCCGCCCTGAACAAGAGGGGGGAGGGGGGAGCACACATTAGAGAGGGACACACTGAGCCCAGTTTCTTTGCAGCCCCTCCACAGCCCCACTCTCTGGGACAAACTTAGCCCAGTGTGGAGTCGCAGTTGTGGCTGTCTAAGAGTTTCCTAATTAAACAATAGGGTAGAAATACAACACTACAACATTTTAGGAGGCAAACGGGAATTCATAATCTGCATCTGTGGTGATTCATACCGCCATCAGATGAATTAAGATGTATACATAAATTTAAATTTAACTGACTGTTTCTTCTTAGACAAACTTCAACTGTGTGACTTGAGGTTATGTTTTTTTTTGGCTTATTTAGTGGCAGTTTAGCAGGTGGTCACATGTTTACTAATATTAGGTACCTGTTCACATGGAAAGCCCAGCTGTAGTTTTGCTTTATGATCACCTTTTATCCTGATCGCTGTGTGTTTTTTGGATTACTTTAAACAGTTGAGGGATTTAAAGCATGTCAGACAAGAAGGCCTGACCTGTGTCTCTTTTTAGTTTGTTACTGAAGTTGCTATGGTGCAGTTTCCTTGTATGTCATAAATATAATCTGAATGTATTGTACTAACTTAAGGCATGGTGGTTTTTTTAGCTTCAAAAGTAAGAAATAAACATGTCTAAGGCATTTTGGTTATGTAAGGCAACGCGGTGAAGATATGACACATATAGAAAAGAATGTGATTGTATAAGACTGAGACCACAGAGCGATGAGGTACTAACACGGGATGAGGACACGACTGGGGAAAAAAAAAAAATCAAAGTACCTTTTTTGGTAAAAGAACGTGTAGACAGACAAGCTTGTGTCTAACACCCAGGTGGAGCTATAGTGGTTTATTCCAAATTATTCTAAAATAAAAGATAATTTTAATTTGGTACCAATTTACCAGCTTCATTGTCAATATTGTTTCAAATATTATTAAAGTTTGTTAAAAAGGAGCAAATTCTCACAAGGTGTTTCATGTTTTGCCTGAAAAGTTCCTGAAATGTTGAAGTTTTTGTTTAAAAACGCCTAGTTTTAATTAGTTTTAGTGTTATTTGGGGGGTTTTATTAATAGATTATGGAAGGTTATTGTCAGGGACAGATTTAAGAACTTCACTAAAACACAAATTTCATATCATGTAGACATAATGGTTTTAATAAGCTTATGCACCAGGGCCTCCTGATGCTTGTTGGTCGAGCACATTGTTTTTTTGTTCAAATAAATAAATTTTTAATGGGAAGTCTGGACAGCTCTGCAGCCCCTGAAAGCAAAGCTGGGAACGGGAAGAACGGGTAAAACGTCTGTCTGTATGCCAAACTGCCTTTATTATGAACCAGAGGAGGCAGGGATTATATTTGTCACTACCAGAGACACACTTCATTCCAACTTTGGCTCCAATGCTGATGTGTCACTCAGGATGCCTGCTATTATCTGTTACATGTCCCTGTGTATGGAGCTTTAACCTAATCCTATAAATAGTTGTAGGGCAGAAGTTAATGAGCCATGAGTGTATGACTGGAAGTGATTCTGGGAATGTAACATCAGCTCCGTAACGCTGAGGAGAAAACAGGCTCCAAATCCATATTTGGAAACATCACAGCTTTACATACACATGTATGTCTGACAGAAAGGGTAAAAATCACTTAATCTCTACTTGCTGGGAGTTAAGATTACCACGCTATGATACCATGGCAAAAACTCGAAATTTAGAAAAATAAGTTGATTGCTTTAGCTGCTACCTGCATGCTAAAGCGATTAATTTAATTATCTGTAAATCCAGTTCGACTCTGGATTGTCACACTCCAGGTAATAACACTAAAAATCAAGCCTGTGCATGTCAAGCAAGAGGAATAACAGGATTAATCTGAGTGGGGCGTTAGCCACCGCGTGCTCTGGTGCTGTTTCCAAACACACACACACACACACACACACACACACACACACACACACACACACACACACAGACACACACATGCCCTTTTTCTGCTCGAGCTGCATGTTCCAGACGTGCTGGAAAATCAGTGTGTTTACAAGGACCAACGGGATGCAACGACCTCAGGATGTCTTAACCCCTGAGGTCTCCGAGATGCGGTCTTCTGAAAAGTAAATTATCATGCTGACGTGTCACTGAATGTTTTCTGCTCTTAAAATAGCATTAAATGTCAGTTTCATCATCTCGTGACCATAAATGCGTCACTACAGCGCGGTAGGTGGTTAAATATATAAAAAGAAAAACACTATTTACACCCTGCTGCTTCTTTGGGGTGAATCATCATCGGATGTGTGCTCAGGATTTCCCAGATTATTTCTGTGGATTAAAAGATGTTGTTGTATCAGTTTCTCACCTTTCTTGCGATAGGCCGACTAGACTCCGCCCATCAACACTCAACAACTGGTCACCTGCCGCCAAACGACCATCCTGTATAAACACAAACAGACGCACACTCACACATAATGATCACATCCTGATTCTTTCACGTTTTCCGTCGTAGTTTTTGTACCGACCATATCAGCTGCTCCACCTTTGACAACAGACTTGATGTAGATGCCCAGCTTCTCCTGACCAGCACCCTGCAGAGAAAAAGCGACACAGAAAGTAAGTATAATGTTCATAAACCTGCGGGTGAAAAAGCTAATGGTTTTCATAAGTGCTCAAACTGAGTAGAAAGGCCCTATACGAGTACCGGTCCATTTATAATTTTCATCTGATAATGCTTATAAGTTACGACTGGATCGGGTGATCCTGAACTCATTTGAGCTGCTACAGGCTCAGGCTGCTGGGAGGAGATGCATTTAAATGCCACCACAACATGTCATTAACCCCCACGGGGTCACAGCACATGGCTGCATCTCTCCGAGTCTGATTCTGCTGGTGGTTTCTTCCTGTTAAAATAGAGTTTTTCCTTCCCACTGTTACCAAGTGTTTGCTTACTTGTTGGGATTTTCTGTCTAATACTCTGGAGTCCATGCACTGCAATAAAAAATACCTTAAGGTGATTGTTGTTGTAAACTGGAGCTACATAAACTAAATAAAACTGAAGAAGAAGACAGTTTTTTTTTTTAGGACTCTGGCTGTAAGCGTGGGCTCATTCTCATGATGAATTCTAGACGATCAGATGCTCCCTTGATGTTGTAGCATGAGGGATAAGAATGCAAACATCTCAAGTGGTTAAAACATTTGCACAGAGCTGTACTTAATCTCATAAGTGTGTCTCCGTCCTGCCTTTTTTCAACCTGCCTATCTTAGCCAAGAAAGTCAGGGAATTAAAGCATCCATCTCGAGAAGGAACTGTTCTAATGTGTTGAGACAGAAACGGTGACTGAAGGTCTGCACCTGGTAGGAGTCCAGGATCAGCGGGTTTTTAAACACACGTTTAGATCTACAAGTTGATGCTGAACAGAACCAGGCTGGATTGCAAAGCTGTCATTTCCTGAACAATAGCAAGTTCACACACATGTCAAACTGAAACTCTTCAAGACATTTACTGCAGTCAAACACACTCAAAGGTGTTTCTCTCCCACACCCCACTTTCCCCTGCTTTGCTGTACGCCTGTAATATTTACAGCAAAAACAATCACATCTCTCCACAGGATTCAGCACAGATTTATTTTGTGTCAAAACATTTTCTTTAAGTCAAATCTTTTCTTTACAAAACATAGCAACAAAGATTTTTTTTTCCAAAACGAAAGAAGGAGGGAGGACAAACACGTGCTAGTGTCAGTGTCAATGTGTCCGCAAAGCCCAGAGCTTGTGTCGATGTGTTCTGACTGTATGTGTGGTTTTCCTGTGAAGTGGAGAGCGTTGGCTTGCTATCAGACGTATCGCTATCACACGCTTTCTTTACCATCATGGCATGTTTATCCTTGGAGTTTGTGCAACTGTTGAACCAGAAACCATAAAAATATCTCAGCAATCTTTCTTTGTAGAGTTCGTGCTGTGCCAAGTCTGAAACTATTTTCCACCGCCAGCACTTCAGGATTTTCTTAAGTGAGGATAAATTAAGAAATGTTCTCTTTTTCTTTTAAGAAGCAAAGAAAACATATCTGACAATCTTGCTGATAAAAGACTGAAGACAAGTCTTCAGTCTTTAAAATACAGCTTAAAAACGACCCAAAACATCACAAGAAAGGTTCAAACGCACAACCTCCACATTAAGAATCACAGCATGACTACAAAGTCACTCATAAAACTGTGAGGTGGATTAAAAAGACTTCTAATTGCTGCCATTTGTCAGACCTGGCGACGTGGCACAGTGTGTGTCTGTGTGAAGCCACATCTTATGAGGGGGGGGGGGGGAACCAAAAGAAAAAAAACCAAAAACAAAAAAACAGGGGTTGCACTCAGGTTAACAGCTTTTATGAACTGATTCATCAGCTGTGGTTAAGAAGACAAAGACCTCAGAACAAATCACAAACACCTGGAGGAATGGAGACATTTCAACGTTAAAGTTTACCCTAAAATCAAAGGTAAATGTTTTTTTTCTCTCTGGCCTGTAGTGCTATTCACCCATTTAGGGCTGCTCATCACCAGCCCATCTTGGCCTTCGATGAATTAGCACTCAGGTTTGTTGCAGGCTATGGTGACATTATCCTCTGTTGCATGCACAGACACACAAGACAGACAAGTACTGATTTTGCTATACTGCACTTAAGTTGTGGACTGGAGAGCTGCACCATTAATCTCAACACAACTCTGCTCGGTCTTTTCAATTTTAGCTCTTCATAAGCTCAATGGTGCGGCTCTCCACAACAGTCCCGGTTTCTCATGTAGAAACTTGGGATTTTAATGGCCCATCAATGCCGCAATGCATTACTGCACTCACAAGTTTATGAACTACAGTGGACGTCTAAACTAAAATGCCAACTTAAGGAGACTTAAATCAAGCCCTCTCATCTCTACGGTTGCCGTCAGAGAGAAACCAAAGCAGCCACAATGACTGCAAAACTCACAAATCAGACAATGAATTTGAAAAATAAAGCAAAGACAAATTTTTATTTTGCATGCCCCTTTATCTGGTTTTTCTGAGGTCAGGGCTTTGCACACTGGATAAACAAGCCAGAAAAAAAGGAAATTTAATTAAGTCTTTAAGCAGCAATTTGAAAATTTTTTACTTTACCATTGCCTCAATGATTCCCATAAGTAGCTCATATTTCCTCGAAATTTAGCAGGTCAACCAGAGTGCCTGTTACTGAGAAGTTTGTTGACTATAAATGATTTCCTGCAGAAGGAAACAACTTCTGAATATGTGGAGACAAAAGCAGCTACATTTTTTTTTTATAAGTAACAAAGGGCTTTGTGTTGCCCCGTCTTCTAAATGAGAGGAATGTATGCCAGAGCTTTCACATATTTTGCCCAAATGTGTGTGGACTGTGGATGAAAGCCTGTTACTGAAGTCTAGAGTTTATGCATGATAATTACTAGTATATTTTAAAAGTGCATCATTTTCCCTATTTTTACTCCAATGACTAGCTCATTTAAATATGCACTTAACATTGAGTGAACAGATCTGTGCTCTTGTTTCTCCAGCACAGACCCTCGGGCCTTGAAACCATTTGAGCCATAAAGTTTCGGCTCTCAGTGTGTGTGTGTGTGTGTGTGTGTGTGTGTGTGTGTGTGTGTGTGTGTGTGTGTGTGTGTGTGTGTGTGTGTGTGTGGTGGTGCGCGCATATGCAATAATCAGGCTGCATTCATGCAGGCACGAATTTCCTGTGACTGACATTAAGATGAGGAGAAGAACAGTGAATCATTCTGACTGTCTCATGTCTGTTATACATTACGGGCGACATTAAAAGAGTGTCTGTTTCAGACGGAGCCAGGCCTTCATGCACTGATCCAGAATGAGGCCCAGAGACATTTGCGGGAATTCCCTGGATCCCTAGAGGATATCTGGGGATTTTTTTTCAAGGAAAGATAAGAGGGTCCTACAGCGGGGTTCAGAAGGGCTGCATCGGCTTCAGCTCGTGTCTGATGACTCCAACTGACTACAGCAGCACGCACAGGACGCAGCACACAGACTGAGGAAGTAGTTAAGGTACAGCAGCTGAGATGTGCTACTGTGGAAGTCGATGTGTAAAGGTCAGAGTTGCAATGAGTGGAGGTGCAGACATTCAGAAGAATGGCAGAGGCAGAAACATTATTCACTATAAGTGTTATATTCACACTTTTATTGATGTTTATTTATAAAGTACTTTTAAAAGCAGAGCAGTTATGGACCTGGGTCGCTCCACTTGGAACTGTTTGCAATGCCCGCCTGCAGCCATACTTAATCGGTCTGGTCCCAGAATACAACCAGTTGGCAACCAGTTAGGTTGAGTCTCCCATTGGAAAGAGGTACTTTATAATTATTATTATTATTATTGTTGGCACTTATCTGCAAACCTGTGCGAAGGGGGATTACAGAGGGATTACACTCCGACTCAGACCCTGTTTGTTTGGAGACAGGTGTCCTGTGCAATTGCCTTGTGACTGAAAGTTGCAGCCCAGGGTTGAGTGCGCAACACCCGCAAGCTCTAAGTAACCTCTTGGTCACCACAAATACCTGCAATCAGTCTCTGAATGTAAAAGACTTCAATGAGGATGCCATCCTTTTTTCACGGTAGTGTGACAAACACTAAGTGCTGTCTGTTAGGAAGGCTACTTCCTATGTCATTTTTGTTTTAGTAGGTGGGCCAGTACGCACTGGATTTCCTTTTTTGAAATTATTATTCTTAATGACAACAGCACACGTTAGCTAAGACTCTTCCATTAGTAATCACCTTTTGTTTTACTTATTTGGTGCTTGGCTTGAGCAGCAGACTCCTGCTCCACGCTTCTGGTTCCCTTTTACGTGACTACTAATAAAATCTATTAAATAAACGACTCAGTCTAAACCTCTTTCCTTGTGGTTGGTTAACTTTTTGCTTCTGAACCTAGTGAGCTGGGGTTGTAACAGAGTTTTATCGTGCTGTGAAGGCCTCAGACTGGAGAGGCAGGTAAAGGGCGCATACTTTGCATTTTTGGGTGGAAACCAACTCGAGTGAGTCAATAGAAACGCAAACAGCAGCTAATTAACTGAGATTTTTTTTCCTTTTATGCTTCAGTGTACTGGAAGACCTGGGAGGAGCTGGAAGTGTTGAAACCTGAAACCTCATCTCTAACCGTTTCAGCCTGGCCTCTAGTGTAGCTATGGAGTGCTAGACCTCAGATAATATGGCACGTTAGAAAAGAAATTGCACCGCAGCCACAAACTAGGAAAGAGATTGATGTTATCCAGGTGGATTCTTTTGTATAAATAAATGAGCACTAGCTGATAAGCTTAAATCCTAATAAGAAGCTAAAAGGCAAACAAAACTCTGTTAAACGTACTGATTACAAATACGAGTCACGGTCTCTCTGTTGTGTAAACAGAAAAAACGAGCAGGCCAACTGCAAATTCACAGGCAGGTTGAAACATGTGCACGAGCAGGTGCAAACAGCAGGTTTGTCGCAAGAATTAAGCTATAAAATGTTAATTTTGTGGTGCGTTGTTTGTCACAAGCATTGGCAACAAATCAACACAAATTTAGATGTACAAGAATAACTCAGATATCTAAAGACCCTTTATTTATTTAGTCCTGTAACGAACCCTCGCACAACAAATAAAGCGCACCTTTAAGACACCACACCTCTACTAGAGTGGAACAACCTGAAGAAGTCTGCTCTTTTATATATACTTCCAAATTCAACCTTTATGGAAAACCCAGCCTTTAATATTCAGCCAATTCCAAATCCTGTTGCTATGCATCACACTTCTCAGTGTAACCTACAATGAATCAATGTAATCCTGTCAGGTGCTCTTGTCTTACAAGTTCTAGCCACACAGCAAACATGAGCTTGAACATCAGTGGCCCGAGGGTGGCCTTGCTGGCTCCACACTCAAAATCTCTCTGAACTCACACCTGTTAAAGAAGAAAAGCCCGTCCTTGACTCGTACAAAGAACGCCAAGTATCAAAAGGAAAAGCTCTCATCTGCCCACAATTTCATTCTTCCTGGGTGTCTAATGTGAGCTGATAACCCACTAAAAACAAAGCTTTGTCTGTTATAGAGGTAGGACTGCTGTGATATATAACAATTTCTGCAGCTCAGGGACATTACATTAAATATGCATAAATGAGGTGTATTGTGCATCTGGTAAATGCAATGCAATTCGAATTTAATAGAGAAAATATTAAAATTAGAGATCTTTCTTTAATTATTTCTGCTATGAAAGTAACGTCTTTGCCCAAGAATAAGGTTTTAAAAAGCTTTTGCTTCTTTATTTTAAAGTTATCCTTTCCTGCTGCTGAGTTCTCCAATAGATTTCTAGTCTACTCTTTGGGCACCATGTTTCTTGCTTATAGTGTCTCTGGTAATAATCACTCCTCTTGAAGAGAGGAAAATAAATACGACTCAAAGTGATGTGACATTTTTCTCCTCAGCCATTCTGTGGCTGACTCACACTGAGAAACACACGAGTCACGTACGTCTGATACACATCTGACACAAACTGCTGCTAATGCAGGCTGGCGGCATACCAAAATTACAGCTTACAGTTTGAAAGCATGTCAACCTTTCCGCAGCTTGACTGAGGTTATAAACCACTTATCCACGAGAGGAATTTATGCTCAGCTCACCCTCGCAGGTATGTTTTATCATTTTTAGGTGATTAAGTCTCTTCCCTTGCCTTCCCTGGGCAAGTAGACTGTTCACTTGTTTGTTCCCAATTCTCTGATTTTAATTTTGTTGCGCCTGTCGGTACAGAGACATTTTTAAACCCTCGTGATTGTTAAATAAACACAAAATGCTGACTTCAACAGGTTTATAGTAGGTGAACCCACAAGCCTAGATGATGGCTGATCTCAAAAACCCATAACACCTGCGGTTACATTTCTTTTTGCTTGCTTACCCCTGTATTAAACAGAGACAGTGATGGCAGATGGGAAAGTAGTGAAATAGAAGGTCAAATCTGCAGGTCAGAGCACCCTGGTAACTCAAAAACTGTTCTAGAACTCCTCAAGGACTTTGTTCTGTCCATCTCAGATTATCCTATGTATATCTACGAAGTTCAGGCTCTCAAATAATGGTGAGATGCATATATTTCAGCTCCAGTCTGAACATGACTCATTCGCTGACAGACGAATGGAATGACAGGCGGACTGGCTGACAGACTGATGGATGGACGAATGGACTGATCAGCTGACAGATAGAAAGATGGGTGGATTGACTGACTGATTCACTGACGGATGCATGGATGGAGGGATCAGCTAGCAGATGGGTGGATGGACGAACGGACTGGCTGACAGACGGCTGGATCGAAAGATAAATGGATGGATCGGCTGACGGATGGATGAACTATTTTCCAGTGATTTAGCAGAAGGATAAAAATGGAGTTTGGGGTCTGAATACATCACATGGTAAATGCAGAAGCTGTAGTAACCAAACTCTAAAGATTTACCCCCCAAAAAATGTATTTTATTTATTTATTTATTTTTTGTTTTTAATCCAACAGACCACATATGGCACTAGAAATAAATGCAATTCAAATTTTAAAAAAGCAAAATGCTGAAATAAGACCAAAACTACAAAAATGTAAACAAAGTAAGTAAAAAACAAACAATGAAAAAGCCCTAGCCTTTTACAAGCATGCCTCAGTTTTTCCCCACACAGATGTGCCAAAATGTGACTACACAGACTTCATAACGAGCGCCAAGGTGAACAAACGCTCTCCTTCCACACCTCGTAAACACCTCCTGCCCAACAGGAAAGCGAATGCATGTGTGTGTGCGTGCGGTACATCCTTTCATTGTTCCAGCCCTTAGAGGGGGGACGCTCTCATGCTATTGTTCCACTTCCAATACGCTTCTATCGGCTAACAAACAAACACACACAACTAAAGCTTCAAACACTCCAGAAACAGACTCAATTCTCCTTCTTTTCAGTTTATAGCTCATTTCTCAAGCCGCATAACTCTGGTTCAAGTGCCAAACTTTTAACTGTTTAAACTTCTATTCCCTGTCTGGCTGCAAGTGTACACAAAAGGCAAAACATTTGAAAGAAAAAAAATATTTGTAAATTAGTTTCCTAGTAATGTAGGGATAACAACGTATCATCGGCATGAGCTTAAATGTTAGTTTTTAATGTTAGTCTCACACGTCTCCAGAATGTATATTTCAAGTTTCCATCCAAATTACCACACATTTTTTGAATCACGCCTCGGGTTTTGAGCCCCAATATTAACTGTCTGAGTGTCTGAACTTTTAGACTGAAGTGGAACAGCTGCAGGCTCCGCCCCTTTCAGAAGAAGGTATGAGTGACGGCCAAAAGTTGCCAATGAGAGCACAGTAGCTCTCCTGTATCAAACACTGTCCTGTCTCTGGAAATCCTCAATTACGACACAACACAAACATTATTTGGTGTTTTTAAATCTGTACAGAGAGGATGTTCTGTTCCTTTCTTTCGATGATAAAGGAGTAAACACACCAACGGACAACGAGAGGAGGGCGAAGAGGCGGAGGGGAGCGAGTGTTTCCTCAACGCCAGCTGGGAGCTGCCCGGAGGGAAGACAAACACAATACAATAAAACACACGTGTGTGGGTTTGACTGATGTAGTATTTTTAAGGATGCTAATCTGCTCTCCACACGTTTGTTCCACAGAGACAAAGGGCTCCAACAACATGACCAACATGTAAAGGTTGAGAGTTCAAATACAGCAACTACTGATTCGACATACGGATTTTATGAGCTAATATTCCCATTTTACACCAGAATTCTTATTTAACATTTAAACTGAGCTGAACTGTCAAAGCCCCCAAAATTCTTCAAGTGTAATAAAATATTTTAAATTTATGGAAATTTCTGATTAAGGAGTCTTCTTTTAGAATTTATATTTTAAATCAGGCCACAAATTTAAATCTGGCTGAAGAGCACTTTACCCTTTTCTTTTCCCCTTCTATTAAAAACACCAGGGTTTTTTGTTTAACCACTGACAGAACGGCACTGACAGCAAACGGTCAAGAGTGATGGACCAACAGGCCATTGCACTCGATAAATCCAGGAATATTCAACCAGCTGCTTCACAAGCATGTGCTTCTAAATAAACACTAAATGTCCATCTAAAAGACTGTTACCAGCACAAAAGGAAAACTTCCTCCCTCACGTACATAATATGGTATTTAATTTACTTAAGTACACCTATAATTTGTTTTTTGTATATCAAACAGTGAGATTTGAGCCAGGAAAAACCCCAATAAGGTCAGCATTTTAGCAGAGCGAGTCTATCATACATGAAACGCGACACAGTCTTAATCAGGTTTACATGGATGCAAACCTACAGACCACATTTCAAACCTTTGGGGGTTTTTTTTAAATTTATAATAACATCATAGAGAGCAGATGGAAACGGTCTCTTTGCCTTTAAAAGACACAAATGATATAAAAAGAGCAGTTACCTGGTCTTTCCTGCCCACCACAGAAAACCACATGTTGCAGCTGCTTGTTAGCCAGACCAGTTCACACTGGGGACATCCACAGCGGAGGACACACACACCCGCACCAACTGCACACACCTGTTTTTTCCTTTTCTTTCTTCTTTTTTTTTTTTTTTTTTTTTTTAAATCCCAGAGAACGATTCAACCTGCTAACATGAACCGACAAGTCTAAAACCTCCCAGCAATTACACAGACTGAGCGTAATCCACTGAGCTGAACTTCTAAAATCACTGTTTACGGACAGAAATGAGGGGTAAAAAAGTTCCTGTAAGGTAAGCAAAGACGTGCAGGAATCTTTCTGCTCTTCATTCTCAAAGGTTTGACCGGGAAAAAGAAAAAATCTTAATATAGAAAAAGTGTTGTAATAAAAAAAAAGCAATATAATTTTTAAAAGTTGCCCAACAGTCCAGTGTGTGTTGCAGTAAATTCCTCAAATGTTCCCAAGAGCTCCAAAATTCCTCCACGGCGTCCTAATTGCAGAGTGTTTGTTAAGAAACAGCAAATTCAGAGAGCGGTCCAGAGGTGAAGTGTCGGCTGGGACGCCAGCTGGTCGGACTGAGGTGGAGCGCTGCTGCAGCTCCACCAGGCAAATACCACACACACGCGCACACACACACAAACACACACACACACACACAGTTATATAATAGGACAGAGCACAGCCCAGTTTACTGAGAATTTAGGCATCTGTTTGACAAAATTCACTCTACCTGCCTTTCCCATCCCACACACACACACACTTCTCTGCCACTTTCTCAAACATCCACACAGCTCTGAAAATAAACAGAGCAAGGAGGTTTCCTCAGTACATCCTTCCTTCCCACTCTTCCCATCCACACAGACATGCAGCGTCAGACTGCACACACACAGGAAAGCTCTCGCCTTAAGCAGGAAACTTGCTCCAATCAAAAGAAAGAAAGAAAGAAAGAAAATCATTATGTTTTGTACAGAGAGCAAAATGTAGTAGTCTTATCTACTCATATCCTCTTGCATGGATGTATACTGGTTTGATACTGCTGTTCTGTATAAGATAAGCTACAGTAACCAAGGAACCAAGTTAAAGGGAAATCTTGGTGATGGAACGGCCTTAATGTAGAATTATGTAACTGTCTGGCCTGAAAGCGAAGGGTGGCCCCTGAAGGAAATTTGTTAGTCAAACTGGACACCCAACTGTGTCTCACTTCTCTTTGCCATTTTAAATTATAATCAAAGCCATGTCGGGCACTGTGGGGGGCTCTGAGGTACATGCTGTGTACCCCTTCATGTTTGGCTTGCAGCTCAAAAAAAGCCAAAAAACTTTTTAAATTCGAGAAAGAGAGCCGGTGAGTTGGTTTCTTACTAACATTAGGAAAGATACAGGGTAGCGAAGCTCTTTCTTGTTGCTATGAAACACTCAGGATGAGTCGCCTGATGATCACTGTGACATGTAAAATTAGAGGGAACCAGTGGAGACATGACTAGACTGGAAGATGATGTCAGTTGAATATACTCCACGTTTCACGTTGATGTGCGGTGAGTTTATATAAACTATTTTGAAAGCAGACTTAACATTTTAATTGTTTTTATTCTGGCAGAAAAGCCAAACCTTCGCTGGTTTCAACTTCTAAGTTGTGCAACAGTGTTTTTCCTTGACTTGAATGAAATGTTTTGCATTTAGAAGCTTTTTTGTTTGATTTTCAGTTCATCTGAAGTAGCTCGGTGTCACATTCATGACATTTTACTAAACAGCAGCCTCTGCGGCTGCAGTTCCTCCAGTGTTAATGTAAATGTGTCATGTTAAAATACTACGCCTCAGAGCTGAAACGAACATGTTTACAACCATCAAATAATGAATTGTGACAAATTTGAAAGTCTGTCAAATTTTGTGGTCCACTGTGTGGATCAACAGTCCACAAAAGTTTAGCATTTTCTGTTAATTGGCACTAACAAGCAAGAATCTACAGAATCAGTATCTGGGCATTAGCAACAAGGTGGCAGTGGCCAAAATGAGTAACTCAAAACTTGGAGACAAAGCATGTTTATTACATCCATACTGAGCTGGTATCCAAGCCACATTCATTTTCTCTACCAAAATGGACCTCCACATTTCTTGGAGGGCGTCCCAGGTACAGTTAGGTCCATAATTTGTTAGACAACAACATATTTTTTGTAGTTTTTGCCTCTTTGCAAAACTAGAAATCAAAACAATCAATATGTGATAAAATAAATATAAGGATAGTTTTTAAACAGTTGGATGAAAACCCTTTGCGGTCAGTGACTGTGTCTAGAGCCCATGAACATCACCAAAAGCTGTGTTTCACCTCTTGATATCTTCTGCCAGTGAAATAGATGTACTGTTGGGTTAAAATCAGGTACCTGCCTTTGCTTTAAAATTGGCTTGTGTTGGTTTAACAGTGTGCTTTGGGCCATTATCATTTTGAATTGTGAAGCTCAATCTGATCATTTTGGGAAAGTAGTCCTATACACTTCAATTCATCTTGCTGCTTCTATCAGTAGTTACGTTATCAATAAACACCAGTGACACTGTAGTTTTTCAGGTCTTTTGGTGTTGCTGAGCTGGTCGCTGCAATCCTTCTTCAAACAATAAACCAGTTTGCTGATTGTTTGGCCACTCCTGACGTTTTTGCCAACTCTCTGAAAGGTTTATTTTGGTTTTTAAGTCTTCTGACACACCAGCATCTCATTGGTCCTTATCTAAAAAATTACAAGGCTGTACAATACAAATTCAACACTTGGATTCAACTTCAGATTTTATGCCTGTGCCGTTTGTTGTAAAATAATGAGGGAACAAGCCTCACCTGCACATGAAACTGCTTATCAGTCTGCAGCAGCAACCTTCGGACCTTCTTTTACACTTCGGAAGTTTCTGATTCGTGCTTTCCCAAAAGTAGTTTGCATGCAATCCGACGACAAAAATGAAATGACTTAACAGCTACAAAACAAAACCTCTCCGTATGAAGTCCTGGTTATCTAATCCTATCACTGTCTCGTGTAAAACAACTATACAATGCAATGTCAAAACTCCTGCCTCACACTCTGTTTACCTGACTGACTTGAGCATGTCAGGTGATTTACACACACCGATTTACAACAATTGCTCGCACTTTATGACTGCACGAGAGATTTACAGCAGGGCAAACTCACAAAGCACAAAATTAACACAGATTAATGTTACAAAACACTTTAAAATAAAGTAAATATAACAAAAAAACTAGCTTGGAAATTGGAATTTCTTTATGGCTGCGACATGGTCAATTGTCCAATCGTCCAATCACTTTTGGTCTTGTGAAAATGGGGGACAAGGTATGAAAATGGCTTTAATTCCTAAACAGTTGATGCAAAATTTTTGTCAGGCCACTTGAATTAAAGCTGAAGGTCTAAACTTCAAACTACATATCAACTGTTTCATTTCAAATCCACTGAGGTGGTGTTCGGATGCAACAAATTAAGGACCGGGATATTCACATATGCCCAAGTGTATAAACCTCCTGTTCATGTATCTTTTGTTGGATTATTAGGTTAATACTATTGTATGTATGTAAGCCAAAATTGCATCTTACACAGACATCTGCAGACTTTCGTACTTTCGTCCACACATCAGAGGTGCGGTAACACAAACACACGGACAGACAATGATCTACAGTTAAATTAGCCCCCACCGCACAGCCCCACATCCCCTCCCTTAAATCAGCAAACTGCACACAGCACGTTTTTGTCCCGGGCTCATCCAGAAGTTTCTTTGTAGTGTTGCTGTTTAGTCTCTGCGCTGCGTCAGACTCAACAGTGAAAGGAGTCTATTTTAAACAGCAGCCTGTTCTGTCAGCAGTGTGTCGCTCAGCCTCTCACTCACACACACACACACACACACACACACACCATCTCTACAGCCACGATAAAAACATCCAAGTTATTTTGGGGTTTCCTGTCAAATGCATGCCAGTCGTTTACTTTTTAGTGTTAGATTTCATTTTTTAGGAAAGGTTTCCTGCAAAATTTTAAATAATAAATAAATCTCGACAAACTGAAAACATCTCAGAGCTGCCAAAGTTCGACTTTCACTCTTTAACACACTTCCAGGTGACATTTCCTACCTTGGCGGCCACGATGCTGAGGCCCATGCCGTTGTGCTTCTTCAGGGTTACTGTGACAACCTCCGGCTCTTTCCTCATTGGCTGAAAAGAGAGATGGACAGGAAGGACAAACTGTAAGCGAGGATGTCACCTCTCACTGTGAGCGAACGTGAGGAAAAAGGCCTGAGGAAAGCTCAACTCTCCTTTAGCGTGTTCCCTTCGTCTGAAACATGTAGGAGAATAGTGAGAGAATGCAGAGTTAAAAAAAAAGAAGAAAAAAGAGGGAGGGATGAGAAAAGGGAGGGAAGGCATGAAGGAGGGATAAAGGGGAAAAGGGGAAGACCGCAGAGGAACCTGTGGTCGCTGGAACCAAGTCAAGAATGAAAACCACTTCATGGCTACCCACACACACACACATACACACACACACACACACACATACACACAGCAGGGCTCATTTGAGCAGGGCTGGGTGACTGGGTGGGGAAAGAGGGAGAAACAAAGAAAGAGAGCTATCGAGGTTTCCCACATGATGAAAAAATATTCTGACAAAGGATACTCCAAAAGCTCATGTCACACTCATACAAAAATATGCCTGCATCATATTGTCTATTTTTGTTTGGTGTTGTTGTCCTGCATGTCGCTGACTGGCGCTTCAAACTGCAGGAACACCCAGAAACAAACAAAACAACAACCACAAGTCAAGAGAACAACTCGTACACTAAAATTACAGCTACATACCACTCAATCAGGCTTCTATTAGAAAACCGATTCAACTTTCTGCTTTGAGTTTATAAAGAGAAACAGTTCAGATCTGAGGTACAACCTGACAAAGAACACCCTGAAACAAACAAACAAAAAATAAAAAACCCTCTTCGACTTCACTGATGCAGACGTGGCCCTACATCAATGATCAGTGTGTGGAGAAGGTTCCAGATTCCTGGGTACTTTCTGAACACCTGGGCTGTCAATGGTTATTACAAAGGTACAGAGACAACCTCACTTCCTGAGAGTGCTGAGGAGGAAGAAACAGAGCCACGGCTCAGGAGATCGCTGGCTGCGCTCTGTCCTCCATACAGGACCTGTAAACCTCCCTCCTCCTGCTTCAGCAGGGTCAGACATATTTGAAGGACCCTCACATCCTGGCCTTCATCTGTTTGACTTGTTGCCCTCTGGCAAGTCAAGGACACACAGACTCAGGAAGAGGTTCTTTCCAAACCTCAACACCTCTTCTCTGGATGTGCAATAATTAAGGCCGAGTACAAAATTTACTCACCTGACTTATTAGGTTATTAGATTATTGGTAAATCACTGTAATACTTGGGATACTCTCACCATTTGTTACACGACTACCTAACCTTATTAACCATTAGTACTTTTTATATACTTTAGTATATGTAGCAATTTTTATACCTAGTACTTTGAGTACTAGTACTTTTTGTATTTACTGCATAAATGATCAAATGTTTATTCTTCATTGTGTCTTAAGTTGTTGCTGCGCTCCAATTTCATTGTACATTACATAATATCAATAAAAGCTTCCAATTCTAATCTTTCTAATACAACCCAAGTCAGTTTGTCAAGTCACTAATTTCTTCTTTCCATAAACGGAAAAGTATGTCTGTAAATGAAAATGAATGAATCAATTACAGATTATATTTTATGGGTTTTTAATTGATTTTTTTTTTTATCATAATCATGAAATACTGCTGCTGTTTACTTCCAAAAACTTTACTTGTGAAGATTTCTTGCCTTTATAGAGCTACCCCGATCTGTAAAGTGAAAGAACAGACTCATTAAATGTGTTTTCAGGAGGAACCTTTACTTCCTAATCAGGATGCTTCAGAGAGGTGTTTAGTAAAGTTTGAACTTCATGTTTTTTTTATTACATTAAATGCTTCTCTGAGAAGCACTTAAGGGGATATAATATTTGTTAGCTTAGCTAAAGGTTTTCTGTTGTCCTATTCTTACCTCACCTTCCGTCACTGCTGTAATTTATGTCTCCTGTCCCTGTTCTTTGTCATATCTATGTATGTGTATTACAAAAGCCAAGGTCTCATCATTATAAATTAGCTAGTTAGTCTGAATCTCTGAACTGCTGCTCCACCCTAATAATGTTATTGTTACACATCTGGATCCTGAAGACTAACGCTGTTAACGATAACTTCACTGGGAATGCCGCCGTGTTTAGTGTTCAGCTTTCTCCTCATCAGTTGAAGTGGATTTAAATTTTTTTTAGCCAGCAGTCATTGTCTCACGACTTCAAGTTCACACCTTTGTAGCCACTCTGTGTATGCTAGCAAAACATCCTGTAGCGTTGCAGAGAGCGACTGCAGCTGGCCAGCTGTTCCACACTAATGCAACAGTGGCCCAAACATTATTAGATTGCTGTAATTCCGTGCGGATATTTCCACAGGAATTAATCCTGGAAGATGCTTTGATTTGGGTCCAGAGGAATTCAAGCCCTGTACAGGTTATTATCAGGCCCACAATTAGGCTGTGTGTGACACGCCGCTGTACTGAATACAAGTAAATTAATTAAACTTAATTGATACCCATGTTTATCCATCAGACAAACAAACGAGGTTAATGACTTTAAGCTCTTAGGAAAAACTTTAGAGCCGCACCTCAAATCTGATAAACACATAAAGCCGACTTCAAAGCTGGTCGCAACGATTTAAACCTAATTAGACATTACGTACTCAGGCGGCACAGCTCATTACATATCTTTGGAGTCTTCCATCCTTTTCTCTTTCTCTTCACTTCCTAACCAGCCACGGTAAACTGCCACCCCTCCCTGAGGCCTGGTTCTGACGTAAGTCTCTTCCTGTTAAAAGGGAGTTTTTCTTCCCACAGTTACCAAGTGCTGCACACAGGTGAGACTTCTTAATGACATTTCAGTCTTTACATAACGGCATAAAGCACCCCGAGGCAACTGTTACTGAACGTTAACTGAATAAAGCTCAATATTCTGTCATTTTTCATACTGGGGCTCAAACATCAGTGCAGGGTCTCCTTATTCCGCTTGTAATTTAGTATCAGACTATTCCACAGCACCCAGTTTATACATTTAATACATATGAAAGCAAACAATATCACATCTTTCACACTAAAGTGGTTGCAGAGCAGAGCTGCTCTTGTAATGATCGCTTAAGAACTGTCGACAAGGCAGAGCTCGACCCACCAGTCTGCCTGAACACACACCATTAATCACTGTGTGTGTGTCCGCGCGTGTGTGTTGTGTGAGACGCCTGTCGAGACTACAGTCATGAAATAGTAGAGTAGGGATAAACAGACCAATTACAGAGGAAGTGGCTCTGTGTGTGTGTGTGTGTGTGTGTGTGTGTGTGTGTGTGTGTGTGTGTGTGTGTGTGTGTGTGTGTGTGTGTGTGTGTGTGTGTGTGTGTGTGTGTAAAAGAAGTCTCTCATTTACTGCTCTGGGCTCCCCAACTTCAGCAGCGTGATTAGTGTTGATTAAATTGTGTGTGCGTTTGTCTTGGTGTGTGTCTTATGAAAAGTAAATAGATCCTTCTGAAGTCACTGTAATCTCTGCATTCAGATTGAGAGACCACACACAGACACGGTCTCACACACACACACACACACACACCTCTGGACTCAAATCAAAGCAGCCTCCAGGTTTAAACGTGTCTAAAAATAGTCAAACTATGTCAGTCGTGCCGTCAAATTGTCTACAGCTCAGTTTCTGCACAGGAATTTTACCTTTTTTTGGCTGCTAGTCTCAGCTACCCTGAATCTCTTGTACAAACTCTGTGAAACCCTCTACTTATTGTCATTTTTGTCTTTAAAAAGAAACATACAGATGAAGTTTATTAATACAGCTGAAATATTAAAATGTATACACGAGCCACATTAGTATTTATGCCTTACAGGAACCACTTTTGCCTTTAGAACTGGCATATTGGAAACATTCTCAGAGATTTGGGTCCATAATGACACAAGAGCAACAACACAGTTGCTGCAGATTTGTTGGAAAACATCCATGCTACAAATCTCATGTTCCATCACATCCCAAAGGTGCTCTACTGGATTGAGATCTGGTGATTTCGGAGGCCAAATGAGTACAGACAACTTACTGTCATGTTCAAGGAATCAGCAGAAGATGGGTACCACTGAGGCCATGGTCAGCGCTGGTGTTTAAACGATGCTCAATTAGTACTAATTGGTGCGAAGAGTCCTAAGAAAACCTCTCTGACACCACGACACCACCAGTCTGAAATGCTGATTCAAAGCAGGATGGATCCATGCTTTCATGTTGCTTAGGCCAAATTCTGACCCCATCATCTGAATGTCAGAGTAGAAATTGAGACTTATCAGACCAGCAATGATTTTTCAATCTCTTACTGTCCATTTTTTATGAACTATAGAATCAGTTCCCTGCTCTTACCTGACAGGAGGGGCACCCAGTGTGATCTTCTCCTTCAAGGTTTAATGTCTTGTGCATTCAAAGTCGATTTCATCCAGAGAAGTGTTGCTCACTGGATATTTCTGCTTTTTTACATCATTCTCTGTAAACCCCAGAGATGATCATGTGGGAAAATCCCAGCAGAGTCTGAAATACTCTGACCAGGCTGTCTGGCACCAACAACCAGGTCACGCTCAAATCTGCTTAAATCACCTTTCTTCCCCACTCTGAGGCTCAGTCTGAGCTTCAGCAAGTCATCCTGACCATGTTGACATGCTTAAATGCACTGAGTTGCTGCCATGATCGGCCGATTAGATCAAAGAGCAGCTCATCGTTATTGCCAATGTGAATACGTGTCTGTGCAGCATACAGAGCAAACTGGATGTGATCTAAGTGAAGATCATCCACTCAAAGCAACAGCGCAGCATGAAAATGTAAATGCTGAAAAAAGAGCAGTGTCCCAAAGTCACTCTGCAGCCATCAAAGACCCTGCGGCCACTTTGTGGCTCCAAGAGTTTTAGTCTTGTTTTCTGCTGTCTTAGCTGTCAGACTTACTTTAGACTTCAGTCTCTGTGACTCAGCATTACTAAACCTGCGGAGTCTCCTCTGTGGCACCGACTTTACCCAGGATGCCCCACTGCACTGACACACAACTCTATAAATAAACGCACGCACAGTGTGGCGAGAGAGTGACTGAACGTCGTACCATTTCAGAGTTGTCGGCAGCAGAGAAGTGACTGTCGCAGTCAGCTCCTTCGAAGTGGACGGTCCAGGTGCCAGGCGATCGTGGATGTGGCGTTAACCTACAAAAACCTACCAGAGGAAACAGACACACACAGAAATAATGTCACTGATAGTAGAGCGATCATAACCTTTGTTTCAGAGCAGCTTTTCTGAAATCATGACAATAAAAAAAAAAACATTAATTGTCGAGTGTAGCAATACAGCATATAAAGCAACCAAACTTATTTTTAAGCAGCAGCTACTGATGCTTTTTGTTTGGTCTGCTTTATTTTATGAATTAACTGGTTATTCTAAGATGCTTAAATCCCAACATAACATCTTTAAACTCGTTGTACGTCTCGTAGCTTTAAAAACAGGAGGCATAAAACTCAGAATAGCAGGATTAACACAGTTATGAAACATAATTCAATTAATGTTTGTTTTCCTTTAAGTACACAGGGTTTTATTTAAAACAATGACAATAAAAACAAATTAAAAACCCTGGGAAAAATCATCTGCTCATATTCAACCAAAGTCATTTACATTCTCATAAAACATAAACCTATTTGAAAGCTTTCATTCATATATTTCCAATATGACTTCATTCCTTATTCACATATAGTTTGACTTTTTACCTCTTTGCAGGAGAGGCTCCAGGAAGTCCTGCAGGCCATTGGGGAGGCTGCGCACCACGTCGCAGGAGTAGCCGTCCTCAGGAAGGAGAAAGGGCAGCTGGAGGTCTGGATCCTCCTCGAGCTGAACCTCTCTGCCGTCACTCCTCGCCAGCTCATCTGCTGTGTTTTCCGCCACTGCCACCACGTGGTCTATCAGCTCCTAAACACACACAAACCAGCAGAGCACACGCATCAGGCAACCTAACCTCTGGTGTGGAGCTTAAATAGTTTCTACAAATCAGTTTGACTTTAATAACTCCCGTTTCATCCAATTTAATCTAATAAAAACGCTGCACAGGTTTAAAGACGTCATTTGTCTTACAGGCGGGATGTACGGCTCATCGGGGGCACAGTGGTAGTTGGTCATGAGGGCGTGAAGCTGCAGGGAGTTGAGCTTGAAGCAAGTGTTATTGATGGTCTGCACATCCTGCATGGAGTATTTATCCATGGTCAGCAGGGTGGTGGCCTGGAAGGGGACACAAACACATGTGTTGTAAATCAAAGACATTCTTATTGTTTTGAATGTAAACAGAGTGGCCACACATGGTCGCAACGTTATCTGCAAGCACGCAAAATGAGAGACTTCCGCGGTTGTGTTGACTGGTTGGCTGTAGGCGAGGCGAGTATTGTGAGACAGTAATAAGAATCTGATGACAGCTGTTGGGTTGTTTGCTTGTTTTGCCAGAGTCAGTCGGAGCTGATGAAGCTGAGTCCCAGAGAAGCACCTGAGCAGGGGTTTGGAGTTTTTGCCTCTTTACGATTTTTCTTTTCTGGTTTACTATAACAGAGGCTTATACAAGTTTCTTTCTGGGCAAGAAGAGATCCTCCAGAAACTGCAAACCTTCAAAGCATTTTTTCATGGTTGCATTCATGCTGCTAAAAGGGATTGTAGTGATGTAATAGCCAGTCAGCGGTTGGTAGTCCAACTCCACGTCTTGTTGTGGTCTCTTAATTTCTTGTTTCAGCCTCTTCATTTTCTCTCTGCATTGCTGCAGTGTAGTAAACATCTACTCCACAACTTCAGACTGCCGCAGCCAATTTAGAGATCCTGAAAACCTTCTGCAGCCCACCCAAACTTTCAATCCCAACTCTGCCCACCGCACAAAAGGAAACGATTCCTTCTATGTGGATTCACTGACTCATTTTAATCTTAATTTTGTTCACATTGGTTCTCCATTAACAGCTTTAGCTGATGGCCACATTTGTGCTCTGACTAAATAGAGCACAGTTCAGGGTCAAGAATAGGTCAGAAACTGAAGGAAAACCTGTTATTTTTAAAATCACATTGAGATTTTTTTCAGTTCAGTTTCTTCTTCTTTTTTAATTACAAATGGCTTCTTTCTGACTTCTTGCTGCACTAACATCACAACCCACTTTCTGGGAATCCCTGGTGTCGTAGCAAAAAATGGCCCATTGTTAGTCAGTTGTGCTGGTTTCAATCATTATGCAAATGTACCATTTATTAGACTGGGGAAACCTGCAGTCACCTGAGACAGTAGTCGTCACTTGGATGAGTAACAAAACATTTCTGTGACCGAAAAAGCAAAGTTCAGATAAACAGAATCAACTTTCTGGGAGTTGTCACTTCAAGATCCTCTTATTCTCCCAAAGGAGCTACTCTGTAATAGTAGGTACTTTGACAGGTCTGCGTAATTCCCTAAAAACAAAAAATGGGTACTACCAAACAGTTATCAAAATATAGAAAATATATATAGAGAAAAAAATCTAAAAGCATATGTTCATATAAATATTTCAGGCACATTTCAAAGTAAAATCGTGATTCTCTGTGAAAAATACACTTTCATTTATCTGTAATTTTGGACAACTTCAGACACAACCAACAAGTAAATCAGTCGAACATATCATTAATTTTTTTTTTTTTTTTTAATCTTTTCAAAACCCCGTACGAAAAGTTTGAAATGGAGATATTTTAAAAAGATGCAACAAACCAATTAGTGTGACTGACACAACGGAGGAAAATGTCTCTAAAATTTTAGCGACCATGTGCTCACACCCCTGCACAGACTCTCCTACTGTTTACCGTCTTACCTGTACGATTCGGCTGAGGTGGCAGTCAGCAGCGAGCTCCAGACCCTGCTTCTCAGCCCAGGCCTCAATGTGGCTCAGCTGCTGCCGGAGGATGGCGCCCCAGTAGTGACAGCACAGCCCCGAGCCGGTATCTGTCACCAGCTTGTTGAACAGCCACATGTTGATGAAGTGGAAGAGCTGCGAGAAAAGCTGGATGGTGAGAGCGGCGTTGACCCGACACCGCCGCAGTAATGACATCGCCCCCGTCAGTGTGTGCAGGACGTCCTCTGAAAAGAGAAACCAGGATGTGAGAGAAAATCTTCCCCTCTGTGTCTTATATATTGTTCAAGGTCATTCTCTGAGGCTTGTGAGGCATGTTTTTTAAAAAAATCACTCAGTAGAAATCCAGTTACATGCCCTTGTACTTTTGCCTCTGTGATAGGCGCACTTCTTCCAGTGTTAGAATAAAAGAAATACAATCTTCCAGCTTGATTATAATTGTCTTAATGAACTGAGAGGAAGCCAAATCTGACAAGTGGAGGAGTTTGTGATTGAAGGTTGTGTTATTTTGGGAAGAAAACCTTCAGTACATATGTACAACGTTCTCAGAAAAAAAGACAAGCGCCTCCTGGTTTCACTCCTCACCTGATGCAACACCGTCTGACTTGAAAACTGTGGAATTTTCAACCCGCAATGATCCTCCACATGAAATGTGAGTTAAGTATATGGACAGTTTCCAGAAGCTATATGATCAGGTTATTAAAACCAGGCCTGTAAGCAAACAAATACTGTGTGCAACAAAAGCTACAGAGTTCAACTTAGGCTTTCCTCCCAGTTTCTGAAATCTGCTGAACAATCTTGGGTTCCATGTTTGTATAAATTCTTGACTTCAGAGAGTTTTGATAAAAAATAAAATTCTTGGAGTTTAAGGTGACACTGCAGCTACCGACTCTGCAGAAAAGTAGATCCCAAATAAGAGAGACAGGTCCAAAGCATGTTTAAAAAAACAAAACAAGACACCTGACAGACCATTAGGAAGTAAAATAATGTTTTTTTTTCAGATTTTCTAATATAATTTTTCCAGTCTCACAAGGTTCAAAGGAACCTGAGAAAAGTAATGCTAACAATTTCTAGATGTGTGCAACCTGTGACGAACAAGTGGGAAATCATTTTAACATAAAACGGTGAAAACTCCAGCAAAAACTATAATGACATGTGGACGTGTCTTCATTTTAACGGGCTATACACCAAAATTAATTCAGAGTTGATGCTGTTAGTCATGAGCAGTCTTGGTTGCTTCTTGTGGTTGTGTGTTTGCACATTACCGATCTTTGGTCTCTGTGGATTATGCTCCTCGGGGTCATCGAGGAAGGCAGGCATGTAGTTGTTCAGATCGGCCTGGAGACAGTGGACCAGGTACCTGCAGCAACACAATACAGTTTGTTGCAACATCATTCAACAGTGTTCACATCAAAGGTCACCATCTGAACTTATTCTACACTTTCAGAGGCTTTCAGAAATTTAAATGTGGATTATCAGTGTGTTCATATATTTTCCATAATGCTTCTACAGCAAGTGAGAAGTTTACATTACTGCTAACTGGCAGTGAA
The DNA here is from genome assembly GCF_013358895.1 of Oreochromis aureus. Taxonomy (NCBI): domain Eukaryota; kingdom Metazoa; phylum Chordata; class Actinopteri; order Cichliformes; family Cichlidae; genus Oreochromis; species Oreochromis aureus. Next base: position 20,026,770 of record NC_052956.1, on the reverse strand, counting down.
TATAATTTACACAGAAATAAAATTGCAAGCCTATCTTTCTTAACAGCCATTTTATACTAACAAGTTACTTTAATAAAGGTTTCATTACATTATTGGATGGACACTTTGAACTGCATATAAAAGACAGCGCATGCTCACAGGGGGTTGTATGATCGTTGGGGTTTCTCTCTATGATCATGGGTCTTGTCTTTATAATATAAAGCACCTTGAGGTGACTGTTGTTGTCTTTTGGCGCTATATTAATAAAACTGAACTTAAATTTGAGGTAGATTCTAGCTCTCTTTATTTTGCATGTATACATTTAAGTCTATCATCATCATCCTGGCCTCACTTTGACAGGGGCGACGTCATTAACTGGATGCACTCATTTGTTTTTTAGGACAAAGTTAGTAATGTACTGCTCGCTTGGATCAACCCCGTTAACCTGCATTCCTTCTAATGGCAAGCACTGGGCGACTCCTGCAGCTACAAAAAGATAACAGCTTCCTCCCTCTGTGACCCTAGGAAACACTTTTGTGGTGAGCTCAGGGGTATTTATTTCATCTCTTAGTGAATTAATCATGAACATTTTGTAAATTGCAGTTTCTGTTAAGAGTCACAAAGTAGAATGAACCAGGGTGTAGTCATGATTTGTCATGACATGCCAATAGAAACACTGTTTGATGCTTCACAGTGGCTATATCTTTTGTACACTGTTTATTATCTACACCTACGGTCCCCACATCCACAAACACAAACTGACTTGAAGGCCATCTGGACCAGATGGGCGAGGATGTCCTGGGCGTCCAGCGTGATGCGACTCAGGTCTCGGTCCTGTTTGATGAAATTGAGTAGCTCGGAGGCATTGGCCATCCAGAAAGCCAGTGCTCCCGCAATGTTCTTCTGCTTCTGTAATCCACCAATCACAACCACACACAAAGAAGAAAAACATATGGTACAAGTTGTTAGAGCAGCAGCGTCCAGGGGAGACTCAAGGGTTAAAAACAAAACAAAAAAAGTTAAAAATTAAAAATAGAAGGGAGGAGGACAGAGGGGTTTCTGTTTGAGTGGCAGCCAGAAGGAGCAGCTGTTACTTTAAGGGATAGACTCATGCCTCGCCCACCCCTCCCTCTAAGCCAACCGGGTGTCGAGAAGAAGAGCGGTCATCACTTTCAGATCGGTAAACACAAACAAAGTGTCGTGAGCTCTCGATAGTTTCGTTTTACACAAGAGTGACCTCTCCTTTTCTCTCCCATTCATCAGGTCGGCAGACACCGGCCGTCTCAGTTCACAGTTTAAACCACGACGAAGCTCGATGTCTGAGGAGCTGATTGGTTAAAATCCCCACCGCTCAGAGAGAGAGAGAGGGAGGGAGGATTGTGCAAAGCTTGGTCCGTTGCACTCATCTATCCCCGCCTTTGAAAAACAAATGAAAACAGAACAAAATAAAGAATAATAATAATATCAATAATAATAATAATAATAAAAAAACCTTCATTCAGAACAGCCAGACAATGAGAGATGGAGCCAAGTGCATCCACAATGAAACACAGATGGATGGCTGAACACGTTAAATGAACATCCAAACAGACAAATGAAGCAGACGAGGTGGAGCAGGTCAGAGGGACGCGACTTGTCTCTCATCCACACCGTCGAGTAAAAGAAGCAAGATGTGAGGTCACAACAAAAAAACAAAACAAAAAAATGGATGCCAGAGTTAAAGACTGAGCAATGATGGAGAGAAGTGGATGCTTTGGTTTTTGTTCTGTTTTTGTTTTGTTTTTTTCTTTGGTTTGTTTGTTTTTTAGTACCAGGCAGGTCCAGGAAGCTGAATGGAATTAGTCAAGTTGATGTTGCTGTTGTTGCTTAGTTTTCCAGCTGTGGGTAGGATGCATTATTATGGCGGTATTTTACATCATCTCTGTTAGAATGGAGAAAAAGAAGCAGCAGCAACAATGAAGGGCTGGTCAAAAAGAAAAAAAAAAGCATAGAGAGAGAAGAAGAAAGTAGGACAGGGAGAGAGAGAAGTAGGGGGCAGAGATTAATAGAGGAAAGCCGAGGGGTTGATGAGGTTGGCGATGTGATTTTACGTCATCAGTGCTTAAATGTTATCTGATTCGCCTTAATTAAAATGTGTGTTTTTTTACCCAGTTGGTCTGGAGTCGAGGTTTCAGGTAAAGAAATAATTTAACATACGAGCTTCGATCAAAAAGATCTTCAAATCCATGCGCACTGTTATCCTGATCATCACTCTGTGGAGGTCTCGCTTCGACCGCCAACACCAAACAACTTTCAAGCTAAGGATAATCACCGAGCTAAGCATTTAACCACTGTGTCCATGGCCTTTCATGCAATAACGTTAAAGTAATGTTCACATTTCCAGTCCCTGCACACAGACTGAAATCAGCTGGCAGTAGCACAAAAAAAAAAAAAAAAAAAAAAAAAAAAAAAAAAGACCCATCATGCATATAGAGGAAGCTTTGCAATGCAATAACAACTTATTTGTTTCCTTAGTACATAGAATGAGATTACTGAACCACCTACAGTGATGCATTACAGAAAAATGTATGTTGACTGCAGCACAGTGTCTCCAGCTTTGTGATGCGAACAACAATCTGAAAAACAGAAGCTGTCCCTAAAGCAGTCCAGAGGTTCACAACGAGACAACCTCTGTCGCAAAATTAACAGATAATGTTAGTGATATGGTGTAGGTAACCATAAACCTCACTAGAAATACAACTACGCATCACGTTGATGCAGCTCGCAACGACTGTGACTCTCCTCCATGGTTATTAAGTTAATTAAAACTAAAAATAGGTGTGAACAAAATGTAATTAACTAAAATAAAAATTATAAATAGATCTGGGGAAAAACAAACTAGGAAAAAATAATAGCAGGAAATATGCTTAGTTTTTGTATTGTTTGTCTATAAGACTGAGTCAACCGCTTTCCAAAAGTTCAGCATTTTTATTGAAATACCTGAAATACCTGTATCTTACCGCTGATATACATTTCATACAATGATAACTAAAAGGCCAAAAACTAACTCTTAAATTAATAAAATTAAACTAAAACAAAATATTTTTAAATAAAATGACACTGAAACAAGAAAACCTCACTACGGAAACTGCCTGAAACTAACAAATTAACAGCAAAAGGTCAAAACTAATTTGACTTTTTGGCTACTTCCCTTTTCAAATCCAGTGAATAGATTTGAAAAACATCAAAACACCCATAACTAGTGTTTTGGTAGTGACTGCACAACAATGGAGACACACCATGCACACATATAAACGCCGACCACGAGTCGGTCACTTAAATAGGCTTTACGTCGATTCAACACAGAAGTATTTATCTGTTTATTTATCTTTCTTTCCTTAATAGTTACAATATAATACTAACACTAATAATAATAACAACAACAACAACCATTTTTTCTACTGCGATTGGGAGTAATAAATTAACCTACAGTGAGAACGATACTATAATCCAGTAGTATTTTGTCACCATGGCAAACGTGATCGACTCGGTTTTATTTCCTCTGCAATATGTTCCTTAAAAACAGCTCTGAAAACTGTGGATAATACAGTGAAAGTATTTAGTTGCAAAGCTCTTGGCATTGTTAACCTGTGCAGCTCACATGAACAGTAGCGAGTACAGAAAATAAGGTGCACTGCGCAATTCATTTTACCCACATCACCCACCCCAAGAAAATGAGACACAGAGAGAGCGTCAGAGCCAGGGAGAGAGAGGTAGACGAGTCTTTAGCAGCCGTATCATGGTGTGCTATCCTACCTGATCCCCTTCAGCAATCTCCTGGATGGAAGGAAGAGGAAGAGGAGGAGGAGGAAGAGGAGGAGGACACGTTCACAGGACAGAGAGAAAACACGTCAACGGCTACAGTATGGACAGCTATGTGACACACAGATACACTTTGGCACACACGATGATTATGGTTTACAATGTAAAGCCATCCTCAATAAAAATGAAGTGATGGAGGTCAGCTGGAAAAGAAAAAATGTTAAAGAAAACACTACAATATTGAACGAGGTATACAACAGAATGTTTTATATTTTACAAAAAAAAAAAGCTGCATAAAAATGTTTGAAGCACACTGTTGTAACCGCACACTAACGAGGATTAAATATTAGAGAGTGCGAGCACTGTTATTGGCGAGAAACATCCCAAAGATGCTCCAAAAATATCCTGATCTGCTGGATTAGTGTCTCATATGCAGTGATTAATGTTCAGATGATAACTGAAAACACGCCCATGCACGTACACATGCGCACACACACGCGCACACACACACACGCAGTTTATAAGCAAGCTTCCCACATCTCTCAGTCAGTAGCTAAAGATAGTTTTCCTGAAACTCTATAAAGCTGAACTCCTACTACACACAGACTGAAATAGTCTTACAGTCTTGTGTGTGCGTTTGTGAGTCTGTGCTTGTGTTTTAGAACTTTTCTGCATGCCAAAGACAATGAATAGCTTGCTGCAGGCTAAACAAATAAAAGCAGTAATGGCTTTACTGGATACTGGAGGCTTTAAAAGAAACATGTAGGTGTTTATGTGTTTACTTTCCCCCGCCTAAGATCCTGTGCTCCATATGTGGCATCGTGCTCCCACCTAGCCCAACAAGGATCACTTTTATCTTTGACTTTGTACAATAACTTTAGTTAAGCAATGCAAAATCTTAACTTCATGCTATAAATATTTTATAGAGTATACAGAGCTGGATCGAAAAAGTTTTTTCACTCTTATTCTTCCTTTTAGGACAGGGGTGGGGAACTCCAGGTCTCACTGGGTCAGCACCCATGAATCAATCATTACCAGGCCTCTGGAGAACTTCAAGACATGTTGAGGAGGTAATTTAGCCATTTAAATCAGCTGTGTTGGATCAAGGACGCATCTAAAACCTGCAGGACACCAGCCCTAGAGGCCTGAAGTTCCCCCACCCCTGTTTAGGACATGAAACTGATTGATGTGATCAATTTACAGAACATTTGAACACACTAGAAGATGAGCTTGCCATCAAACTGTAGGTAAAAAGATTTCATAATCTACAACTTGTTGTGCCCAGCTATCTGTCCTACATTGCGATATGACGCTTGGTTTAAAGTCCGCTTAAATATGAAAATCGCATGTGTCTAACTCTTGTACGGAAAAAATTGAGGGACTGAAGTTGCTGGAAAAACGAGGAAGAATTTCCACCATTTTTCAAATTTGGCTGTTTTTAACGTGGCATGGCCCGGAGTTAACAAAAAGTTTTAACAGATGGTGAAAGTCTTAATCCTCTTTCATACAGACTGTTTCAATTAAAACCAGGCATTATTAGCATGTTTATTAAAACTTCTTGCAGATGTTTGTCTTAACGCAATATTAAACACAGATACCTCTATGCAGTTTTATTTAGAGGAGGAGATCTCGAAAAAGTCTTTAAAAATTACTGCTTTGGCACCGCCTCCCTCCCCTACAAAAAACAGCTACAAGACCGGCATCAAACTTGACATTTTAAGTAACAGTAGCTCCATGTCAAGTCATAACAGGCTTCACATCTCGAGCACGTAACACTGAGTGATGGACAAACAGAATCGAAAGCACAACTGTGGAGAAAAACTGCTCGACACAAACACACACACAGCTTACAACAACTACAAATGTAGTTTTGTAAGAACACCGCTGAGCGTCACCTAATATTCGACAAAAGCAGGAGGAGCATGAGAACGAGATAACGTGCAAATTAATCGATGATTTGATTCGACTGCTTCTAAAAATACAGTGAAAAGACTTTTAAAAGACGCATTACTGACCTGGATGACTCCTTCCATCATGCTCACCATCTTGTTGACGATGGCGATGACCTTGTGCGTCCTCTCTGACGGCGACATGTCGGGCCGGTACGTGGGCGACAGGACGTAGCGGCAGGCCATGTACAGGACGTACGTGGGCGAGAGTTTGAAGTGAACTGTGGAGCTGTTGGTGTAGTTGATGATGGCAGAGAGGAAGGTGTCTTCAGCTGGGTGAACACAGAGAGATTACATTCGATAAAATCTTTGTGGCAGCCGCCGTTTGTCAGAGGATGTAACAGATTTCATGTGATTAATTAATAATTAATTAATAAACCTGCAGCTTAAGTAATCACCCACAAACCAAACTCATGGTCATGGTCGCATGTATGGGTGAGACAACAAAGTCTGACGCAGGAAGGGTGAGTTGGGTTATGAAAACATGAATTAAAGGCTTCTTAGACACCAAAACAATGGAGAACTGAACTGATGACTACAGAGCATTTTTACTTCCAGTCACTTTATCGCAGTCCTACAGTAGAAAACACCGGAAATGTGTTAAAGAGGCGAGCAGGAGTTTTATTTATTTCCTTGTTTCCTGTGTTTTCATTCATCATTTCATTCAGATATTTCTTGTTTTGTCAGTTAATTCAGCAACTGGTTCCTGGCTTTATTCATTCAAGCTGTTATTTATTCTGATTCCATCCATTCAGTTTTTTTTTTTTTGTTTTGTTTTTTTTTTTAACCCACTCAGCCATTCATTGATGAATGCATTCATGTTAGATTCATTCATGGATTCTCATTTTATTCTTTTTTATCTCGTTTCTTTTTGCTTTAATCAGTCATTTTTCTTTTCCCCACTGTATTCACTGATAAATAAAACTTAACTTTTCTTAACTGTCTATTTTTATAATAATAATAATAATAATAATAATAATAATAATAATAATAACAACAATAATAATAATGATGATAATATTTTATAATATTTATTTATTATACTTCTAGCTTATTATTCAATTCATTCATGTTTTTATTCATCTATTCATTTATTTTGGCTTTCATTCATTCATTCATTCATTCCTGCCCCTTCTGACTACAATCTCCACCTGTTTAGCTCTTCCACTATTGCTGATTTTTTAAATTATTATTTCATGGAATACCAGTTCGTCATTACAGCTGATAATAGTAATTAATGAATGCAAAGGTTTTATATATTATCTCTCATTAAAATCTGTGTATGTGAAGGCACAGATGAATGCACACAATAAATCAAACTGCACGTTCAAAGTGTCGGCCCACACCACCTCTGAGCTGTGGGAAGCAGTTTGCATCAGTCGCTTTGGCGGTGCAGATATTGGCTGCACATGCGTGTCATGTTGAAAACACCAATAAAACCAGCTGCCTCACTTTAGAGTCATTCAGTTTCAACTCGATGCCAAACTGGTGGCAGCTGCACTTTAGCAGCTACAACACTCCATATGAAAACCTGAAGATGAGACAACTGCACCTTTTCTGCCTCTTACAGCACATGGTTGGGCTCCCTGAGGACTGTGGGTAGGAGACTCTCCACCACTTTATGACCAAAAACCATCTTTTGCCTGGAAAACAGATGATCTCACACACACACACACGGTGCCAAATATATTGTAGCACTCTCAGAGCGTGCACGCTGATCGACTCGGGCCCGGAGCAGAAGAAGAGTCAATAAACAGAAGACAAAGGCTTGAAGCGTTCGTGGCTACAAAAAGCGTGGGAAACGAAACGTTGCACTGCCGTCTGGAACTCAATTATCATGAATTTAACATCCAACAGCAACAAAGAGTTCTGAAATCATCAAATAAAGGATTCACTAGAGACATTAGAAAATTAAATGCCGGGGATTAGGAAAACTCAGTCCAGCTCTGAGGTTCCCTCCACACTGGCAGACAAAAGGAGAACTTTCACTTTATTACTTTATTAAAACAGGAATGCACAGTTCGAACACGGCTCAGAAAAATGCAGAGATGGAAATCATGAAGCTCAATATATCTCTGTGATGTACTCAGACACGTAAAGGCAGAAACACCCAGATTTAGCAGTTTTCATACATGCACCACAGCCCCAAACTTCTCCACTGTTCAAAGTGCACGAGAGAACAATAAAAACCCTTTGAGGCCAGTCAGGCATGAAATGGTCTTCAACCTGCCAGCTTCACAGAAAAAGTTCCACAGGAATAAGTTCCTGGGTTTGAATCCAGTCTGGGGCCGTTCTGTATGGAGCCTGCATGTTCTCCCTGTGTCTGCATGGGTTCTCTCTGGGAACTCCAGCTTCCACCAACAGTTCAAAAACATGCATTGGGTAAGGGTTAAGTGGTGATTATAAATTGATTGTAGTTCCCAAGGGTCTCCTCCCAGATAAACATGCCCCCAAAACCTCCTGAGACATTGTTACAAGACTCTAAGATCCTTCCAGATGTACAAGCTCTGCAACCTTCCTCTAAGGCTGAGCTCACTCACCCTGCAGAGGAAACTCATTGTGGCTGCTTGTATTTTTAACTTTGTACTATTGTTCATTAACTTGCTCTCATGACCAAATATGAGAGCTAGAACATACATAGACGTCTCTTTTACAACAGTCTGATACAATGCCCGTATTACTGCTGATAAGTGAAGGTGAAGGCTGAGGTCTATGGACCCATAAATCCACCTTTCCGCGTCATGTCTCGAGAAAAACATCCTGAGATATCTGCCTTTCAACCCAGAGAGGGCACTTCACAGTCTCACATTTGGAGGTGTCGACCTCCAATGCTGAAGGTCACACTCTGATAAATCAAATAAAACCAATTGGCTTCAAAAAGCAGCAATGACAGTCCCATTCACCCCGGCTGCACCCGCAGATCTTGTTCAAGCATATCACAAACAGGCTCAGAAACGAGGAGCAACAACCACTGTGAACATGCTTGACTTTGTGCCACAATGTCAAATAGGATTTTAATGATTATAATGGCTTTCAGACTTTCATCGCTGCAGGTCGGCGAGGTGAGAGAAAACGTGAAAAGCCTCTGAACTGCCTGCATTAACCATGACACCGTTATTGAGCAGCACTACTTCCAGCGCGGTCAGGTCAGGTTTGTCGGTCCAGCACGTTACGACAGGAACTGAAAGGGTTCAATAGTTTCCAGCTATCGACTGTGTCACTGACACAGTGAGGTGAATGAAGAGGCAGAAAGTGATGCGTGAACACTCACAGTTGTCTCTGAACTCTATGCTGGCTGGAAGAGTCAGCTCTGTTCTGTCGGCTGAAACATCCAGAGACCTGATGAGACAGATTCAAACCATGAGGAGAGGAGACGCATACAGAGGGGAGAAGAAGGATAAGCATGAGGATCAAGAGAATCCAGGGTATTGGAGGAAACCATGTCTGACCTGCTGTCCTGCTGCTCTCCTCTGATCATGGGTTTGACCATTCCTCTCTCCATGTCCAGCTTTCCTGAGCTCTGAAAACACACAGAAAAAAAAGAAGCTTCAATTAAACTTAACATACGGAAATTAGTCCCTTATTATATTTTAAAGATACTGACTACAGTCCTACAAGGCTTAAATGCAGCGTGGGGAAACAAATCAAAGTTATGTAGGATTTAAAGTAAGATTTCTTGGCAGAACTACTAACAAGCAGCAAAAGCAACATGACAACACTTTTTCCACTTTTCATCAAGTTTTTGTTTCTTTGTATTGAGTTTCAAACATTTAAAAAAAGGGAGATCAGCAAATCAACACCGATAATCAACAAAAGACTTAATTATTTTTGGAAAACCCATGAGAGTCATTTTTCTCCTTTTTGTCATCAGCTGCTCTCTCACGGACGATTGTGGAATCATTGTGTTTTTATAATATTTATAATATGTGCATAGTCTTTGAAAATAAAACGCCTTAAGATGTGTCATGATTTGTCACTCTATAAATGACATTTAACAGAAATTTGAAAGATACAAATAAATGACATTTATGTGCATAATTATCATAATAATAATGGCTCCATATTTTTAAATCTATGAATTCTTCTACCACTACTAGTTACTATAGTAGTTTTGTTCCCCCTTGCAAAAAGAAGGCTTAAATAGTAGGTGGGTGGAGCTTCTGTGCTCGCTGTGACAGCTGTGCACCTGTGTTGACAATAGCTGAGATAAGGCATCATGCAGAGCAGGGGGAAAAGAAACTGTCAAAATTGGCATGTTTAGAGCAGCCTGAACAGCGATTAATGAACATAAACTAACGTCACTATTTGAAACTAACTTTAAAAGGAGAATCCACCACAGAAGCAGTGCAGTAAACAAAAATATGATGATGACTTTCAGCCAGTCTGCTTAATAAAAGATCAGACAGATTAAAATGGTGCAAACATAAAAATATTAATAGCATAGTGTTTAAGAGCAGAAAGCAGAGCAGAGAGAATTTTGAATGGAATAAAGTGTACACACGAAAATGAGTGGGTGTATCTTTTTCTGTCTGTGTGCATGTGTGTGTTACCTTGCTGGTAGGCAGGGCTCCTCCACTGTGGACGTCTCCGTGAAGGTCGAAGGTGGTTTCTGGTACGCTGCTTCAGCGGGGAGACACAGACATTCAGAGGTTCAGATGAGGAACTGCGCTCTCCACAGCTGACTTTTCATTACTGACGTCGACAAGAGCTCAGACTTAAACCCAGACACACACACGCTCACTTATCTAACTTACCGTCACAGAGGAGAGCGATGGGCGTGAGAGGCAGTAAAATAGACTCGCTGATATTTGCACACAGATAGCTCGCTTTATGCATGCACACCCTTACATAACAGTCTAATTAGTTATAGAGAAGCCCCGCCACGAGTCCTTACTCACAGCAACGCCAGGATGGCACGCGTGTGTGCGTGTGTGCGCGCGTGTGTGTGTGTGTGTGTGTGTGTGTGTGTGTGTGTGTGTGTGTGTGTGTGTGTGTGTGTGTGTGTGTGTGTGTGTGTGTGTGCGCGTATGACAAGGAATGTGACAGCAGTCGTTTAAAAAGACAGGCTTCTGCTTTCACAGCCCACGTGACAGCAAGGCATCAGTCGAATAAAGAGCACAGCACAAACACAAAGCATCAGTGCTTCATGTCATCGACACAGAGATCTCCATCGCGCACACAATAAACAAAAGCAGCCAAACAAGGTTAAACCATTACCAGCACCACTACATCAACATAGACAGAGAAAGTGGACTGATTGTTTTTTTCTTTCTTAAACTCAATTTCTAGTCAAATTAAGTACATTACATTATAAACAAACTCATAACTCCAGTAAAAACAAATAAAATATTAAAATCTTTCTGATGCTGCCATTTTCAGCTTTTGAAAACAGATTCTAACATCTTTAACAAGATGGTCCCAAATCCCAGCGTGGGAATCAATGACAGGTGTCATGTGATCTCAGAAACCAGACAGTCATGTGAATCAGGCTCAAAGCCACACAACCTCCGCAGCCGGAAAATAAATACTATGTAGATGCCAAAAACTGCAGTTCCTCTAACAGCCACCTGGGACTGGCTTCAAAAGTGAGTCGAACCCCACAGGCTCCCACGTCACCGCATTAAAAAGCATGTTTTAGCCTCCAAAGATAGCTTTCCCTTTCACAAACTCTGTTTTAAAGTGCAGACCATTTAATAAGCTTGTGTTTCAGTTCTGGTCTGTTAATTAGCACCAAAGATGGCTTTCTGTGTGTTTTAGCTGTACTGTACACTGTACTGTACTGTGATGCCACCTGTTTTATGATGCCACCTGTTTTATGAAGCCTCAAAATGAGGGTTTTCACTATCGCAGTCTTGGTTTTTTGAAACCAGATGCGATGAACGAGATGTGGATCTGACTGTGAAACCACACACATACCCTGGATAACCCTGGAAAAGCCTCAGGATGACTATAATTTACAAAATGCATTCAGTGTTTGACAAAAATAAGGCCTGAAATCAGTGACTCATGCATTAAAGTAATGAAAAATGTTTACAGAGATGGAGATAGGACGATGAGAGTCAACTTAGACTTAGACCAGAAACCCTCTGCAATCAGAGGAGCTGAGTCCTGTTGGCCATTAAAAAGAATGAAGGTGTAATTTTTCAGTCTTTGTCCATCTTTATACCATCTGTGGATGCAGCTTTCTAACCAATAAGGCTGCCATTATTTGATAACTCAGCTGGTCCCTTTAGAGGCCCACCATCTCACCCTGCCATCCTTGCATGTCTTCCAAGACGCCATCATTTTAAATGGTCACTTTCAATTCAATTTTATTTATATAGTAGCCTCAAGGCACTTTATGTTGCAAGATAAAGACCCTACAATAGTACAGAAAACCCCCAACAATCAAATGACCCTTTTTAAACAAGCAGTTGGTGACAGTGGGAAGAAAAAAAAAACGCTCTTTTAAGAGGAAGAAACCTTCAGGAGAACCAAGACTGCATCATAGCAGTATGAGCACACAGCAATACCATCTGCTTTTTCTCGCAGTCTCTACTCTGACAGAAAATTCAAAACAAACACACCACAGTGCTGCTTAACCTCGCGTCTTCTCACTAACAGTCTTCTTGCAACTCGCCTCATTTCTTTGTTTAGAAAGCGTACTATTGTAGTCCTGCATCTGTACCGCACTTCTGTCAGCTGCTAACGGGTCAAACATGCAGACCACAAAAGGCTGTTATCCTGATATAAAACATGAAAAACAGTGTTTAAAATGTGAATCTGCCGTGTCATGCATACTGAGATTACTTCATAAGGATCTGATAATGATTTATTTAAAATGATCTCAAATTAAACATGATACAGATTCAAGTTCCTTTTTAGGCTTCTGGCCGGTTTCATTAATTTTTTTCTCTTACTCACTGACAGTGAATACAGATGAAGTTAAGAGGGAGCAGATTATCAAAGGAACAAACACTCATTCCCTTACAAGATCATCTGAACCACGCCAAAAAAAGTCCTCGCCAAACTACTGCAGTAATCGGCCTAAACATTATGACGAGTCCTCAGCTTGACTGTGGGCTAGGTATCCTGGTATGTTTGTGCAGTAGGACACTGGAAAGCAGCCCAGAAAACCACAGGGATCCACATCCACAACTTCAGACTCCTTTTTTGAGCTGCACAAAATGATCCCTGGTCTTAATATAACTCCTCAGTGTTCTCATTTCTGGTAACATCATTTCACAATGCCTCCAACTGAGCTGACAACTGAAAAAGTTCCCAAAGGAGCTGATCAATAACAAAAAATCTAATAAAATGACCAAAGTACTATTTGAACCATTGAGAAATTGGATTATACAGGTGCACTTCTTGCTTATATAGAAAAATAAAAATCGGTTTTCTGCCATTTTGGGGCAATGAGGAAAATGTTCCCTTTCGCCATCGTGATACGAAAAAAGCTTAATGTAAATTTAAGCTCAATATTCACACATTTTCTGTAACCCCTGGGGGAAATATGGAGCTCTTTAACTTACAAAAAAATCCACATATCCATGACCCGGAAGCTAACTTCATCTTCCTCATGTTTGTATCTGGACAGGCAGAACTGGCTAAATACAGCCTTTTTTGGCTTCTATTGATACATTCTCCCTTCATAACACCTCTACACTGGGTAAAACTCATCCAATGAGACCCTGCCAAGTCTTAAACTTAAGGGCAGCATTTGAATCAACAGACACAGACAGCTGTAGCTGACCTGCGCTGATCTGAACCATGCCTATGCTCCTGGAGCCTTTTAGAGCATTTTTAATGGAAATGTCTGACAAATATAATGTGTTGCTGTTTGGGACAGCCCAAGCAAGAGATTTATGACTCTTGAGCAGCATAAGTACCAACATTAAGACTGTATATAAAAGACCAAGTGGCTACTTTGATCTTTTATATACAGTCTGTGGACTTCATTCATCCTGAGTCTTTTTTTTAAGCTGAATTATTTTATTGTCACATTTTGCTGCTGACATGTGGAGCACTGAGAGCTGTATTTTCATATTAAACATGAATTTTGAGGTCTTCCTCTATAGCCGAGGTTACTAATCAAAATCACCTGATGGGAGTTTCTAACTGGAATGCAAACCTGTGTCAAAGCCTCTGAGGAACATGTTGTGAAAGCAGTCACAGCCCACAGCTAAATACAGGATTAGCTCTCTTTTAAAACGCTGCACTGATGTATAATTTTGTGTTTGCTCAGCAAGCGCTCAACCCTAACAAACCAGCTCTTAAACACATAAAAAAAAAAAAAAAAACACTCCCAGGCTGGTGGATTAATTTCAACCAAGCAAAAATGTTGTGCTCATTTTACTCCAAAATAATTTTAAGGTTTATTTCGTCTGAAGGCAAAGCTTACAGAGGCAAACTTTACACTCTAGATTGTTAAAAAACAAATTTAAATGTGTTCATGACCTTGTGAGCTTTAGAAAATACTGAGCACATGCTTATGAAAGAGTGCTACAAAAGATAGAGGACAGTTTCTTGAATCATTTGTAGAAACTAATTCATGCAGAAATACACCCACAGTTGTGAGTTAGTGTTTTGGGTACTTACAGACTTCTCTCTTTCTCTCTTCCTTGCAGTGTTAGTCATCCATTAAAGACTTTTAAGTTGTTTCTCTTTTCCTTCACTCATCCCTAACTTTCCTCACACTCTCCTTTCTCTTCTTATCTTGTATGCTCTCCGTCTTTCTCCCGTTAGTGTGTGAAACTCCAGCGAGGAGGAGGCCACACCCAACACCATGTTGATCAGATTAGAGGGCAGCCTGCCTGCCGTAACCCCAGACCTCCGCTCTTCCTCTCATTTCCCTGCTCTCTCCATCCCAGACTCCCTCCTCCCACTTTTCCTTCCCTTCATCTCTGCTTCCGCCTGCCAACTCCAAACCTCATCCTCCCTTCATTTACAATAACACCCTATTCTTTCTTTACTGTTGATAGGCTTTGAGAAACTGTGTGTATAGAGGTTGAAGAAGGAGGGATAGTAAGAAGAATTGATGTCCATGAGTTGGAGGTGAAAACTTTGCATTCAGACACCCACAAACCCTTTTCCCAGTCCTCACCCAGACTTGTGTCTGCTCCTCGGTATGGCCGGTTCTCTCTTCCCTCCCTGGTCAAACATCGGGTCCACGAATTTGAAGACGTGAGCAGAACCGAACTGGATGGTGGAGCCAGAACGCAACATCGTCGTCTCGATAATGCGCTGCCCGTCTACAAACGTGTCTGCGTCAGGGCCGTGCGGCGTCACTGTCACCATGCCTTCGCTGTGCATGAGGTTGCAGTGGTGGGGCAGAATCCCCGGACCGAGCAGCTGAAGGCAAACACAGCAAGTATATCAGCTACATAAGCAGAATCAGGCTAAAACTCCACTTTTAACCTGTAAGTCGGGCTGGCTTCTGGCAAATAAATAAATAAATGATTACCCTTCTGCAGTCAGTTTCACTTGACTTCAAGCTCCCATTAGAGCTGTGCACTGTCTCCCCTCTCTACAAGCTTAAACACCCTTGCTGTTTAGTTTAACTCGAGCCAGGACGGCCAAGTAAAAGTATCATAAATTAACCTTGGAATGATCATCAGCTGCCTGATGCTGACTTTGTCTCTGGATTTTCACCTGATTGACTTTCAAACAACAGTCAGCTGCAGCTGCTCAAGTGTGATGGCCCTTATAGTCAAAAACCCCCACTGGTCAGCATCTCACTCCACCAGCTACACCTCTTTGCTTTTCATTTGAATCATATTTAAAGACAGCTTTTTAAACTGCAGTAACGTCATGATGTTTGCATAGTTAATTCTACACGGTGTGTGTGTAAGGGAACACTGAGTGTGAGGGAATTCCACAGGGTTTGCATCAGTGCTTGGATGCACCGGCATCAAAACTTGGCAGCCAAATACTGAGAGCTTTAGAAAGACAGAAATCTTAATTTAAAATTGCAATGTAGTATTTTTGAAAAAAAGAGAGACATTCTTGCATTAATATGTGCAGTTTATATAGTGCAGTATTCTACAGTCTGTAATGCACCACATGTTCACAGAAAATAAAATATATTCTGTTCAATACAGTTTCATAAAGTTTAGTTTGAATAATTTCCGGTTTGAATTTTTTGTATTTTAATGGGGTGTTTACCTGGATGGCTCCGTCGTCTGTGCAGTCTGAGCCGACCTCAGTGATGCTGTGCTGAAGCCGGTACAGCTTGGGTTTGTCCCGAGAGTCTGAGCCGTCTGAACACACACACACACACACACACACACACACGTTCAGATTTAGCAAACAGGTAAGGCTGCACTCACATCACATTTTAAAGAAACGGCATACAGGTTCACTACACAAACTCACACATACACCGATTCACTGAAATCCCAGTAAATATTCAGCATTACTACAGTACAGAGTCAATACATAGTGACATATGGAGAGCTGTGCATTATGCACTGCTAATGTGGCACAGAGTGTGGGTTTTTGGTGGGGCTGCAGTGCAGTTATTGATATTAGTAAGCAGGGGTTTAGTAAAAGCAAAGCAGGGCATTAGTTCAGTGAAGGGAAAGGGATATGTGTGTGTGTGTGTGTGTGTGTGTGTGTGTGTGTGTGTGTGTGTGTGTGTGTGTGTGTGTGTGTGTGTGTGTGGGGGATATCAGAAATATATCAGAAAAAAAAAAAACCCCACATGTGACCATCTTCTAAAAATAATACTGTAGTCAAAAGGCAGCTAATATAACAGATCTCCATAGATTAGAAGGTTCTGCTATACTGACTCTCAGTTTTTGTTTTTTTCCATCAATTCTGTGCCGGTTAAATGTTTAAGGATGGTAATCACGAAGAGCCGAGTGCGTACTTTCACTATCTTCAGACCCTCAGTCATCGTTTTCCCCTTTCTTTCTATATCTATTCATTTATAACTTTTCATATTGCAACAGTTTTCCGTTGTTTTGCGACTGATGCCATTATCATCATTATTTTGAGTTTGAATACTATAAATGAGTTAGAGACTAGATGCTAACATTTTTTTCATCCAAGTATTGAATTAAGTTAAATAGGAGCCACCCTTGCATATTAGTATTTTTAGAATATTTGGACGACCGAATTTATTTTTCATTCTAATGGCTCAGTGACACAAGTAGAAATATGACGGCTAACTCTCTGCAACTAGAAAGAAGAAAAAACAAAAACACATGGTGGTTGATAAATATTTAATTTCTTTCTCTTTTGGCAGCTGAATGAACGCGCTGCAGAAACCAGATCCCCTTGCAAAGGCGACCTGATTATAAGCAGGTTTGCATCTAATTTAATAACACAGAGACTGCCAACATGTTGCAATCAATCAGAGTTGGTCCACAACGATGAACACAACGTCTCTGCATCATGCCTCTTTAACATCGACCAAATATTATAATCCTACATAATATCAAGGTTCCTCCATCATTTAACAGTGAAATCACCATCCTGCTGTAACTATGTCACTATTTGTGAACAATTCCTAAATTCATGTTTCACATCTATGAGGTTTTGGTTGAAACTAACTGTATATAACTGCCTAATGACCATTAAATTTGCAATAACAGTGACAGCAGACCGACTCCATCTTATTGCCATTTTATCAAAGCTACTTTGAAGACACAGCTGATGGTCATCTTTGAGTGCTGCGAGATCATGAGGTCACACGGTTGCAACTGCAGTCTCCAGACACCATTTTTCACAGTGTAGCATTATGCTCGATTTAGACTTCTGCTGTGAAATAAAGAAGCCAGTGATGGTTGCAGCTTCTAGCATTTTTTTTTTTTTTACCTGTGCAGGCTGCACTGACAGTGACATGTGGTTACATTTCTATGCAGGTGGACTTCAGGTAACATCGAAGGTTATGATGCAGGATTTCAGAAAGATTTGCAGTTACGACTATTTTACAGGTAGATTTAACACAGAAGTATTATTCCCCTGTTTTGAGTTCTTCAGTCTTTCGGTCAGGTATGAGGTAACTCACTAGAAACGTCACTTCGATTATTATGCATTTGCGAGCTTCCAGCAATTGGTTAAATAAATTGATTTAGTAGTTTTGTGTACCCTTCAAATAAAATGAATGTCAATCTGCAAAAATGCTTCCAGAAAGGTCTTAGTTTTCCTTCTGATTGGCTGGATATAATGTTAAATCCTATTTCTTATTAAAACTTTATATCCTAAAATGTATTTAAGCTGTTACTGACTGTTTTAATGCCAACACAGAAAGTATTAAATAACTCTCGTGTAAAATGTAAATAAATTGTTTAAATCACTTTTTCGTAACCTCTCTGTACTAGTGCCTAAATCAAATCTACAACATGTAGCAGAGCTGTTTGACCACTATTGGCCAAATGAGGAGTTTGACCCCACCAACAGACACACAGGGAGGTGCGGTAGATTTTTACCTTCGTGGTGCCGATAGGCGTAGTAGGCATAGTGATTCCCTCGCCCTAGGCAGGCAGGCAGGCACGGAGGTAGGAGGAGACATGCACAGGCCCCACACGCACACACACACACACACACACACACACACACGCATATGCACCATGCCATAAAGAAGGTGGGAAAGAAAACAGACAAATAGCAGAGGGTGAAAATGCAGCAAGGAGGGGAAAAAAAAATACCTTGTTAACCCGTTAATTGCATGGAAAGCAGGCAAACACACACACACACACACACACACACACACACACACACACACACACACACACACACACACACACACACACACACACACACACACACACACACACACACACACACACACACACACACACACACACACACACACACACAAAGATATTTTAAAAGGGCTCTCACTGTGTTCATTTGTCCTAGTGTCCAAATTTTAAATGAATTAAACAAAGCAGTCCTGTAGATGAATTTACAATTTACTTGCAGTGTGCATTGTCTAGTTTACAGAGTATATATCTTAAAACAAGTCATAACAAAAAAGATCTTCCCAACAGTTTAACCACTGATCCAAACAAGTATGCATTTTGGTGGCATTACGTTGCCTGCCCTGACTTTGAGGTTAATGCATCTTTATCTGTTTAAACTTGTTATTTTTGGTTGACTTTGTGGTTTATTTCTCACCTCAAGTGTTTTCAGAATCAAACTTGAGGTTAATGGTCTGCTTTTTTAAAGTGTAAAATTTTGGTTTTAGTTTAAAATCCAAGAGCAGACAGAGTGGTGCTCATTCAATCAGGTGGTGCTGTAAAGGCTGTAAAATGGGGAGAGCACCAACCAGTCATCTATTGTGATGCTTTATAGTGGCTCGCCTATGCCCCACAGTCAGCTTTGCCCTCTGTTCGTCATATCTGGCTTCATAAAGCTTAGATGGTGATAGAATTCTCAGCTTGAGGCTGAGACATCCCTTATGCCCATCTTTTAAATACAATCTATGAAGAAAACACACTGAGGGGTATACTTGTGGTTACAGGACTTCCCTCAGTAGCCCTGACATCACTTAAATACTGGAAAGTCATTTAAAAGTAAAAAGGACACAGCTTACGACAAGTTTCTTTTTATTTTAAGCCTTCTACAGGGTAACCTCAGTGTTTTGTTTTGTTTTTAATAGAAGTGGATAAAAGTCCAGTTAATTAACACACAATCTCTCCCTCTCTCAACTCACACAGACACACACACTTTGCCAAGCAGCAGTTATTTAGAAGAGCCACCAAATCAATTTCCCATCCTGGCAGTCTTCCACAGTCAGTGACCCGTCAACCTTACAGTAGATGAAGTAGACGTGTTAGTACATTCCTGGATAGGGCCCACTGGTGAGCCAATATCATTCCAGCACCACAGTTCAAACCAGTTCAAGTGCCGATAAGAATTGGGTTCACCAACAGGTCTGATAGGTTAATGGCATGAGAGGAAGAATGACAAAAAGCCCAATAAAGAAAGAGAGGGATCAGTAGCATGAAACAAGCTGTTAGGGTTGTGTCATATTTAACAAGACATGGGTAGGTTTCTCCAAAATGCCCTTCGAAAGGCTTTCACAACAAATAATCTGGGGTTTTATGTACTGCATTCCAGCTGTTATTACACCACTGTAACTTACCTCTTACAGTATGAGTGGTCCCTATCCCGTATACTCTTACATCAGTAAGCAATTTCACCAAATGAAGCTTTTTCATAGTAAGTTTAACCTTTTTGCTCTTTAAATCATCTTCATCATAAACTAATATGATGAAGACTTTGATGTGGCTGTTAAGATTAGGACAAGTTTTTCCCCTTTGAATAATAATAATAATAATAATAATAATAATAATAATAATAATAATAATAATAATAATAATAACAACAATAATATTATGATGATTAAGAGATTCATTATACATGAGTGGTCTAAAAGAGTGATCTCAGCTGCTGTGACTGAGGAAAGACATTTTTGTTCTAACACCTACATATAACTCTTACCAATCTCTGCCTGATAACTTTACACTTTAATCTCAAGAATTGCCAGACGTTTCCCCTATAATCCCCCAATAATGAATTATCTGATGTTAGAAACCCTTCAGGCAGGTATAACCTCAGTGCAACAAGCATAAAGGCTGAAGATCTATTGTCCAAGTCTTTTTTATTCTGTGACTTCTCACAGCGCACTCGTGTGTTTTGGAAACTTTAAGAATCCATATTAAAAGCTACAGCTCTTTCTGATGGGGGGATAAAAGGAAGTCAGGCAGCTGTAGCACGCGCCAACATCTCCAGCTATTTTTAAGAGCTGTCTGCAGCTTTCAGTGATCGTTAACCGCCCGCAGTGGTTTTTACACACTGACAAAATGCTGCAGTGGCAGGAACAGAAACCACAACACAGCTGAAAGTGGTGAGAAGATGTGGGAGCAATAATGTAGCCGCATTATAATGTGCTTCATTCACCTCAGCAGGGAACACGAAGACAGACTCACCTTTGACCAAACCTGAGTGTTTTTTAATGCAGCTACACTGCAGCCTGTTGGTCATTGTTTGCCATTACAACAACAAATCAAAAAAAAAAAAAAAAAAAAAGCTGCTTCCGCTGGTCCTGTTAGTCACCTGTAATGCCTACCAACACTGACAGCAAAGACGAAGGGTCACATATGATAGTGTTGTGGTCCTACCTGGGCTCAGCTCCACTAGATAAGGCAGTTTCTCAGGAGGCAGCGAGCTGTCCTTCCCTCTGAGGCCCTTGTCATCCCCTTTCCTTCCCTTCCTCCCCTGGTAGTCCGGAGGTCTCTTCTTCAACTGGAACACTAATGCCCCTGAAAATGAGGAAGACTAAATTTTACCACCTGTACTCTCAGCAGAGATTTCACATGTTAATATACAGTAAGAAGATCAATGGTCAAATTACATTTAAAAAAAAATCTAATTTCAGTAAACCAGCAGCAGGGGGCGATAGTGACCAAGAAGAGAGGGGACAAGTGCCTGAGTGTGTCTTTTACCTCTATCAGCAGGCCAGTCCCTGAAGATCTGCAGTGGACACTCATTATCGTCCAGAATCACCTCCTTGCCCGACTTATCATCTTGCTGCAAATAAAAGGAGACGAACAGCAAATCAATTCATAGTTTATTCACATTTCATGCAGCTGTGCTTATTTTTGACTTATTAAACAACATGTTATAACATCTCCAGATGTTGCAGTTTAAAAATTGGTTGTTTTCCCATGTCCACACGGTCCATAACCCCCATTAACTAGTTTTCCAAGACACAATATAAAGAAAAGACGTCAGCCACTAATCCTGTTTTTCCACATCACACCGTCTAAAAATGTGCGCTGACCTGCAGCTTGTACTGGTTCAGTTTGCAGCTGAGTGCAGAGCAGAGTTTGGGGTGGGGGGGGATTAGCACCTCAAGTCTGAGGCCCTGGTATTCAGTAAGAGATGGATTGTTTTGAGGAAGCGCTACTGTCTCAAGTGGAGCATCTCAAGTACCTTAGGGTGACGTTCACAAGTGGGGGAACAATGGAAAGTGGGAGAGCGACAAGTGGGCTTCTACAGCATCTTCAGTACTGCTAAGTTCTGGTGAGCTTAGGGGCATAGGTTTTAATTAACTGGCAGGGCTATGCTCTTACCATCACCTGTGGCTATGGGTAGTACCAGAAGAAAAAGATCATAAATACAGGCTGTAAAACTTTGTTTCCACCGAATGCTGTCTGGATTCATACTACACAATATCAGCTGATTGAAACACAGAACAAATGTGCAATGTGTTCGACAGTTCATCCTTCTACTCGTCGAGCAGTGTCCAGGGATAGCCAAAGAGGCTTTGGCCTGCCCACAGAGAAAAACCACCAATAAAATTCCTGACCAAAAAAAATAATAATAATTTACTCAATAACTTTGTGAAAAAGATAGAAAAGACACACTAACTGTGTTAGTGGTTACAGGTTACACATGTCGTCGCCTCCAAAATGTCCAATTTAAACCTGCAAAACCCTTGTAGGTTGATAATTGCACAAAGGTTAAAGGGGGAAAAAAAAAAAAAAAAAGTTTTCCTCAACTTCAGTGACCTTGACTAATATGAGCTGATGGAGGAAATGTGAAAATCAATGAATAAGAAGATCACCAGGATCATACACGTCACCACTGTGTGTATTTTTCTTTCTGGAAATCCCTAGCCAGCATTTCCTTCCTGATGATATCACTTAAATTTTGAAAGCCAATAGGGGAGCAACGAGCAGCTCATCATGTCTCCAACTCAATAATCTCTTAACCTGACACATTAACCATTACAACAAACAACAATATTGTGTAATCTCAGTCCCGCCTTACACACAAATGACTGATGTAATGTGGTTCAGGCTCCTTTAAGCCTCACAGATGAGGTCATTTAACTACATCTGACAAGATGACATCTCCAGAGAAGTCACAGGATGCAATACAGAGCTTAAAAAGAAGGTGACTGGACTTCTTTAAGTTCTTTGAAGATGTTTCACCTCAAAGAGACTTCTTGATTGTTTCACAGGATGAAAGATTAAAAACAAAACAAAACAAAAAAAAACTGGCCTTCTTTTTCAGTGCCTTAGACTATCATGACCTGGACAACTGAGAACCTACACAGACATGACGCAATACCTAGTTTTCAGCTCTCCAGAAGAGCTGGAGGCAGTGGTGGTTGTTAGTTTTTGATAGCTATGCTTAGATTAATGCTCCCGTGATGCAGATAAGGAAAAAAAAGGACGAGTGGGTGGATAGTGTTTACCAGTTTCTGGTATTTCTCATTGTTGCCGACCTCCTGAACCCTGCACTGTAGGGTGAACTCGCACTAGGCACAGTCAGTGACTGTCCCAAACTCCCACACTGGCCTGTGCTCGAACAACACTTAACGATGCAGACCCAAGGATGAGTCAGTCTGCCTCCGCCTCAACACATCACTCCATTTTGCACACTGTCCTGTCAAAAATGTGTTAATTACTTAAGGCAATTTTTACACAGCCAGCTGTCACTGAGGAAGTATTGGAGATCTGTGCAGGGAGTTTAGCTGAACTGTGCTGGACACACCTTTTCAACAGGCCAGACCTCGCAGCAGTAACACTAGTCAAAGGAAAAGCTCCAAACACACAACAGCTAACAAGTTAGCTCAGCTGAAAAGGGAAACTAGTGAGCTTGTTACTAGTTACGATGTGCTATCAATGTCAATTATGAGATCACATGGCCTCTGTACAATGTAACCATATGAGGGCTGTGCAGTTTTGGTAAAGCAAAGCACAATGATGAGTTACTTTTGTAAGTAGACAACCCTGTAATGTAACAGATCACTTCAAAATAGTAACAACACTGTAAAGTGAAAAGGTACCTTTAAAAGTAACCCTACCTGTGTGTGTGTGTGTGTGTGTGTGTGTGTGTGTTATTGTCTCTGGAGGATCTTCCAGTGTATTGACAGTTGTTTTATACGACTGGCAAAAGCTGAGAGGACAGATAGGAGACAGGCTGTGAGCCAAGTTCACCGTCACAGTCTAACACACACACACACACACACACACACACACACACACACACACACACACACACACACACACACACACACACACACACACACACACACACACACACACACACACACACACACACACACACACACACACACACACACACACACACACACACCTTAGAGCATCTGCTGCTACTGTGGCACTCAGTCTGAAAGTAACTGAGCTGCATTCCTTAAGCTTTCCTTTTCAATCTGCCGTTCCTGTGAAGTGGGCATGGATTTTTTTTTCCTAACTTTTATTAGTCATCTTTATTTAAAAAGGGACCAAAAATCTTTATGGCAAAATGTAGCAGGCTCCTCTACTGGAAGCTGTTACAGTGTTTACTGACAGCAGTGGTGACCCTTGTGGCACTTAACTTTCCACAGCCTCTCAGGAGGATGATAAAGGTGTTTATTACTGAATTCGGAGCGTGGAGGTTGTATAGTGCAGAGAAATAGGATTAACGGTGTAACAATTCTCAGACGACAACAGAAATGGCGATACAAATGTCCAATCTCACGATGAGTTCCATGTGGAACTGTTAAAGTATGCTAGTCTGGCAAAACGGAAACATGGTTTTGGAAACATTACACCTCTAACCATGAAGATCAAATATGAGCTGTGAACATCACGCAGTGTACTCAAAAATAAAATCACATATTAAACTGTGACAAAGAGCTCAAACTCTGTTACTGTTAACGTGGGTTTGATGGAATTTGCTGCAGCTGGAGGAACTAAACCTAATTTAACTCGATTTTAATTTTAGCGAGAACAAAGCAGATTTTATGGTGTTGATGGATGTGTTTACTGGGAGCGTGAGAAGGTGGCAAGATGGGTTTAGTGATTTTTAAAGACAGAAGGATTTGTTTGTGTGTGTGTGTGTGTGTGTGTGTGTGTGTGTGTGTGTGTGTGTGTGTGTGTGTGTGTGTGTGTGTGTGTGTGTTGTGGTGAGAGAAAGCAAACTTACCCGAGCAATGCAGTACTCTTTGGGGTTCTCCTTCTCTAGTCCATACTTCTCCAGAGCCTCCACCACAGCAAAGTCAGCTGTGTCTCTCGTGGAGAGGAGGATGGTTTTATACGGGATATTGGGCTTCAGACTGTCAGCGTATATCCTCAAAGTGCCTCCTGCAGAGACAGAGTGTGTTAGTTCTGAATGCAAAAGCACTAAATACTGTTTCACACCTAGTTCTAGTTTTTTATTTCAGTGAACTTAGGTGTATTTTTCCACATTTACTGCATTTTTACTGCATTTAATATAGCCAATGTAATGGTACTAGCAGACTCCCACTTTTCAAACTTCTGTCAGTTCTCGGGCTCTCATTTCTGTCTGCTTTACCTGGACTTTAAACTTTCTTGCGTACACTTTTAGATGAGTTTGGGGAAAAGCAATAAATGTAATGCTTATAACAACTTTCATCTGGTGGAACATGTAGCCATGTAATGGGGACGTGTCAACTGAAAATGATCACCTTTGTAAATCCCACAAAAGAAGGCTTCAGCAGAACAAAAAGGATTTTCATTACATAAAATAAGGGTTTTGTTGTGTTTTTTTTTAAAATAGCGCTTTCTGCTGGGAGAACGTCACCGTCTAACCACCGGCCGTCCTGCCTCACCGGCTGCATGTGCATGCGGACAGTGGTTTGAGCCGTTTTTAGAGCCGTTTCACTCGTCCATCTGTCTGTCTGGCAGAGTGATTAGGTAATGCCTGAGTCACACGCTGAACCAGTCAGCATGTTTGTTTCATTCATTCGGCACGTCCCCGACGTATGTCTGTGTGCGTAAACATGTCAGCGTGAGACGCTCCAACGGCATATGGCACTTCTGGGAAGCAGCTGATGTGGGCGTGAGTGATTAGCGATGAGCAGTGAAAACAATTCACTAATAACAAAAAGTGGGCCGCTAATCCGCATGTTATATAAACACCACTCAAGCAGATGTGCACACCTGGATTCACAGAATTTAACTTGCTTTCTCATGCCCTGCCACACCAGATAAGGAGCCGCAGTGAACTGCGACGTTCAGGTCACGCTGCAGATTATCTCCAGGGTTCACATCAGGTTTCCTTTAAGCCACACAAGGACATTCAGACTTGTTTTGGAGCCAATCCGGGTCCCTCTCTGGCTGTGCCATTTGGGTTTGTGACATAAAAAGTCAGTATTCACAGCTGATTTTCATATTTAGGTCAATTTACTGTTTACTCCAACAAATATCATCATGAATTTTAACATTTAAGATTCTGGGGTTTTTGCAGTTACTCTGACCTTGGATTGAATTTGTTGGAACATTAACTCCTGGGAAGATGGTGGCAACACACACCTGAACACTCCAAACCAGAGGTGCTCATACTTGTTGATGATCAGTGAATTTGTCCATTTGATTAGCAGCACTTGGCTGCTACTTGCCCTCTTAAGTCCTATGGAAGCTGTGACTGTGGACTCTAGAGTCCTGTGCTCTCTTTTCCGCATGACTGTAACAATATATCACTTTAGCCTTTGATGTTGACGGTCTCATTATTTTAAAGTAATACCACCTGTAAAATGACCATGTGAGCCAATGTGTTCTGACTTCAGCAAAAACTTAAGTACACAAGGGATCATTAAACATACTGTCCTCTGAGCTCCATCTCTTGTCTCATCATTAAAAAGTGAAACAAAACACTTTAACACTTCTACATTTTGGATCTAATGGCACTATATGCTTTTTAATTTTAACATAAATGCGGTGCAGGCTTTCTAATTGGGAATGAATGTGTTTGTTATACATCTATTGGTTTTTCCTCTACCCACCCCTGAACTAATACACCTACGAGACTAGGCACAGTTGGTAATCCGAGCTCATGTTGGGATTAGGAGAAAAGGGTCTGAATAAACTCGTAAACAAGGTATTTGCAAATTCTAAGAAGTACCCGAGTCTGGCCTCCCATCGCTGCTCATGAACTCCTGCATGCGTTTCTCCAGTTTCTGCTGGCGTCTCCTCTTCATCACCACCTCTGGGTTGGAGATCGTCCTGGTAAAGCTGGTCTCCGGCATGTCTTTATAAACCTCTGCTGCCAGGTTATCTCTAAACCAAAGAATAAATGGGACAGAAAAAGAAATGCAGGAAAAAAAGGAGTCAGATGAAGGAACAGAAAGGTCATAAGTTTAAATCACTATTCTGTCATTTTCTGGAGTGTTCTGTGCTTTTCCTCGCATTAAGGAAAAGAAAAAGAATCTCTGAGGACTGTCAGGATGTAAGATGAATGAGTGTGTTACCCGTCCTCGCGACTCAGTGTCTGATCGTCTCCATCAGGGATTCTGGCGAATTCCTTCTCCCTCCTCTTTTCCTTCTTCTTCTCCTTCTTGGACAGAGTCCTCTTGAAGTTCTGTATCACACCGTCCTTCTCCTTCTCAGGCCCATTACTCTGACTCTTCTAGAAAAACAAGAGAGTGAGGCTGAGTGAGAAACTGCTATAGATGCACTCATTTGTGGGTGAATAAGTGGCACATGAGCAAAGTGAGCAAGGAAAAGAAGAAAATCTTCAGCATCTTTGTGACATTCGAGAACGCCAAAATGTCCAAATTTGACTGAGGGCCAACAAGGACTTTTAAAACCCACTAAAACCTGAGCAAAACGCCTCTTACAAGTTCAAATAGACACACTGCAGTGCTCACCACAGGCTGTTAAATTAAGACAAATGAATTATCAAGAAGCATAATCAGCTGTCTGCCCAATAGGCCTCTCATCCAGAGGTTGGACGTCAGTTCCCCATTCTAAGACTGGTAATTGCTATCATGCTCTGCATCGTCAGCGAGCAGGAAGACGTAAACTACACCTCCACCTGCTCCAGGTTCAGATCAGAGTGGTCAGTGAAAATCTCACCACCTCTTATCACAAATAGTACTGATTAGTGTCCCTGTAAACAATAATACATTCTACTTTTAAAGCACAAAAACTTTTGGGAGGCTGGATGAGGCTGTTGGTAGAGCGAATTTTTTATGCACATTGAGTCGCCGAAAATTGAGTCGTACACTTCACAGATTTTTACGCTTCATCATTTTCTAATTTTTTTTTATTACATTACAAATTAAAAATGCATCATTTATTATCATTAAAATTGGTTAGGGTTAGTGGGATAAAGATATGAAAACTATAGAAAAGATCACAGTTTGAAAAGGCAACCTGAAGAAGCAGCTGAAAGATATTAAGGACCATAAGTGTAACCTGGGAGCAAGCCAGCTGGTACAAAACATGAGAGCAAATGAAAAATACCAAGAAAATAAATAAGGAGGGTTGCTAAATATACCTGAGCAGCTTGCTGAAGTAAAGTCTGTGTAGGAAACACTATGTTGCATTTAAAGGCAGTATCACATATAGAAGTAGCTTCCCTATTGGAAAATGAAGCTGATTACAAGTCCTTAGCCAGTGAGCATACCTTTTCAGTTTTTAAAGCCAAATCAGACACTCACTTGTCACATTTGGTTTCAAAATACCTGGATGGCAACTTTGAAAGCCCTTCATTAACCAAGCAGCATCCATCCTTTATATACAGTCTGATTATATTCTAGTGGCAACTGGTGGCTTTCCAATGCGCATTCGTATCTTTGGGATCTTGAAGAGCTAAACAAAGTGATTTAAAATGATTTGTTTTTCCTTGACAGGCTACGGATGAATGGAAGAATAATTCATCTCGCTAGTAAGCTTAATGATTAACAGTGAACACTTGGACCAAACAGTCGGAGCAGCTGACCTTGGGCAGGATGTCGTTCTCATTCTTCAGGACAAAGCGTCCTTCTCTGTCGTCTTTGTTCCAGTTCAGCTGCACAACAAGAGGCTTCTCGTCCAGGTCCAGCTGACGCTCTTCTAACACAGACACAGAAAGACCGTTTCACCTGAGAGCCATCCATTTCCTACTCTACATTTTTACGATTAATTTGATTCTGTAAAGTCTGTCGTGCTTTTCCTTGCAACAGAAATCTGTGGGACTCACCGCCACTGACATGGACCTCGTACAAGGAGTATTTTGGTGAGGACAGCATCCTCATGTCTGGTCTGAACTTCTCTGCTAACGTTTCAATGACGTCCTGCGTTGTCGCTGTGCTGGATACTCTGATGCACTTGGTAGCAAAGTTACCGGCGACCCGGTCCTGGAAGTAGAACCTCATCACGCCATGGAACTCCAGGTCCTTTTAGAAAAAACACAGGAAGAGAGTCACTAATTCTGTTTATACAAGCCGCAAATTACAAAAATAAACCAAACATCTACATTCAACACAATTGCATTTACATGCAGAGCATAAACAAATACTTGGATGTTAACATTGAAGACTGAAAAAAATAGGGCATAAACAGTAGCTCAGACTTATTATTAATGCAGGACAACGCTCTTAAGGTGGCTGCTCAGCAGCCTCAACTGTGGCGGGAGAGCAAAAAAGCAAGGCTGGCTGAGATCCAGAGAGCCGAGTGTGTCAGCAGGTTGTGCGACGACAGGAAAAGAAGGCTGATCAGTTATTCACCAATATGGACTGTCAGCCCACATGCATCAAGTTTTGAGCACCACAATTTACTTCAGTGACACCAGTTCTTAAATAGACAAGATGAATGTTCCCGTCCAAATATCATATTAAATACTGAAGATATCACAACCATGAGGCATGTCATTTCAGAAAAACTTCTGAAAAAACAAGTATACGTGTGAAGTATATTTGAGGTCATAAGTGAGCGTAATAGGTCCCTTTAAAGCAATTCAACACAGATTAGTTCCAGTTTACTTTGAATTAAATCTTTACTTAAAGTCATTTGTATATAACTGGTACCAAATGTTATTTCCAGGAACCTTCCTGATCTGCACACTGATTTAATGTGTTCCAACTTACTTATCTACTCTACCTCAGCACACTGCAGATCTAAGGAAACCTCTCCAGAACACACACACAGTCTGTGTTACACAGCTACCCAGGGCTATTTTCTCTACATGTGTACAAATTCACTGCCTACATGTAAACATTTCCTTTCCATCTGCTACAGAGTGTACTACAGAACAAGAATGTGTTAAACCTGATGTATGTATGCAACGCTGTGCTGACGCAGCAACTGTAGCTCGCAGCCTGTGCGCACACATGCATATGTTATGGCTCAGCAGTAAATCTGGCCTCATATTTCATCATAACCGCCACCAGAGAAAGATCTTAGGTATTCAGGAGCTTGCCAACATTGCATAGCTAGTAGCCGCTATTACTCTGAAAAAGTAGGTGATTGTATCTCACTCTAGGGGACAAAAACAAATTGAAAGCGAGAGACAAACCTGTGGAAAGATATTTAAGTAATATGAAGGCAGCTATGAACACACAAAGCCATATGTAGTTTCTCACAGACACTGATTGGTTTGTGGCATCATGGGAGGATGCATGCCTTCTTAAGTTCAGCATTAAATATTGCCACTTTAAGGTGAATGCCATGACAAGTGGATGAACCTGTGGAGCAAAACTGCTCATAACTGGTGGTTTTCAGTGAAACAGAACGCAGATACTACTCGAGCACCATGGTCCAAGTAACGTTTCATGAATAGTGATGTCATTTTTAGAGAACCAATTGGTCAGGAGGTTACAGTTATATATATTCTCAGAGGACAGAGTAAGCACTGAGAGAGTGTGTCTTTAAGGTTTACTTCATAAGAAATTGTTACATTTTATTATGGCAGGAAAGATGTTGTGTCTTCACTGTGGATCTCCTAGACCGCAGATATCTTTTCTGTCAGCATGCCAACAAAACAACTCACATGCCAGCTTCTAATAGGGGATGCAAACAAACAAATTCGAGCATTTAATCTGAGGCTGAGGAGCGTGTGCAGAAAGACTTAAAACAAAAGATTCAACTACACTGATTCTGCACAGTTTGTGGACTTTGTTCCATATAGAAAAAACAGGAAAATAGAAAAGTGGCCGACAGAAGTGAAAACGTTCCCCGCCTCTTTCTAACTCGTCGCCTCTACTTCCCCGTCGAGTGGAAACACTGAGAACAGTTTCGATAGGCAAGGGTGGAGTCGGGAATGTGTGCGCGTTGTGATTTACTGCTGGAATGTGGGTCATCGAGGGCTGCCGTTGTCAAGCTTGCGTAACTGTTGGTTACAGTTACCGTGGAGACACTGAGGTTCAAACAAGGCCCAGCTTAGAGCGAGCGGTGGATAATTAACACACTGGTCGGTACAACCGCAGACACCTTCTAGGGCCACTGGGAACGGTTAAGGGCAGCCACGTGTAGTTCAAGTTCAATGCACCTCCAGATGATGGTGCATTCCTGCAAAGTCTCATCTCAGCCATCTACACCCCCACGTTTGCTAAAATAATCCAGCCCTAAACTCCTGAAACTCATAATCTTAAACTTGTGGACCAGTACTGACATTGCGTCCACTCATTTCCACAAGTTTCCAAGAGGGAGGGGATTTAATTAACTCCAACCAATCGCAAGAGACCACAGCAGCAGAACCTAACATCAGCTCAATTTGCACCACGGACACATTATCAGAACACATTGTACAGAGAGTACACAGTTCATGTGTACCTCCTAAACACAATGTTTGGTTGCACAATAACTACACCATGTATTACAATGAATTCATATTCAGTATTATAGTCATGTTATTTTTTTTTGTTTTTTTGTTCGTTTTTATACCTGCAATGTAAAACACAAAAAACATCTTACTAAGTCAGAAGAACTACTTTATCTCAATTAAATAAAAAGTAATTGATTAAACTCTTGAAGTCAAGCTGTCGAACATTTTAGATACAGAGCCACAAGTGAGCAGGCGCCTTCATGTTGTCCCTCGCTTGACTTTTGTTGCCATGATGCCAGGTCTCTTGGAAATTAGATTTTTAATCTCAATGAGATTTTTTTTTACCTGGATCAATAAAGGACTAATAAAAAAAAACATCCTGAATACTTGCAATAAGGACTGCTCGCAAGCCCGATCCGGTAGCGCCATGGCTGTGAATTTAGGCTAGCAGCACTCGCACAATGGCACAGCTGCAGACAGTTTACAACTAAGTTTATGCACCTTTCTCCCCCCAACCGTCAATGGTTTGATCTACAAACTGCACACAGCTACACATTTAAATAATTTGTAAATCACACTTAGCTTTCAGAATCCCTTTACTTTAATAGTTTAAAAACCAACAGCGTATACAGTAAAACAACTAGTAAGGCTAAAAGCTCCGTCTCTAGTGTGCTGGGTGATAATCTGTATATAGTCAACACTCATACTTCCATGCCAACACACTTGTTCTGCAGGAAACCTAAAACTGGACTGAAGTGAACACAGTTCAGCACGTTCTTCCATTTTTTTTTTCCAATGCCATCCTGTCTACGTGCCACAAAAAGGCACGAGGTGGCTGTGTGAATATCAGTTCCCAGCTTCATAGACCTGACATGAGTGCAGATTTAATCCGGTGTGTAAGCACGTCTTCTTTAAGATCAACTCTAAACTTAATTTTGTGACCCATTTCAAGCACTTACTTCGCTAACATAATATAATGTGCAATTATTTTTATCTTTTCAGTTACTACAACCTGGCGACCCTGACTTTGAGGCTGAGGAATGTTTCAAAAACTGATATAGTGATTTTATGGAGGAAAAATTATCTTTGATATTATTTTTGGAAAGAAAAGGGAAGAAGGCCAGGCAAAGGAGACAATTCTTAGACACAGGACTACTGTTACTTTATTGTCCTCCACAGTTGACAATTGTCTTGGATCAAACCAGATTAGAGGAAACATTACAATTAAAAAAAAAAAAAAAAAAAAATTTAGGCAAAAGTTCAAACATTTCAAATAAAAGAGCAGAACGGGAACAAATGGCTCCATTTATGCCTCTGCAGCTTTCACTCCAATAATCCCCAACAGCTTTTTCTGTTTTCTTCCATATTTCAGAGACAGCACATGGTTTGAGTGGAAATGCTAATGCAGCAGTATACCAACAAACAACAGCCCGGATAAGAGCTGCTGCGCTCCGCCTGTCAAACGCACGCAGTCCCACATTTCCAGTCGAGTGATTGCAGAGAGGTATCAGCTGAGGTTTAGGGAAGTCTTTGATGTTGCACTAGTTCTGTCAGCGTGTTTATATATGCTGGGTCAACATATGCTCTATGTACACAAATTAACTAATGCCATGTAATTACTGCATGTTAGACCATATGTGGCACTACAGAAGTTTGTGCATCTGTGTAAAATTCCCTTTCTTCGCTGTGTCAAGCATCAGGGAATGCTCGCGTACACAGTGAGTGTAATGCAGGCCAATACCATAGATAGCTGTTAACTTTTCAATTTATTAAGCCCCTTCAATTCTCACACAAATAGCAGATGAGCTATATCAGACTTTAGTTGTCTCTAGTTTTGATCTTTGGTAGTGTCCTTGTCATTACTGATAACATTCAGGTTGCACGGGTAGTCTGGCTCCTCCAGGGTGGCATGAGAAAGTTTGTGTCCAACAAAGACTCAAGAATGTGGACGCGATACTGTCTTATATGAGAGCTGGACAGGGTTATTGATAGGCAACAACACAGCACCAGGACTATATCTACTTTTTCCCTCCTTTATTACCATCTTGCTACAAAACCCAAACAAACCCTTTGTTTGCAGGAGTGCAATATTCCTAATATGTTGTGCAAAAACACTGATACATATTTAGAATATGTACGGAGGCTCGTCTCTATAAAATAGGCTGTTTTTATCATCACTTTGTTATTTTAGTATATGTGGCAGTAAATCCTCCTCCTCCCTTTGTGTTAGCATTGGATAAAATCACAATGTCCTTATTAGAAGTGAAAACTCAAAGTAATTTAGTCACTGCAAGCTGTAGTATTTCTCTACTAAACAATCTCTCACACGCTCATACTGCGTGAGAGATAGTTGGATTTGAAAATCCAGGTTGACTAACAGCTCAGGGTCAAAGGTCTCTAAGGGAAGAGTTCGAAGGTCACGTCTTTGTTTGCATGTGTAAGTGAGTTTACTTCACACTGTGGCAGTTTTATAATTTAAAAAAAAAAAAAAAAAAAAAAGAGCTCCCGCTTGGTGCTTATCTCACGTGTGGGAGAAGTGGATTAAACTTCAAGCCAAATGTAGTGTCATTACCGTACAATACTATAAATAAATAAATGATAGAGGAAATACTTCACCCTTTTAAAATAAACAACATTTTCACAGGGTATTAGCCAAGTAATTTTGTACCTTTGAATATCAGTATGTAAGCACTTTGAATAAAACCAAAAATATGTTCATAACCCTAAAGTAATATTCAGAAACAGTCACATTAGAACTACAGACCTAAAGCAAAAAGCTGATGTCTTGTAACTACTTCTTTTGGCTGCTCCCTGATTTAACTCCACCCACCCTCTCTCTTGCACCCTCTTCGGACACACCAACCCTCAGCATGCCCTCTCAGTAAATCCATGAATCTTCTCTTTGGCTTTGCTCTTTTTTTAAATGCCTCATTCCTAATTCTGCTTGGATAAGTACAAGTTAACCCCCTGCAGTGACGGTATTCTAAGAGGGACAACAGGGTGATCTGGACTATTAGGAAGACGGTCCAGACCTACCATATTGGTCTGTTGGCAAATAAGATGACAGGAAGGAATTTAAAACTTTATTAAAACATTTCATTATTTTAATGGCACAACAGTAGGAAATAAAATCAATAAAAAAAAAAAAAAAACATGTTCAAAACAATCCTGTAAATCTTCCTGCTTGCAAAAGATTTTTGATGAGCACACGTTTGTCCAGTGCTGCCTGAGGTCAAACAGTAAACTGGAAGCATGTTGTACAGGATGTTACAGCCTCTCTAATACTCATCATTAACTCAGTGTGCACCCTCAGCAGAAGTTATGAAACAGTACTTCCACTTTCTGTACACAAGGGTCAATGGTACACAATCCAAGAAACAAAAAAAGAAACAAGTCAGTGTCAGGAGAGCTGAGGTCATTAACCTGAAGGTTGCTTAAAAAAAAAAACAGCAAAAAGATCATTTGCCTAAAAATCATCTCTATTGATGTGGAATACAGTGGAAACTCTTGGCTCCGGAGTGGCAGGTGATGTTGTCCATCACATCATAAACCATTTATAATTTTTACAGCATGATAAGAAACAGCAGAAATTAATGCAAAATGAAAATAAAAATTAAAAGGACTATTTCCCCCCACTTATTAATTTATTTTCATAAAGTTTGGAAGAAAATTGTTTTTGTAATTACATTTATTTATCGCTCAGTCCTGACTGAATACATGCATCCCTAACTATCAGCTTGCTAATAGTTACTCTTAATGATTGACCCACGTTCACATTACACATATGAAAACCAATTATTTATATAATTTGTGTGCACGCTTTCAGGCTGCTAGTATAACACAACATGGAGTGACTATGTGTTAGCCAGTCAAAAACTTTGCTTTTCTCCACCTAATGGTAATGGACTTTCATCAAACGTTTCAACAGACTGCTCGTGCTTTCATCAGGTTTGCTTGTAAACAGCAGTGTCAGCATCGACTCCAGTAAAGTGCAACCACACTTTTTAGCACTCAATTCTCTCCACCTTCCTCACAAAAACTGGGGTTAGGCAAAGTTGCCCCGCCCTGACAAACACAAGGAAAAACACTCTACTGAGAAGTAAATAGGGAGCATGCATCATAGATTCAAGTCTTAAACAGTAACAGAGGTGGTCAGATCAAATGCGAGAGATAACTTCTGTACCGGGACCCATTTAACACCGGGTTTGGGTACCCATTCCTACTGACACCATCATGTCTCACTTTCTTATCATCTTTCACATCTATTTCTCACCATTCTCCCAAGGAAAAGCAGCACGGCCTCCAGAGCCTTCTTAAATCTGCCCTAAATAAATGCAGCTACAGTGTGTGTGTGTGTCTGTGTGTGTGTGTGTGTGTTAGTGTGAGAGATAAACTTGTGGGGGAGTGGTGGGTAGGAGGTTATCAAGTGCTAAGGAAACTAACCAGACCTCCACGTAAACCACTCCTGGGCTCTGATGTGACTCTGCTGTGCTGAGACTGAGCAGAGCTGCTGTCTAAAGATAACAGAGATACCACACAGTACTCGGGATAAGATGGACACCATTCACAACCGTGCAAGTAAACGATTCCATACTCCTGGTTCCCATCTTTCAATTCTCTGATGAATCCATTGGCTGCAGGCAAACACCAAGATCTAAATGAGATCTCAAACTCGTTATTCCCAATGATTTACAGGAAGAACTCGATATAAATGCTGTTGCTAAAAATACAAATCATCCATGGCTCATTGGTTTAAATGCTTGGGTTGTCTTGAAACGAACATTATTCCAAAATATCATTTAGAAAAGGTGTGATGCCACAGTGCTGACATAACAAAAAATATAAAGCACTCCAAAAAAATCCACAGTTGAAATCTAGAGGAGAAACCACAAAGTTATTAAATGAAAAGCCAAGTTTAAGGCCAACATGCACAGCTAAAACCAGTACATGAGTTGCTCGGCGTCAACTTAGATCCCAGAGGATGCCATGAAGAAACTTTTGAAAAGTTTATTTCCAAGCACCACTTTTTTCCAAGCACCACTTTTTTCCAAGCTTTTTACTTAAAGGTATAAAACTGTTAATGGGAACAGTAGGTTTAGTATGGTAAGTCAACACCGCAGTAGGTCAACTACGAAACTGGTGTCCTGCTGAGCCTAATCCACTGCTGGAAACTCTTTGTAGACTCAAAATAACTACCTGGAGTTGTTATGAACATGACTGCCGGGAATGAAACTTGTTTCTAAAAGGACTTTAATAATATATGTTGTCATGTATGATTTTGATGTCTGGATAATTTTCTGTGTGTAGCAGTTTTAATTAAAATGCTCTTGTTGCACGTCTCTGTGGCGTGGAAACCAATCCAGAGAGACGTGCAACAAAGACCCCCAGCTGGCATCCAATCTCTGTTATAGAGCAGCAGTCCCCAACCTTTTTTGCGCCACGGACCGGTTTATGCCCGACAATATTTTCACGGACCGGCAATAAGGTGTCTCGGATAAATACAACAAAATAGAACTAGTGCCGGTGCCGAAAAAAAGAAGATTTATTCATAACACATGTGAAAAGACCCAGGAAAACCGAGTTAACGATAAAAACGATAACAAAATAACGCTGAAAACCGATAAAAACCCTGAAAACCATACATTTCACACCTGAGCCTCAACTCTCGCGGCCCGGTACCAAACGACTCACGGACCGGTACCGGTCCGAGGCCCGGGGGTTGGGGACCGCTGTTATAGAGCGTGTATCTTTGAAACTAGGACACCTCAGAAAACACTTTTGACACCAAATGTAACCCGAGGACACCAGCATTTCATATTTGTTACCCTTTTTATCTGAATGGAAAACATGCAGGTGTGCACCTGTCATATAAACATCTTGCAGACAGTAAGAGCAGGGCACCATTTCCTGAGCTTGGCTTTATTATACATCTGCTGCACAAGTAAGCAGTCATTTCAGCTGGCTCTATGTCTGATCTCAACTTGGGAAGGCTCATGCTCACAGGGATGGGATAGAACTGCAATATGAAAACAATTACAGGCAATAAAATGTTTCCCATTACCTGGTCATGGCCAATTTAAGGTCTCAGATAAATTCTAAGGAGTCTAAGGACAAGATCTCGCCCTCTATTGTCTTTCTGAATTTGGCATTGAGGAACTTTTTGGGATAAAACTGCACACCTATCACTAGATTTGCAGCCTAAAAAAAAAAAAAAAAAAAAAAAAAAAAAAAAAAACCTCATTCTAGGCAGCATGTGTCCCTGGTTTGGACGGCTTACAGCTAAGCTGCTATGCTGCTGGACTTCAAAACCACAGCTCTGATCCCCACCCTAAAATACAAATAAACAAAAACAAAAGTGCTTAACACTGTGATTTCACCCTCTCTCATACTGCAGTCGTGTTTATAATTAAATACCAATACTAGCAAACCAGAAAAAGGTTAAACCCCTAGTTTCCATGGAGACACTGAAACTTAAATTTGGATTTTTTTAGTTTTTGGCACTGAAACGATGAATTTGAAGTAGGGAGGAGAGGAGCTTTCTGGGTGATGGCTGTTTGAAAATGAGAACAGATTCCAGCTGCTGTGCGTCATACACACACACGAACATGAGCCTAATAAAATGAACTGAATTCCTGAGTCAATATTGTTACAGCCCCACCTGCAGAAACATGGGGGGATTCCTCCCTAAGCCCGTGTCTAAGGTCAGCTGGACCGAGGTTTTTAAAGGCAGACGTGGGGAGGGGAAAGTCATCCGAGCGGAGGCATTTCAAAGACTTCACAGCATACCAAAGAAGAATAAAAGACATGAGGAGAGGGAGAGAGGTGAAGACGAGAAACCCTGAAGCAGGAGAATTACTTTCCCATTCCTTTAAATAGCCATGGGATGTGAGGCTTACACCGCATTATCCTTGATATCAAATATCTCACTGATACTTGCAGTTGCAGATGTAATATCAGAAATCCCATCCTCTCCTACTTTTCTTCCCCCACTTGAACACAAGTTAAGGGCACACCCTCAAGCAAGCTCTCGATAAGTGTAAGAATAAAGCTCAGTAATAAATGTTTAAGACCTGTTTTGATGGTGCACTTAAATTTAAGAACATTTTAACAACTTGTTTTCAGGGATAAACGCGACATGCTGTATATTGGGCCGTTTTGTAGGTCCATCAAAGGAGGAGAACAAGATGTCCAAAAAGCAAAGCCGTGGGTCACATGAAGAGATAAATCCTCATTTAACTGCTGAGCTGGAGGGCAGAGCAAAAGATTAAGCAAAAGTGCCAGAAATGCACCACTTGTCATTCCAAATGTGTGGAGAGAAACAGAGTAACTCAGAATAACAACGCTGTAAATATGAGTGTTTCCACACACTTGCATCTCACTTAGGTGGGCTGCCCAGCTATATTTTGCAATTTGTATTTATTGTATACATTTAGATTTAGTTTTCTCTATTAAAATGCAGGGAAATATTTGTCAGGGGTAGTTATTACAATATAAACAGCTAATCAGTAGCCACAAACGTTTAAGTCTCCCTAAGCTTAATGTGCAAGGATTCGAACTGAAGACATTTCCAAAATGTTTTTATTTTTATTTTCACATCCTTGAAAACAATCAGCTGGTTCTGCTTTGGAAATCCAATGCAAGCTACACAGCTACTCTGGCAAGAACCTGTGTTAGGCAGGTTGGAAATCTATTGGAAATATTTGCTGTACAGCGACTCTGGAATAACTTCTCTACAAAACAAAAACATTCATTTTTGTCAAACATCAAATGCAACTGGGTAGTTTAGAACTTTGTTAGGAGGCAGGATTTAAGAAATTTGGAATAAAGTATAAAGAGACATGAATGACATGCTGACTCAGTTATGTAGACATCACAGGTCTCAAGAAACACTCCACCAATGTCTACACAAACGCCTTCCTCCAATCCAAAAGCAGCAGTGAAATGGCTTATTTCAAGGCAGGAATTCGGCACATAGAGCACCACCATTTGATTATGTAATGCAGAACTGTTGCTGATTTACTGCTGACCTCTAACTTTAGAGAGAAACACACAAAACCCTAAATGACCCCTGTTGGGAATAAACTTTCTGACCAATCAGGTGATGGGCGCTTAAAAAAAGTTACATTTTCGAACTACTAATAAATCAAAGCTGAAAGCATTAAACTGGAATGACTGTACTGTTGTAGAATTTCCTGCACAGCAAAAACAAACTGAACCACCAGGAAAAACAAAGCAGTGCAGCTGAGGTCTGTTGTCCTGAATGAATGACTAAAAGCACACATTTCCTCTGTGGCTGCAAAGAAAGGCCTCTTTGTTTCAGGTGAGTTTCTGCTTCGGTATCGGGCCGTCCAGCCTCCACCCCCAATCCATCCTGCCCACCCAGTCATTCTGACTGAGTAAAGCATTGTGGGAAGGTATGGCATGAATTTTCTGGACTTGTGCAGTAATGCCTGGCCACAAATCAGACCTGCTCAGCGCCTCAACGCCTCCATCAGCAGCCCACAAGGATCAAGGCTGGCAGAAAACGGCACAGCCACCAAAGGGAAACCACAGTGTGCAAGGTAACAACCCACCTCAAGGCTGCTAAGGCTGACGAGTTTGTGTCCAGTGTCATTTTTATGGACGTGGGTACAAAAGTGAACTCCACAGGTTAAGGGGGCAAAAAAAAAAAAAAACAACCTCACAAGATAATCATGATAAAAATGGTTTTTCCTTTGCTTTTGGCATTATTACTGCAAAGTTCTCATTTGACTTTGCTGTAAATGTGAGAGGTGTGCTTGATTTACTATGTACAGGGCTTTCACTCTTCCCTAAGAAAAAAAAAAAAAAAACTCATTTACTTCAAATGACAGAAAGAGTTTGGTCAACAAAGCTATCTAGAGCAAGGTCTACATAGCTGAGCCCTTCAAAGTGTCACTGTTACTGGTGTCCTTGTGAGGTGGGCTTTATGGCTAAAAACATTTGCTAATCAGGATCTAGCTCTCTACCAACAACTCTTTGCTCTGCTTATTTAATCACTGAAATTATCATTGAAATTGAAGGAAATTCCCTGCAAAAATGTTTGGTGCCTTTAAACTGTCAAGCAGTCCTCACATGATGAGGCTCACATGGCAACTACTGTAGCAGACAGCTATGTTTCACACATTTTAACATCTAAATTAAGGGCTGTTCATGGCGACTGGTTTACTATTCATTCAAAAGAAAGAAAAAAAATAGTATGGGGGTTAAAAAAAAAATTCTCTTACTGAAGTAAAGTCTTTTTAAACTGGTAATCAAACAATATTGGAAATGTTGCTGAACTCTGTAACACTTTGCACAACATGCCAAACAAACAGGTTATATCATTAGATCACTGAGCTTGGCTAACTTAGGAGCAGAAATTTGCCTTCTATGCACGTTAAATTCCACACCTTTGCAGATTGACAGTCCAACCTGTCAATCTGCAAAGACGCCAATCCACCAGCATACATCTGGCATTCATCACCTGGTCAGACACTTTCAAACAGTCCTGTGACAGTCTGCCAGCTACCCATTCAGATGCAGCACTCATTTAAAGTTTCTCTCAGAGGCGATGTTTGTTTTGCTTGGCATTGTGTTATTATCCAATGTCTTCCAACAGCTGACACATTTGGCACTTAAACTGCAACAACAATATATGGTTGTCACCAAAGTCTCACAGCGTACCTGGACTTGCCTCAACACACTATTTGTGAACCAACTTGAACTATGGAAACTGACTTGTCTATGTTTAAGGAATGGGCACTATTCTATATTCCATATAAGACGTGTGGCCTGCTAGCGTTACCTGCCATAGTTTGAACTAGACTTTTCTTTTTAAGTTCCAACACAAGACTTTCTGATGGTTGCTGTCGGCTTCTGTTTCTGTGCAGCAACATCTAATCTCACCAGCAGGAGAAAGAAGGAGCGGACATCAGTTGTACCGTTCATCAGACAGAAGCCGTAAAAACAGGCATAACCTTAAGATGCACAACTTTAAGATCGTTCAAACATGACCTTAGTGGGATTTAATGCAAGATTAAAATCATCTTAACACATCAGAAATTAGTAAATACAAAAATGACTTCTGTTAAAACAAATTAAAAGCAACAGCATGACGAGTGCAGTGCAATTATGTTGGTGTGCAGTTGGAAAAACTGCTGAGGCAAAGCGTAAAAAGCATGAACAAAGCTTAATTTGCTATAAAAGACTTTTCACAATAGACTAAAAAAGGGAGAAGATGGAAAAACAGCCACTTTCGTCATGAAGAAGGTGAAAATTGGGCATAAATGCTTTCTGCTAATATGACCCTGCATAAAATCAAAGTGGATTCTTTCTGCATTTGTAAACAGAACCCATGGTTAAGAGAATTTACTGCATTTTCATATTCCTTTGGCACTAAATTACTCAAACCTCAACACAATGAAAGCTGGCCTGCATGTGTGCTATAAAAACAGCAACATGGGTTTTTGTCCTATCACTCTAAACTCTGGTGGAAACATTTAAAGCAAGACTCAAAAACTAACTGGATAATGAGAGGAAGCATTCACTTCTGCTCCATTTACTGATATTTTTGCTCTCATTCACAGTAACTACAAAGGAGGAGAGGGGAAAGAGGAGGGGAGGTAGAACAGAGACTCCAGAAACAGCCAGAAAGGTCACACATGCTCTTCGCTGTGTTTGTGTGCTGTGTGTGTATATATAAGAAAGATCAATAAGAGTCTGCAGCAGTTTACAGGGGGGCTGGTTAAACACTGTACCTTGTGATCAGGGCTATGAAGTTACAGGCAAACACACATACATGTGCACACACAAACGTGAGTGTGTGACCTTAACAGGAATATCTGAAGGTCCCAGCATGCAGAGAATAGAGAAGCACTCTTAAGAAACCAGCGTGCGCACACACAGAGCACACGACACGCTGACAAGCACACTCGGGATGAGCCGCTGAATTATGCAGGTCCGCCCACATCTTGCTCTCACAGCCTTGGAGTGACTTTGGTGCAGAGCAGGAGGGAGGAAGTGGCGACAAACTATCAGAGTGACCAACAGACCAAAACAGTCTGTCCATGCAGATCGAGCTGATCAGTAAACAACCTGATAAACCAACAGAGACTGCCTGAGAATCCCACGAACTATGTTTCAGCCAATCCAGGATGTATTCGTCCAGCCAAAATTACACCCAAAGTGCCCACATCTTTTAGCACAGGAAGTTATTTTTGTCCATTTTCCACCGTATCTAAAATCATGGAAAGATTAGGGGAAATTAGGCCAAACAAGAAAAACTTTATTGCACATTTCACACACACAAAGCATGAGCTACCACAGTGCGCAGCCTCAACTTTACAGATAGATTTTACAGAAAGCAAGAAAATTAGAATTAGTTTTAACAGTATTGCTAGAGACCCAGGAAATAACCAGTCTGATCCAAGTAACCTGAGGGGGTTGAGAGCTTTAATAGTGTATGATCATGTCAGAGGTCAGAAACCATGGTGTGGAGGTATGTGCTGGAACTTTATGTCGGCCTGGGTCCTTTAGGTGCAAACTAGATGTGTTCCTGGTGACCAATTTTACAGTCAATTAAACAGGAGGGGGAAAAATTATGAGAAATTTTGACTGTTTTTCCCAATCTAATAGAAAAGGTTAAGCTTTTCCCACTCATTTAGGAGTCAGTTAAAACTGAAAACCATATTCTTCAGATGATGCTGAATGTATTTTGCAACATCTATAACCTATCACACTCTCTCACACAAACACATACACACACACTATATCTGTAATGTCAGTAGTGCTAACACAGCAGCCCTTTTTCCCCCTTGCAGGCCTGTGCAGAATGTGGTTACACACTGATCCAGCTGAGTGAGTGGTTGCCAATTTACTCTGAGACAACCAATCATTTTCTACACCATAATAGTGTATAGGAGTACTGGTAGCCAAGGCTTTCATATTTCTTTCTACCTTGCTTGTTTACGACTACAGCTGCAGTCCCGACTAGTGGGAGGTGGCTGCTTAGCACCTTGGACCGTGCATTGGTAAAAAGTCAGTACTGCCATTTCACTCGATCTCAACAGACTGCAACCCCATTCAACACATTTCTTTAATTTGATTGTTTTGTGTCCTCAGTTTTTCAAACAAAAAGTTTGCATTCAGTGTTGCTTAATTTATAAAAGTTAGTTCATCTATGCCAGTATGGCCCCCTGAGGAAGTATTAGCCTCCTTGCCTTAGATGCAACTGTTAAGTGGAATTGTGCATTAATAAAGGAAAACTAATT
Organism: Oreochromis aureus; assembly: GCF_013358895.1. Classification (NCBI taxonomy): domain Eukaryota; kingdom Metazoa; phylum Chordata; class Actinopteri; order Cichliformes; family Cichlidae; genus Oreochromis; species Oreochromis aureus. The sequence goes on along the minus strand of NC_052956.1, from coordinate 19,983,275 downwards.
AGTACAACTGAGTGTTTTTGGTGCTGACTGGCAAGATAACACTCAGTTTACTAAAAGGTTCGTACTCCTTGAGTTACATTACCTTGTCGGAAACTGATATTTTATTTCTTTTTTAAATTATCTACTATATATCCAGGCCCTCAAAAACAATTAAAAGCAGTGTAATTTGGCCCTCATAGCCCTATTGCACTGGGACCAGTAATATCTGGTTTAAGATTTTTAATAACCACAGAGGTCGTCCTAATTGCTTAATACTGGGGGAATCTCCCATGCCAATTATATCCATAGTGGAAAAAAAATTAAACAAAAATTAACTCGAGGTCATTTAAGTATTCATGGTTTTCATGTGAATCTGCAATTTAGCGAAAAATGGCACATACCACATACAAGTATTTGTGCTTTTGCTTTCCCTGTGGGTTGTTTTTAGGATTTATAATGGCTTCATAGAAAATTTGACAGCATACTGTGTTCAAATTCCAGACATTCATTTAGAAAGGCAGCATGAAGACATATTTCGAGAGGAAGCAAACTTGCAGCCAGGCTAAATGAAATACAGACTTTGTTATCGACAAAACAACTTAAAGTCTAGCGGAGCTTTCAGCAGGCTGCTCAGTTGTCATGTCGGTTGAAGATGTTTTCAGAGCTTCAGCTCAAAACAGCAGGTTGTCAGACTTCAAAGTAAAAAATGGAAAACTTTAAGGAGAAAGTCATCCATCAGGTGGAGACTGGAGACAGCTTAAACTTCTGGGAGAAGGCAGCAAATGGACTTGAGCTAAAGATGTATTCCAGTAAAGAGTAAACTGTCAAGATTTTTTTTGTTTAAACTAAAAGCTATTTTTATTTATCAGTTAATATGCTCTTAGTTTTCAACTGTGCAAATGTGACTTGATAAAATGTTAGAGTTAGTCACAGAATTTAAGAGATTCGAGGTGACAGCGGTCCAACTATAAAGCCGTAAATGCGCACACACTTTTGAATTGTTGATTCATTTTCTGACAATCAGCTATTTGTAGAACGAACTGGAAGATTTCACTCATCCAAATAAATCCTTAAGGCTATTAAGGTATTTTTGTAGATATGCTGGTCAAGCTGCTTTTCAGTAACCTTTCTCTGAGTAGTTTCAATAGCATACCAGTTCATTTGTGAAACCAGTGAGAGCTGCCTCCGAAACAAACTTCCCTGAACAGTAGCCGGCTGCCGAAGGAACCCAACACCAACAAGCTACTGAACGCCTCTTTGGTAACCTCCTAGGCGGGGTGTCGTGTTCCCGCAGACCTGGTAGGTAGGCTGTGCCTACTTCTCAGGTGTCATGTGGACAAACAAAAGAGGGTGACAAAATATGCTACTGTGTATTATTACATTTATAAGGTCATCAGAAATACGTCTGCTTTTCAGTCCAAGTAGAAGTAATTCAGTAAATCCAAAGGAAGCTCCCTGCTAACAGCAGCTTAAATTTTAGTTCTGGAAAGCCTTTCAAAGAGCAAGTCTGGCAAAGTAAAAAGGTCACTTCTTTTCTTCCTCCTCATCCGCCACTTGTGAGCTGCCCCCCATCCAGCAGCAACGCCCAGCGGTGAGAAATGAAGCCAACTTGGATGTCTCAAAAAACTGCAGTTCCTCTAATGGCCACTTGAAGCTGGGAAGTTCATCAGTCCCACAGAGTCACATTAAAAGGCCCCACTCATATCTATGTAATTAACTTGTTTACACCCAGATTTCTTTTTTTCCCCCAGTAACCAATTTCTTACAGTATAAAACCTATTTTTTGTCTTTTTTCATTTTTGTTTTAATAATTCTCCCTAGTGGATTTTTTTAGGGCTCAAAGTCGGGGGTGCAACAGCTTTGACTGGCAAGTCTACTGATACAGGCAGCTGTAACTGTCAGCTGTCTGTTAGGGCTCAATATGAGTACAGTGAATTTCTCTCTCATAGTGGGCCATTCTGAGGCAACTATGCAAGTAAGCATGTTTAATCTGTGCACAGCACAGGCACAGAGTCTGTGTAACCTTATTTGACAAGATCTCTGCATTTTCTGATATTTATGAATATTAAATATCTATTATGCTTGAGTACATTAACCAGCCAAAACCTATTAGGGCTTTTCAAAAGTTTCTCTAGACAGGAAAAACAGGAGACACAACACAGACTTTGTACCAGGGAGCCTGCAAGAGTTTAATATTTAATGCTAATCTAACCGAACAGGGAATTTGCTGTGTGTCATATCAGCTGACAATTTGAAAGATGTCAACTAAATCCAGAAGATCAGCATCAGAGAAAACTTCAAATATCTTGTTTTGTTAGACCATAACTCAAGCTCAAAATGTCTGAAAATATATCAATTTTACAAGTTATCAGCAAATACTTGTCATTCTATGTGATAATTTAAAGCAATATATAGGAGATTTTGAAATAATAGTTTTTTCAGACAATTTTGTAGGCTTGGCTAAAATATCTTAGTGTTGTAGCACAACATATAAAATCTAGTTAAAAGTTGTAAAATTTGTAATGCACCCTGAAGCTTTTCAAATCAAATCCAGGGTGTGTGTGTCTGATTTTAATTTGTTGGCACTTCAAACCCAACTATTATCATAAATTACTGTGCAGAAGCCTTACATTTTATTCCAGCTGGCATTTAAAAAAAAAAAAAAAAGTCTTGATGAAAGTTGCAGATATCCTGAAACTGGTGCAACTGATGCCACAAGTATCCAAATTAGCACATGACATCATCTGGCCTTCACCAAAAATACAGTCCAACGAAGAGACACCGCTTGTCTGAGCTTCGTTTCCCACATGTGCAGGATTAACGGCCGGAGGACACTCCACATATTTTCCTCTGCTTGTATAAAGTGGCTGGTACCGACAGTGTTATGTGGCAATCTCTGACTCTGTGCATCCGCAGCAGGCACTGCCTCCTTAGACAAACAACTGACCAGGAACAGAAGCCTCTCCCCGTCTACACACACATACAAACACGCTCTCACGCCACACATAAAAACATCTGGGAGAAAATACGTTCTTCTCCAAGAATCCACCCTAACCCTGAACTTCCAGGTACACACAAACACAATCTGGGCTTACGTCACCTGTGTGAGGCCAAGTCACACATTACCACTGTCCACTGTGTTTATATCTGTCAAAGCCATTCTTATGAAGCAGGGTGGACAGCTAACATCCACAAATATGACCGGGTGGAGCAGCGTGTAGGGAAGTCCCCAACATACTGAGGACACCCACACAGTAATATTGTATTTCTGTTTAAATTCTCCATGAGGTTCTTCCAGGAAGAAGGTGGGGCTGAACTAAAACAGGGCGAGGACAGGGTGCAGCTCCACTGGGGGGTCCAATAACAACCTGCAGATGAGAGGAGTGGACGTAGGACACTCACAGGGCCTCTGCAGCAAAGTCAGTATGTTAACTTAAAGCTACAGCACATACGGCAAATCACAATTAAAGCTATGCTGAACCTAGAGTCACTGTTTTTAGTGATTCAAAGGTAGCTGGATATACACATTTAAGAACAGCGACTAATGAAACAAGCGTTCTCCGGGATGCATTAATATGGTTTTACTTATTGCAGAAGCTACAGCAGTTTGTGTCTGCTTCTCATTGCCTCATATTTTTCTCTGTAGTTATAAAGAACAAATTAAAAAGTAAATAAATATGCTGAGTAAGATTGCAGGAAAATAAAACTGTTTAATACAGCTTTTTAAGTCTCAAGTGGTAAGAAAAGGGTGAGCAATCGTCTGTTATGCACCACAGTTACTACTATCGGGTAGGAGGTACCGGGAATAATCTTTGCAAACTTATTTCATGCCAAGAATGCTTTAATGCCTTCGAGTACAACTCTGTTGAACAAATCCAGACCATAGGAGGAGGTGTGTTGCTTGTATTTTGTGTTGCTTTGGTTTTTGGTGGTGATGTTACCACTTCGGAGCACTTTGTTAGTAATGCATGTAATTGTAGCTGCGGTGTCCTTTTGTTTTGGCTGTAGCAGAAGGGAGACTTTATCCTTTAACTAACTAGACGATATTAACTTATTCTCAACACATAACAGAGTGTTGAGCAGGTTATGTGCTCAGAGTTTCAGTTTAAAACTGACTGAGAGCAGCATGTTTTTCCCCTGACAGCACTCTCAAAAACTCTCTCCTGAAGGGATACACGCAAACTGTTGAGCCGTGCATTAGTAACAGTGCCAGAAGAAGCCCTGCTGTGAAGTTATAGCCACAATCATTTGGCACCTTGCATAAGTTCAATTGATGATGCAAGACATGCCAGGTAAGCTTTAATTCTAGTTCATAACCAGTAACATTATTCAAATCCTTTCACCAAAAACCCATGTGGATAGATGTTTTAGCTGCTCTCGTAGACCAGTGGTTTGCTTCAAACAGAAACAGAATTGAATTAAGAAGCTGAAAAGAAAGCTCTCTGCAGGGGATAAGGAGTTAGATCTTCAGCTACCCTCACTTTCTAGTGATAACACCTGCACCATCTAGGGTTGGTCTGAAGGGGTTGAAGTTTTAAGCTTGTATGTGCAGCTTTGATGTTAGAGATAAACAGCAGCACTGAGAGCAGAGTGTCCTAAAATATGCTAACATATTTTCTGCTAGCATTGTTTTCTTGCCTCATTTGCAAGATCTCTATCACCTGTTCTTCTTATAACATCTCTGACCAAAGTTGGATTGCTTTAAATCAGTCCAGTTCATGGACATCAAAGCCCGGGTTTATTTGACCACAAACAGATCATCAAGCACAAAGCTCAGGCTAACAAACAAAGTTGATAGCAATCATCATGATACTCATTTTGGGATGATGTCCTACAAAAACTGTGATTTTTTACACAAGTATTTTACAAATTATTCCTGTCATGTCTTCTTTAACCTCAGCAATTTGTAACTCAACTTCCTTAAAAATCATACCCTGCTAGTTAAGGTCAACGCGAGTTAAACATTAATGGACTTTTTTTTTTTTTTTATCTCGCTGCAGTGGACCCACGTAGTAAACACAACAGTGACACATTAACACCTTGTAAAATTGATACGGTGATGGTTGGCAAACAAAAATTAGATACAGATGCAGCAGTGTGTAAAATTAGCACTTACTCAGAGTCATGCTTCTGGACAGATGAGTGTAAAGGTAAGTACTCACTGCTTTAGTGTTTGTTTGGGGGTTTTTCCCCCCCAGCAGCTAAGGTAGTTTGGCTCTTTAACTTCAACTTTCAATTACAATTTTGCTTTCCGGCTAGTACAAAAGTAAGATAACTGAGACAAAACAGCTATTGTGGTACATTCATAGCCATCTAGAGCAGTGATGTCAAATTCATTATACATCCACCATACTTTGATCTTAAGTGAGTCAGACCAAAGGAACTGCCCTTTGTTTCAGCATAAAAAAAGTTTAACTACACATTTGTTTCCTGAGGTATTGTAATATAAGGAAAAAAGTGCTAGTTTCTATATTAGACAGTGAAAAAACAGGAACCTTTCTGTCATTTGTCATTGTTTATTTATTACTTAATTACCTCGGTGTAGTATGAATGACCATGAAGGACATCTTTATAGTAGGAAAGGTTGCAAAATGTAGGAAAGTTCAGTCCAGTCCAAAATTTATGTCCCTCTTCAAATTTCTTCAAAGCCATCCAGTGGGCCAGATTGGATTCTTTGCTAGGCCGAATTTGGCCACCTGACCTTATATGCTACTTGTATCAGTCACTACCCACAGGTCATGACCACAGATGAGGGTGAAAATGTAAAATCGACAACTCTTTTACTTTTTCTTATTTGCTCAGTACACTCAGGATTTAAGAAAAGAATTATGATGATGATGCTTGCCATAACTAAACGTCCATTCTTTTAAGTGGTCCGCTATACTCACTGGGTAACTGTCACCCATTAATTACAGCTGGATTATGAAAACCATGGCAACTGAAACTGATGAGAGTAATGAGACTGAACCAGAATGGTAAATCTGCAAGTCATTAAATGAGGTGACACTGTGCAGAGTAATGGAAAAACTGCAGAGTCTGACTTGATAATAAGACAGCTTTAACAGTGTATTTCTCCCCCTAATAAAACGTTGACGGAACACACCCCAGTCACTGACGCTCAGCTTCTTAAAGCTTCACAGAAAGAGTTCATGCAGACCAAAGTAAAACCATCATCACCAGCGATGTCCCGTCGAGCCACCAGCAGATCTGCTGTCGTGAGTTTGTTATATAGACACTTTTCACAGACCGGCAACGCCAAACCAGCAAACATTTCAACACAATGAGAAAAAGCATCAAATATTTTGTGGTTCCGCTTTTACGAGTTGTGGAATTTCACTTGTGTGCTCTTGTTTGTCACAGATGTGTGCATGTTTGTGTGTCCGTTTTAGTAATTAAGTTCAACTAATCCAAAAGAATCACACCCTAATGCAGCCATTATCCCACGCCTGTTTTGACCATCAGACCCATTAAGATGAGTGTTTTTAATCATGTTATTTTCCAGAAGGTCTTGTTTTTCCCATAAGAATTTTTTGTATTTTCTGTCACATATGTATATTTTGTGAATTTTTCTGGCTCAGATTGTGCTTTTTGGGGGACAACAACTCATATGATTTGACACAAATGTATTCATCTTATTTCGCCAAATCTGTTAAACAAAAATGCCATCTGTAAAAATGCCTTTGAGTAGATAGAAACCAAAAGTCTTACCTTAGGTTTTATTACAGGACTAATCATTTTCTTTTGACTTTGGCCAAGATCCACCTTACGGATGGGGCAGGAAAACCCCTGTGTTACCACAGTAAATTACATTTTATTTAAAGAACTACGAGCAGGTAAAGTGCACTTTAAAAGCTTTTTCCTTATTTTCTTTCATTGCTATAATGTTGGAATTGTGGGTGTTCATTTTAAACATGGCCAAAATTTCAAGGAGTCTTCATAACCACTAAACACTCTTTTCTGAAACTTGTATGAGAAAATGTAAACAGCAAAGTGTACTGCAGCTTCTTTCCAATATTTTTATGACTTACTGAAAGAACATAAATAAAATTATTGGGATTGCACTCCCTTTAAGTCTACTAAATCTTCTGTCTGTGTAGCAGTCTGTCCCTGGGTCTTGTGTTAAATTCTTCCACATGCTGTAAAGAAGTCAGACTGCTGATATTTTAGATTTCAGAAGCACAAAACTCCTGCTCTAATGTAGCAGTAAGGAAAAATGGGAAATGGCACAAGACTGATTAATTTCTGCTTTAAGTAAGCAGGTTTTATTTGCAGCGCTATAACTGCTACCATCTGACCACAAGTAAACTGCCAACACGTGGCAAACAATGGGTTTTACTCCTGATTACTCCCAGTGATTACACACACTGCTCCTCCTTGTTTTCCCTCCTTGTGGGCCACGAATTAGACATCGATCTGCTGCAAAGCACCATGGGAAGCTGGTCGCAAGCGGTTCTAAACAGTGAGTGACTGCATTGGTGATTGCTGTCTGATCCTGCGAGGTCAATGGGGAGTTGCCTCCTGTGCGACCCACATGGATGTGCACGAGGGGGTGACTGACAGGTGGGAGAGCATATCCGGAGGCTGGGGGAGGCAACACAAACCAATGGAGATCGGAGGAGAGAGGGAAGAAGAAAAACAGCATGGGAGGAGGTGAGCCAGGCCTCTGAGGGGATTAACATGGTCTGACAGGCTGACTGGGACAAACACACACACAGAGCTTTGAGGGCGGGCTGCTCTGCTGAGCACACACAATATACTGCTTGTTTTAGAACAAGAGGAAAGAGAGAAAAGATAGATAAGAAAGAGGCCAAATCACCGCGAAGGAATGTGAGAGAGCAAAGAGAGAGTGAGATTATGAACCACAGGTGTTTCCCAACAAATGTCCTGCTGCTGTCCTAATGCATATTCCATAACTCTTCCACAACTCTCCCCCTTTACTTGAAGAATGAGCTGTCTGGATTGTACTGCAGTTTTGCTGGAAACTACACATGAAATACACTCGCTTGCTATTAACAGGAATCTCTAACATTCCCCCACTTTTCCACTGAGAATCCATCAAGTTACCTGACCTTCTCTGTATGGAATTCTCCACTTGAAACTCCATTTGCATTCCAGGAATTCCATGACCACTAGGAGCCCTGAAACCCGTGGCATATCACCCAGTTGGACGCTCGTGCACAGAGAGAGAGAGAGAGACCATGCTGATGTGTTATTCTGGGGTGCTTAGGGAGCAGTTTAACATATTGATCAGATTCCGACGGCCCATTACAGAAAATTAACTGCCTCCAAAGTGGAGCTGGGGTTTCCACAAGACTGAGTTTAATCCAAGGCTTAAAGAACTTAAACTAACAATCAATTATTAACGTGTAAAGAGAAGACAGTGGGTCTGCAGAAGCATCTTTAAGATTCAAGTGATCAAGTGGGGTCCATAAATGTTCCCTGATATGAAGCTGTCACTTTACTTCTACAACTTTCATAGTTTTTACAGGAATAGGAGTTTGAAAAGTTGTGCTAGTTCATTAATGACCGTGTTAGTGTGTTTTTTTAACACTGTGGGCTTTGATTTCAGTGTAATTTTCCACTTCTTATCACTACAACACACTACACTACACTGCATTTCTTTTCCAGAACTATCGTAGCAAGATTTACTTCCACAGCAGACTTGACGCCGATTAGGATTTTTTTTTAAAAAAAGAAAAAAAAAACTCAAATTAATTAGATTTGAACATTTCAGAATATCTGCCATAGATAAACTAAAGACTATAGGTGTGATAAACCCAAATATAGCTTTTAACAAAAGAATTCCTGTATAATATAATTGTCATTTCAAGTAATTTTCAACCTAAAACTGCTTGGTTGCTTTAGGGTTAAAGTGTTTTCAGGAGCAACAGTAGATACATACATTTGTATCTACATTTTTTTCATTTCGCTGTCATACACATCTTACTTTTTTTTCTCTAAATACAAGTCTGTGTATAATACTGAGGCTTGATGGCACATGTTGAAAAATGAAAACTACCTGTAATTAGCCGTGCTTGTTTTTGTTAGGTACAGTTTACAGACGTGCTTTAAATGCATCACATGCAGGCATGCAGTTACTGTTCTAAAAGGACAGCTGAAAGATGTGCGTGATTGTTTCTGCTGGGAAAAAAAAAGTCCTTTCTCGGGTTTCAGACCATCAAAGTGATTAAATCTTGTAAAAGTTTCAACTTTTTGCCCAGCCCTCATTTCTTCATGCCTCTTCAAAATTCCATTTAAGGGGGCAGACTGTGGGCAGCACTTTAAAAAAATTCAAAAATAAAAACAGCTCATCCAAAAAACATGAGGCTGAAGTCATCTGTCACAGGAAACCAAAGGCAAAAAAACCCAAGTCTGTCTGTCCGTCTGTCTTTGAACCAGTTTGAATTTAGTGGTGGAATTGTGTTTAAAGTTAGAACTTTAAATCCAATTTTCCTTCTTTTTGTACCCTTTCAAATGCCTGTTTGAGGGTTATGACTTTGCTTTACTGTTAAAAGTTGTAGTCATGATCATTTCTGGTAAACAATCATTTATAAACTTGCCAAACATGCATTGAATAAACTTCAAACATCTTTTTATGGGAAACCCCATCTTTCCATGGGTGGAGATGGGCATGTTGTTGCGAGTTACACTTATACTAGCCACTGATGCCCTCTTGAATGGCAGCGTAAACCAAAAATAACGTGACAACTGTTGCCGTTTGCCACACGGCTTGTCATGCCTTTGGATTTATTTATTTTATTTTTTTTAATAACACGGCACACAAGAGTTGGTCGTTCTTTACCACCATTTAATGATAAATGTGCCTCTAGGAGCGCAGAGACTGTCAGATAACAGGGAAATGCTTCAACAGCTAGAAAAGAAGACTTTATGTAGCAAACTCCGAAATTACCTCTGTTCTCTTTATTTCCTGTTTTGACTTCTTGTCCTCCTGCAGCAGCACTGATAAGAAGTTGAGGGGGTTTTAAAGTTGTGACACCTATCGTTTAACACCAGTATAAATGGTTACAGGCCTGCACTAACGTCACTGTTCACACAAGCAATGACCAACAAAATAACCATAATCACAACTTTAGGTCAAGTGGGTGTTTCTGATAGTAAAGCCCATTTTGCTGTTGGTCCTTGCCAGCCCACAGCCTCCACTTTGGGGTTGTCTGTGGTGGCAGATGGGGATGAAGCGATAACCTTATAAACCTGAGTCCTTATGATCTACAAGGGAAAGGCAACAGCTGACCAGTTTGACCCAAGTCACTGACACCAAAGCCTCACCTGAAAACATTCAAACTTCAAACTCTTCTAAATCTCGTGAGTCATCTTTCATGGCTACCTAAACTTTAAACTTTATTAAAACACCTAGGAGAATCTGGACCATTCTTAAACCTCAGAGGCCCCTCATTCTGTTTGCCAATTGAAAAAGAAATGTCTAATGACATTAAGATGTAACAAGCAGGTATTCGCCTATTGACTTGTATGCTTTAGTAAAAATACCTTTAAAAAAAAAAAAAAAAAAAAAAAAAAAAAAAGGTGCTTTCATTAATTATTCAGCATTTCCCTGAGCTATGAACACATTTTGCCTGGTAACAGTGTATTAAGTAATATCCAATCCATTTAATTTATCAGCTATACATTCATACATTTCTCCCATGACCCCAATACGACCTTTAAACAATGTACAGGAGGCTAAAGTGGACTTCCTAACAAGCTGGGAATAAACAGTGGTGATGAATATCCTGGCTGCCCAGCATGACCCCCATTCTTCTATTTAATAGACAGCAGCCAATACACTGAGAGCAGATGCATTAATTAAAGATGATGTAGTGAGCCTTTGCAGCTGGGAGACAATAAGATGCTGAAATCCTGCAGAAATGCTGTTGTAATTATTTGGTGTTTTTTTTTTCCTTTTTCTTTTTTTCCCCATTGTAATTTCTGGAATTGCTAAGTTTATTATTATTTATTCAAAAACAATGTGCATTTTTGAGGTCCTGAATATGCTTGAATACCAGTTAACATCTAAGACATTTGGTACACATACATAACAGCCTCTGACGCATACTCTAAACCACAATAACACCACCATTTTGAATGTAAGAAGCAATTTGGATGCAATTTTTTGCCATTTCTAAGCATTAGAATTCAAAAAACATCCTCCTAAAGACTGAATCAAACCGTTTCAATGTTTGTCGTACATGGTCAGTTTTTATTCAAGGGAATGTCCAAAGCACTGTGAAATTTAAAGTTCGTGTAATTCACACATACATTGCCCAAACTGGCCCAGACTTGTCATGTTTGATAAGGATCCCACCATGAACTATGAATGCCATGGCGCCATCAAGGAGCAACAGGAAATCAGTATTTAGTAGAGCTGGGCGATAGAACGATAACGATATGTACTGCGAAATAACTTTTTCTCGATAGAAAAATTAAACTATTGCGATAGGCCTCGTCTCTCTTGTCCTCTTAAAAAAAAAAAAAAAAAAAAAGAACAGCCAATCCAAATTAAGTAGCGCAGAGCCAAACCAATCACAGCCACAGCGTCACGTCACATGACTTGTTACGTACAGCACAAGTGCCAAGGCGCACATGTGTATTTGTTTGGGAAGCAGCCAGCCGGGCTGCCCAGGTAATGGAGGAAATAAGTGTGCCGACTAGAGAAAAATCAACCGAGAGCGTGAGCGAAGGTTACCGAAGAAAAAACAGATGATGGTTCCAATGCCGGAGAGCTTGTCGAACGGAAGGGCCACAGAAGTTCCGTAGTGTGAAGGTATTTCGGCTATTTCAAGTCTGACAAAAAACAGAGTAGCGCACACTGTAAATTGTGCCGAAAGCAAGTCTGGAAATACAATAAAGCGGTGCATGCTCAATCTCTGACTGAAAGCGCTAATTCGTCATTCGGCTTTTGTCAGACTAAAGTAACTGTTAAAACTGTTTGAAAAGCTAAGCTATACAACAAGGAGAGATTGAGAATTTCCTTTTGGTTCTCAGTTTATTTGATATTGACAAAAGTTAGTCAATTTTGTCTGTTCTTCTGTAAAACAAACTAAGATTTATTTTTAGAATTAATATTTTGTTTCTAAGTGGAATTGACAATTTAGTGGTCTGTTTTGTTTGTTCTATTTTGAAACTTAAACGCTTTAGCGGCTGCCTTTTGTGTAGTTTGCAATATTTGCTTTTATTTATCTGAAACTGAAGTCTCATGTTCCTTAAGTACATCTACCCTGTTGAACTTATTATGGGAAATAAATATTTAAATCAAAACAAGCTGCTGATTATTTCACATTTTACTTGTGAGCAACGGCACATTTAAACCTTACAAATATAGTTATTTGGCTTATATCGTGATATATATCGTTATCGCCTGAAATGAAAAAAACATATCGTGATATGAAAAAATCTTATATCGCCCAGCTCTAGTATTTAGTGACACAGTTCATCTGATAAACCTAACATTTGCATTCTGAGTTCTACACATGACGCATGGCAACATGACACATGGACACAGGAATTTGGTTTGTCCAACATCCACCTGCCTGCAGGAAACGCCTCAACCCGTACAAATTTGTGAGGGCCCAACTATTGTTTTAATTCATAATTGTGATTCACTGGCTTTCTGAATAAGTGACACACAACTGGAGTATAATTGTGAGTTCACACTCAGTAGGGAAAAAAACAAAACAAAAAACAACTGTGACATCCAAATAAAGAAAGAACAGCATCACTCTGTTGCATCCTGTCAGACTGGAAGAATAAAGCGCACCACAGCATTTCTCCAGACTGAGTGAAGGTGACAACGTTACTTACTCAGGTTTAAACCGCACAAGCATCCAGCCTGAGAGTTACTGAGGATGTGCATTCAGTATATAAGGAAGAAAAGGCTGGTTGGTGTAAACGAGCTGCAACAAGGTTACTCATCCAGTCATGTCTATCTGTGTATTTATGTCTGGGTCATAACTCTGCGGGGCAGGCTTTAAGGCCTATGGTCACGATCTTTTGCCCCACTTTGTAATGAACCTGTGCTGAGGTGCGATTACTCTCAGGCAGACCCACCTATAGTCTGACCATGAAATGTGACATACTACACATTTACAGCTTCATCTGGTCAGCCAGATAAAAACAAGCTCAGCAGACATTTACAGCAACACAGACAACACAGCTGTAGAGCTAGAATCATCTCAGGCCTGCTAAGAAGGTGCAGGTGGCTGTAGTTGCAGCTGATGGGGAAAAGGGTCAAAGGTTATAGAAGGTCCTTGACTTCCTTTTTTAAAGTGGGGTTTAACACATTTTGCCTATAAAAATGCAAACAATTATTAAAATGTGGACCAATTGCAGTTACATGCATATTCATGCCAGAAGAAACTTTGGTAGTGTTATGACCAATATGTTTGCAAGTTGACAGATTTAAAAATATCCAGGACAGTAGAGTGTGTTAATTACTGAATGCAAACGCAACTTAATGATGAGTTTAGAATATCTATATTTAGTGAGGTGGCTGTTAAAAAAATCCAGCTTTGGGGTGGCCAATAATGACTGATTTTTTTCTTTTTTGTTAGCTGGACGCATTTCTAAAGCTTAAGGAAGACGTCAGATTGGATTGTTTCTTTAGTACTTTTAAATTATGTAATTACATTTTGGAGTCTTGTAAGTCTATGTGGGCTGGGCTCATTTTTTTATGGATGAAACCAAATTTAAATCAATCAGCGAGCAGGCCTTTTACAAAAGTTTGCAGTGTTTCATTTTTCTGTCAGGAGTAAACAGAATGCGCTTTATAACTATACATTTATATTTCAATGTCTTTGATTAGGAAAAGAAAATACAAACCATACAGTCAAACCACTACTTGCCACTCTTCCACTCTTATCAAAAGTTAAATATTTGGTCCAGGGATATAAACATGTAACAGAGCAATAAATCATTCCAGCTACATCGTCTTGCACTGCAGCTGAGAGTCCTTGTTCAGCTCTGCAGCTTCAGTGAGCATGGTGTAGCGGCACGTGAACCAGTTCAGAATGACCCTACAGCTCACAGATGACCTCCAAAGCAAAGGAAGAACTACCGTGACCAGCTGCAGTCCGAGAATGTGGAATGTGAGTACATCTGACTGCAGGATGAGATGTTCTGGAGAAGCAGGAGCTGAATGGTTTTGAGGACCACCACAAAAGCAACATGGCCAACAAGCTTGTAGGAAAAACACAAGACAGGAAGCACCAGGGCTAGCAGATTAGCAGTGACTGATCTTTCAAATTAAGAGCAAAGGGATTGTCCACAAATGAATAATTTATTCATTTATTTCTTTTTTAAAAGCTAAAAAAAGGAAACACTGGAGCCTGTCGAAAACCGTGTGTGTGTGTGTGTGTGTGTGTGTGTGGCCTCCTTTTTTTTTCTTTTCTTTTTTTTAGCTGCTGTAGTGTGCAGCTCATCACAGCTACAGCGTTGCCATGGGGACGCAGCCAGCTAATGTCTGCATGACGTGAGGGGTGAGACAGAAAGAGAAAAAAGGGAGGGCACGGGCAATGAACACAGAGGAACAATGCAAACAGAGATAAATGCACGCCGTGGTCAGCGCCTCTGCATGAGTGACCTCATGCTGCTGTCATTGTGGCTGAGGCCAGCATGTCTGTTACACACAAGTGTTTCTACTATCTCCAGCTGCCACTTTAGCAGGTACACACACGGTCAGCACTGACCTTTAGTCAAAGTCAGACACCAGTCAGCTAAACTCTTAAGTCTTTTCTGTCTTTATAAGCCGTAGCATTTTAATTTCCCAGGATACCCTATGCCATCTCACAGAAGATCAAAATACTTATTCCAGCAAATTTATTTAAAAAAATAAAACAAAAAATTTCCATTATCATAAACAAAGGGCTAGATCTCAAAGTCCAAAGGCATTTAATTATCTAACGCCATGAGGAACTTATCAATGCAACAGTAACGTGTTGGTGGTGTACACATTGTACATACAAAAGCACTGTATGTACAATGTGTACACCAGCTTTTATCATGGCTGTGCTAGGAAGGACCTAGCATGGAAAAGAAGCAGCCATGCGTCCTTGCCTGTCAATCAAGGTTATTAAATCCACATTGCCTACAGGTCTCTCAGATCTGCAGGCACCTTTAGTAATGTGCTACTACAATTTCAATTAGAGCTAAGACAGTTAGGGTTAGAGTTAGTATATCATATATCTGCAAAGATTTTCATAACTATTTAAGCCACTTTTAGGGCAAAAGTGAAAAATTATTTCATAGTTCCAGGTTATTGACCTTGTTTTGTTTGGGGGTTTTTTAACATGTAATTTTTTATCATTTATGTGCATACTTCATTGTTTCTTCAAGCCTCTTCATGCACTCAGCTTTTCACAGTGCACAGCCTTTTCTTGATGACTATGTTATCTTAAATTTAAAAACAAAAAAGGAAGAGATAGTCGCTGTTACATAACACAAGAAAGGGGCATTGTTTATTTACAAGGCTCAGCTGCAAAAACCACCTGGTTACCTCCGCACTTTGCTTAAATTTAAATACTGTATTTACAATGTCAGGTCACGGGACTTTCTAGGATTAGCTAGAGGTAATCTTATTCTCAATAAAAACTAAGTATAAATGTTTTGCCACCTACAAACATATGAAGCAACAGTTTCTTGCTTCATTAGAAAATTCTATTTTCTGATATACTGTAAATTATCTATACTCTACTTGCCTTTTTTTTTTATCTGAATAGCTTGAACTTCAAGAAACTGCAATTCAGTTTCAATCCAATTCAGTTTAATTTTAATCACATAGGAGTCGCCACAAGGAGCTGTGTCTGCCTAATGATGAAAACATCTGTTAAATCTGACAACTGTAAAAGATTTCCTATGCAATACAGATATATATATATATATATAGATATATACAGAGGTATTCATGCTCTTGCACTCAGGAGCAATGTTGCAAATCACTGGGCTGATCCATTTTCTATCAAAATGTGATTGTCCCGTCAATGTGATGGATTATTTCAATTTGTCAGATTTGCCGTACGGAATCAAACATAGCTTTCTGGAATTCTTTTCATATAGACACAGAGAACGTCAATATGTTTCCTTAAAAAAAAGTAAACACTTAAATAGAAAAAAAATCTGTAATAGGGCAAGTGACAGCCAGCGTCTGCATACATATGTCAGGTCTGAAAGTATAGAAATTATTTAAAAGCACTAAAAGCACTAAACTGATGAGTTTAACAGCCAGCAACTTCAATAAACCACAACGACAACAAAATATCACCAATAATATAGAATAGCTAACCACACTGAAATCTTTCTTCACAACTAAATTGGCACCACTGGTGGAAATGACTCCTCTAGAGGATTGAGAATCTGGGAATAGTTAGGAAAAAAATAAAAGAAACCTGACCGTTCTGAAAACAAATCATTCCACCTCATAGGCCAGGAAACACACTATCTCCACAAAACACTCACTTCCTTTCTGCCGAGTTTCCTGCTTCCCATCCACCAGCAGGGAAAAGCTGGGAGGGAGGGAGTGGCCGCTGATGTCACAGCGAGTCTGCCATGCAGCATATCCCGTGTCACAGGAAACAAGGTGGCTACAAGTGCGACTTCCTGCTAGTAAATACCTTCCACCTCAAATTATGATGATGAGTACAGGGAGGAAAATAATGCTTAAGGTGATCAGAAAAGTCATTTGGTGTGAACAGTAACCATTGATTTTGGAGTTCAGCATATGACAGGAGAAAAAAGGAGCTGCAGGAGCACACAGGAAGTCTCTTGTGCTGTATAGAGGCTTCAGATAAGTACTTTTATTTGTATATTTTCTCCAGAAAAATGTTGTGACAAAGTAAGCGTTTTCACCTCGCTAGGCCATGTGTATTAATATGCTGTGACAGACCATCATCCCATTCAGCTGTGCATTACATAACTGAGATACAGTAATGATTAAAACCCATTTATATTCATGCCAATTTCCAATTTACCCTGCTGTGGTGCTCAAACTGACACCCTTTCTCTCTAATTTTCCTTAAATTCAGCCTTAGTAGTCACTTCACCAGTCCACCAGGCCTATGCACCAGGTATTTTTATTCATTTTCTATTTCTTTAGACAAAAGCTACAACCACTAAGTTCGGGAATTTATATTATAAGCCTGGTGTTCTCTAATGACACACAGGTCCCTGGGTCAGACATCATCCTGGCTCAAAAAGCTAAAAACAGGACAATCAAGTCAATGCAGTTCTGTGTTGTTCTGTGTTTACTTTGCCATGCAACGGCAGCAGCTAACACATTTACATCACGCAGCTTTCACAAAGACAAACTGGGAACACTTTGGGATTCAAGAGATTCATTTCAGCAGTTAGTAAACCGAAAACAAACAAAAACCAAAGAAGCACATATCTGACAAGCAGAAGCTCCTATAGTGCATGTGAGCTGCGCAAGGTAAAGAAAAGTGTCGTACTGTATTAACTATGCTCTCTTCTGTGAGGACACAGTGCCTGTGGGTTAAATTAAATGCTTAAACTGAAAGTAAAAGTATGCATTGTGATGTAACATTTGCTTTAATTTCATCTCTGCCTCAACTTTAGAAGCCCTAAAGTCTATTTAAGGCATTTATCCAATCATTGAGATCTAATAATAAATTTGTCTTTTAAGCTGCTATACTATGGGAAAAAACAACTGTACAACTTTGACTCTAATACTTAACAACTTTCTGAGGCTTTTAGGGTCACTGTTCAGCATAATTGATGTTTGGGGCAGAACATCTTGTTCCACGCAGGATCAGTGGAGAACTGAGTGGACAAAAAAATGCTGCCGTTCCCATTTTTAAACCATAAGCTTCTCTTGAGTTGCACAGGGGAAGGAAAAAAAAAAAAAAGGTCTTGGGTCAGCATTCAGGGCAAGAGGAGGAACTGTAAAACCTTATCACCATCCCACAGATAAAAAGGTACTGTTTAATGTAGCCAACTCTGCCTTGCATAAATAAGAGTTTCCTGATAATCTGATTTACATGATTGAGGAAAATCACACTTATACAGGAAGCAGGAGGAAATGTCAACATAATAAAGATCACTCCTGTCTGAATGATGGCAATGTTACATGTAATTACAGGCTTAAAGAGTACTACCTGCTAATTACTGCACTGTCACTACCCTCATGATACCCACTGCCGGAGAGTGCATTTGTAAAGGCGATATGCATCATCTACTCTCTATTATTTATCCTACATGGTCTGCTTGTCCTGTAAAATGTTTGTCAGTCTGCTTTTATTTATGGCATGTAGCAGAATTTTTACATTCATATAAAGGGGGGTGAAACTGGATCCAAATTGATCAACAACCTGCATTCAGTTTCTAGCACATCATGTTGGACAGGGTCTGACATAACCGGTGGCCTGATGTCAGTAAAACAGTAGTGGCAGCTGGCCAGTAAGGGCCATTCACAGTTATGAGTTCACCTCAGGCAAACCTTGCTAAATTAATATTTTTTTGCTGTCTGCTGCCCATTTGTTTCATGCACATCACACTTGCTGTACCGTCTTTGTTTTCACTCCAGAAGTCATATTCAGGACAATCTTGTCAGCAGCTTTTTTCCCTGATGAGCAGCATTTCCAAGCACAAGAAGCTGCAGAGTTGTCAACATCCAAACTATTAGAGGAGTCTTCCTGATGCTGCATACTCAAAAAAAAAGGCACTTCTTTTCAAAGATGACAGATACCATAATTTTTAGCTTGCATGTAGCAAGTCATTGAATGCCACCTTTCTGAATAGACACCATTTGATCTGACTGAAGAAATTACAGTAGACAGTAACAAATTGAAGGAAATAAGTGAAGCCTTGACCTCCCCAAGTCTGTAATGCTCTGGGGGGCATTACAGACTTAATATAATTGTTATATAAATATAACAATAATCACTACTCATCCTCTGTTTGTGTCACTGTCCACAACCAAGTGTAAACCTCACTTAATCCTATGGTCTGCATGCTCACTAGATCACGACTACACATGGAGTATCCTGTTTTGGATCTGCTTGTTGCCACATAGGGAAGATGTTTATCCTACGATAAAACATTTCTATCTCATCAATAAAAAGATGTGAATCACGTGTTATGGTTGGCTGGCTTTGTCCCATTTAAATTGATCCACTCCATCAAGCTGACTGATTGATCTGGCATTGAGATGTGAAACAGCAGTTCCTCGATTAAAACTTACATCGGTTCACTGAGCACGGTGTGAGGACTAACGATTAGCCAACCAGCACCGTGGCGTGGGATTTAATGTGGTGTCAATCTGTGGATTCCTTTTTTTTTTTTTTTTTTTTTTTTTTTTTTTTTTTAAATGGTCAGTGCTTGCTAATTTACTGAACAACAAATATCAACTAAACGTAAGTAAAACTGTACAAATTTGTAACATTCTTTGGTTCTTTAAGAGCCTTTTCAACTTCTTTTTACTTTCTTAAGATGGTATTTTATATGCATGCAAAAAAAACAAACAAAAAAAACAAAAACAAAAACAGACAACGGGAACAGCAGGGTAATATGATACTTAAACAGTCACTTTTGTCATCAGATAAAATAAATTTAAAAAAAAAATACTGAGGCTTAGACCCTTAGGCTACAACTATACAACTGAAATCGAAGAAAATACTCTTAAAGCTCTGGCAAAACCAGTTTGTTTCCATGGATATTAGACACAGATTAATATGTAGGGCTCCAGGAATTTGTTAGAGGAAATGAAATGCCGTCCCTCACGGAAAAGGCTACATTCATCTTTTATACTGTTTTTGTGCCCAAGTGATGGAAATGTCATCACCAGGCTGTTAGCACGAGACTCTGTGCGGACTTCAAGCAGACCTTGACTGGACTTTAAAGAAATATAACAAGAATCACTACTCATCATGTTTCTGTCACTGTCCACAACCAAGTGTAAACCTTACTTAATCTTATGGTCTGCATGGTCACTAGATCACAACTACATATGGAGTATCCTCAGCCACATATTTGCTTTGAGCTGTACTACAGCAGCTAAAATTATTTGATAAATATGATATGCTCTAACTATGATATGAGACATGGGAACACCAATGTTTATTCTCCACTTTACATCCATAATCTACATTCAGGAGTATTAAATAAGACAAAATAGAAAACACAGGTAGAAGATGAGACTGGTATCAAAACAATGGTTGAAAGGAGACCTTCCATTTGCTATAACTTTCCTTGTCCACCCAGATTTATATTACCCTTCACAATCTATCAAAAAAAATGGACTTTTTGAAGTTCTCTCATTGAATTATCAGAAAAGGAAAAAAACATCAAGGGTACCAATGTTTATTTTTATTTTCTCCATTAAATTCTTTACGTTGGTGCAGGTTTCAGTTTTTAAACTAGGTGAAGTGTGCTTTTTCAACCCACAAAAGTTCATGCACTTATGAAGAATCATAAAAATAAGGCAAATTAAAAAGTACCAAATTCTGGCCCATGTCTATGTACTTGAGAGCCTGTTACTTGGACAATTTTAGAGTATGAAGGTAAAATTATCAATGGCTTCATTAAATATTGCACAAAAACAATAAGCTGATTCTGAGATGGGAACTTTTGATAGGTTTGGGTGCTTTTCTATGGAATAACTCTAGTGCAGAGTTTCAGAGAATCATGAAAGCTAAACACTTTAGGAAGACTCATGTGCCACACATCCACATCCACATAATTTAAAATGCACATGTCCCACCAAAACCTAGAAGGATTAGAAGTCACCAAACCTCCACCAACCTGCAACACCCTTCTTATTATATGCTTATGTTCACGTATGTAATGGCCGTGTGAGTAAACCATCCCACCATCTTTTTTTTCTTTTTTTTAAATCAAACAAACGGTTGGTGTGCCTGCATCTCAACACTACATAACTATTGTGCCACAACATCCAAGCCCAGTGTTTATTCAGTCTGCAGAAATAGGTCCCTACATCTCTTCCCACTGCGAGTCCCCCACATGACACGGGTACCTGTTATGTTATAATGAGTCTCACCATAAGTCCCGCAGGAGGACCTATTCATTTTGGGTTTGAAAGATTAAAAAGTTTGAGAACCTTTGCTCCAGACTAATCAGCCATCCGTGCCTAATCTAATCACACGAATGATCTCACTGCTCTCAGTGGCAGCTTGCTCTGAAATTTAACTTTTGTAATAATTACCAGATATTCCGTTTTTCTACTGGGGGGGGGGGCTTTATTTAAGGATAACAGTGTCAAGTTTTATCTATAGCATAGCTCATTTCATGCACAGCTTCACTCTGGAGTGGTCTAGCCAATTTGAAGGACACTTGTGCAGCTTGGGCGCTCCACCAGCTGACATATGGGTGGGGTGTGGCGTGGTGAAGGAAGGCCATGCATCTCCTTACACTGAGTTATGCTCTGCTGGACTACACTGTGACGCTTGTGAGCTGAAACCCCAGTATAGTGAGAGAATTACAGTCTGGGAAACTTCTGGACATGCAGAGTTAATCATTCCTCACACAGACGAGAGGCTGTGTATTTGTCTGCGCGTGTGTGCTGTGTAGTATGCAACACTGGCCAACGGCTGGCCAGCTTCAATCCTGGTAATCGGCTCAAGAAGAGGAGAGGGGACCCTGTGGCCCCCCTACACCCTTATCCAAGAAAGAGGTGGGGGGTGGGCAGCCCGCCTAAAAACACAGCAGCTGACACAATCACAGTCAGATTTAAATTAAAACTACTTAACCACAAGATGCACCAGTCACGGGCAGGGCTGGATGCAGAGACATGTACTGGGGGGGGCCCAGGGTGGCACCAGGCATCCCTCTACCAATGCTATTTTGCTAGAGCACTATTAGGCCACCTAGTAGTATATAAGTAATGAAAATCATCTCCAGTAGCAGCATTAAAAGTGATATGCACACACTCATTAATCAACAATTATGATCCAATAATGTGTTTATGACTGAAAGTTCTTTCACATTAGGCAGCTGTAGTAGAACTATTTGTATATTTTGATGGTAAATATGCAAGAAAATGGCCTAGATTAGATTTGGGCAAAATATGAGGGCCAGAATTTTAGTCCAGCCCTCCAATCCTAAAAAAATAAAAATAAAAAAATAAAAAATCAGAAATAGTATTAAGCTAAGTGCGCCAAGTGTGGAGTCTGTAATGCATTTTACCTCTATTCTAACACAGTGCATTTCATATTTCATCAGGTCCAGTCACTCAAACCTACCTTGAGTGCCAGCACCTGCAGAATGAAATTCATACTAAATTAGAACTATTTTATTTGTTTTATCTTCTCATCCAGTGTATTTAATGTTAACGTCTTGGTTTGGTCTCAGTGGTGCAGACAGAAAATGCAGGAATCTTGTTTAACTGCACATTTGTCTGGGCTTTAGCCAGTGCAGATGTTATGTTATGTTGTTAGCTTCTAGGCTAAACAGTATCACCAGTTTTCTTGGTGGCGTTGAATTGGCAATGTTAGTTCAACTCTTGTAAAGTCTGGTAACACAGACTTAACAAGCCATAACTATATACAGACTGACTGTGGTTGCCCACATACACAGTCACTTCCCAATCCCCAACCACTTTTCTATACTATTTATTTCTGATCAATCATGCTGACTTCCTGTGAGCCACCACATTTCAAAAATCCTGGAAACGCCCCTGGTTTGCTGGACACTGAACTTAGTAAGGACTAGAGACATCGCCAAGCCCTTGCTACTGTTCGGCAAGGAGGCGTTTCTTATCCCGTCATGTCATTAGTAAACAGCCACAACCCGAGTCCAGACGGGCGGTTTAATTACAGCACTGCACCTCCGCCGTGTTGTAGGGTCAAATTATTGCTGGTCAAACAAGCAGCTCATACCAAGCTAGCTCGTGTGTGAGGACAATGCAGGACGACATGACATGGTCAGTGTGTTGCACAGACAGATCGACAGACATACAGAAGGGGGGCTGTCCTGTGGGTGGTGGGCTAGCAGCATCTGAGTGCCCAGCTAAGCATCCACACCCTGCTTGTAGCTAATACTTTAAGCTTTTATCTATATGCCTAACGTATCAAACAACCTGACCGTGTTACTGGGTTTGTCAGCCATTGCAGGCAGTGCTGCGAGTGCGCTGCGTGCACTGTACACGCCGGCTATATTACAACTTTGCCCCCCTCATTTAAAAAGCGCTCATATGTAATGCATAAATCACCAATAACGGGGGTTATTTATTCTGTTTAATAGTAGCACAGCTTATGTTTGCTCTACAGGTAAAGTGCTTGCTAACTAACTAGCTAGCTAGCCCAGTTAACGTGCTGTTCGCAAGATAACACGCCAAATCCCATTCAGAAATCTGGAAATTACATCTTTACCTACTTATCGCACGCATCCACAGAAGCAAGAATAAACCTCAAGGTAGATAATATTCTACTCACATTCGCGCCAAATTCGGCATATTTATCGCACACATAATGTTAAGAGCTTCTGTGATTTGTCAACTTTAAAAATTATTCCTGCTACTTCCCAAATACACAGCTGTGGGCGGTAATAGCTACGCAAGTGTGAACAGTTTCTTTTAAAAGAAAGCGAGAGAAGCAGATTTACCTACACACGATGCTCAACCACGGACTATTAAATAGTTTGCCTGGGTCGCCGTGAGGGCTCAAAGATTTAATTAAATTTATAGGCACCATCTTGAACAATGTGTTTACCCTACGATCTGGCAAATCCTGACAATTTTCAATGGAGTTTGGCATTCATTCTCTCGCAGCACGTACGGGGACTTGCCACCGAGTAAACCAAGAAAACCACGCTGCCCAATACTGCTTGGCTTTCAACATTTTCAACCCAAGGGTCAGCCGGGGGTAGGTTTACAGGGCCCCCCTCCCCCAGGAGAGGGCCCGCGTGTCCGCGGCCTCTCCTGCCACTCCTGGCTGAGCTCCTACCTCTGTGGGCCGGCTGATCTCGAACAGGTCGAGCCGGTTGGCGTTCCAGTGGTTGATGATGTCGGCCAGTTTCCTCCTCTCCTCCTCCCTGCTCCCCGACATGGTGGACAGCCTTTCCGTAGGTCCGCACTGTTGAATAAAACTTCCCGTAACGTTAGTCCACAGGAGAAGAAAAAGCCGCCTCACAAACCAAAGGTTCAGGTCTGCTGTTTTATCGCCAGGACTTCGTGCGTCTCTCCGCTCACCGACCGACCTGCTGTCTGATCTGCTCCTGCTTCGCGTTCCCGGTGAGCTTCTGCGCGCCCCCGGTCTATGTGTATATGTGTGTTTGCGTTCGTGAACGCGCCAACTATTAACTGTTTCAGAACCGACACAAGTGATCGATGACGCTGCTTTTCTCAAATGTGTAGTCTCAAAAGAAATAGTCCGCTTATGGTGGTCAGCAGGATTAACTCATTATGTTTTCATTAAGACCCCAACACACACACACACACACACACACGCCCTTAAACCCCCTGAGCGATTTATTGACACTGTAAATATACAATATCTACAAATCAGACAGTGAAATCTCACTACTTATCTTGTTGTTTGTTTGCACTTTGAAAAAAGTAAACAAACACTTGTGTAGAAGAGGAATAAAACTAAAAGAGATTTGAATACAGTAGAAAAATTAGAATTAATCTTTTTTAATAATTGTAATAATCTAATACATTACATAATACATTAAACATAATACATTACAAGAAGCACACAGAATTTTATTTATTTATTTCAGGAGGCAGAGCTTGCTCATCTCGAGGTCACCTCCTGTCCAAATGAAAAAACAGAAAATTGCTGTGTGAATATTAAAATTGCTCGGTTAAAGTACAAACCAGTCCATTTAGCATTTGGTTGTAATTTTTAGTTACTTCTTGAAAGCACTGTGAAAGTGCACCAGAATTTTTCTTTATTAATAAAAGAATTGAAAATATTTTCTAATTATTAACTATTAATATTTTAAATTATTACCTTACCATCCAAAAGGTCGCTGCTAATCTAATTAGCTTTACATCTAGCCTTGAATATAAAATTTTCACGTAATTTGCATGCTCAATTGGAAGCCAAAGAGTAAAGTGCATGCAAGAAACTTGATTTTAGAGGTATCATCTTCTTAGCATGTTACCCACCAGTGACTTGGTTTATGTTAAGAGGTTAAAATTCCAGTTTTACACACACAATCAGAGAAAGCATCTTATCTATGTATGCGATGGATGAGCCATTGTGTGCAGTTCTACCTTTGTGATAACCTGTTTCACTGCAGTAGCTTTTTCCTTCCTGTGGACCCACTCTTCATAATCACACTCATTTCCTGTGTGTGTGTGTTTCTCTTCTGTTTGCTGGGGGTAACGATGTGGCACTGCGCTCCATCTATGTAAACACCATCTCTTTATTAACACATGGCTGTGAGTGACTCTGAAAGGTCAGCAGATACATGTGAAATGTAATGATCTCATCTATAAAAATAGCTGAGATACAGCAGGGCGGTTAGTCATGTGGGCCGCCCACCTCTTCTTCCAGACAGGGTGCAGAACAGTAGCCCGGGCTTCTTATAAACACATTAGTCACTGTGCCAGAATTTCTGGGTGTTACTGTATAATGGATGAGTGAAGCGTTGAGATCATATGTAAGTAAGGATTTTATCAGAACAGCTGATCTAACTTTAGCTACATGAGAGATTGCATAAAAATGTAAACATCAACAAATAAACTAAATACTTAATACTACACTTTTACATTATAGTTCATATAAAAGTAATCAAATTAAACAATAGAACATTAAAATGACTATTTTCCAACCCAGTTTTTTGGCCTGACTGTTTACAAAAAGCCACACTTACTTTAGACTTCTTCCTATATTCCTATACTGTAGTCTGAAAATCAGTCTGATCAAGGTCTGATGTTATGTGATGAACCCTTGCATCTGTTCATTGCCATCCATTTCATTTTGTACTGATCCAGCCAACTCTTCCAAGTTTGTGTGTTTTTTTCCTTTTCAGCGTCCTTACACCTACCATGAAACTGTGTTTATTTACTAAAAGAGAAATAATTTCCCTTTAACTAAAACTGATTCTGAAGTACGATTTCAGTAACTCATCTACATAAAGTATTTTGTAGCAGGTATAGGAGCCGTGGCAGTTGTTTGGCTTGAAATGACAACTGTAATCTCCATATTTAGACTTTTTTCTCGAAATAGTATTTCAACTTTATTCTTGAAATTCTGTTTGTGACAGGTAGCCAAAGGTTGGCTTGAAGAGAGAGGAGGCAAAACAGCTTGTTTTGAACTGTGCCCAGTATAAAATAAATACGGATTATTTTGAGGTGTAACTCATGGAAAGCTACTCCAAGAGCAATAGGTAGGCATCTTAAGTACACCTCTCTAATACGCATATGCTAAAGTGGGTGTGTATGCAGGTATTTGACTTGCTATTGAGCCCTTTTTCTTCTTCTTAATGTGATGTGACAAGATGTGAATTCTTTGGGAACTCATTTGACATCAGCAGCAGAAGTGAGAAACCACAACAGGAAACCAACTTTACCAGATAGCCTTGCTACTTCCTGTATCTGTGATGTTATCACAGCGTCAGTCACCACACACACACACACACACACACACACACACACACACACACACACACACACACACACACACAAGGTAACAGACAGAAGTCGCACTGATTTAAAAAAGCTGACCTACATGGCTTCTGCTGCTTCCAGTTCACGTGTTACCATAATTTCGTTGTAAACGCACAATGACAATAAAGGGCTATTCTATTCTATTCTATTCTATTCTATTCTATTCTATTCTATTCTATTCTATTCACAGGTCTACACCAGTAACTGGAAGAGTCAGTTCTTCTAATAAACAGCAAATGAGATCATTTGTTTTGTCCCGGCTCTGCTTTGCATTTCTCACACTCGCAGACGAGAATCACACGATGCAGGTTCACTGCCCTCGCTCACCTCTAATTCTTATCAATTATTTTGTCTCCTGCTGTGACAACCCTCTGTTATCTGTTATTTATTTGAATCAAGTATAATAACCTAATGCTTATCTTACTTACAGAAACATTTAAATGCAGATTATCTCTCAGTTCAAGAAAAGTTAACATAACAAAGACTTAAGACAAAACAGAGCTAACAAAGCGAGCAAACATTTGAGAGAGGATGCCTCGAGGAACAGCTCAGCACACACAAATGATGTACAATACATAACAAGGAAGTCTACATGAAAGAAAGCAACAAGGAAGCTCCCAAACAGGAAGCAGCGAGGTGAGCCAGGGCGGTTTGTTTGATTGGAAATTTGCAGAACGAAAAACTGTTTATTCCAAAGAACTTAACAACATGTTGACATGTCTTTATGCTGCAGTTGCAGTCCAGCTGTATGCTTGTCTACTTATGTGGCCCACACTGACATATCTCAACAGCTACTGAATTAATTGCGATAAAATTTTCTGCAAGCATTCGTTGTCCTAAGAGGTTGCAGTCCCTACTCGACCAGGAAGTTCAAAGTAGGACCTTCTTGTTGTGACAGGAAAATACTAATCGCTGCACCATATTTCAAAAATGGTTGCAGTGCCACTTTAGCTCACCTAGTTGAATAGGTGACTGTGTGTCACCTGTGTTCAGTTCTGACCCAGGACCCTTCGCTGTGTGTCTTTCCTGTCTGAAAAATATTTACTATCATATCAAATAAAGGCAAAAATGCTCAGAAAAGTATGTTAAAGAATTCAAAATGGTTAGCGTTTTTAGCATTAACATCAGGCACTGTACAGCCTTAGACATCTGTTGGTATGGCTGCAAGAATTTCATGAGGACATAGACAGTATATAAAAGATTAACTTGACACTTTCTAATAGTTAGCATGAGTTTTTAAAATATTATAATATATTATGATATATAATGCAGCATCATGCTATTAGGAATAATCTCGATGATGAAGGGTATGGTTTAGGGTGCGTCTGCTTTGTGAGTGACCACTCCTCGTTTGTGGTGTTTGATTTAAAAAGAAACAAGAGGGCAATGGTTAAATGATGCTGATGCTTCAAAACTGAACTTCACAAACTCACAAGCTTTCCATCTGTGATCCATGTCTTTCCCTTCGATCCCTCCAAAAACAGACACTGCAGAACTACAGAGTAGCTTGTCCCACAGTTGGAGACATCATCCAGGAGAGGCTATTGCAAAATAGATGATTCACAGATGCAGCAATGATTTTATTCCCAGTGAAATCGCCCCAACTTGCAGTTTGTAATGACTTATAACAATGTGAGCTGATTCTCAAAGGGACCCAGGCAGAACTGGCTCTGCATAAGCACCACATCTGTGGAAAAGAGGTAGAAGAGACTTGTCAATGAAACTTTATTTATGTCAGACAGCTGATGGAGTCAAGTGAGACCTGACCTCTTGTATTTTATTGTTCATGACCGAGAGCGCCTCTCAATCTCATACCACTCCTTTCAATTTATTGCTGTGTGTGTCACCTGAAGGGTATTGAATTTATTACCATCACAGTGGATGGAGGCATTTTTAATCACCATATCTATACTTTTATTAAAAGTACTGTTGGGTTAAGTGAGGTCATTACAGAAAGACAGATACACAGATTTGAGGTGGGGTTAATGAATAATGTGAATTATAATCAGTGAGTGTACCAGATAATAAAAACAGATTGATAAAGATGGAACAGCGACACTGAAAGCTTTTTTCCAGAAAACCCCAAAAAGACAAAGCAGGTGGAGGAGATAGAGGAATGGAGAAATCTTTTCCAAAACTTTTCAGACAGTCGAGTACGCGTTTGACCTGCAGTTTGAGATCAAACACCTGCTCACTGTCCTGACTCACCAGCTCTTAATCTCTAAAACAATGTGAGAAATGTGACTTTATCAGACCTTTCAGTAACATCCAACAACTTTGACATAATCTTTATCCCACTGATTTGTAAAGGAAGTGAGAGTACTTTAGAGCAGAGAGAGCTTAAGTTAAGCAAAAATAGATATTAATCAGCAGACACGTCGTTAAAGGATAAGAAAGGAAAACTTTGACGTCATAAGTGCTCAAACAGAAGCAGACACGAGGAGAAAGAAGGTTCACAATTAAGTGTAACAACAGCTTTCCTTCTTGAAAACACCTCTGAAATCTAAACTAGCCCTGAAGATAAACTAAAGCAGGGGCTGTTATTGAGGGTTAAAGATTTGCACAAATAGCTGTTTGACTATGTTAATAGATAGTCACAGTTATTCTCCCTCGTGCCTGAAATTGATTTATGTTACATATTAAGAAGCTGGTAAGGTATAAAGAACATCAATAAAAGCTCAAATTTGTTTTATTTTTTTTGTTTTTTTAATTTATCATAGGTGCACTGTGATACAAGATGCTAACAATTAACATGACAGCCTCCCTAAAACTCATCTCACTTAAGAGAGTGTTATCCTTTTCTATCCAAGTAACAAAGACACATGATCAGGCAAGCGGCTCAAAAATGCGCCTCTCTCTGCACGGTGGCATGATTCAGTGTGTTATCTACCAACGCACCTTTCTTTCTTTCCTGTTCTTTTCTCACCATCTGTTGCTCATATTCCAAGAGAAACATGAATTTCTCTCACACAGCGCAACAGGAAACATCTGCTGCGGTGAGAAATGTGGCCGCGCAGGATACATGGAGAGGCGGGAGGAGCATTGTATGATTTTAAAGGTGTGAACAAATGACCGCAATGAAATGAAAGCATGGAAATCTGTGCCACTGTATTAATCCATGTCTTTGTATTCCAGTGTGTACAAAGTGTCCACGTCATGAAAATGCCATCCTTCAAACTTCCATTTACATAACAGCGATGGGGTGCTTTATTTAGCACCTAGCCTCAATGAGACAAGAAACCTGTGTGTCTAGTTGATGATGCCTCTGTGATGGTTAATAGTAAAATAATCATCACAAAGGCATATAATAACTACAACATGCTGAGACCGTGCATCCAAGGTAATGGAGAAATTTATTTTGGAACATTCAGCGTTTCTTTGGTATATGGCAGGAAAGCCATCGGACTAGAAAACATCCAAAAACAGAAAGAGCTAAATAAATACAAAGATCCGGTTGGGGAACAAACCAATGAGGCAAGAAACACCTGAGACGTGTATGAAGTGGGAACTTCAGATTTAATCCTGGGTTTTCGGTCTTATCGGGGTATATTAGAGTAGAGTGTTTAAAATTAATCACACCACATGATTCAGGAGCTTGTAGAGCCACCTTTGGCAGCAATAACTTGAAGCAATCATTTCATCGTCTCTATAATTTTATCAATCTTGCACATCATTTTGAATGAATTTTGACCCAATCTTCTTTATATCATTCCTTCAGTTCATTGAAGTTTGTGGCATTTCAATCAGGTTAAGAGCTGGACTTTAAATGGCTCATTGTAACATCTTAATTTTTTTCTTTAATGAGGCCTGCAGAGTCTGTGTGTCCAGTCTGCTTCAAGGTAGATTATGACATTGTATTAACACATGACTAAATGCTACAGACCTGCATACTACCCATTTTTAGCTTTTATACTGGTGCTCACACTAGCTGATGGTTAATTAAGCAAGTGCATTTGATCACCAGCACCTTCCTGCTGCTAACACTCTTTATGTAGAAGGAGTAAGGTGTACTATCACTGCATAAAGTCTGCTTCGGTGCAGATTATGTAGCGAAGCAGAAACCACCTCTTAAAGACCAATCAATTTTCTGGAAAATCATATCACCATTCCTGGAAGGTGTAATGCATGTAATGCATATTATCTGTGTGCACAGATATTACAAATTTTGTTACCTTTTTCTGACACGCATGAATAAATAATACACATTCAAGTTTATATTTTTCACATAAAAGTGTAACATTGAATAAATACAACACTAAAAAGATTAAACTGAGGCAGGAAAATAAATTATAATCTGGGTACATAAAACAGGCACAAGACAAGCTATCTTGCTTCTGTTATTGTTGTTGTTTTAATTCTGTTATTACTACAGTTTTATTAGATGCTCACAAATAGCTGCACAGGACACAGAGAATTATTAGATAGGCTCCTGTTAACTCCACTGAAACATATTTTACAGTTTCTTACAGTAAAAATTGAGACTTGACCAATTGACCAATGTCAGCCTGTTGGGGATGACAGTAACTGAGATCAGCCTCTTAGTAAAAACTACTTTTAGTTATAGGAGGTTCCATTTTCAGAACATACTGTGCATAATTTTTGCCTCATTAACAGCCAAACTAGGCAGCTTAATGCTGCAAATGACAGTTTGCGAGGCAGCTATGGTTGGCTCTCTAGCTCATGGCAGGATCATGAATAATGAACAAACCAGTAAGTGTTGTTCCACAAATGATTCATTTTGATGCCTTTATGTAATGCATATTATTTATTATATAATGTGAAGCCCTTAAGCCCTGATCTTCTGAACACACTAATGTTTAAACAGTGATCAGCTGTATCTGGTGACTCCATCAGTCATCTCTTCACTCTGATCCAGCACTGCTGCTGCTTCTACGGCAAAACAAATCAGTACAATTTTTACCAACATATTGCACCAACACAAACGTAGAATAAGGTATGTTGGCTTCTACATAATAATGCTTAACAGCAGACAGACATGGCTTTGATAAAGTCAAGTAATTGTTTTGTAGTTGAAAACCTTGAAGAACCATCATGTCTCATTCCACAAGACTTGAAATAAGCAACTGAGACCATAAGGTCATCAGAAAAGTTTAGAAGCTGCATCCGCCCTTTACATACTGTCTTTGGTACAGTGCTGTGACTCTTGGTTTCATGCTTTGTCCTCTGGTATCCCTCAGTGACAAATATCCTGCCCTGTTAACTGTAACACATTAGACTCTTTTGTTCATCACACAAGCCGTCCTTTGTTGGTCGAACCCAGAAGCTTAATCATCTGTCGTTAAGCTATGTTTATGGTTTTAATGAATTGCTATGAAGAAAGAAAGCTTCCAGTTTGGAACATGGTGAGCAAGTATGACTGGATTACTTCATGTGGATCTGGACTTTTCTTTTCAATTCTTTTCTTCTCTTTGTTCCTTCCTTCCTTCCTTCCTTCCAGCCTTCCCTTTTCCTTCCTTCCTTCCCTTTTCCTTCCTTTCACAGTATTTGATTTATGTCTTCCTATATTTCCAAGCCAGGCCTCTAATCCATTCAAATTGCATTTTGACTCTGTTTTGTCGATAAAACTTACTATTAATACAGGGTTATAAATATCCAATCAAAAGTTAAAGAAGCCCCAGAAAATAAGTTTCAAGATGAAGCTCTCTTTATGACACCGTCAAATAGTTTGTTTGCTTGATGTATTTTATGTTGTAGAACAAAAGCTTCTGTTAAGTAGACACATTTTCACTCATCTAATCAAAAACCATTCAGAAAAACCTGATGAATTTAAGATAAGGTAACCAGAAGTGCTAAATGCAAACTGATCTTCAGCTTTTAGGATGCATTGTTACAGTACTTAGATATACATTTCTGTTTTTTATATGAAGTTTTAGAATAACTAGTAAATAAAAGATACAGTGAATGGACAAGACAAAGAAAGGAAATAAAAAATAGAAACTGGAAGACCACAAAATGCAAAGAAAACTCTCTATAGACCTTCTATTTCACATACTATCACAGTAAGAAGCAGAGAAAATCAGATGCACAAAATAAAGAAGTGTAGAAAGTGCCTTTATACTAATTGCACATTGCAAGTGTAGTGCATACTGTACCTTTTTATCCACTCATATTTTATGCATTATGCATGGATAGTGGAGCTCAGTCTATGACGATGTGCTACAGGGGCTTTGCAGCATCTGTTAATCTGTGCTATTGACTGAACATCTATTAGTCATGAGGAATCTGCTCCACCCACACACAGCTGACATGGATTCCCTTGGTTGTTGCTATTTTTCTTCACAACATAATTTTAATATTATTCATGCAATAAATTAATATTGTAAAACCTATGAATCCCAGCACTTTCCCCTCAAATTCCCATTCATAAACACACCTCACTGGTACTGATTGTTCAGCGGGGTCCACAAATGCTGACAAAGGAATTTTTTGCAAATCAAAAAAAGAGCTTGATTTAAAAAAAAGAAAGCCAAATAACCAAGAGGAACACTAAAAACATCAACAAATCACAAACCAGGAGGACTGAATGGTACAGGACACAAAAGACATGAAGCTCAGGAACACATAGGAGTAAAAATCATCATCTGACAAAGACAAAGGGGAAGAAAGACCACATGCTTGTGACAAGTGGGAACACTAAGTGGATAGGGCAGGCCCAAAAGGCGGGAAATGAAAAAAATGCAGGAAACAAAAACCACATCAAGGCACAAGAGGACAATAACCTCCAAAATAAAAC
The DNA here is from genome assembly GCF_013358895.1 of Oreochromis aureus. Taxonomy (NCBI): domain Eukaryota; kingdom Metazoa; phylum Chordata; class Actinopteri; order Cichliformes; family Cichlidae; genus Oreochromis; species Oreochromis aureus. The sequence continues at coordinate 19,949,946 of NC_052956.1, read as the reverse complement.
AGGAAGTAAGCAAAACACAAATACCTACCACTGAGAAACATCAAAACAGAGACAGGGGAACAAACAGGAGCTTTATTGTGTATAAATAGTATCGTGGCATGCACATACACCAGTCAGCCACAACATAAACTTTGCTGACAGCAGGAATGAAGAAATTTCATCACCTCATTACAGCTAAATATTTGTAATGAGGTGTCCTGGTATTCATGCATCTGTTACAGACTCAAGCCGTCAAGGTAATGTCGCTCCCTGATGGCAGTGGCCTTCTCCAGCAGAACAATGGGCCCTGCTACACAGCAGAAAGTATGAGGAATGGCTCAAGAAACACAACAAAGAGTCAGATGCATTTGCCCAGCTTCTAGACTTCCCACATACCAATCTGATACCGCTTCCTTGAGATGCGTTGGAACAAGTAAGATCAAGCCCCACCCGACAAACCACAGGATCCAAAAGTCCTGCTGCTGATATGCTGGTGCCAGACACCACAGGACACCTGGGAGGTCGCACGTCAGTGCTCCGGTGTGTCAGAGCTGTTTTGGCAGCCATTATTAGACAGGTGGCTGGTTATAGAGTATGTTGTACCTTAAAACACATCTTTTACTAATCTTTATTTTTATTTTCTGCATCCTTGTGTTTGGTACATAAACGACTGAGTTTCTAAAGGCACTTCAAATCTTTTATCCTTTGTGTCATAATCTAATAAGAGTTTTAATCTGATGGTTTTTGGTTGGTTAAAACTAAAGCAATGCAGTTTATTGAGTTCACTGGGTTTCCCCCCTCTTTTTACATCTACACCTGTGCTGTCAGTCTGTGCATGCAGAACAATTCATTTGAGATTGTAGAGATTAGTTTTTAACCTAACCTTTACCTATTTGCTTTTATGCTGATGGCTGGATAAGAAATTTGTAGCCAGCGTGCGTTAAATTAGAAGTTATAGCCAGGAGACATGTTGTGTAGCTCAGCAATAAATACTGGAAACATGGAAATAGGTAGCGTGCCCAGACACGGATACTTCAGGCAGAAACATCTGGTAAAACCACAGCTTTTGTACACCTCCCACAATAAAAAATGTGTTTATTAGGGGGTTTTACACAGGTGGACAAAAAAATTAATAAAATGAAGAGAACAGAGAGAAGTGTCAAAAGCTGCTAATATCAGTCCCTACACAACCAAATGTTAAGGTGTTATGGACAGTTTCCTTATTTATATCAACTCTAATGGGGTAAATTATTTTAAAACTCATTCATTTAGACTTTTTAAAGGCAGCTATGCCAATACAGTGAGCCGTAGCCATCACCTGTCTGCCAGGCATCACCTCATCTGATTAGAGTCTTGACTTTGCTTGTGCCTTTTAACTGGATTTTCTGAGAAATGCCATGCTATGCTGCGACTGTACAAGTAGTTTGTTCTTTGAGTTTTGCGAGGAAAATTTTAGTAATTGATCTGTATATGACACTTTATCACACTAATCATCAGATATGTGAGTCTTCGGACTGCACCGGTACAGTTTCTGGATGCAGCGTGCTGAGCAAATGTGCTGGTAAATTTGCACCTCATCCCCTCATCCAAATACAGTCACTTCTGGCTCAATAAAGCAGGACCATACTGGCTAAACACTAATGTTTAGGTAATTCAACACACAGACTACCTCCATCCTTCACATTGTGTCTCTGGTTTTCCAGATTTTTTACATTTCAAGCTTTTATGCTAAGCAGCCTCCATCGTTTTTCTAATTTAACTCTCACTTAGATTAGAAAACTGATCAAGGCTGGAAGTATCTTTCTTAGTAGTTTTCTAAATGTGTAAGGTCTACGTCATCAGTGATTAGATCAGTGATTCAGATCTTAGATTTGTCTTTTAAAGGCTAATAAAAAGTATGTTTTTGGACAAATGTAAATAAAATTTAAATTTGAAGTTAAACTTTAAGTCAGTTGGAATTATCTTTCATTCCCCAGATTGCCAACATTTTCCAGAACAATAAAATCAAATACAAACCAAACAAACATATTCTAATAGGTCATTAATGATGACCTAGACAGAGGATTAAAAATGAGACAAATTTGGCAAATTAGATTTCTCTTTGCAAAATGCTGTGAAACTATTTAACTTACTCTTTTTTTTTTAACTCCTAGAAGGTGGTCAGCTTTTCCATTGGGGTTTCTGATGCATGCAAACTTTCATCATGAGCTCTTTAGTTTATAGCTTGTTTCTTTCCTTTTTTCCCTCCCTTGTATCCACTTTGCGTGATTTATAATTTATTCTCTGGCTTTGTCTTCTATCTTTTCTGTATCCCTGTGTCTTGATGTAGGAGTCGAATCGGAGCAAACAGAAGCATTAGCTTCACACTGCTGAACAACCAATTAAACAGCAAACAGCAGAGTGAAAGTGGAACATCTTTGTTTTGTATCACTGCGCTGACCATCTGCAATCCACCGAGACTTCTTAAGTTTATGTTGACTTCCTTCATTGACTCAAAGCAGCGGGAGCCAGCAAGAAATGAAGGATTATGGAGGTTAGGTTAAAAAAAAGAGAGAGAGCGAGAGAGAAAGGAAGGAGTGAAGGAGAGGAGGTGACAAAACCCACAGAGGGTAGCTCAGTTTTGCAGATGTTAAGGGAGCTCAAACTGGGCTCAATGGCCGTGGACAAGCATCTGGAAAAGGCATCAGTGGCTGTGGTTACAAGAGTAGAGAAATCTCGTCGTGGCTTCTTAAAACAGCTGCAGGGCTGTTTAGGGTTGACGCATGTTAAAATTATAACTGGGCTGGAATAATCTGTCCATCCATCCATTTTCTGGTTCCTATCCCAGCTGTCAAAGGCCAAAAGACAGGGTAGAACATGAACAGGTCACCAGTGTGTTACAGGGTTAACACAGAGAGACAGACAAATCTTCACGCTCATGTTCACAAACCACAACCAATTCAGAATCACCCACTAACCTAACACGCATGTCTTTGGACTGTGGGTGGAAGCCTGAGTATCCAGACAAAACCCACATAGACATGTGAACAACATGTAAACTACACAGAAAGACCTCAGCCAGTTGATTTAACCTGAAGTTCAGATGTCATCAGATAAAATACCAATTTTGGCTGGTTACCTCCATGATGTGTAACAACACAGAGAAACACAAATGCAGGACATGGTAGTGAGAATCCAAATCTTTAATCCAGGGTGAGGTTATGCACTAGGAAGGCAAAGTCCAAATATATAAAGGAGACCAACAGAACAAAGACGAAAAACAATGGAGACATGAGTAATACTAACTGTAGAACATTGTAGCACTCAAGTGCAATGAAAAGAAAAGAAAACAAAGGGAACCAGGGACTATATACACACAGACAGGTGAGTCACTGGCTAATTGAGATCAAAACAGAACAAATGACCGAACAGTAAACAACTAAAGTGCGAAACAAACAGGGAATTGCAAAAAAGGAATAATAATGAACAGGTGAACCAATGCAGCATTCCATGTGAGGTGGAAAGTTGGAGGCCCGAGTTCCCAGCAGCTGTTCCAGCTCCAGCTCCACAAGTAGGTCTTCCCACTTCGGAGTCCTGACACTAGACTCCAGCAAGGACAGTAAAAAAACATAAAAGAAGGAAGTAAATGCACAGATCTAACCTAAAAATAAAACCATAAGTGAACTAAAAAAGGGAGTAGTCCCAAATTTACCATGACAATAACACAGATGTGGTAGAGCTGGAAAATGAAAAATCCACTCAGTATTTACAAAGACCTTTATTACTGTAATAAAAGAAAAAGTAATATTAATACTATACTATACTGTACTTTACTACTATAAACTGTACTTCTATCAGGTACTTTGTGTAACTAACCAGGGTTTGCTTTGTGAGTGATTCCCTTTATATCTGCCTGAATGAACCTTTTCTGTAGCAGCTCCTAATTTCAGGTCCTCTTTCACTTCTCTTGCTAACGGTGTGCCTCAAGGTCGTGTTTTGGAACCTATATTGTTTCTGCTTATCTGCTTCCTCTTCTTGTAAGTCCTAAGATGTTTCTAAGCTACGGCTCTTGCATGGGTACTTAAACTCTATTAAATGTTGGGAGGCTGACAATTTGTTTCCAACCTAAGTCCCATTGTGTCATGCACTGAGCTGGAAATTGTTATTCATGCCTTTATTCATCATATTTAGATTACTATAATTCACTCGTTCACTTGTCTTGATAAAGCCTCCTTGGAAAGCATACAGATTGTGAGGCTTCTGACTAACTATTCTAAGTATTCACATCACACTGTTGCTAATTCAGTTGTACTGGCTCCCCATTAACTTTATGGTCATGGGGTGGTGAGGGATTTTTTTTGTGTTCTTCACTCATGCTGCTCTTCAGGTAAAGGTGGGCTGGGTTTGCTGTTAGAGACTTCTGGTGCCCGTTCTTCCACTGATGCACCACCATGAGATTGCCATCCTTGGTTAACCAGTAAGCAGGTTCTTCTTATGACACTCTGTCCTTTCTCCTAGAAACTATTCTCTGTCACTGAAGAGTCTCAAAGTGACCAGTCACTTCCTTTGCTGCTTTGTCCCTGGACATTCTGAGTAAGAACTTGCACCATTTACAATAATGACTCACCTGCTCATTATTGCTGCCTGGATTAACCTCCCCTTGTTCTCTGACAGAGTTAGCTACCTGAGCAGCAAGCACAGACTCCCTATTATACTCCATACTCCTTGTTTTCTTGCTAATAAATCGTTCAGAATTACCCCAAAAGCCTTACCTTTAAAGGTCATGACACAGAATATGCTTTAAGATTCTGGTTTTAACTGGTTTTAACACACCAGCATACATCAATGAACCTTTACATACATACATCTGGCCGGAACACTCTTTCTTTGAGCCTGGGATCTGTGGACTCACTGGTTTCTTTTAAAAAAACAGCCAAAACTCACCTTTTGGAGCTAGCTGCTGGAGTACGACTGATTTCGAAAGTTCTTTTTAACAGTGTAGCAAAACTTCACCAGCTTATTTCCATATATTAGTCAAAGGGGGAAGATAACATGCTGATTTGTACCTCAGGAGCTGACAGGGCTCTCTTTATGGCTCTGTGGCAGCTGAGTGCATTTACAGGATGAAAATGGATTGCGGAAGATGTGGAGGGAAATTACTGTCAGAGTTGTTAACAGCCAAAAATAACTCTGAAATATAAATCGTGTAGAGGACATCTAAACATTTTATAACATGTCAGTAACAATAAGAGGCAAAGAGTCGGGCTAAGACCGTAGCTGACTGACAAAGAAGGAGCCTCGCTGTGGAGGATTTGTCTCATCTGTTCTCCCTCACAAGTACAGAAGCAAAAGCACATATGCAAACACTGCACTCCCTCTGCCAGACAGATGGAGAGACAGTCAGGCTTCTCAGCCAGTTCCTGCATTTTTCTCCAGAGCAGCATCCTTCCCTGTCCAGCAGCAGTGTAGAAAGTCCTCATTTGAACCAGGTGCAGCCGTCGTTCAGCAGTACAAGCCAGCAGCAAACTGCAGCCCCTCCTTGGCTCTCTGCCGGCATGTTGTGTAGCTGGCCTGATGCCACATAGAGGCCGAAATAGAGTTTCTAAATAGATCTTGGAGGTGTTCTCTGCTCTGTCACCCTGTTAGCTGCATAAAGACTAACATATTCTGACTAAAACCAGAAAAGAAATTCTTAATATATATATTTATCTCTTTTAAAAACTAAAAACTGAAATTGAAATTTCTTTGTTAAGAAGACCACCCAGAGCACAGAGCTCATTAACATTTAAGCTGGAAACAGGGATTAGACAGGTCACATCATTCAAAGGCCTTGTTCAGTTGTAAAGGTCGTTTTATTGAATGCACAGTGACAGTTCTCACAGTCATTAAAGTACCTCTATATATGTTCTGACTCATGTACTTTAACACAGAAAGGTTATATGATAGAGTGTGTCATCTCTGGCTGACACACCTTTGTCCCCAAAGCCACCCTGCTTTTTAACTCCAGCCGATAAGACCATTTCCCACACCCATAAACATAAACTACTCTACACTCTTTTTATACTGCCGACACTTTACTCACTTTTAGTCACTTACAGTTATTTTTTCACCTTTCAGTCACTTTAATTTTAAAACTGTGTAATTTTAAAACTGTGTATATTCTGTGTATTTATTATCTCACTCTTATTGCCTGTTTATGCCCTGTCCTTATCTTCACTGTCATGCTGCTCTGTTGTATCTTAATTGCCCCTTGGGGATAAATAAAGTCTTTCTGATTCTGATTCTGAAATATCACAAATACTGTTTGTATTTGCTGATTTTAACACATTTCGACCAAATCATCAATAATTAGTCCCGAAGAAAGGCCCCCCTAAACAGTATTTTTCATATTTGTTAAGATCTCCCATATATGGGAACAATTGTTCCGTAAAAAGTATCGCAAATTACAGGAAAAAGGGTTCCTGCGACAGTTATTGTGGAACCAAACTGTGCTGAATGGCAGATGCTACGCTTGTGCTCATGTATTTTATAATACTGTACAAGCTGCGATTTATTCCAAACTGGGTGTGATGTTGGGCAGGGTCTTCCTCTATATGTGTGAAAGAGCAGAACATTGTTATCTTAATGTATTAAGGAAATAAAGCCCTACAAACACAAATGAACGATAAGCAAAAATAGGAAACATATAAGAATCCACAATGAATGTATCAATTTATTTTTATGGAGTTTTGGTTGGGAACATCTCCAGAAACACAAGCCAGACTTTACTTGTCATACTGTTTATGAGGGTAAAGGACCCACTATTGATCATTTGAGTTGTGACATCAGCCTTGATTTATTCAACTATTCTAGCTACATGCATTTTCTATTGAGTACACAGACAGTTTTCTTCATACACACACAAATGGTGACAGTGGAGGATGCTCAAGTTAAACACATTAAATGTGACTGCTCTAAACACCTGTTTTTGTCTCTTTGTGATGTCAAAGGGAGCCCATGTGCTGAATCTGGTCATCTCTGACACAGATCTAGTTGTGAAGCTCCCACCACATGTTGTTCAAACTTTGTGAGAGGTCAGAGTAAAGATGGGTTAAAAGGAGGGGGAAGGGAGCTTATTTCAGACAGTGAATGTCTGATGGGCTGTACTGAGGCAGCATAAGACAAATAAGGATTATTTTGAACTGTTAATGATGTAAAGTGACTTTCATAAATTCCAAGAACAAAAAAATATGGAGCTGTATAGCCAAAACATTTGAGGAGGCAGAAGATTGAGATGGGAATAAGGAGGCCTCACATCCACTGAGTACCCATTGTTGAACAGAGGTGGCGGCTCATCAGTTTTCAGCTGCTTTGAGGTGTTTCAATCCCCACTCACACGCTGCCTCATGTGACCTCAGTAGCTCACATGATGGTAGAGTCCCAGTGACTGATCCTTTTTTTCACACCTTGGCTCATGTGTTGACCCACACGATTAATCCTCGACCCCCAGGACCACCTCCAAAGGAACAGCCCCTACTACCTAAATACCCGGGACTCTTCACCAGCTGCTTACTAACTGAAGAAACCTCTTGGATGAGAGGCGTAACATCATTATGAAAGTAACAGCTTGTCTTCTTTTTAAACTCTCAATACTAGAGGTGTAACGTAATTCTGCAGATAAACACATGGTCATTCCCAGTGATGAGTTTCATGTGGGAATATGCTAACATGTGAATCATTTCTGCTTCTCCCACAGCTCCACTTATTTACAGGGAAGTCTAGTGCAGCAGCAAAGAAGAGGACTTTGAAGAGATTTCCACCCACATCCATGCTCATTTGTGCTAATTAGGATGTACAGCATTATTTTTGCCCCACCCTTGTGCACTCTAAACCTTTAGTTTCTTAAACATCTGTTTCACTGTCATCCCCAAAATGCATTTGAGATGTGAAAGAAAAATGTCAGTAACCCCTGAAATAGCAGCTTTAAGAAAACGGTCTGTGCATTCATTAATTTGTGTCAGATTAATAAAAAGTAGAAATTCACATTAACACAGAATGAAACTGGCAAAAAATTTAAAAAGAGTCCTAAAAAGGTTATCAGAGAGTGTTAATTTATGTTACAAATTTGTGTACCGCATATTATTATTATTATTATTTTTCTAACCTTTAATTTTCAGCACTGTGTTAGAGCCTTTTCATTGTTTTGTGTCCGTGTAGAGTGGCCTACATTAGTCAGAAAGTCTGTTTGTTTGAAAACAGAATTGAAAAGTGCTGTCATGTTGTTTAAACACTTAAAATGGAATAAAATGTCAAACATCTGCTGTGTCTGTTCTCTCATGTTACACTAATTATTTTAAGTGTACATTTTTCATTTTCTTTTGTTTTACATTTCCAATTAAAAGCATGCAAACATCTCAAATAAAGGAACTACAGGGTTAGCAGTTGTCCTGTACATTTATTATCATTACTGACAGTAATTCCAAGTGTTAAGCCCCTCTGCAACCTAGAGTCACCTTCCAGTGGCAGTGCGAGACTCTCTGGGTACTGCCAAGGCTTAATTGCCAGTTATCTACACTTCAGAGAGAGAGATCCTACATCCTGCCTCATCCTCTCTTTTTAACAGAGGTTTTTTTTTTTTTTTTAAGGATTATAAACAAAAAAAACACAGTTAAAACTCTGGCTTCAGTCTCCACTTTACATTGCAGCTTGTGAGCCATGTCGTAACACAGGTCTTTATCATTAATCCTCATGTTCACAGATATAGACCTATACAGTGTAGCAAAATTAACATTAATACGCCATTTTCTGTAAAATTATGGATGAAGACACCATTTAAAAGCAGAATTCCCCATAAAATTTTAATATTTCACACTCTGGACATGAGGGTGTTGGTTATTTGCATACATGAAACATGTCTCAATGTCTAACCAAATCTTGCATCCTGTTTTCATTTGCAGTTGTTTCCATCTCATCCTGAATAGCTGAGTTGCCAACACCTGAGTTTTGTTCGTCTCTCTCTCGCACCAACTTTTGATGTGTTTTCATCTGTCTCATCCACCATAAACGTTCTTCCATTAAACCTTATTGTTATCATATTCCTTTGTTGGACCAGGCTGTAACACAAACAGCAGCTAAAAAAATGAAACTGATATTTAGAGAAGAAATGCAGCTGAGAAAATATGCAAATATTTGCCATATTATTTTACTTTTACCAGCAGAGTCACATAATTCCTTCAGAAAGTAATGATGGCCTACTCAGTAATTGCACATTCAAGATAAGGCAAGATAGGTCACGAGAAAATTAGTGTAAGTCATTGTGTGTGTGTGTGTGTGTGTGTGTGTGTGTGTGTGTGTGTGTGTGTGTGTGTGTGTGTGTGTGTGTGTGTGTGTGTGTGTGTCAGCCTCCACCACTCAGCACCACTCCATTAAGTCAGCTTTTGTCACCAGCAGACTGTGACACAAAGGCCTCTGATAGAGCCGACTCAGAGTAAAACACACATACACACACACACACACACACACACACACACACACACACACACACACACACACACACACACACACACACACACACGCACGCACACAAAGAGAGTGTCGTGTCGCCATCAGTGCTTTTCTCTTCAGAAGACAAACAGGCATTTTTTTAAAATCACAAACACTGACAAAAGAGCCAGACTGAATTTTAGTGAAATAAAAGCTAAAATCAGAGAATCATGTTAGTGCCACAAACTGCAGTTCCTCTTGTGGCCACTTATGGTTATCTCCAAAACTGAGTCAATCCTCAAAGGCTTTTATGTTACAACGACCAACTTCACAGCATTAAAAAAACAAAGCTAAAAATCGGGAGTCCAGAACCACATGTTGCAAGCTGCATCCATCTTTTATATACAGTCAAGTTTCACTCCATATTTTAAACCTGTAGTGGCTCCATCCCCACAGTTAGAGAACAGTTGGTTCAGCCTGTTGGAGCTTGCTTTTTGTCCCTGCAGTCATAGCAGATCCAAACAGTGTGACTGTGCGCACAAATTTACGTCCCACCATCAGGTGTAATACAAGGACAAACATCCAGAGTAAAAAGGCTTTGATTGGACTGAAACATTCATAGTTGTGAGGTGACTAACCGCCACTGATATCAGTCTTGGTATCAGAGAGTGTTTGCTTTATGTTGTGATCGTTTGCACTTGTTTTGTTGAAAGTGCAGTTCACTGTGATACCATTCTGCAGAATTACCAACGAAACACTTCTTGAAACAACAACTGCCGCTTGAAATGTTTGTTTACGAAAACATTTCTCCGGCAGATTTTTGCTTTAAATTGCTTTAAATACTACTACTACTTTAAATACTATAAAGCTACCAACATGTTATGTACATATCTTCTGCATACATCTGTCAATCACTGCCAGAACAACAGGTTTTTTCTGTTTTTACTATTCTGCCAGTATAGCCTTAATTCAGCTGCATGCACATGGCTAACATGTGCAGAGGATCATGCTTACAGGCCGACAGATCCTGGTCGCCAATTTTGAAAAAGACATTGATCTGCCAGGTTACCAGTGACCTGCTTAGTGTCAGGGTTAGGTTCAACCAACCAACTGAAGCTGTAAGGACCGAAATGACTGATTTGAACACCTTGTAGTTTCTAAATCTTTGCTTGTAGGCTGAAAAGCAACAGTAGTCCTCCACCCAAGTGGTTTACTGGTGATTTTCTGGAGGTTAAAAGGTCAGTAAGAGCGGAAAGGATTCTTTACATGTTCTCAGCTCTACTGAGACCAAAGGAAAACACCTGCAGTGTTACTGTTGGGTCAGCCAACTGAGTCAAACACTCCGTGTTTATGTATTTAAGGTGAGATAAGGGAAAGACGGAGCTGCGCTGCCAGTTAAACTGGTTTTAAATATTCAGAACAACAGACAAGTCACACACACTCTGAATGCTGCTGTACCTGTCTGCATGGTGACTACATTTACAAGTGTGTGCATGTGAGTGTGTGAGCAAGCAGCAGTGTACTCGCACACTGTGTGTAATCAACTTCTGAGAACAATGCGCCTCTTCTTCTTGAGGACTCTGAGGAAGAACCACCTGTCCTCAGACATCCTGGTGAACTTCTATCGCTGCACCATCGAGAGCATCCTGACCAACTGTATAACAGTCTGGTACGGGAATTGCTCCACCTCGGACCGGAAGGCGTTGCAGAGGGTCGTGAAAACTGCCCAGCGCATCGCCGGAGCACCACTTCCTGCCATAAAGGACATCTACAGGAAGCGGTGTCTGAAAAGGGCTGGGAAAATCATCAAAGACCCCAGTCACCCATCACATAGACTCTTCACCCTCCTGCCCTCTGGGAGGCGCTACAGGAGCCTCCGGACTAAGACCACCAGGTACCGGAACAGCTTCTTCCCCACAGCTGTCAGACTCCTGAACTCTGCCTCCTGACATCTGACCCACGTTAAACTCATGGACTGAACATACACACACCCACAACCACCTACACACACACACACAATAGACAACTGTACCCTCAAACACACAATAATAACATGGACTGAACCACCACTCACAACCACTAGCACTTTATATAGCCTCTGTAGAAATTATCCACATATCTCACTTATCTTAACTGCACTACTGTATAGTTCTGTGTAAATAATCATTCTGTACATACAATAATTTTTAATCCTACAACTGTTTATAACTTGCATAGTTCACATTTTTTATTTCATATTCTGTATAGTTTTTTTTTCATATTTATATCCTGTTCATAGCCTGTACATAGCTTGTACTCACTACAGCCTGTACATACTTATAGTTATAGAATATTCATAACATACTTCATACCGTGTACATTATAACATATCATAATAGACCCATTTCTGTAATATACTCACATATCTATATTATTGCTAATATATATTGTAATATATCTATATCATGGCTAAAGCACTTCTGGATGGATGCAAACTGCATTTTGTTGCCCTGTACCTGTGACATGTGCAATGACAATAAAGTTGAATTCTATTCTATTCTATTCTATTTAGAATGATTTGGGAGCCCATTCACTGAGGTAGTAAATACTGACTAACCTGAAATACAGCAAGCAGAAAACTTGCAGCAGAAAAAAGTAATCTGTTACCTGTTGACACGGGGCATTTGACTACTTGGAAACAGCACAACATAAATTTTACCTTCCTTATTATAACCTCAGGGTTATGGTTAGAATACAGCTAACTGGTAAAGATGTAGCATTAGCTCGTCTGTCAGGAAAGATCTGTTTTTGCCAAGTTTGAAGTCCAGATAGGTCAATAAATAAGTCCCAACTAGGAGATGAGATTTTACTAGCAATCTACTGTAATATGGAGTGTCTGTCAGTGTTAATGTCTGCTATTTCATCCTTAAAAACAAACAAACAAACAAACAAACAAAAACATACCTGATGTAAGTTTGGCTGACCTAAATTACTTTGTCATTTATTACAAAGTAGTTACTTTGTATTTACTTTTATTACTTTTATAGCGATTATAATTATTAATTATAATTTATTATAAAGTAATTATAATCACTTTACATTGAAGTGAAGAAATGCATTACTGTACTAAAGTCAGTAAAAGTCAGACAGCTTGCTAACAGCAAGCTAACCAAGAAACCAGAGTGATGCTAAAGCTGCGTGAATGCTGACCTCAGCCCAGGAGTCAGAGTAACAAGTAGTTTAACAAACTGCTAAGTACTGCATTACCTTTAAGAAAAATAATGAGTAATGTGTCACTTTTCCATGGCGAGTGGTCACAGAGGTCATCAGTCAAATTTAATTTAAACTGTGTGAGGCTTTAAATTTTTATAGACCCTTCCTGAACCTAGCGATCCCTCCAGGAGGAAAACATGCTTGGTTCTTGATCATTCCTGTTCTTACTTTCCTTTTAAGTTTATGCTAGAGCTCTTCCCAGTAATCCAGTCAGTCTTCCTGATATACATGTATACTTCCTGCATAGCGCTCCTCAGCTACATAATGTCTTTATATAGCTTAGCTTTCAAGCTTTCAAGCTATTTTCTCCTGTTTTTCCACGTTTCCTGGTGAATCCGTTTTGATTCCTGTTGGATTTTCCTGGCCTGTTTATGGACTTTCTGCCCTTTTACCCGACCTCAGCCTAGATTAAAGTTTTGAATTTTAAATTTCTGCTCTTCCTCCTGTGTGCAAATTCTGTGTCCTGTTTCCTTTTAAAGGGTTACAGATCATCCGTCACTCTTTAAACAGACTCAGATGTGAGATTTTGCAGCTTTCTGCTTTACCATTTAATCACTGGCATTTATTCAAGGTTTCTTTTTTAATTTTCTTAAGTCAAATTCTGCCGTCTTTCTCTTCCCTGCTGCTCCTGGAAGTGTTTTGTTTTTTGAGCACATCGTTTTCATATTAATAAGCATCGAATCTGCATGCATTTCCTACAGTCCTCTGCACATTCTGAACAAAAACATGATAAACCTCCACCCTGATAACCACACCAACCCTGTCTTCCCTCCTCCTCAGTCTTTATAAATCCAGAAGAAAAAACACTTCTGGTCCCATGCCATCCGTGCAATAAAGGAAACACTTAAGCTGCCTACGTTTCCCACAGTCCTCAGCTGCAGGCAGGCAGAAAGGACTGCAATTTGCCTGTCTAATTATCAGGCTATTTAAAGTAGTGTGAGTGTGTGTGTATGTGGAGGGGGGGTGGACACAAGGCAGTATTATACAGCACATTCACAGTATATAAGCGCACATCACAAACGCTCTGAGCTTCACACGAACATGAATATAGAAACACACACACACGCACACACACACACACACACACACACACACACACACACACACACACACATGCAGAGTATCTCCCAGCAGCTACAATAAAGCTGTCAGAGTCTGTAGCAGCTCGGGGAAGAGAGGAGAAAAAGAGCGGATTGAGAGATAAATGGAGAGCAGACAAAGGGAGAGCTGAATAATTCATGGAGTTTTTTTTTTCTCTGAAGGAGCTCTCCTTTGTCATCATCTCCTCTCCCTCACTCTGAATATCTTTACCACACATGCAGCGCCAAGCTAGGAGGGGATGTTCTCAAACTTTTAAAACATTTTTTTTATCCCAAACCTTGATAACAGCCACAGTTTCTATTGACGCTGATAGGCGGCTCTTTGTACTGCGTGTTCTATGGGCTTACATGGCATGCTGTGTATATCACGGTTTTCTTTATCTTCCTTATTAAATAAAGAAGCTGGAAAATGGGATTACTGCCGTATTCGCTTTATTAGTTTACTCTAACCCATAAAAACTTTTATGACATTTACACAAAGCATCAAAAGGGAAAAAATTAAGGGAAAACTTTGACAACATCAGATCTCAATGGGGAGAAAAAGCATGCTGTATGTCCATACTGATATGGACAAGGTAATGTGTTAGGAATGAAAGGATGCAGCATTGTTTGATGGAAATCAAAATTATCAGCTTACAGAGGGCTGAGTTCAAAATGTCTGTGGCCGCCGAAACAAACATTACTGTTTTGGGGGTTGTCTCATTGTTGGCCCTCTAGTGCCTGCCCATCCATCCATCCATCCATCCATCCATCCATCCATCCAGTAGCGGTTTTAGATACGGGCGACACGGGCGGTTGCCCGGGGCGGCATCGTGGTGGGGGGGCGGCATCACGGGCATCGGCAAAAAAAATAAATAAAAAAATGCTCGTACTCATGCTGCCCCGACATCATGCCAGCGCATATTAGGGATGGCATAGGCACCGATCGGTTTTCTATCGCCCATTTGCTGGGAGTAAGGGCGCCCTCCGTTTGCGAGGTGCGCCTGCTGCTTGTGGCACAGGGGAGAGAGGGCGGGCGGCGGGGATTCTCTGGCTGGCTGGAGCAGCATCTAATAACCAACTCGCAAAATAAAACAAAATAAAAACAAACCAACAAACACGAAAACACCAGACATTATGATACAGACTTATAATTTGCACCGATGTTTTTCTATATTTCCCTCGGGATGAATAAAGCATAATCAATCAATCAATCAATACACGAAAAGTGAGCGCGAGAGCCCTCGGTGCGCCTGCTCGCTGCTGAAGTCAAAGTAAACTTTATTGTCATCTCCGCTACATACAGTCCAGTATATAGAGAGACGAGACGACGAGGCTCCAGTTACAGCAGTGCAAATAAACGAACAATAAATATTTAAGAGTAAGAAAATAAATATACACTTTAGGACTCGGGGTAAAGGGATCAATAACAATTTAAAATGTATATTTTATATTTTGTTGATTTAAAGTCTCACACAAACTTTTTAAAGTTTAAAAAGAGAAAAGAAGAGGAGTGTAGCGACTTCCACAGTCGCTAGAGGCCGGGATTGAGCCTGCCTATTTGCCTGACGCTGTCAACTTTAGGCAATAATGCGAGAGGTGGAATTGCTTGCTTGTTTATTAAAAGTGCTTGAAAAGTTTACAGAGCAATGTGATCGGCTCGCGATTCAAACTCTTAAAACATCACAGCTCTAACGCAACAAGGGGAAACTCGTTGGCTGCGGTCAACAAAAACCACGGCTACCCAGCCCTGCTCTCTGTCAAAATCAAACCAGTGAATGACAGACTGACAACGCCCTCTTAATGTCACCGCTAGCACCCACGTGACTCCTGTTACACATCACCATAGCAACCAAACAAACGAAAACCCAGTGATCATTAAAATTCAATATTTAATTATGGCTCCTACAAGGAGAAACGAGCAAAAGATACAGGTAAGGAGATGTGTCATTGGATAAAGGCAGGTCATGTATCCTAAAACTTTCAGAATACTTTCTTAATTATGTGGGTTACAGCTCCTCCAAGAAGAAATGGTAAAAATAGTTACAGTAACAGACTAAACTCCAAACAATATATACAATAATATAATATTAATATAATAGTAATTAGTCAGTGTCAATTGTTGATTTGTCCTGTTCTCATTGTATGACGAATTATGATGTCTGTTTAGTAGCCGTTTGCATACTATATTTTCTCTGTCTTCATATGTGTGTGTGTGTGGGGGGCGCCAGAGGGAGTGTTCGCCCAGGGCGCCAAATAGGCTAGGACCGCCACTGCATCCATCCATCAGGCTGCTGGAGACTTGGACAAGTAGCCAATCTGTCTGGCACGTGTTGTTAATTTTATTAACATCAAAGCAGCTGAAATTGATTAAAAAACCCTTCTGCTGCTTAACTGACCAGATCAATATCCCAGAAATGTAACTGACTTGATGCTATAATCTGATTCAAAAATATTCCTTTGCTTGTTTTTGGAGATGTGAATGAATAATAAGAAATCTACAATAATCATGTAATCACATCGGCCATTTTACCAGAAAAAAGCTGATTAATTTTAGAATTTTATCTTTGAGAATTTGCTGATTTTCCTCATTTTACTGTGACCAAAATGTGGGATTTAGTTTGTCATCCAATTAATCATCTCTCCACCCTTTCATGGGTGAGTAATTTTAATCAGAAGTGCTTTTCGGTGAAACAGCACATGAGATCCGGTTGTCACACACCTTTATGACATCTCACAGTTACTGTAAGTTTTCTAATGGGACAAACGCAGCTACACCCAATTCCTGTCATGATTGTTCAGCTATGAGGAGGAGAGAAAGCATTCAGGATAATGATTTCTGTGTATGTTACTGCCTTTCAGGAAAGTCTTTGTCACAATTATTAATGCTTTTAATGGTATTTATCCCCTGGCTCTATGAAGGCTCAGACAAGGCTAGACAAACTTCACTTCAGTCAGGACTTCTACAACATTTTATTTCTTCACTCATTTGTATTTGGTATTTGGTCAGATTGCTCTGAGCAGCAGCATGAGCACGAACTTGAACAGCCACCAGTAACTGCACATATCACACTGATTAAATCAGATGTGGCATAAATGGAGAGGCTGGGGAGAGGTGGGTTGCACAATGGCTTGCAGATTCACAGCAACTATAGACAGGCTAAAGCAGTTTCAATTACCCCATAGCACCTCCCTTAACCTGCACAGCCTGCCCAGCGGCATGTGTCGTCAGGCCAAGGGAGCAAAGTTTCTTCAAATGTTTCTAATTTGAACACATATAGGTCACAGTTCAGTATTTGTACAGTCATAAATTATTTTTTGCAATTATTTGGTTATTTTTATAGTACAAGTAACAGTATTCTCAAATCACTTTAGGTAAGACCCTACAATATAAAGAAAAAACCCAACAATCAGCAGCACTCAGTGAAACTGGGGAAAAAGAACACTTTCAATAAGAAGAGCTCTCAGATTTCCTCAGATTTCCTCATTCTATGTTTGTCTTTTTAAACTTTTGTCATATGTATCTTTTTTTTTTTTGTTCGATTATTTTGCATCTCTCTCTCTCTCTCGCTCTCTCTCATATATATATATATATATATATATATATATATATATATATATATATATATATATATATATATATATATATATATATATATATATGTACATATATATATATATATATATATATATATATATATATACATATATGTATGAATAATCCTTATATAAACCTGTAAATTCACTGCAGCCATCACTTCATATTTCATTTTAGCCAGGGCATGTTTTTTTTTTTTTAGATGTTAATATCTGGTTTCTTGAACTTTAATCTGCCGCAAACTGCATCTTATCTACTCGGTTTCAAAAGCTCAAACACAAGACGACAGATATGGAACAATGAAGCTTTTATAACTCTGTGCATTTCTCGTCTCATTTTACAGATTTGGCATTTAAATGACCCTGTGCAGCTAATTCAGAAGCAGAAACATCTCCAGGAACTAATATTCTGACTCTGTGTGTGTGTGTGTGTGTGTGTGTGTGTGTGTGTGTGTGTGTGTGTGTGTGTGTGTGTGTGTGTGTGTGTGTGCGCGCGTGTTTTTAAAGAAAACTGACTGCTCTTATCAAACCACATCGGATTATGTCTAAATATAATTTTTCAGAGTGAAGAAAAGAATTTCTGTTGCTGCAAAAACTTCTGAACTCTTGTCTTCTTTTGAGATGCCAACACACACACACACACACACACATGCACACACACACACACACACACACACACATGCACACACACACACACTTTTCTCTTCTCTCTCTGCATGCTGCGCTGTGTGTGTAAATGTGTGTGTGTTTCATTTAGCTAAATAAAGCCGTGCACTGTTAGGCTCAGCATCTCTGCATTGCTTGCTCATTGTGCTGCTGGGAAAGCAACAGTAGCAGCCCTGCGGATGATGCACCATGTCAGCAAACACATAACAATGGATTGTCTGCTCCCCCCCCACACACACACACAATCACAGTGGATGTTTTGGGAGTGACTCCCGGCTGTCACTAGTGTAAAACACTAAGCCTGTTTGCAGTATGCAGCTCAGTACAAACAACACACACACACACAAAAAGTTTGCAGGCATAAAAACCAAATATCAAAACATCCTGTTTTATACATTTTCCTGGAGTGCAACAGAGAAAAAATTTGGTTATTCAAATGTGGTCAGTGCTGCGGGGCAGTAGCTTTAAACAGAGAAGGGCATTGCTTTGGTGGGTTTAGCCAGATAAAAATTTATGTTTTTACTTCCAGTCGTATAGTTGCACACACTCAATATGTCTGCCTCTACTGAAAATAAGTACCTGTAGTTCAGAATGGCAAATACAAGTTAAGGAAGAGCACACCAAACCTCTGTAGTAGTATTTGATTTAAAGGGAATAATTTATTTATTTAAAAAAAAAATATATTTAACTTTTTGTCGTGCAGTAAAAACAAGTGCAAAGTGTAGGACTATGTTATCTGCCCTGTTGAAACCCATTTTAATATAATTATGTTCAGTATACTTTCATTTTTATCCACATGTGGATATGGTACATATGAAGCATTTCACTGTTTAGTAAGAATTCATTTAATGTTTAGCAATTTTTGATAAGTTTGTTTTGTTTAAAAAAATATACTTATTCAAAAACATTGTGTGTGTATTCAAATTGTTATATCTTTAAATGATTATAACCGGTTACCATAGTGTACATAACAAAGTCGTAATAAAGTGATGTGATATTTAGACTCATATAGTGTTCCATACACGCCTGCATGTTACAACACAAACAATGGCAGTGAGAAACAGTCTTTGACCTTCACATCAGTCCATAAACCTTGAAGAAGTTTAAGTCTATATTTTGACAACACCCACCACACTTGTAGGAATCATAGTTTCCAAGTTATACGACTTTTTGTTGTTGTTTTTTTTGACTGATTAATCTTTAAGTTGACCTTGAAGATTTTGGTGGATGAATGCCAAATTTTCATAGATGAACATGACCACCACCAGAACACCATTTTACACTCCTACAAAGTTTTATAAGAATTAATGCAAAACTTTGAGGTAATGTGCTCACAGACAGAGTGATGACATGTGTGCATATATGAGTGAATGATGCATCTGTGAATGCAAATGATTGCATCACTTCCCAGCACTGGATGCTTGATTTGCGTGTTGCAATATTTTCCTGACAGGTGTTCTCCCTTTCAAAGTAAAGCCTAAAAATATCCAAATACTGAATGGATTGGTCAGACTCCCTCTGTGAGCTGACCAATCCCGTCTGTTCTTGGACTTTAAACTGAAACCAAGATTAAAGCCAGACAGAAGCTGAATCTGAGATGTCATTTTAGAAAAAAAAAGTTTTCCAGCAGTTTCTGAGGTATTGTGTTCAGCTGACATGAAGCGACTGATATGAATAATGTCATCGAGCTTTCCATTTTAAAACAAAAATAAGGGCGGGTAACTTGATGCCTGGTTGCTTGAAACTACAAACTCTGCATAAAACATGGATTTAGCCAAATGACATCACTCATTTGTTAGCGAAGTGCTGTTTTACTCTAAATGGGACAATGATATTAGAAAAAATAACATTACATTGTAATAGATAAGATTTAAAAGTGGAAATGGGAACCATAAATCCACCAGGAAGCTGTTTACTGAGGTCATAAATCAGCAAAGAAAAAGACTATTTTCTCATAGACTTCTATACAACAGGACTTGCCCCCTGCTGACCATTAAAAATAATACAGGTTCCATATGTGTTGGTTTCACTTGTGACTGTAGCTTTCAGTCAGGGGATGGTGTCATCAAGAGGTTTCCTGAGCCATGATGTCCGCCAGTTTACAGTAATGGCCTGCAGTGATGGCCAATCACAGCCTACCATTCTACAGCTCCTCCCACGAATTCAAAATGGTATACTAAATGTGTCAGTGTTGCTCCATAGCTCCTAAAAGCTTCATTAACATTAGTGTTTAGACACTTTACAGCTTGTTTCCACTGATCAAGTGGCCAAAATGCATTTTTTCATCTGTTAAATATTGTACTTTCTATGTGTATATATCGAGTATAATGTAACTCTGTAGGTTACCTTGCTATTAGATGGTATAGCACTCTTTGCTATAAACAAGTTAGGGAAGGTAGTGAAGGGCAGTTACTAAGCTAATTGGAATTAAAGGGAACGTTCTGCCTTAAGTGCTTTTATTACCTCCAGTGCTTTAATCCACATATAATTTTAAAATATTTGGTTTAAACATGTAGTCAGCAAATCTCTCTTTTTTAACTACCAAGACAAAAAATAACTTTTTAGAATACTACCATGGACTTTTTGGAAATCGTTTGTTTTCTGACTATATAAAGAAGATTAATTGGTTATTGTGTTTGATTAACTTCTCAGATAAAATGTTCAAAGGAACAGTACAAACACATATCTGTGTGTGATGGTTAAATCACAAGTTTCCTGCCAAAACACCAGCCAGACAAGATTAGCTCATCTTTGGTTAAGCTGCAGAAAATACCGACACCGCGAGTGATGGCTATACCCAGCCTTGTCACCGCGGCTGGCAGAGGTTGACACCTAAATAGGGGTGGGGGCTGAAAGCTAAAAGTGAAGCTGGCCACAGATACCAGCTGCTTAAAGGAAATGTCTGGAGTCACTCTGTGGTAATGAAGCCTGAAGCAGCTGCTGTGTGGTCAACAGAGGACTGATTCAAACCGATATGAGCATTTTCTTACCCGTGATTTTTTTTTTTTTTTTAAAGTGACAGTTTATTCCAAACACAATAATTTGCAAAAAAACCACAATAATGTGCAGAAGTTTGAATTTTGCAGAAGGATTTTGTCTACTTCACACGGGCTCAGAAGTGTATATAGAGTCTCAGATCTATACATACATCTCCATTAATGTCCCTTTGCAAGCTGCTGACACTTTGGCCATCAACGAGCTCCTCCTTGAGTTTCTTGGACTCCTAGGGTTCAGCTGTTGTATGATGTAGAAGCAAAATGATGGCAAAGAGAAACTACCAGTTGCAGTCAATCAACATGAAGATCAGTGATCACTAATAAGTTAATGGGCCTCAGACCTGTCAAGTTAAGTCACTGTAGAACTGCCTATTAAAACATTTAAGGGAGTGTGTGTCTGTACAATCATTCCTCCCTGGAAAAAGAACGGGCTAAAAGAAATCATTAAAAACCCAAATTTACCACGACATTCATGCCATGATGACTGTATATAAACTTCTCACCACAAACGCAGATATGCCGTTACAGTGGTGGAGGCTCATATTAAACATCAAATGCCAAATTTTCAGTTGAGGTCAGAGTAACCCCCATGAACTCAAAGCTCAGGCTTCAGACTGCTCTAACCACCATTTGTCATGGTTATGATGTAACTTGTATCTAGCATGCATGAACTTTACACTGACATTATTATTGATTATGCCTAGAAAGTATTGATTTAATAAAACTGGAGCAGAACGGATGTTTTTTTTTATTGTTTTGTTTTGTGGGTGGATTGTATAGAGGAGGAAGCAAAATGCAGGACACAAAGTCAGATGGTGCAGAACAAAAAGGGAATCATTTAGCGGCTGTTTACAAAGTGAAAAAGAAAAACTAAACAAGAACCACAAAAACAAAAGTCCAAACTGGCAGAAACACGAAGAGAACACCAACACACACAAACGGAGGAAGATGTGTTTGTGTGGCACAACCTTAACATAGCCAGGGCAATGGCGAGCTGTCATGGTTTTCCCCATTGTTCATATACAGCATCCGCCTTTCCTGCTCCGAGTGGCTGTGGCTCACCTG
Source organism: Oreochromis aureus (assembly GCF_013358895.1). Classification (NCBI taxonomy): domain Eukaryota; kingdom Metazoa; phylum Chordata; class Actinopteri; order Cichliformes; family Cichlidae; genus Oreochromis; species Oreochromis aureus. The sequence goes on along the minus strand of NC_052956.1, from coordinate 19,927,871 downwards.
TTTTCTATCCACAATCAGTTGAATATATAAACCTGGCTTCCATCACCACTCTTCAGATTGTTGACCTCATGTTGCTCAGGCCTCTAGTTACAGAAGGCAGCCTTTTACCTGCCTGCCTGACCCACTCTGGCCCCGCCTGCTGAAAACATTCTAGTACTGGAAAGTCTAGCTGCTTACCCTGGTAGCCTTTTACCTGAAGTACCTGTGTATCTTGGCTCTGAAATAAAGACTTACCAGAAAGACTGCCTACCGGGTCCAAATCCCTGTTGCAGTTGCTCTTCAAAGTAAAACAGAAAATACAGACAAAGGGAGACAAGACATGAGCACAAAAATGAGACAGGAGCGAGGACTGATAGAAAAACATCGCCAACTAAAGGGAAACACAAATCAAGAACTCAAAACTAACTGAAGGACAGTAACAGGAATTCAAAATTCTATAAAAACCAGAAGACCCATAACACAATAAAAGATCAGCATACCAGGCTAATAATGAAAACAGGCTCACTAATGTCACAAGAACTCAAGCTGAGTATTAGAATAATTAAGAAATCAAATCAGGGATCCAAAACTTCAAACATAACCCAAGAAACATAAATGCAAACTCTCAGAAACCTTAACAAAAAGCAGTTTTCCTCTGGCACAAACAGTCACCAGCTGGTTACATGGGTAAAAATCATTCCAAATGAATACGCGCCTCAGGCTGGTATTCATTCATTCATTTCATCAGAACATGTAACATCCTTTCATCTTCCTCATATCTCTTTGATACCCATTTGATCAGCTCCCTGAAGACAACCATACATCACTTGCTTTCAATTCTTTAGGCCTCATTTAGATTTTGTAGATTCTACGATATAGTAGCCAATGTTGTTGCTGGCATTTATGCTTGTACTGGATGCATAAACACTGAATGTGTTAATTCCTGTGTTGCCATGTCCTGGTGTTTCAGGGCGTTTTCACACTTTTAGTTTGTTTACTGTGATGAAAATCAGTCGAGGAGTTGTGAACTTGTAGCTTTTCCCTGTGATTTGGTTTCTTCTCACACAGAGAAAAATCCAAGTGCGCCAAAATGCGTCACTAAAAAACCACATGAGACCGTTCAGTCCGCTCATTGGCCAGATGTGTCTGGGGTGAGAGCAACAAAAGTAAGCAAAGGAAGAAGATGTTGTGTTCTGGACTATCGGCGAACATGGAGAATTTACATTCATTTCACAGCTAGTTGCTACCCCTTTACACATCTATAGTACCTTCCTGCATTTCAGAATATAAAGCATACATGGCTACAGGAGGTTTTTTAGTCCAGACTTGATATGTGCACGCAGTAGTTGGTTGGGATGGAGGTTCAGACCTGCACAAAAGAACTGCAGCACAGAGGAAAACAAATCAAGTTTGAGTTAAATCACAGCCAGCAAAAACCTGGTTCCCAAATCTTGTTGTAGTCATTTTTTTCTGTTTTCATATAATGAAAGGATAGTTTATATTCTCTCCCTGTTAAATTAGAAAACGTCAGTGAAAAAGTAGCCTGACATGAAGAAACTGATGGTACTAAACAGGCCAATCACAGCAGTTGCAGGCGTGAATCTAATGTGCAGTTGAAATCCAAGTTAATCCAAGTAATTCTGTATTTCCAGGTAATGCTGTCTTTAGGTTTGATTTAATTTCACAATATTTTTTATGTTCTTTACAAAAACTCATTAATTAAACAGATTTTGTGCCTCAGGCTCATGAGGCGACTCCCAGAACTTTCCCACAGACCATCAGCTCTGTGCAAACAATCCAAAATGACTGTAACGTCTGAACAAATTACCTTACACAGTGTTTTATCGACACCATCTCTTTTTGGACATGACATGCTGTGTGCAACTGTTATTTTTGTGATAATAATCTCTGCTCACTTTGCTCTTAGTGTGCTCTTTGCTGCTCCAAATGGAGCTGTGTTGCTGTGATAGGAAGGAAATTGACGCCTAAGCTGTCTGTTCCTCTGTTGCTTCCCTTCCCTCCACCTCTCCATATGATAACCTTTCACCTTTGCATTCACCTTTGATCTCTCCTTACTGCTTCCTTTTAAAATCACATACCATGTCTGCTCACTTTCAGCCTGTCCTGCAGTTGCCCTTACAAAGTATGTGCATGCAGTATGCCTAAAGGTGGGACTTATTACTTGGCTGTAAAACTGCACCTTGAATTTTTAACCCTTTTGGTTATATATCCGTCACAGTCTGTGGAGCTTCCTGGCATTCCCAACTTAACTTTGAGTTGCGATACAGTGAAATATCCTCTCATTTTTCTGGCATACTAAATAGTACGAATATTGGATCACATTCATGACAGACTGTAAACAAATTCATTTATGCTGGCAGCATTGAGTCCGGCACACCCAACTGTGTGCAACAGAGGAAATCAGAAGCTGCTCCTACTGTAGCCCACACAGTTACAGACCAAAAACTGTCTTTTGTGTCTTTGGATTTTTCTCGCCGTCCAGTCAAGGTGTGTTTAAACCTTTGGGTCCTGATTTACAAGAAATAAAACAAAACTGAAGCAGGAGAAGATACCAAAATGGTGGAAAACATCCTGTCTGGTTTCTGTACCCAGTTTAATAAGTACCGACCAGCTGCCCTCACATCACATGCGATGAAGGTGTGTAACTCATCAGGAAAGTTTTTAGTGATTCAGAGCCATTTTCACATACACAACAAACACAAATCCCTGCTATCAACATGGGAGGAGACACAAAGCCCTTTGGGGTTGTATCACGATGGGCATCTGTTCTAAAAAGATGTTACCCTACTCGACGACTTTAAGTATTAACTGGAATGACTATCCGGCCATCAGGTCTCCAGCTGTCCATTATCTGTGTCTGGAACAGGTAGGCGTCACCTTCCTGGTACCCATTAAAACGAACACGTTTAATGCATTTTTGCTTCGATGGAAGCTTTTTTTTGCCACTGAATTTTTTCATTTTTATTTATCTTCCTATTGATTTTTCAGGCAGCGTTAAACAGATATTTCGAATTCCAATTTTTCGGGTTATTATCTCACAATTTAGGCTTACTGAGAAGTTTGAGTCAGTAAGTTGAAATTTTGAGATGGCTAACCTTAAATTCAGACTTATGGATGGCATTTTGTTGTCAGTAGCAGAAACAAGCTTTCATAGGCTTCACCTTTCAGACCCCGGAGTTTCATCTTTCATAGCTTCTCTGAACAATCTCAGTCACTTGACTTTCTTGAGCTTCCAACACGGTGTTGTTACTATTAGACCTCATCATGAGAAATATGTAATTATCGTGCATAGCACAAATTAAATAAGAATATATATTTATTACATGATTTAAAATCTACATTTCATTGTTTTGCTTGCAGCTTCTTTTCTTCTCGAAATAAGAACGTTGACACTTGTGTGGTTCAGTAAAAGACTGTACAGATAATCACTTATTTAAAATTTGCTTTGTCACAGTTATTCATTTCTTACTTTGCGCGGTGACAGTAAAGGCTTCCATTCATTTGCTGGGAACCTCAGCCGGCTGCCGGATTTCACCCCTGGAGCACGTCTCATTTAGAGAATATAAACTAAGGCTGGGATGACATTTGTTGAACAGGTAAGATACCTGCTGCTGAGTTTAGCCATAGACTGATTAGGTATTATTTGTTGTTGGAGCCATTGTCATTTCTCAGCCATGACTGGTATGCACAGTGATGAGCAGCCAGTAGATGAACGTTGCTTGGGTGAATTTTTTGCATGACTAAAATGACAGCTGGCTGCTCATTTGATTCAGGCTGTGTGCTTTCCTTTTAGACAGGTTTTGCAAATCCCTAAACATTCCTGAGGATGCAGCTGCTAGACTAAAAATCTAAAACTAACTTATTTAGTAAGAACAGGAAGATAGTCTGGAGAGGTGGGAAGTACGCTCTGAAGAGAAGAATGAAAGTGTGTGTGATGAGAAAGAGACAGGAGAAACAGTAAAGTTACAAGGAGAAGAAGTAGTGAAGGTGGATCAGTTTAAATACCTTGAGTCAGCCATCCAAAGCAATGGATAGTGCACAAGAGCGGTGAAGAAGAGGGCCCAGGCAGGGTGGAGAAAGTGGAGTATCAGGGTTGATTTGAGCAAAATATTAGAAATATTAGATATTAGATGAAGCCCTAAATGAAGGAAAATGGAAGAAAAATAAAGTTGGTCTTTAATAAAGCTCAAAAACAGACAAGTCCAAAGATTACACAGACCAGCAACACAGGGAGGCCACTGAGAATAACCGATAGGATACCAAAAGGAGACCAACAAGACACAGGTGAAGACAATCAGGACACAAAAGAAGACAAACCTTTCAAAGTAAAACAGGAAATAGCAGATGGACACAGACATGAATGCTGACACACAGAGAAGCAAGAAGAAAGGAAGAGTCACGGTAAACATGAAGTCAGAGACAAGGAAACACATGATAGGGAAACACTGAGGGAACTTAACCTGCTACTAATCGAAACCGCGGCATGAACCAAAACTTATACCCATCACTAGAATAACAAGATGGTAAAAACAGAAATATAAAGCACATGGCAGGAAAACTGCTGTTCTCTAATGTTCTCAAGAAAGTAAATTTCTCGTCCAGTGTTCCACATTTTTTAGTAAAACTGCTTCACTGTGACTCTGAATATAACTAGCTGCTGCTTACACACAGCATCTTTGTCTTTGTGATTATCTCAGTGTCTGTGGTATTTAGAGCTTAGACCAAAATATGCTTAATATTCAGATTAAAAATCAGATGTGGTCCGTTCTTCATGCTCCACCCATTAGTATGAGTCATGTGATGAAATTTATTGGCTTTTAGATCATCTGTTATTTGTCGAGTTGTTTTGGTTTCAGAGACTGTCCCGCACTCAGCAGAGGGAAATTTCTATTTATCATTAAAGTAGTCAGATCTACAGATATGAAGCCTGTCGGCATCTTCAATCCAGGAAGATCCAGTATCGTTCCCAGTCTTTAAAAACTCATATCTCGCCGACCGCAGCCTGGTTCACACACAGGTCTGAGATTCCTGGGGGATTTGGTGGAGAGAGCCTGAGGATTGAGTGAGAAAAGAAAGTCTGGGAGAGGGAGAAAGTGTGTTTATGTGTATGTGTGAGAAACAAAGTATGAGAGAGCTTTTTTCCCATGACTCTGTAGCAGTCAGACAGGTAGGGGTCTGGGATTAGAGAGTGTGGCCCCGCTCAGTCGTGAATAATGAATTCTCCCTTCACAGCTCTCACTGGCCTGTTTGAAGCATTAGTCTTACTTTAATACAGAGACATCAAAGGGCCTAAAAAACTCACATTATCTTCTCCTCATTCTTTAAACTCCACGCTTAATATTTAGTAATCTGTAGCATTTCTATAAATAAACTTAACATAGAGTATATCTACTTGGCTGTTTTAAACACCTACAGTCCAGTTATTCAGAATAAATCAACACAAAGATTCCCGGGAAAACATTTTTACAGGGTGATTGACAGCTGAACACTTTATGCAGGCAGTGTATTAAAAAATAAACAGATTAGAGGTGACTGTGTGCGATCTGGAGCGCTTTCAGAAGCTTTATTCAAACAGCAGCATGGAGAAGAACTTTAAAAGAGACTTATTCCGGCTCATTTCCAGCTCCAGTTTTTAAAAATATCTACTCAACAAGAGTAACTTTGCATGATTTATAGTTAAAAATAATCCTTCGTTTTATAATAGTGCATCGACTTATTTCGTCCCCTTACTGAAATAAGCTGTTTTAGCCCCTCCTCCTTTAAGCCAACTTCCTTCTGATTCGCTGCCCCTCGCAAACCGGACTGAGCAGCAGCTTCTTACGCCCGTCTGATATGACAATGTTGGTGAAATCTGCACTCAGTGACATCAGACGGACCAGAGGTCAGAACAAAAAGTCTAACAGGATGTTAATCAGTCTGAAGTCTGAGCTTTGGTCTCACAGGGATTACCTGCACATACTCTGAGCTCATTATTGGAAACTTTGGCTATTTATAATGTGAAAATCCACCACTGTTATGGGAAAAGCTGCAGTTGGATTGGGCCTGTTCACCTGAAGGCTCACCTAAAGGATGGAGGAATGCGGCCATATGGCCTTAATATGTCCACAAATCACATGTAAAGTGGTTAGATCTGGTTAGATCACTGGTGGTAAACTTAGCATTTAATGCTTGCCGTCCTCTGCAACTCCTGTTCTCTCTGCAGTGGTAGAAGAATCTTCAGGTGTTGCCTGGACTTTACTGTTAATAAACTATGCTTCTAAAAAGCTCTGGTGTCTGTCTCCACATTTTTGTTGCGGGTTGTAAAAGCGTGTTTGTGATGATCATTAGTTAGTGATTTAGTGACTTTCTGCAGCACTGCTTTCCTTTTTTGTGTAGTAAAAGTGTTGCCTTTCAGTGTTTTTATGTTCTCTGTGAATTTCTATCACCTGCTTTTCCGTCTCTGGTTGGGGTAGATTGTGCACAGTTGGTCTATTTTGCATAGAAGAGACCTCAAATGTCCCCTCTCATGTGACACAAAGCCTGAAGCAGAAAACCGGAGTTAACAAATAAAGCTGATAAGATTTTAGGCACAATTAAAATAGCTGCAAATCTCTCATTGTCCCTGATTTTGATCTTTGTTTCCTGATTCTGTTTTATTAATTTGAATTTTGAATAATTGGTTTTATTTTTTCTTATGGGGTCACTGGTCTCTAGTTCCCTGATTATTTTCCAGGGGTGCATTTAGCTGCTTATGTTTTCTGGGGTTTGGTTCTTGTATTTGTAGGTTTAATAATCTGAAACATTAGTTCTTATATCTGAGCTCTAGTTGCTGTTTATTTCTGGTTCCTGTCTTGAGTTCCTTACATTCCAAAGTGAGTTTGATCCTTTGGTTTCTCTTTTACTTTATTCCAGTTCCAGTGATGAATTGTAGTTTTTTGCTTCCTCATATTTCTTATTCTGTTTTGAGTTCATTAACGTAGCCTATCACTTTGACAATGATATATTAAAGGAGACATATTGTGGTTATGCAGGTTGTGCAAGCTTGTTGGTTTAGATTGATTCTAGTTCACTAATATATGCAAAGTGAAACTAATACGGCCCACTGTGCATGCCCCTGGAATTCAAACGTGATTTTGTATGTGCACTAGTTTTTTGTTTGTTTTTTTTGCTCTGGGTAAAATTATTTCTACACAAAGTCGGTGAATGAGGCCCAGTGGAGATGTTTGGTGAAAATGCAAATATCAACACAAACACCTTGCACCAGCTGTCAGCACGGTGGTGGAGGGTTCATGATTTAGGCTCGTTTTGGAGACACAGGATCTGTGCACCTCGCAGCTGAGTCAGCTGCAAACTCCTCTGTATACCAAAGTATTCTAGAGTCAGATCTGAGAACATCTGACTGTAGAATCTCAGATGTCTGACAGGTAAAGCTTGGCCCACCCTGGGTCATGCAACAATGATCCCAAGCACATCAACAAATCTACAACAGAATAACTGAAAAGAAAAGAATCCAGATGTTGCAGAGGCACAGTCACAAACTCAACCTGATGTAAAGAGAGCTGTGCATAAACAAAAGCCTGCAAACCTCATTGGTCTGAAGCGATGCTAAAGTCATACAGAAAACAGTTACTTCATGTTATTGCTACTAAAGGTGGTACTACAAACTACTGAATCATGGGATGCACCTAATTTTTAACAGGACTGTACATTGCAGTTAATGTGATGTGTGGTATGTGACTTATTACAGTCATCTACCTAAAGATCCTTTAAAATAATGTGTCCTTTTAGTGTCTGGTGGGAGGTTAAGGTTGTTTAGTTTCCTTCAAGGACGTCAGATGCCAGAGTGAGATGGTCTGAATCCTGATTCTGGGCCTCGGGCTGTATCGTTCCCAAATGTGTTCAGTTCTTCATTTTGTGTATAACAGAGTCCTCTAGTGGCTTACACCTCACTCTCTCATACACACAGTTGGAAAGAACAGTACTATTAAAGTGCTGTAAGCTGGTCTGCTCACAGAGCTTTCAGCTCATATCTGGAGTGCAGACATACCTGTGTGTCTGCCTCTCTAATCCCTATTACCTACCTCCAGACCGAGAAATATGTGCATGTACATGCATTAGTCATGCTGTGGGTGACATAAATTTGTTTATAGGTTCACACTGTGGCTACTTGAGAGCTAAGAACTTTGGCGATTACATTTTAGGCTGAAGCTGGTTTCAAAGTTAAGTTTAGGTTGTCATGGGTAGGTTTTGATAAAGTTTCCAGGAAATGACTTCAAGTCAATCTAACGTCCTCTAAAGTGAAGGAAACACTATACAGTCTGTTTAACCCTGTGAAGTCTAAGAACCTTAATCAGGTTTCTCTTTGAAATACTGCCACAAACTGAGTCTCTGGAGAGTTTTTGGAGGAGTGAAACAATTACAGCAAACTAAAAGTACTTTCAGAACTTGCTAAAAAAAAATCCCATGGTTTCATTCACCCTTTTCTGTCTCTATATAAAAGCAAATTTGAATAATTTCCTTTCTTATTGTCAGCAGCATGAAGAGAATCCAGTTTCTGTCAGCCAGTCTCAGCTGAACCAGTTAAAACTTTCTGTACCAGTGACTATTTCCCTCTGAATCATAATCCATAACTTCTTATCATTGAGCAAAAAATTTATAGTGTTCTTCTTTTATACACAGTATAAAGGGTTGGGTCAGATCTCACAATCAATAATGTTCTACAGAGCCCGTGTTCATCAGCAGTCTGCTCTCTGTTGCATGACTTTGTGCTTTAGTCATTTAAAAAGAATGTCAAATACAAACATGGTGGTATGTAAATTGTGTCTTTAAACTGTGTTTGCCCTTTTCTTTTTCCACATTGTATCAGTGCATGCACGCTTTTCCCTCTTAATTCTTCTCTCATTAGAGGTACACAACAAAAGGAGTTAGCGTTTCATTCTGTTTTGCTCAGTTAAAAGTTATTGGTGCGTTTTTGGATTTCAATCAGTTGCTGTTTCTCTTACAGAAACACCCATTGCCTGAGGTGATTCTACTAAAATATTTTGATTGATATTAAAGGGGAATTCAGATGTACCATTAATGAGAAGCAGGCTCAGCCTGTGATAACTGAGAAAAGTTAATTTTGGCATTAGTTCTGAGGACTTTTCAGGGCGTTGTTGAGCATGAGGGCATTTATCAGGGGAGACGATCTAATGCTGAGGTCGTGTCACATGGCGTGGATAATAAAGTTGGCTAGGAAAGGATTCTCATGTTTCTACCAGATGAGTCAAGATAACATACACAGACAGTTTACATCGACATCCCTTAAATCTGGCTTCAATAACCTCAAATGAGGTGAAGCTTTTATGTTTGCTTTTCCAGTGTTTTAGGCACCAAGTCAGAGATGTTGGATTTCAAGTTGAAGCTAAAACTCTGGATGATAATGTTGACACTATTTACAGGTTATAAAATATGTAATGTCCATTAGCAGCCAGGAGCTTAGCTCAGCAAAGAGGAAATTTTCCTTTTTAAATTTATATAAATAACCAAGACTTCCTCATTCTGGTCTAAATATGTAAATAAAGATCAGTCATAGATTTGTACATGAAACATTTGTACATGCAGATTTGTGTGTATCTGCTGTAAATGAGGCCTAATATAATTTTTCCTGCGAAAACAAAAGTTGGTGATTAATGAGATTCAAAAGTGCTTTTTTTTTAAAAAAAATATTTGAACTAACTGGCAATAATCATACAGTGCAATGCTACCACGGGTTACTAGGTGTTAAGTGCAAAAATAAAAATATTTTGAATGTAATTACATAATTAAAGCGTTAGGCTTCAAATAGATGTATTTCTTGGCATTGCCCTGACTTGTTTGCAGAGGATCCTGCCGACTGGAAAGTCTCTTTTGTCGCATGTGCCTGCAGAAAAGAGGAGTTCCTTCTGCAGTTTTAGAAAACAGACAAAAAGAGAAAAAAAAAAAAAGAAAAAAGTAACGGAGTCTCATCAGTGAAGAGCCACTGTCACGGGAGCCTGGAGGCTACAGCAAGAACTTGGACCCAAAAGCAGATTCAAGCGCGGGAGACAGTGGTAAGGTTTCAATGAGTTTATTTTACAGGAACATTGAGAAAAAGTGGCAACACAAAGGAGGACTTCTTTGCAGCGGGTCTAAACTGTGGGCAGAGCGTGATTAGAAGGGATTGCAGAGGAAACGAGACTGAAGATGTGAAGCGTAAACAGCACTGGGAAGGTGGATGGCCAGGTGAGCTCCTCAGTGGAGAGTGAGAGAAATTATTCCAACCTTGTTTCCCAGTGATCCACAAGAGAAGGTGGCAGGAAGGAAGGCAGGTGGAGATAGTGAATGATGCAAACTAGAGTGGTGAAGCGTACGGCAACAAAGTGGAGAACTGTGTCCAGAAAATACTGAGCAGTAGTTGAGTGACGGAGAAAACGTGGCAACTAGAAGCAAAGAAAAGATCAGGTGAGTACGAGTCTTTCACAAAGACCATGAACCGCATCGGCCTGTCACCAACATGAGGTTAGTCGACGATCTGGCAAAAGAGAGATGAGGATGCTGATCTTAAATACCGGGAACAGGTCAGCTGAGCAGGTGGCATAAATGGGCGGATACCAGGGAACTGAGGGAGGACACAGGAAAAACACTGGCGCTCACCTGGACCATGACAGCTGCAGGGGCTAGTGGTAAAACTCTGATTAGAAAATACAAATAAAGTAATTCTTTAGAAGCGGATTAGTGGTTTTTAATTGTGTGTTCCTAAAACGCACCCAGAATACCTTTAAATATCACGAATCACAGAGTTTCAGAGGCAAATGCAGACACATGGATTAAGGCAAACTAACCCAAAAGTAAGGCCTTGTTGTGGCTGGTGAGTAAGTAAAAGTAACATTTATTTATATAGCACTATTCAGGACAAAAATAGGAAAAGGGAAATAAAAACAGGGGAACTGCAAAGAAACTAGACAAGCAGGGAGATGCAGTCAGAGAAGTGAACTTGGGACACTAAGAAACAAGAGAAATGATCACATAAGGAGAACTGAAACTAATTCAAACAAAACAACAAATAAATGCATGAAATGCAAAGATGCAGAGAAACACAAATAACCCAGGCGGTAAAAGTGAGTAAAAATGCGACGTAAGGATGAGGAGGGGGTGAGCGGGTGGGTGTGAGAGTCTGGATATGGAGACAACAACAGGGAGACAAACAAAGAACCAAATACACTCTGATATGTTTGAATGCCACAAAAATAACCACAAAATAAATTCCTTAGCACTTTGATCAGTAAACAGGTAAGACATTTTAGTCTTTAGAGCTAAAAATCTGCTTTTTATCACCTGAAATGCAGAACTAACAGATACTAAGCGGACCATGCTTTTATATCCAGCAGCTGGACCTCCAGGTTACAAACCAGGACACTCCCTCTGATTTTTAGCTATACCTTTAAACCTTTGGTGAAGTTGTTGAGACTTAAAACCTACCCTTTTAGTCAATATTATGCTTGGATTATAAAATTGGGATCCCCCTTCTTTTTTATATTTTTAATTAAGCGACTTAATTTTATTTATTCATTTTTTTCATTGGCTAAAATAGTTGTATTCCCTCTTATTGTTTTATCGCCGATTTGACTCATTTAACATATTCTGTTAAATATCCTATTGTTACACACACACACACACACACACACACACACACACACACACACACACACACACACACACACACACACACACACACACACACACACACTCATTTGATCCATTTTAATTCAAAAGTTTCATATCTAAAATATTTCCTCTAACCTGCATCAAAGGATGTGTAAAATGAACGTTGTCTGAGTTATCAAGCATTTACAAAGATTTAGGCTGATATGATGAATATTTATCTTAAAACTGTAGTGAAGTACAGGTTGTAAGTAACCAATTAGACTCATAGGTTACCATGTATCTACAGACACTAGTTCGAAGTGCTTTAAAAAGACTCAGTAAAACTGTATTTTTTGCATTACGCTCTATTAAAGCATGCTTTCATCATCTAGACTTTTATCATCTGTCATCTAAGTTGGTTCAGATATGACAGCAGGGGTGCATATGAGCAGAAATCAATGTTAATTTATTGCATATTGGAAAAGGCTTCACTGGGTTCACTTTAGCATTTGCAGAGAGATTGTCTTTGTTTTTATCTGCGTGGCTGAGACTCTGCTCTGATCTTCTTAAATCTTTCCCTTTGCAACCACGATTGTAATAAAGAAAACTAAACCTGACATTAACACAAGCGGACCATGTAAGTTTGAGTAGACTGAAACTAAACTGATGTGAAAACGACAAAACTCGAACCTGCTCTGTGCGCATCTGTGTGTGTTTGTCGCCATCTAGTGGTTGAATTTACCACCAACAATTTCACTCCTTTACGTCGCCTAGAAAACTATTCTGGACAAGTCACGAATGACGTGTTTTATTTAGTTAGCTTTTAATCAACAGCCAAATTGGATGGATAATTTAGAGTTTCTGAGTGGTGCATGCTTCAGGAAAGAAGGAAAAATGTGTCCATTCAGCTGCTCTGCTCCTCGACTCTGGAGTTCCCTACCTCCTGATTTAAGAAATATCACTTCTTTCTCTCTCTTTAAGTCCCAACTCAAAACTCACTTGTTCAAAATAGCTTTTCCCACATAACCTCTCCACTCTAAATTTGTTTTATGTCTCATGCTTTTATGATTGTGTAAACTACTTGCTTTTATGTTGTTTTTATTATTCTGTTGTGTACAGTGTCCTTGAGTGTTCTGAAAGGCGCTTTCAAATAAAATGTATTATTATTATTATTATTTATTATTATTATTATTATTATTATTATTATTATTATTATTATTATTAAGACCTGGAGAGAAACCCAGCAACATGGGACATGCAAACTTCCTCCTGTGAAGTCAGATCCACTGCTCTGCTTATTTTACAACCCTGCTGCTGAAAAGCTGGAAAGCCTGCTCAAAACACTTCACATAGAGTCCTGAAGATGCGCGATTTAAAGAGCTGCTGCAGTCGATGAGCAGCTTTGATTACGTCTTTGAGATTAAGCTGAAGCTCAGCTGCAGTTTATCAAACAGACTGTCCAGCAGTGGTGACTAATCATCACCAGCTCCCTCAAGTTAAACATATAAAACTGTTAAATAGGTATAGGTATAATAAAGTCAAGCTGACATACATTTTTATTGTTTTGACCTTATGTGAATGGGTCATTCTTAATGGAAGTTGTTTATAAATGTGTGTAGGTAGTTTATGCTCCTGCTCCAGAGCTCCTTAGTCGACCTTCATGGCAGGTTGTTCAACTTTCGACCCACCGAGTTTCATTTCTTCAAAATGAAAGAAAATTCACTTTTATCTTTGCCAAAAACAACTTTAATGTTTGGTTTTACATTTTTTTTTTATTTTAAGCGACAATGTGCAGATAAATTTGCTTCCTCTGAACCTCGACAGTTGTGTCTTTAAAGGTCTGGATAAAAACTGACTTCTGCTGATTTCTGTGTCCATTTAGAGGTCCTGAGGTTTGAGATCCACGGCCTCACAGCCGTGCACCAGTAACAGTCTCATCGGTCACAGCGCTCCACATATGAGTAAAAACAGACCAGGTCAGCACTTTTCTGCTTCTGCAGGCCAGATTTAGATCAAACAGCACAAGCTTTGTCAGAATTTCCAGTCTACATGAACTCATACCCAACCACTGCTAAAAACTGTCACATGTATATTTTTAAGTGTGCAGTTTGTACCCCTGCTGAATGTGCATTTGATTTGATTAAATGCATGCTAATGAACACTGAGTGTGGGAATGTATGCATCTACATTAACACAACTACACTCAGTGCATCCTGAGTGTGTCCTGGACAGTTTGTTACAGAGTTGGTTTGTTTGTTTATCTGTAAGGTTTTCACTTTAACATATAACTTTGAAAAGCAACAGTCCCGACAACAGGGATTAAATACTTTTATTTAATTGTGGGCATTCCTGCAGGCCCCACAGAAACCAGCATAGGAAGTTCTCGTAGATCTCGTAGATCCACCTTTTCTGACTTTATCAGTTGCTCGCATTGTTGGAGGACTTGTGACGGACTCCTCTTTACAAAGTTGCCTCCGTTCGTTGACAGTTTGGGGCATTTGTTTGTGCGAAGCTCTTTTAAGGTCCCACAACAGCATTTCAATCAGGTTGAGGTCTGGACTTTGACTGAGCCATTGCACCACCTTGATTATTTTATTTTATTTTTATTTTATTTTATTATTTTATTTTTCATTCTATTGTAGATTTATTACGGTGCTCGGGATCATTGTCCTGTTGCACGACCCAGGTGTCGGGCTGATGGCCTCTGATGTGAGTCTGGAATACTAGAATACAACCCCGGTTTGTGTCTGCAAAACAAGCTCAAATCATCCCCTCTCCACCACAGTGCTTAACAGCCAGTCAGGAAGTGTTTGTGCTGATATGATGTGTTTTGTACATTATGACCAAACATCTCCTCTTTGGACCTATAAAGGGAATTATTCCAGAGGCCTGTGGTTTGTTCAGCCATGTAGTCATACTCTTTGTAGAGAGAAGAGGCTTTATCCTGCAGCTCATTTCAGCATGTTCAGTATTGACACACAAATGTTGCGGATCATCATTTGATGCATTTGAAAGCACGAAGGCTGTACTTTGTGTTTCAAAAAACTGCTTTCTAATAATTTTAAATACACAAAAAAAACCTGGGTTTTAACACTAAATAAAAACAATGACTTAATGACTTAACTTAAGAAAAAAAAATGCTTTTTTAAATATACATTCGGGACTTTTCATCTTTCATCACTACCTCAGCTTAATAGCTACATGCATTCAGACAATAACTTCTATCTTCCTCGAGTCGCTCATTTTACAAGATGAACATCAATCAGATATTACAGGGAAGAAAGTTTACTTGATGTAAATCCAAACAAAAACATGCAGTCACAGCAAACTGCGTCTGAGGAACAGGGTGGATCTTCTATAAGACGCCCATAAAGACAGATCTGATCTCTGATAAAACTGCAGCATAACAACATAATTGCACCAGCCCTGCATATTTTATTATTTAGTGGAGAATCTGTGAGTAGTAAAAGTCAGTTTACTGAGAAGGACTTTTGATTCTTTTCAAGCCCTAACCTAATCAGTGCGTGTAACACTGATCTCACACTCAGTCATTTCCACTTGAAAACATTAAGTCAAGATATTCTCACCATAATCGACAAATGCGATAACGGCTATCACTTCATGATAATTTCAGATTATGACACTCAACGAGAGCAACATATCCGACGTTTGGCCGCAGTTTAACGAGCTCCTCCTTCGTTTTGGATAAAGTCTGACACGCAGTTTTCATTTGTATTGTCACAGCAATCAGAAACACTCAATTTGTTTAAGCTCTCACGCCAAACAATTCGGTTTCTTTTACAAAGCTATAAAATAGTTTTATATAATTCAAAAATGAAAAACAACTGTTTAAAGTGTCCACAGATTCCAAGTACTTTGTCAGCCGCCATAAAGTTCACACTCTGAACCTTCACGCTGACGAGGAGGAACGTGGAGAGTCACACTCACAGTCATTCACTTTCAGCGGGTCATTTTTCGCTCATAGTTTTTATTTTAAAGAGTTTTTTTTCTCCAGAGGGCAGAGAAATTATGATAAATGTTACAGTCACGGCCTGTTAAGAAATGATCTATTCATTTCTTTCACTGGACGCAGATTTTACACTATTATTTTTTATTGTTAGTTTTTTGGTTGTGGCCTAAAACGCATGCAAAATTTCACCACAGTTACATTGCAAAAGTGAAGCCAGAGACAGACATGAAACTTTTTCTCTCTAAGTGCAGAAGTTTATCATCACAGATTTTCACACATTATTTGTACAATTTGTATGGCTGCCATGTTTTTTAATGCATGTGTGTCGGTGTGCGGTTGCCACGGTGAGTACACCTGTGGCATGAAATGGACAATCTTACAGCTTCATGCTCTCCTACAGAAAAGACATGAAAAATGAAAAATTTGAATGACTTATTGTGACTGTTTCACAAACTCTTGTGCGTCTTGTGCCCCCCCCCCAACTAAACCAAAGTGAAGTCAATGACTTGTGATTGACAGCTCGTTAGCCAATGAGCATGTGGCTTCATATCACACATAATACAACAATTTGAAACACAATATGAAAAAGATTTTCAAAACAAATGTCATTTTTTATTCAACATAAACTCAGCATTAAAGTGTTTGCAAAGACAGAAAGCCGTGTTCTCGCAGACTTCTACAGGATCAGAAGTCTTTTTGTAGACACAGCTGTCGCCATCTGGCATAAGGCCTGGAGAAAAGCTCTATTTTAATCTAAACTGGGACCTTTTTAACCAAGCCAAGCTTTTTCCCAAACATTTTATAATAATGGTTTTGTGTGTGTGTATTGTATTGTGTATTGAGGACCTTAAAATATTAAAAAGCAAAACCAAACACACACTGCAGGGAGTCCTGCATGCAAATCAAAAGGGTTGAAAAATCTGTTTAACTTAAGACAGATCCAGACAAGACCCTCTGCAGAACACAGGCAAGAAAGCATGTTTCCCAATATCCAAGCCGTGATAGCCCGATATCCAATAAGCAGTGAAAAAGCTCCAGATCTGTGTAGCGCCGTGTGTGACCTACATCTGTCGTTATTAGGCCAACACCACCCAACACTTTATCTGTAGAGATATGAATAGTTTCAAACAGCTGTTTCTTAGAGGTGGCTCATATGATTAGTCTCAAACTGTTCCACCTGTAATCTGCCATCCCTTCTGATAGCTTTAAATAAACAGCAGATAATCCAGACAGAAGTTTCATTTGTCAAATCAGCCCCGACGCATCACTCCAGGAGCCTGTGAAGCAGCTTTTTGACCATCACAAGACACAAAAAACTTCACCAAAAGCTACACAAATTAAATGATCTGCGTGCACTCACTGGCCGGTTTAGAGTTTATTTCTCTTTGGGTACAGCTGGGATAACAGAGGGGACTGCTGTGTCCCTGGGTTTTCCTGTAAAAACCCCCCCAACAAGCTGTCATGCTGTGAAAAGAAAAAGATGTCTTGTACGTTCATAAAAGTAAAGAATGAGATAACACACTGTAAACCTTTGTTCTGTGGCCACTGCTCCTGTATGTATGTATGGTGTAAGTAAACACAATGAGTCTGGATTCAAGGTCTTAAAAGAAACTAAAAAGAAGGAGGAAGAGGGGTTGAGTGAGAAGAAGGAAGCTTTAAAGTAGTAATGATCAACAATTACAGCCAAAACATGTGCGATGACTCAGAGAAAGTGCAGGAGTTAAAGAAGGGCAGTCTGATATATGAGCTTGATATGTGAGCAAATTGCACCATATTTTGAGGCCAACACGATAAGAAATGCAATATATAGTTGTCTCCAAAAACATGCTTAATGTGTGGGTGTATGGGCGTGAGTGTGTGTGTGTGTGACAGAGAGAGGGCTGGACTTTGTTCTCAGTTATTTCCAGTGTAAAGGTTTATCAGAAATACCTTCAGCAGTGAGCAACCTCTGACTTCACTCTGTGCAGCTGCTGCATGGAGCCACGAATCTAAAAAACAAAACAAAAAAACAAATACAAAAACCTAACTTATCTTCTTTTTCTTTGTTTTTTAAAGGTTAATGGTCTGAGAAGGTTTTTTGTTTTGTTAAATATACTTTTAAAGAAGCAGCCATGATCAGCCGCAACTTCAAGAATGTGCTGGTGGTCTCAATTGGGTTTCTGTCCCTGTTCACGGCTTATGGAGGTCTGCAGAGTTTGCAGGTAGGTGGAAGATTTACAATCTACTGCTTGTTAAGGAGGGAAAAAGGCATGATTTTTCCTTCCACAGTTGAAAGGACCAAGGAATAATTTACTTTTACAAGTTTTCCATATGTCTATAATTACCGGTCATGTTTGTCAGTCAGTGCTGGATTTCATTGAATTATTATTAGAGCATCAAAGAATGTATTCATACTAACTGAATATGAGATGTTAAATTGCATACCTATAGTCAACAAATTGTGCCAGTAATCTATTCTGGATTAATTGTATTGTTATTTTCTTGATTATTATATCACAGCTGAACAATACAATGGTGCTACCAAATATAAATATTGGTATAATATTAATGGTGCACATAGTATGCTAATAATTGTAGTTTTTTTTTTCCCTTTTCCTGGTAAAACTTCACACTCTTCACATGTATGATTAATTTGGAAAAATCTTTTCATTTCTGTATTTCCACATGCACGCATAACTCATAATATATTGATACTACTACTATCACTACTATTACTATTACTACTAATATTATAATAATAACAATCCATTCTGCATCCTCTACCAGCTGCCATAGGGCGAGAGGCAAGGTACACTCTGGACAGGCCGCCAGTCTGTTGAGCTCGAAAATAAATTAAAAAAAATAAACAAAGTTGAAATTTTTTTTTTTTAAAAAAATACAAATAAAAATGCAAATAAAATATGGTAATCATAAATAATTGTTCAAAACCTTTAAATACATAAACAAAGATATTACTTTTGTTAATGTACTGAATATTTTTATTGTAATATCAGAACTGCAATTATCTGTATTACTACATTTGTTTGAAATTAAGGGGTTGATAGTAACAGAACTTTCTTTGTATTTTTAACATAAAAATAGGATCTTCTATCTATAAAAATGATGCGAGCAAAAACCAAAACATTTCTAATTTTTATTTTTATTTATTTATTTAGATTATATGCATATAATAAATATGCATGTATGGATAATGTGGCAATTACCCATACATACTCTAATAAACATATATTTTATGTGCTCATAAATATATGAACACATAACATATTTTAAATACCTGAATTTGTTATAAACTATAAAAACTTTCACATCCGTACATATTATATCTACAAAAATTCCATATTTCTGTTGTATGTTGAGAGCTGGACAGTTTTAAAGTAAAGTGTAAATTAAACAGTTTTCTGTTTACTTTAAACATAATTATCTGTACACACACTAGAAGTACTCTAGATAAAATAAAAAACTTGACAGCTATAAGCACGTGGCATAAATCACATATATATATATATATATATATATATATATATATATATATATATATATATATATATATATATATATATATATATATATATATATATATACACACATACATACAAACATATATATATATATATGTACATACATATATATATATATATACATATACATACATATATATATATATACATACATACATATGTATATATATATATATATATATATATATATATATATATATATATATATATATATATATATATATATATATATATATATATATATATATATATATATATATATATATATATATATATATATATATATATATATACATACACAAATATTTTATACAAATACAATCATGAATGAAATCTAATTAACTTTCAAATCACAATCAGTCTTTACATAATATTACACCAATATTGCCACCTTTAATGATCAACTTGCTCTACACACTGATGCTGATATTGTGTAATTATTATGTAATTATCAGTATGTAGGTCAGTGTAACAGTAATAATAATTCAAAGTGTTTCCCAAAGCTTATGAGACATAGATTGGGCTACATATCAAAGCTGAAACATCCTTGTTTATACACAATGCTGCATTATGTGAAATCCTTACACCACTCAAAAGTCCAAGCACGAATCTTAAACACTTATTCTGTGTGTAAATCCGCCGGCTCACTATATTTAAAAATATTTTGAGCATATAAAAAATACTCTGTCTACTTTTAGAAAAACGGTTTTCTTTTGATTATAGTGCAGTCGACTTCCTAACATTGAACCTCTGATCAACACTAATAGTGTTTCTGCTCTCTGTGCAGAGCAGTCTGAATGCAGCGGAGGGGATGGGCGTGGCCTCTCTGAGCGTCATCTACGCCGCCATCATCGTCTCCTCCATGTTCCTGCCTCCCATCATGATCAAAAACCTGGGCTGTAAATGGACCATTGTGGTTAGCATGGCCTGCTACGTGTCCTACTCGTTTGGAAACCTCTACCCAGGATGGTAATCAACCAGACAATCAATTAAAAACAATAAATGAATGAGGCTAATTGGGGTTGTAATCTTTTAATGTCTGTTATTAAAGACTATTTTTGTAATAAGATGCCCAACTGCAACACGTCTTGTCCAATAACTTCATTGGCTAATAAAAAGTCTTGACCAAGTGTTGCTTTGCTCTCTCACACAGGTACACTCTCATCCCCACCTCAGTGATCCTGGGGTTGGGTGGCTCTCCTCTGTGGTCGGCTAAATGCACCTACCTGACCATCTCTGGGAACGTGCAGGCCGCCAAAGACAACAAAAAGGGCTCTGACGTGATCAACTACTATTTCGGCATCTTCTTTTTCATCTTCCAGTCTTCTGCTGTTTGGGGAAACCTGATGTCTTCGCTTATCTTTGGACAGGACACAGCTATTGGTAGGCAGCAGAAAAGTGGTCACATTTTGATTAAATTGAACCAGAATTGGTTTAACTGCCTCATTAAATGTGCATTGAAAGTTGTACAATGTTAACTTTTTGGGGTTGCAATGTGCAGTTTTATTTGTTTATACCAGTAAGTTTAATTCCTCAGTAGTAAGCCTGAAAACAGCGTGCAACATTTTGCCACATTTTCCTTATTTATCATTGAAATGTTTACGTGTGCAGCGGGGTTTCAAGTATTTGAAAGTATTATTTATGAAGTATTTTCTCTCATTCGATGGGCAAGCCTATCGGCATTGTTCCATATACAAACCCTGCAGTATTAAACCGCCATTACAAATAACAAATGACATGTTCAGTGCACAGTTTCTATTAAAAAACAAAAACAGCTTTACTATTTTTTTTCTCAGAGCTGAACCATAGACCATATATAAAGGATAGAGGTCACTACACATCGCCCTCTGGCTTTGGACTGGGAATTATTTTTAGAGACTCTGACATGTTACTAAATCACGGCACCTACAGCAGCTGATCCACTGTGTGCACAGCCACTTAAATGCCACTGCTGATTAAGTAACACATCGGAGACACGGTGTACCTCAAAGCCTGTTACTCTAATTTTTTTTTTCTTCAAGGAAATAGGAAACAGGTTTCACTAAAAGTGACCCTTTCGGTTTGAATTGAGAATACATCATATTAATAACGCAACGGCCCCCAGTGTGAGAAATGATGAGATCAGCGTATGTATACGTAACCTCTGTGAGCCGAAGCAGAGAAGCCACGCCCACTTACTGTTCAAAACCGCTTGTGATTGTCCTTAATGTGACTCATGCAAAGCTACTATAAGAGAGACCAGGAATAAAAATACTGGAAATGAGTGAGGATTTTCACTGATGTGACATGAGGTGTTATTTTAGGAGTGTAAGGAGAGACAGCTTAGCAACAAATGTTAGCCTGGGGATTGGCTTGACTTACAATCATTAAAAATCACAATTTACAGTGATAAACAAACAAACAAACAAACAAAAAAGTGAGTCACCACAGCAGGTAGCCCTGCATATCTGAGTTTTACACTAGCAAATCTTTTCTTAAGGTACTTGTGTATAATGTTGAGGCTTCTGCGCCTGCAAGAAACAGTCAAACCCCTCCAAAATTGCTTGACTTTTAGAGTTTAAAAAGATGTAAATACAGGTTTAAAAATCGTTTTACAAATTCAGATTTGACACGTTTAGCTTAAGGCAGTGCAGGTAGTGACTGACATGTTTTTATAGTCAAACGCTACAAATCTAGAAACTCAACATGACCCAATTTGGCTGCTGCTTGTGCATAGCTTCGTCAAAAGCTCTGAGAAACTTCCGATTTGTGCCAGAATCAGACGTTACGCTCAGTTTGTCTTTTACCCTGTCGACGTGTTTCCAGCTGCCAGCAGGCTCGGTGACTCAGTGCTGCAGTTTAGCTCACAGCCAAGATCACGTTGTAGCCAGTGATGCTCTAATGAAGGTGCATGCTCCAAAGACCTGGAGGTCTTTAAAATTCAGGCTGAACATTAAGTAACTCTTGGTCAATTTAAATGTATGATTACAAACCATTTAGCTTCCATCTGTATTTCTATACTGCTTCTTAAATCGTTGGAGTACAGTAAACCCTGGACTGGTCACCAGTTTGCTGCAGGGCAAGCACACCTACAGCCACCAATTAACCTAACCTCATTCATGCCTTTGGACTGTGGGAGGAAATCAGAATACCTGGAACGAGCCCATGCACACACGGGAAGGCCCCAGCCTGGATTTAAACCCACAACACTCTGCAGGGGAAGATGTGCTCTTCCTCTGCTGTTACTTTTAATTCTTTAAGTGCAGTTTTTAGAATTGGGGACAAACAGGAAGTGTGCAAACTCACACCAGGCCAAAGAGGCTGACATGTACCAAAGACATGAACGTGAGTGTCCACAAGCAAAGAGGCCCATGTGGCGCTCTGCCATCGCAGTGCCTGATGGATTTGGATTGTACTGGTCTCTTGTGTTGCTGCCAGCTTCAGATCATCACTGAACAAGGTCTAAGAGATGTCTTACAATCATTTTATGGCTCAATTAAAGGACGGTATGAAAAAAGGTGTGTTTAAAGTTGCCAGGTATGCAGTATGTTACTTTATGGCGTCAATACTCTCTGCTTATCAGTTTAAAAGGAGACTTTCTTGGAAGAATGACTCCACAGAGACATTTATTCCAGTTTTATTTCCGTCTTACTTTGGGACACTGTTTAGATACAAACTTTTTTAAACTAAACTATCAGCAACAAAATCTTTATAGTTTTACAGTTTAAACGTGCTGATCGACTAAAATAAGTAAACTTGGCCGTTCTACCAACAATTTGCAACAGAAGTCTCATCTAAACTTCAATTCCAAGTGTCCAGTACAATCCAATACACTTCCAGTACAAAAAATTGAGAGATTCTTTTGTATCATTGGTATTTTAGGGACACTGGACTGAGTTAGATCAAATAAAAAAGTAAAGATTTTAGTGTCTGAGCCCTCCAAAAAAATAAGGAAAAAAGTTAAAGAAAACAGGGATATACTGACTCCAAACAAAACATGAATCAAAGGGGGGGCGTGAGGAACAAGAGGAGGACAAACTGAGCGCAAACAGACAATCTGACAGCTAACAAGGGGAGAGGCAAGGCAATGAGCGTGGGTCAGACATCCACCTTTTCCTAGCGCCGTCTCCTCGACCTTGGCGGAAAAGATCACAAAGTCAAGAAAAGGCGTGACTGGGATGTTTCAAGGACTACAGTGAGCGTGTAAAAGCTGGGCTATAAAATGTGCCTCTTACTTCACCCGCACGTGTTCTTAGCATGTGCGTCACATAAACAAGGAAAACGGTGATTTTACATTCACAGTGCAGCTGTGGGTTTAAATTCAACAGCTGCCTTAAAGAGCTTTACATTGTAAGGTAACACTGAATCAGCCTTGATGAACAGAAAGGGCGATTATTATTATTATTTTTAGCAAAGTGCAAACAAAAAAACCACAACTGCATCATGTTTCTCTCTGCATTCTTTCTGTTGGTCATGTGATATATTCGCTTAAACAAACTGTATATTTTTTCTGACAGTTGACATCCCACAGGAGCAGCTGGATAGCTGTGGAGCAGCCGACTGCGGCCTTAATGTCACTGCTTATGGGAACACCACCAGGCCTGAGCAGAAACTGGTGTGGACGCTCGTCGGAAGCTACATCGGTAAAGTTTCCAATCACCTGAATGAGGGTGTTAGCTAATCAGCAATCAGCCAAACTTTGAAGCAAAGAAATTATATAACCATACAACCGCTCGCCATGGTGCGACTAACATATTGCAGCTGTCTTCTGAATCACTGTTCTTTGTGTGTGGCAGGCGTGGGTGTGCTGGCCATCCTGATCGTGGCGGTGTTTCTGGACAACATCGACCGCGAGCAGGCCAGCGAGTTTCGCGGTAGCCAGCAGCCGTTTTGCCACACGTTCTTGGCAACATTCAGGCTCCTGAAGGACTGGAGGCTGGTGACGCTCATCCCACTCACCATGTACAGCGGCTTTGAACAGAGCTTCCTTTCAGGGGAGTACACCAAGGTAAGGAGAGCTCCAAAAGATGAAGGCTCTCATGTGTTAGTGCAGTTTTCATTAAGTCATATAGTTAAATAAAAGGATTTGATATATTAGCCTAAGTACAACTTGAATTGGGGGGTCATATCGATGGAAAACCAGAAGGGGTGTGTAGGGAGGTGTGGTCCCACTCCTGAATACAGATACATTATCTCCAATTAACTGAAGTCAGCAACAATGACCTGGGTTCAGGTCTGACTTTGACTGTGCGCCTTGATTCTTTTCTTTTTTTAACCATTTTTTTGTACATTTGGTTCTGTCCTTGGCATTATTGTTCTGTTGCATGACACAATTTCAGCCTAGTTTAGCTGTCAGATACATGCCCTCAAATTGATTCCAGAATATTTCAGTATACATGACGGCAATGTGCCCAAGTCCTGTGTCTGCAAAACAAGCCAGAATCATTACCACTCCACCACCGTGCTTCACACTTGGTATGAGGTGTTTGTGCTGATGTGTTGTATTTGGTTTTCACCAAACGTGATAGCGGACATTATGCCCAAACGTTTCCTCTTTGGTTTCATCTCTCCGAAGAACATCGTTCCAGAAGCCTTGTAGTTTGTTCTGATGCTAATTTACCCTGGGAAAGCCATTCATTCCTCTGAACTAACACTTTCTTTGAAAACACGCACAGCCCACTGCTTATCCAGGTGTTACCAATTTTGTCAACAGCATTAATGATAAGACGTGAGGCCTTATAAATGTCTGCTGTGTTTCTTCGCAGAACTACGTGACTTGTGCTTTGGGGATCCATTATGTTGGTTTTGTAATGATGTGTTTTGGAGCTTCCAATTCCCTTTGTTCAATTCTCTTTGGGAGACTCGCCCGGTACACTGGAAGAGCTCCACTCTTTGCCCTGGGTAAAACCTTTTTAACAAAATATAATAATTAAAGACCGTTCACTGCTGTTTTTGTTTTGTTGTTGATGTTCATATTAATACATTTCTCGCCTCTTTTATTATTTTCCTTTCCACTTTCAGCTGCACTGACGAACTTGAGCTGCATCATTGCTCTCTTGTACTGGAGGCCTCATCGTGACCAGCTTGCTGTGTTTTTTGTGTTTCCTGCTCTGTGGGGTTTGTCAGATGCTATCTGGCAAACCCAGACTAATGGTAAGGAACCCAATCAGCCCACCTGGGGCAACTAACAGGTACACCCAGAAATGAGGATTTCAATAACGGCCTGCCTTCATTATAATGCACGCACATGCAGTTGACTGAATTAGAAATGTTGTCTTGCCTTGTCTTGTCTTCTGATTTTTTTTTTTTAGTTAAAAAAACTCAAACTTAAGCCTAAAATTAGCAAAAATCTAGCTGATCTCCCCTTCAAGATAACATGCTGTTGCTGGCTCTCCCCTGAGATGCTGTTTTGCAGTGTGCACTCTGAAATCGTGAACCTTAAACCAGTGTAAACTAAATTTTCTGTGGACATAGAGATGGTAACAAAATGAACTTTAAAGTTCATTCAGTATGACTCCCAAGCGTGATTTATCAGGAAAATATTTACATGCTCATTCAGAAGGTGGTTTTCCTCTAGACTTTCATAGGATTGAAAGTCCTTCTGCACACACAGGTTACGCCCCCTGGTGGCTATTTAAAACACCGTACGTTGTCTTTGCTCTTCAGACATAGAAACTGAATCCATTGTTATAAGTGCCATAAGGGTCATTACTTAAAAAAACTAAAGCGTTAAATAAAACGTGTTATTTTTCTTAAATGTAACGCAGTAAATTGCTTAATTACTCATTGGAGAGAGTAATTTGTTACATTACCCCAGCGTTACTCTGTAACATGACCTGACGACACAGGAGTTTAAAGCCAGTCCAAAT
The DNA here is from genome assembly GCF_013358895.1 of Oreochromis aureus. NCBI lineage: Eukaryota > Metazoa > Chordata > Actinopteri > Cichliformes > Cichlidae > Oreochromis > Oreochromis aureus. Next base: position 19,901,913 of record NC_052956.1, on the reverse strand, counting down.
AGACATTTACAGCTGCAGAAACAATTACAGGTAGAAATAAAGGCTATAAGCCTTACTGGCAGTCACTGCCTTTATTGCGTGGACTTAATTACCTTCTCTTGGCGTCCCTATCCCCTTGTCTCACAGCTCTTTACGGCATCCTCTTCCCGCGGGAAAAAGAGGCGGCGTTTGCAAACTACCGGATGTGGGAGTCGTTGGGTTTTGTCATCGCCTTTGCCTACAGCACGTTCTTATGCCTGGAGTATAAACTGTACATCGTGCTGGCCGTGCTGGTGGTCACCGCCATCACTTACCCGATAGTGGAGTACCATGAACACAAGCATCCAACGGAACCCATTGAAGAAGGAGCCTACCAAAATCACAAAGAAGTCATCAAAGCAAACGAGGACATCATCTGCCAGACACACTTGTAGAAACACAAAGTTCAGCATGCCTCCTGTCAGGGGTCTATTGGTGATGCCTAAAGTTAAAATCGAATGAATGCCATTGTAAACGCACGATGTGATTGTAGAGGTGCAGTAAGTAATGAGCCCACGTCTGTTGAACTTTACCAGACACTGACTTTGTTCTTTTCTTCCTTGTGGTAAAGCAACACAAACTATAATGTCTTGCTTTTTTTTTTTTTTTTTGTAAATAAGGCCAGCTTTGTAGCTTCTGTTTGAAACAGTTTGTTTGGTTGGCACGACACTGTTGTCATGATTCATGTGCTTCAATCTTCAGTATCTATGTCGGCTAAATGTTGAGCAATTTGTGCGTGCAATCTTATCCACTTTGTTTAACTGCCTTTTTCTATTGTCATTTACGGTTGCTGTAAGAGGATGTGACCAGTGATTGCACACAGAGCAGTATCATTTCCTGTTTTCGTAAGTTATTCTACTATATACAGTGAATTAAGTGAAATCATACCTGTGAGATGTTTGAAAAATACCTGATTAAATTGTTATTTTAACAGTTGCCAGTGTTGTAAAGTTCCTATGACTTTGTAGATGTTAAGGAAGAAATAGGACAGAGAGACGTTGCCACAAGAACAGCATTCAACACAACACTCACTGATTCATTAGGGTGAGCTGGAAGAAATGGTCAAAGACCAATATGACCACTGTCAGCCCCTGAGGTCCTGGAGAGTCTAAAGTCCAGCACAGAAGCTCTGCAATCAGTATGGCCTGTGATGGGTTGATCATATATGGACAGTTTGGGTATTAAGAGACAAGAGAGCTCACTAGAAATCAGTGACTTATCACACGGCTAACAGAAAAGAGCCAACCTTTCATGTTCCCACAGCCAGTTGAGAATCACCAGTTAACCTTATATGCATGTTTCTGGACTATGGCAGAAAGCTACACTGCACTTGCAGGTTCTAACTATAGACTGAACACAGTCCACTGAGGACAGTGGTGCTGGTATTCCAGTTCATGGCAAAATTGAGCCTTAGTGGTTCCTGAACAACCTAACCAAATTCCTTTTATCTGAGGTTTTTCTTTCACACCTTAGCAAGGTGGTCACACATCTGAATACATTTCGTACAGTTTCTAAACGGGCGATGCTGGATTCTGCAGTCAATTAGAAATGGTTCCAAGAAACGTTTCTAACTTGTGTAAATCTACATTTCTCCTTCTTAGATCCTCACAGAGTTCCTTGGACTTTTTATGATGGTAAAGAGAAACTACCAGTTGTAGTCAAATGTTATCACTAACAAGAATAGACTTTGACCAAACTAAAAAACACATTGTAGAACCTTCTGCACCACTTATTAAAATGTGTATATATTTGACCCTGTGAGTTTATTTGGGATTTACTCCAAACCTGTGTGAACAATTCTTGTATTTTTTAGGCCATTAAAGATATATGCTGTACTATAATTTCACCCTGGAAAAAGAACAGATGAAAGACATAAAAGTCCAAAATTACCACGACATTCATGTCCACGATGTGTCTATGTAAACTTGAAGACGACTGTCTTGTAACGAGTAAAGTGATACCATTGTTACCAAACTATAAGTGGGGCTCAGAAATGGTAAAGGGTAAATGGCTTGTATTTGTATAGCGCTTTACTAGTCCCTAAGGACCCCAAAGCGCTTTACACATTCAGTCATCCACCCATTCACACACCAGAATTCTTCCTGTCACAATGCTAAATAACTTTTTTCTATTTTATTATTAAAACTGCACTTCCGTGCCCTAGTTTAGTGCAATTTTGCTCTTTGTTTCCATTAAATGCACAGTGGTTCATTAGCGTAGCTGGTAGTATGGGCTAATAAACAAGACCATCATCTGCAAACTGGTTTAGCAAAATCTCAGAAACAACCTTCCAATTTCTGGGAGATAAAGAACATACAGGAGTGACACGCTGCATTTCAAATGGTGCTTTTATTGCAATGTGTTGCATTCCCACATTCATAGATGTTATAGATTTGTTAGTCAAAGCATCATTTCCTCAAGGTTGGCATCCTCACCTTGGAAAAAAAGCAGAGGGATCAAATGCACGAGGTGTTTGTGTTTTGAGTGTAGTAGAGAAGTGTGTGTGTGTGTGTAAACTTGAGCAGCCACGAACATATGAATGAACAAACCTCCAAATTTTAGACTTCCAGTAGATGCAAATAGAGTTTTTAATTGTCAAACAAACAAAAACAAAAAAAGAAAAGAAAGAAAAGAAAGTTTTGTTTGTCTGTTAGCCTACAGGGCTCTCACTCCCTGCAGGGACTGGACCCGGCCTGAGACTGATTGTCTACAACATTCCAAAGAAAAGGTAGATTTCTTTATATTCACGTTACACACCTGAAGAGGAGGGGCTGAGGGGCATTAAAAGAGACAAAGAGAGAAGAGGAGGAGAAAATATAACATGCATAAAATTCTCCCAGATGAACATTGTCACTCATATTGTCTTGTAATAGCTGCTCCGATGCCTCTTTAAAAACAAACTTTACATGAGTGTAATATACAAAACTGGACAAAATGAGTAAAATGTATAATATATATTTATATATATATTTATTTATATTAATTTGTACAAGGGAGAAAGTGGAACCTTGGTCTTTATTTTAACTGAAATTCTCCAGAGAAAGCATCAACGCCCCCCAAAAACAACAGAGTGGTGAGTAAATTACAAGCCTATGAACCATGTCCAACCTCAGACCCAATAAGGCAGCGCTTACAATACCTGACAGCTGATAGCGTGGTAGTTTTTTTAAAAGTTTTGAACACCTCCATTAGGAATGAGTTGGAGTTATAAAAACTACAGACAGTCTTGGACCTGGTTTCCACCGAACCACCAATTTAGTAGGTAGAATTACACGGCAGAAGGTGGGATACTTTCCATGAGAAGGAAATAACAGGAGACATATTTACTAGGAATTTCTTGTGGTAGCCTCTCCCATGGGTTTGGGAGCAGGAATCTTCCTATCTTAGGATAAGGCTCACACAGGACTAGAGGACGGCTGGAAAACTGCTGGCAACCACCAATTGCTAGGGGTGAAAAAAAGAAAAAAGTATTCCCCAACTGGGTGGTGAGTGATTGGTGGAGATTTGCACCAAAAACTTGCTCATAGTTTACATGGAAGACACAGACTCGTCTACAAGCTACTGAGAGAGCGGTAGAGAGACATGAAAACATGCAACACAAGCCGGAAACGGAACACCTGCCTTGAAATTAAAAGCTGCACCTTATCACTACAACCACCATGTTTCAAAAGGTGCAACTTTTACTTTGAAGGCAAAGGTCTGCGTTGCTGGTTTGTGTTGCACTCTTCACAGTTTCACTAACTTTTGGAGAGTAGTTCAAGTCTTCCATGCAAATTACACGCGACTGCAACAATCTGGTAGCAATCAAAGTAATTGCAAGGTTTTCGGAGCAGTACCACCTCAATACAGCTAATTACACCTCCACAAACCACCTGCCAACCAGCTGGAGAGTAAAGATTTTTCCCTAGCAACCTGTGGTTGTCAGGGTGTCACCAACCGGTCTCTAGGCCTGTTTAACTGAGGCTTCAGGCACCTGAACTGTTTTGGTGGAAAAGAGGTACAAGTGGTGCACAAATGTTGGACCAATGACGAGTGAGAACACGTATAAGCTGATAAAAGCCTACTTTTGCTTTGTGGAATAAAATGTTAAAGGTCGTGAACGTGGCTACCCGCAGCAGACATTAGATGGAACCCGCTAAATACTCAACATCAGGCAGCACAAAAAACGTGAGGCAAGCAAAACACGAGGGACAGTTAGTGTGCTGTCATTTATGTCAGGTCACCACTGTAGCTTAGACAGAAAACACAGCTGCATTAATGACACCTACAAAGCAGTGAAGAGAAAGAAAAGGAAAGCGAATGGCAAAGAGTTTGGCGAAAGTGGTCATGAGCAGGAATGTTCTGCGAATCGAGCTGAGGGAGGTTTTTAACAGTACGCCTGGGGATGGACGTCACCCGAAGATGATTAGCATAGTATTCACACTGAGGATCGGTTGGTGCAAGTCAGAGAAAGACACAGACAGGAGTTTTTGGGATAATGGGTATCCACTACGGGCAAGTTCTTCACAAAGAACCTGAGAAGTTGTTTAGGTTCAAATTAAAGACTAACTCTTCTCGGTACATTCAGGGGACACGTCCTATCTCTGAATACTGATCTGATTGAGACAGTTACTGATGGCCTTTTCACTCCAAGTAAATCTGATATAAAGTGCAAAATTAGATTGTATTTGCAAATTCCTGGAATAATCTGATTAAACTTCTACGTGTGTAAAAAAGTCATTTCTTTATACAGTATTTTTTTTATAAAGTTGAAAAAAGGTTTTTAAAAAAACCCTGGTTAACAAGGTTATTACTGTTAAACAGCAAAGGAGCAATCTTTACTGCAGAAAGTATATACACGAGGCACCTCAAGTTTGGTATAAAGTATTCAGTTGATGGAAAACCAAAAACAAAAAAGAAGAAGTGAAGGTCATCAGGTATCGAGTGGGCTTTTTTAAAATTATTTTGTTGTGACTGTAAATATCTATGAAATGAAATGCTCCAGTGTTAACTCTACAAGGTGAGGAAATGCTTGTTTCAGTAAGGTGCATAGCTAAGGGTTGCAATGTTTTTTTTTCTCTTCCTGTAAACGAGTGATAGCACTTCAGGCTCAAAAGACCTCATTGGCAAAAAGTGGAGACGTCTCGAAAAACTGACCTAACTTTGGGACATCACACAGCTCGCTGCTGATAGGCCACAGGAGGGACGAACACGCAGAGCAGCAGCAGAGAAATCCAAATAAAGGGGGCCGCTACATTATGTTGTGTCCAGTGACGATGAGGTTTGCATATGAGTCCATGAAACGTGTTGAAGCTTTGGTCATTTACTACCGATGAATGCAAGAAGAAGAAGAAGAAGAAGAGAGGCTACATCAGTCAGACAGTTAGAAAGAAATAAAACATCCAGCTCAACCGGGCAATGCTTCTCCATAAAACCAAGGCTCCACTCTCCCAGATCTGCTTAAACTTCTGACAACAGAGAAAATTAAATAATATGGCCTTTTTTTTTTTTTAAATTAACCCGTACAAAAAGCCAGTCCACACTGCTTCTCTCTCAGTAAAATCACATTCAGCAGTCGCTAAAACCATTCTCTGGCATAGTCATCTGAAACACCCACAGGTACTGTGCAGGGTTGAAAAGAGTCGAAGAAGAAGAAGAAGGAGAGAATCATACAGGACATCTTCCATCTTAGAGAACACCAGATATACAGTATTAATCACACATACATACGCACTCACTGATAGTCATATACATACATACATCATCAGAAATTTAAAAAAAAAAGTAGAAAATCAAATCAAATAAAAATATGACGGAGGCGAGTAGTTATTTACCACAAACTCGGAGCACTACTTTTTTTGATTCTGAACAAATACATATTCACATTTCTCTGTTATATACATCATGTTGACATCTTGAAACCAACGTTACAAAAGAACCTAACCTGGTACCTGTTACCTGTAGTGACGACGGAGGGAGGGTAGTAAAGGAAGCAAAGGAGGGACTGTCGTTTCCACTGAATGGCTGTTGCATATAAAACCTTGCGCTGGATGTATTTGGCATATATTTTTCCTTCTATTTTTCTTTATTTGCAGGTTAAGCTGACAGCTGCTGCTGAGTTTCTGCACTGAACAGGGTTGGAGAGGAAACCACTTCCATAGGAATGCCTATTCCATGCAGGAAAGTGAAAGGAGGAAGGCTGACACTGACAGAAACCTTTCAGAAAGGTGCGTCCTCCCACTTTGTGCAACTTCTGCCGTCCAAACAGTGGCGCAGGACTGTCAGGCGACTGCATTCAAATAATTCTCTAGAAAATACTCCTCGAGGGGGTCTAAACGGGTTTTAAAATCCTCTGAGGCTTGAGGCGGTGCGGGGCTGAGATATGTTGTTGCTTTCAGTTTCCATTGAATTTCTGATTGATAACAGTGGCAGAGAAGTGACTCAGTTTGGAGGTCAAACATTCAAATAATTGAGCTGGAGCTCCTTACTACAGTAACCCACAAGGATGATCATGAATTCAGGCATTTATAAAAAGTCATCAATTAACTCCGTTCCTCCAGAATCTGGGAAACTTTCTTGCCTTCTCCTGCTCTGACAAAGAGTTTGGAGGTAGTACATTTTTAACTACTTGTGGACTGCGATGCAGTTCAAAGGACCGAAATAGGAAAAACTGTCAAAAGTTAGATAAGTGGCACATAAGGAATTTGAAATTTGGAACTTTTTTTGATCAATTACATTATTTACAAAACAAAAGCAACAAAAATTTGCTGGTGAGTTTTTGCCACATTTTGCCCCCACTGTTGTATTTGGTACACTGCTTTAATTTTACATACAAGTTACTTTTATTCCTTATTCTGAGAAAAGTCCATCATATATAGGTTAGTAAAGTTGACGATAACCAAGTACTATGTTTGCTTCTTCTTGATTTATGAAAGAAGACTTGTTAGCATGATTTTAAAATAAATCCATAGAAAAATAGAAATCCTCTCTATACTGGAGGTGTTTTTGCATTTACTTCCTGAGCCACTGTTTGGACGCACACTGCATGATTCTGCACGCAAATAACGCGTCGAGACAGTCACACAGAGCGTTGCAGATGAGCACAAAGTGGTTCTCACATTATTCAACACTTCAGAAGTTGGTGGGTGGAATGTAGACCTTGCATACTACCCCTCTTTTTCTGGGTAAAATGTTGCATACGGCAAAGTATCTCTGTGAAAAAAAACACAGGAAAGAAGCCCTATTCCACGCGACTGCATCACCTACGTGAGCGACGGGTTCGGCAGATTGAAGACTCGTTAGCTGGGTGGGGGGCGTGAGCTTTATTTGAAACCTTCTCCACGGATCGCGTCAATTCTCCGAGTTTCCACGAGAGAAAGGAAGAGAAATAATAAACCGAGACCGGTTCAATCAGGGAGCACCTGATATTTGTGCTGGCGTTGAGACGTGGCAGATTTGACAGGAGGAAACTCGAATGATGCTCCCCGACAGAACGAGCCCTACTTTTGAAAAAAAGAACAGAAAAAGAAAAAAAATAGAAAAGAAAAAGACCACTAAGTTTGGTTACACTCATTCCAAATGTCGTTTAGCATCCTCTAATTTAAACCTTTGGATAAAGGGTGTCGGACTGGAGCAAATTTAAAAAAATCATATGCGTTAAGAGGTGCCTAATCCACATATTACATGTTTATAGCTCTACAATATTTTAGTCATGTAAAGAATATTAAGAGGCAACGTCTCAGCAGGGTTTTCTCCTTAAATTTCCGGTAAGGTGTAAGTAGCACATCTTAAGATTTGAATTTTTTTTGTCACGAGAGGTCTGTTATCGCTGAGAGACACAGTGTCTGACTGAGCAACAGTAGTCAACAGAAAACTGTATATGAGTGTGTAGCCAGTGGAGTGAAGTCTTCATCAGGGAAACCAGAGGTGAAAGGAGAAGAGGGTTGAATCCCTCGTAAAAAACATAAAACAATAAAGAGATTCCCAGGAGGTGAGGAGAAAATGAAAAGATGTTTTTGCAACTCTTCCTGTTTGGATTCAAATTCATGACAGCTTTAAATCAATTATCCATCACATCTTTGTTAGGAACTTCTATCACTAAAGCCTCTACTTAAATGTCATTATATAGGAACAATATCCAAAAGCGTGCCGTTTGCTGCGGCTCACAGCAAAGAGCGCGGTTTCAGTTTATCATTATGCTTTGTTTTTTTATACAATGGTTACAACACATGTACTGTCTGAAAAGTTTTTCTGAAAGTATTGTACATACATAAGAATAAAAAAAGAGGAGAAAGCGAGAAAAGATGGCTAACTAGCTCCCTGGTTACAACAAGAGAGAAAGCAGAGCAATCAAACCCATTTTTTTTTTAAAGTGTGGCTTCATGTAGTGCTGACTGGGACGCCAAAGGGAGCGAGATCTACCTTTTTTTTAATTCTTCAAAAACCAAATCGCTTAAAATTTTCACATTTTAGAAGCTGGAATAACGTCTTCCTCCTCCACCGCAACATGTAGCTGTGTTACAATATCATGATGCCCAAAAAAAAAATAATCTCAAAAAAAAAAGGGAAAGAAAACCTGGATCGAATCACATTATAATATATAAGTTTTGCTTTTCTGAGTAATCAATTAATTACATTTGTTTTTTTCTTTGTTTTTTCTCATTTTTTTTCTTAAAGGAAAGCAGTTACAAGAGTGAGCTCATCCCCAAGTCTTTGTCCTTCTGTACTGTACAATACTACCCGCCTGCATGGTGCACATGGCAAACAACACTGATAGGCTGAGAGATAGCATGAAGATACACAGAGAGAGAGAAAAAGAGAGAAGAGAGAGAACCCAACGGGGCTCTGTATTCACAGCTGCTGAGGTGAGGGGTAAAATGTGACGGACAGACAGTTAAATAATCATAACAGTCCTTTTTTCTTATACTTTGAGAAAAATAAAAATAAAACCTCCTCCCAGGGGAGGAAGACACGTAAAGTTCCAAACTGAGCAGCATCCCGTCTGTCTCCCATCCATCCATCCATCAATCTATCCATCCATCCATCCATCCTGGCTGTTGCCAAAGCTTGTTCTGATGATCGTGAAGATGATGATGATGATGACGGCGAGAGCAGAAGTTTAAAAAAAAAAACAAAAAAACTACTAAACAAAAAACCCCCAATCCAACCCAAAACACAAACAAAAAAATAATGATGTAATAGAATAATATGTTGAAGAAGTAGAAGTAGAAGAAGAAGAAGCAGAGCTTGGGAAAAACTCAAACTTCCACCAGGCACTGTAGCTGATAGAGAGAGACAGTCACAGAACCAGCTGATACTGAGCTTCTATCCCACAATGCCACAGAGGTCTGAAACCTTAACATTCCCACATCGCTGAGAGACAGGCAGAGAAAAAAAACAAAAACAACAACAAACAAACGAAAATAAAAGCCAGAGGTGCTGCTGTGTGGGATAATCCCAACACTTTTAAAACACTGAGCCCAGCTGTATGCTGCAACTCATGCTCCCGAGATGCGCTGCTGCTGCTGCTGCTTGCTGTTTCGACGGCTCGACAGAAACCGTCCGATCAGAAAAAAACAAAAACAAAAAACCAAACAAAAACATATAAAACACAAATAAAAAGGAGGCCGGCCCTGATTTGACAGTGACAAAAACTTGGCAAAACTACAATGACGTCGCAGTTGTTTTCTTGGGTCAGGAAGCAGGAAGTAGGTCACCAAGGAATGAGCAGCAAGACAACACTGCCTTTAATAGGCTGAGGCAGACAGACAGGTTGTCAGACAGATTAGACAGGCAGGTTTAAATACACTGCTGCTCCTTCTGACTTCAGTCTTGACTTAAAATGTTCTGGGCATCAAACAACCAGCCCTGAATCCCCACCCCCACCCCTCCCCAGCACAGAAGTGGTTAGGCTGCGAAAACCACCGACAGCCAGACCTCTCTGAGCCTACTCTGTGGCCGTCCAAACATCGATCCATCCAAAAGGTGAGACAGAGACAGCAATGGGTCTGGTGCACCGACCCTCCAAGGAGGAGGCGTAGAAGTGAGAAGTAGATAGAGTAGGAGAGCTGAAGAGGTGGGAGGTGTCACTCAGTGAGCAGCTGCTGGAGGAGGCTCTTCTGCTGGGCTTGGTTGTTCTGGGAGCCCTGGGGTCCGGGGCCCTTCTGGGAGGCCGCAGCTCCGATGGAGCCCTGGTTCAGGTAGGAATCACTGCCAACAAGGTTCACTGTGCACTGGACGTCCGCAAATACCTGGACCTGCTGCACCTGCAGAAACACGGGAATAAAGCGCGAGGCAATGCTTACAGAGGGAAGGAGGTCGCGAGAACCATCACTGACAGCGTCAGGAAAAGTCTAAAAGTTGTCAATCATTTTGACAGATTAGAACAGCAATGTTTGGTGCAAGGGCTGCTGCTTATTCACTACTTTGCATTGTTTATTATGCCATTTGTTGAGGCTACAGGTGTTTTTTTTTTTTTTTATTTGTATTTATTAAAAAAATAAAGAGGTGGTTCGTAACTTCGCAACAAGAAAGCTTCTGTAAAGGTTGGAGCCTGCACAATTAAGCTAATAAGAACAAGAAAGAAACGGTGCATTTGCTGAACCTTTTTAACCTCACTAAACATTTTCAGGAGCACACGATGCAATCCGAAAAAAAAAAAGCAATTTAACTTTGACCTAAATGGAGAGCTGGCAGGAGAACTCTGCATCCTATGAGCATATTCTAAAATAAAGCCACAAAATGAAACTAACACAAAGCAAATGCAACTGGGGTGTATATCTCGATGCAAAGTAAAACAGTAAATAAAAGACAACTGACGCTAAACACGATAACACAGAGGGTGAAAGCATGTTTAAGAAAAAGAGAGAGCACTGAGGAAAGTAAAAACAAAGTCACCAGGCAGTGAAAGGTGGTCAGTAGGACATGAAACTAACACAACTGTCCAGGCTGGCAGGTTCAAAGTCACTGACCTGCTGGTCGCTGCACACTGAACCAACGTTGCTGAGGTTACTGTTGTTCATGCCAACTGACTGCCCAATGGGAGGTAATGAGCTGACGCCACTCGAGCCCCCGGCCATGGAAACGGTGATGCTCATGTTGTTATAAACCCCCTGCTGGCCAAACGCCTGCCCTGCACTCTGTCCTGACTGACTGAACAGGCTGCGGCACAGAAAACAGTCAGAGATGGGAGTTAAAACCGGCCTCACAGATTTAATTTAATAATGTTTGCAAATGTCTTTGTTCCTTATAAACTGTATGCATGCTCCTAACCTGCCCACGCTGCTTGGTTGCCAGCCTTTCATGTCGGGTGACTGGTAGCCAGTAGATGGATTTTGCTGAAGCAGAGGACTCTGGGAGGTGGAGTTCTGAGGTGATAACAGTGGGCTGGAGGGGCTCATCTCAGGAGCAAACGGTGGGTCTTGCTGGACCACAGCTGTAACAAAGAAAACATGGATGTTTCAGAGATGTGAAATCATAGTATATTTATGTAGGTGAATCCATTTTTAAAAGGTTTTAATGTTCTTAGGCACAAAATCAAATTCACCAACCAACAAAGTGGGTGGCAACACCTTCCGAACAGAAATCCAGACATAATCATGTGCTTAGAGCTAAATACACAACAAAGGGCCTCTATCCAGCCACTCAATATGGAAGAGCAGCATTTCTACTCTCAGATGACTGAGGTCATCAACCTACCTAAGAGCGAGCCCAGACACTTTTGGAGGAAGCTCATTCCTGCTGGCTGAATCTACAATTGTTTTTACAATTTCACTGGTGAAAGGTAGATTGGCACCTTCAGCTCCACCTCTTTATTCATCACAACAGATCAGTTTAGCATCCACACCAATTTTTCCTCCAATTTGTGAACAAGGTTTGAATATGTCCTCTTCAAGGAACCTTCACATGGGGATGAATCGCCGCCTTAATATGGTGAAAGGGTTTAATCCTAGACACTTTCTCTTGGTCAGGTCTTAGCAGGCAAACTGGTCTGGGGTAAGGAGTGAGGGTGGAGTGTATGTTGAAAAAGACAAGACGAACCCTGTGACCTGTCTGAGGCTACGCACACAGAGGGAGGGGGTCACCAAAGATAACCTTGCAGTCTTGCTTTTTTTGTTTTGTTTTACCAGTAAGGGCCCAGCCAGTGTTAGCCTGAAAAAGCCACATGGGGCAGCGCTCCTGCAGAACTCCAGAAGGAGCTTCAAGGATCCGGTGGTTTGCAGACTGAAGTCGAAGTAGGAAGCCTTGGAAGTCTGATTCCCAGCTGGCTTTAGGGACTTGCACCTCTAAGTCTGTCAAAACTGTTGAGGGTAAAACTTCATTATAATAGGTGTTAACTACTGCTAAACTAATAGCCAATTTAACCTCACTGTTAAACAATAGCATTATAGTTAATTTTACCAATCAGTAGTAAAACAATCATTTATCTTTATGTCAGTTTGTGTGATAAAAATATTTGTTTAACAATTCCCTTCATGATCCTACTTCTAATTGCATTTAATGCAGACCACAGCCTATTTCCTAAAGCAACCCAGGTACCTTGACCTAAATGAAAATGGGGGAACCCCCCCCCTCCCAGGCCAAAAATAAAACAAAGCAGGACAAACACAAACCAGGTTTACACTGACTTCTCTCCACCTGTCTCCACCTGTATTAATTACAAAAAGTTTTGATATTTTAAAGTGAGCCTGTCGTGGTTTAGTATTTTGCTCCCATGAACTCACCGGACCCTCCAAACTGCTGAAACAGGCCTTGCTGCAATGAGGAGTTGACGGTGCTGTTGAACTGGCCCTGCACACCACCCATCAACGTCTGGTTGTTCAGGGGAACTCTGCCGGGCAGCTTGTTGTCCAGAGGGCCCCCGGTAATGGGGCTGAAGTGACTTGGTGAGGTAGGAGGGTTTCCCGTCATCGGGTTGTACCCTGGTGGGAAGTTGAACTGCTGTTGCTGCTGTTGTTGAGTCGGTGTGGGGGGAGCTTTGGGGACCCTGGCAGTCCCAATGGGCCCCACGGCTCCAGTGGGAGTGCCTGCTATGTTCTGTCTCATCAGCATGACCTTCTGCTGGAATAGCTGGCGTTGGCGATGCTGGATGCTGTAGAGTTCCCGCTGACGCTGAGCCAGCATCTGGGCATTCAGCGGAGGCTGCTGAGAGGGAGGAAAAGAGCCTGTTACAAAGAACTTATTGCCCATGTTCAACCTAAATATGATAGTTAATCTTATTATCCTGAGGTGCTTTGTACAGGCTTAAGAAAGCAAATTCACCCAATTTAAAGACCAGCATAATAACCATAGTACAGAAAAAAAAACAAGTTATTAATATGGTTTGATGAAGACTGGCAGTCCTAATTTTCCTAAATTTCAATCAGCTCCTGGTAGGGGTAAAAGTCTTATGTGGCTGGCACTGGCACAAAAAGACAATACGAGACCTAAATTAAAGCCTGGATTAGTGCACCTACATTCTTTTGTGGTCTCACCTCACCCCCCAAAAATCAGCTAATTATTTTGGTATGATAACTTTTGTTTATTAAATGAAGTCATGCATAATTTTACCATCACATTGTAAATATTTTCAGAGTTATAGAGGTGTGTGGAAATTCAGTGTTTTTAATCTGCCCTTTCTTGGGCCCTCATAACCTGGCAAACACATTAAATCTTCGGCGCGGAAAATTTAAGCTCTATTAAAAAACTGCAACCAAATTCATTTGCACCGACTGGAAGTATCTAAATCAAAAATGTTGGTACGAAAGATACTTTTCATTTGCTTTCAAGTTTTCTCCAGTCAAGTTGTCAGAAATGGTCGAACATCCAGGGTACACAGGCCTGTTTCTATCACTTTATATCACAGACTTTGGACTGATGGAGTTTTACAGCAAACTATGATGTATCTCATGATACTGATGCTAGAAAAAAAACTCGTGAACAAAAACAAATGTGTTGGGTTTGCACTGTGAGATTTAGAGTGGGTATAAAACATATATGAATGCCATTTTTAACAAGAGCTCAAACAAAGAAACAAAGAATAAAGTGAACTTGTTAAATTAATGGACAGAAATGCACATTATGCTTAACTGGCATGTGCAGTATATAAACAGACATGCTTATTCATTTCTGTGGCTTGAATTTCAGCACCAATATTGATTATTATCACTTTTTTTAATCTGAAAAAAATCTATAGTTAAATCCACAAAGTTCAGCCTGCCAACAAAAGCAGCAGCGGGCGGTTAGCAGACAAACGCTTTCTACCACCGTGACTCACTTGCGAGGGCATTTGAGGTTGTTGCACCCCCTGACGAATCCCCATGTTCACATGCTGGGCTCCTCCTGGAAACTGATTCATCCCTGCCAGCCTGTTCTGGAGCTGCAGCAAAGAGAAAATCACAATGAGCAGAGGTCAGACAGGTTGGACTAGACCGGAGACACGATAAGAGCGATAACAGAGAAGAAGAAATTAAATCAGAGACAAAGAAAATAACCCTATTGGACAGTGTGGAGACAGAAGACAAGAGCAGCGGGGAGAGAGAGGAGTCGAGCACTAGTGATGAGAGAGGAGAAAGAAAGGTAAAGGGAACACATTGTTTTATCTCAGCTGCCTGTTATGCCTTCTCTTATTTTCTATCATTTATATACTCATACAGTCGTGGTTTCTCATAACATGGCCAGAGGTTAAATAATATTTCATGTGAGTTTAAACGGAAGCTTTAAATGGAAGGTGGCCTTAAAGAGAGAGGAGCTAAAATGACTTATTTCAGACAGTGCAATGATCTACGGCAGGGGTGGGAAACTCCAGACCTGAAGGGCCGGTGCCCTGCAGGTTTTAGTTTTTATCATCCTGGATCAACACACCTGTATCAAATGATTAGTTCATTACCAGGCCTCTGGATGAACTTCAAGACATGTTGAGGAGGTAACTTAGCCATTTAAATCAGCTGTGTTGGATCAAGGACACATCTAAAACCTGCAGGACACCGGCCCTTGAGGCCTGGAGTTCCCCCAGCCCTGATCTAGGGCCTGCACAGAAGCCCATTATGAGATAACTAAGGATTATTTGGAACTGTTAACCATGTAAAGCTAATTTTAATAAAATTATGGAGCTGAGAATTAGCATAACAGGTCAATAAAATTCTGTGAAAAAATTGCACCTACAAAGTTTCCTAAATAAACTACACAGTAGTTACTTTAAATGTTTAAGGCATAAGAAAAAGAGGCGACATCATTTACTGGTTAATGAGCTGAATACACACTGGACAAACCGACTCTGTGTCCTTACCTGCTGCGGGCCTTGTAGTCTCTGCTGCAGCTGCAGGCGCAGTTGGTTGGGTGGCAGCCTGACCGGATTACCCATCCCCTGTGGTCTGGTCATGCCTGGCCTCAGCCCCATGCCCGTCCCACCGGGGAAGGCCCCTCGAGGGGCTCCGAACCCCAGACCCTGCGCCCCCACCGTGCCCAGCTCTGGAGGAAAAGGAGCTTGTGGAGCTGGTGTGAATTGGGAAGGGTAGGTGGGGAGTTTAGGGTCTATGGAAACTGGGGTGGCAGTGGGTTGCTGGGGTGGAAAATTTTGAGGTAAAGGGTCAAAGCAGCCACCCTAAGAAGAGGGAAAAAAAACAGGAAAAGGAAATCATTATGACGATGTTGTCTCGTAACCACCACAAAGTGTCCTTCATTAAAATGGGGTAGGATTTTTCCAGTACTTTCTAGTCAAGTTGCCTTTTAAGTAATATATGAGTACATCCCTTTGGTCATTTAGAAGAAAAACAAAACATTTTGGAAAGTGAGAGCAATAACATACAAGATAATTATTGGACCTGGAGGTACTTGAGACTTGAAGTCTGAAATCTAACCATCTGTTCCCTTTATCACAACCCAGACTTATTGTTTATATCAGAAAGGCCTTTGCAACAGTTACGCGTCATAGTGGTGCTGCGGTTAGCTCTGCTGTCTCACAGAAAGAACGCCTCAAATGTCCGGGCCAACTGGGTTTCCACAATGTAGTATATATATATGAATAAAGCACTATAAGAATCTCTGGTTAAATGTAGTTTGTAATCTAAGTGCATTTCCAACTATACTCCCAGGCAACAAACAATGAAAGTTCTAAATGTTTGTTTATATTTAAAAAAAACAACAACAACAAAAACAGAGGTGCTGTGGATGGTGTGCGGCTGTCTAATCACAAATATTTCTCTATCAAATAACTTTTTAAGTTGTTATTGTTTAACCCTGTGAAGCCAAGTGTATCATATTGAATACATAGATTTTTGAGACGTCTACAACAGTAGTGTGATTTTTTTCTAAATACCATAAAGTTAAAAAAACCCTCCAATTTAAAAAAAAATTTGAATTTACTGGAAATTATTTCATGGTCCAGCCTTTACAGGGTATTGTGTTTTTATCAATAAAGACATGTGTCTTCATTGCTTTTCAAGCTGTTAGATGTCAGAATATTTTATATACTAACCAAAATGCACTCTGAAAAATGTATAAAACACGGCCAAAGTGGCCCAAATGAAATCTTTAAGGCACATGAAGTCAGCAATGTAGGTATCAAAGGTGAAGCAGAGACAGAAACAAATGCAAAGCTGCACTTTCAAAAGACTTTGGCATCACAGCAGTCACCAAACAAACACAGAAGTATGATGTAAACAAACCAAAGTTCTTGTAGACAGTTTATCTGGAACACCAGTCCGCATTAATGCTAGCATTTAGTAAATGAATGGCTATGCCTAAAGACAAACTTAGCTCAACCCTTGGACCACATGATACGATCACAGTTACATGATGACAGAGGACTTCATACACAGGAGACGTCCACAGATCCAGAAAGCCACACTTTGTTCCCTCATTGTTTACTTCACTGTTCAACTGCCTCTATTGCTGCTGTTATCTCCTCGCTCCAGGTACAGCTTGCACGTCAGTCCATTACACAAAAAATCAATCTACAGATGTGATTTCCACAAGGTACACGTATAGGCACTTGCACATACAGAACAATTACTTTCAATCAACGGTTTGGCTCCGCCCAAAAAACACATCATCACCTGTTTTCTGGTTTGGAAAAGCAAGTCTGACATCGAACCATAATCATTTTCAGCCATCGAAACGACATCACTACCACAGCGATGTTTGATGTTTTTGAAACACTGAAATCTTTTAATTCCATTTAAATCGTATCTGATGTGTTACCTGAGTGTTACAAAGAACTGAAAGCAGCATAAAAGCCAGAGATCGCCTGTGATTATTTGCCAGTTTATCTGCTTTTAAACAAGCCAAAATAAACTATAAACGACTGCGGTTAGAAGAGTCAAACAGAAGTAAAGGTAAACATTATAAACTAAGTGAATCACCTCGTGTTTTACTTGAATGCCGTCCAGGAGTTTTATTTATATTTCTTGTGCCAAATCCTTCTTGTGGATGGCACAAAAAAGCAGATCAGAGGCCAGCAGAGGCTGCCAGCACTTCAGCTGAGCAACTGTTTTGAACGTTTTGATTAATTATATAGTAAAATTAATGCTCATGCACTGGTCTTAAAATTAAACTTGTAAAGCCTTTGCAGGGCTTAACGTCCAGTCTGCTGGTCAAAGTGTCCTACAGCAAAAGCTAAAGTGCTCTGTGAATGTGTTTGTACTATAAAAGCACTCAGAGAGTTCAGTAAGCCTTTCCACTGTCTTACAAGCTTTATGACCTACTCACCTGTATCAGTTTGTCGATACCCAGGGCTTTGTCCAGCTCAGCCAGTTCGCTTTCATCTGTCCCACTGAGGAAGTTAACCAGCTGCTCTAATAGAGCCTTCTCATCGTTCCGGGCTTCAGGTGTGGTTGGAGGGCCAAGCACTTCATCCAGCGTACAGGGCACACACTGCCTGCTCAAAAAGACAAAACACCGTCTTTCCCACGCTCCCCTGTAGGCTATGAAGAAACAGCTTAGACTTATAAAATCAGACTTACTCTTGTGGTGATGCCAAAGGAGCCTGCAAAGGAGTTCCCAGACCATCAAACGTCAGGGTGTCAGACAGAGCCAGAGGCTGAAACTGGGAATCACCCACATCCATCTTGGTTAGACCTGAAAGGGAAATTCATACGCTAAGGCTTGTGGAAGAAAAATGTTTATGAACAACAGCGGCAATCTTTAGGTTTAAAGTGCTCTGTGCAACTTTTTTCATATATTAGATGCCTTCTACTTCCCTATGCTCAAACAAACAAACACATTTTCTACTTCCAGCATCAACAGGTAACAAGACATATATGAGGTTACAGAGTTCATTTAATCTTGGTAAAATTTTTATCATGCGGCCATGACGTAGCATCATACTGCCCTCTTCTCAAGCAGAGTGAAAAAATGGATCCCCTGAGTGGTCATATATAAATTTATATCTATCTATATTTATATATTTATATATCAAGGGCCTGATTTATACATCAGGCCCTTGACAGATTGGAATCTGGCCTTCTCGTTAAATTCGCTACTGTCTGGTTGTAGCTGTGGACTGTGCAGTCCATCCACATGCTCAATGAAAAAGACTGACTTTCAATCACTTACACAGCTCCTACAAGCTACACTGTTTGCTAACACAAAAAGCAAGAAAGAAAGTTGATGCTCAGCAATTTCAACTGAGATGGGAAGCCTGCAGAGTGGCATAATCCAATTATAATTTATGCCATCACTACAAAGTTTGTTGTTTAATTGAATTTTTTTTTATAGCAGAATTTAGTTCTGACTACACAGCGTAACCAAACTGTGGCTGCAGTACACTTATTTACCAGTGGTTGAGGTGAAAGGGTTCAAAACTTCGGCCTCTGGAAATGGACTGCTGTCTATGGGGGTCTGGAAGGGGTCTCCTTGTCCCGGTTGTTGGCTTGGAGTGGCGGGATTGCAGAACTCAAATGAAGACTGACTCTGAAGGCTGCAGCCAGAGGGCGGTCTGCCATCACTGAGCCCTGCGACACAAACACAAGGACACAGTGAAAATCACTTGACACAATTATTTCATTAGGAAAGAAATACTTTATGTAGCCTATAATAAAAATAATAATACTAATAATATCTGGCAGATATATTGTATTCTAGGAGGTGATATCATGTGGTATGAAATATTTCCAGCATCTGTCGCTGCGGGAGATGAGCTCAATCAGTCTGCTAGAGAACGTGCTTCGCTGCCTGTCCAGTAAGCGGTGCAGAGGGTTGTCAGGACTAATAACAATGGATAAAAGTTTGTTCGGTGACCTCCTCTCCACCACAGCCTTGAAAGTGTCCAGCTTTCAGCTGATCACTGATCATTTTATTCAGTCAGTTAGTGTCACCAGTTCAGACCACAGCCCAATTACAGTGTGTTCACTACACCTGAGTGAAAGAAAATCTCCAACATTTTGCTGCACTCAGTGCGGATCTCAGCTTCTCTAGAAAATAGAGCCTACTCATTCCCATATTTGAATACAGCCTCTATGTCGGTCTTCCAGTTCAGCCTGGACTATCGTTGTATACACCTCCACCACCTTAACATCCTGAGTGCGCAGCCACCCCTTTCCTTCTGGAGTTGATCACCATCTCTCAGATCTTATTCACATTCAGAAGCAGACCAATCCACAAACTCATCTACTAGTGCTCTATATCCCTCCTCCTGCCCATCACTAATACATCCAACCATGCAGACCCGGAGTTGTACTGAAAGCCTAATGACTTTGACAAAAATGCATCCAATTATTTTCAAGCAATTTTGGGAGATTTGTCCTTTGACGTGTAGCACACAGAAGGACGTAATCCACTTCAGACACGCTCTCACTACTGGAAAATGAATATATCCAGCAGGAAGAGAATGTAACCAATCTTAATGTGACAAGCATTATACAGTAAACATTCTTTATTGTGGTTCTCTTTTCTAGGGTTTCATAAATTTTGCTTAGTTTTCTGTTCCTCATGACATTTTCTATCCATGTCTAAAGCAATTAGACTATTGACTATTCAAACTAGGCTTCTGTCTGAATTAGGCAACCGCACTGCCGGGATAGAGCATGCAGTACACTGAATGTGTGACAACCCACTTGCTATTGGTAAATTAACTGAACTATTTGCTGTGCTATTCCCGCTTTGACACAATTCAAAAGCATATGGAATTCATATTTGGGATCTGGAAGATTAAAGACCAGAGACTGTCCGATCCCATTTCCCCTGTCAGGTGATATTTAGAAAAGATTTATGGGTGAAAACACCTGAGGAAACCTTTAGACGTTTTTTCTGCAGTGTGACAAGAAGCAGAGTAAGAGTTTGGTTACATGGCTCCTGAAAGCCACTAGAGGGCATTAAGAATATAAAAATGCAGGTGAATGAACTCTGGATCACACCATTACTACTACCATCAATACAATAATAACAATAATACAATTATTTAAAATCCAATGAATTAAAATACTATCCAATAACGACTTAAAGAACAAAATTAGTAACTTTTATAACAAACAATCTGATATTTGAATGAAATCAAGGATTTATTCATCACGAGTTGAAACAGTACCTCTGTTAGGAGTGCCAGGAGGCTCTCTCTTCACATTTACATTGCGGGGAGTGCTGGCATCGCCGGGTTGGAGCTGAGTGGGTGACTGCAGTTTGAGCTGGGGGGAAGGGGAGTGAAGCTGAGGCGATGGAGACTGCAACTGTGGGAGGGACTGAGGCTGGGGTTGGGACAGGGGTGACTGGAGCTGAGGCACAGGGGACTGGAGCGTAGCTGGGGGCTGGGGGCCCGGAGACTGAAGTTGGGGGCCTCCTCCAGGGTTTGTTGTATCCTCACTGCCCTGTTTGGCCCCAGCTGGGCCTCTGAAGCCAGGCAGCATCTGGGAGAGAGGCTCCATATCAACAGATCCACTAGAAATCTACAGGCAAGACACGAATGAAAAAGAAATACAAATAAAAGGTGTTTAAAATAAAGAATTAAAAGATAATTGGGGAAAGGGGGGAAGTGGGCGTTGGGGAAACACAAAAAGAAGCTTCAAAGACTACAGCTGGTAGCTGAACCCACAGTGGAGACAAAGTTCAAGAAAATAAACACACAACTCGGTTTACAACGGCTGTC
Organism: Oreochromis aureus; assembly: GCF_013358895.1. Taxonomy (NCBI): domain Eukaryota; kingdom Metazoa; phylum Chordata; class Actinopteri; order Cichliformes; family Cichlidae; genus Oreochromis; species Oreochromis aureus. Next base: position 19,880,861 of record NC_052956.1, on the reverse strand, counting down.
CTGCAACTGGCAATACAGGATCAAAGCTCAGAGGAAAATTCCAAGGCTTGACTGAGAAAGATCCTTTTTAACGCCGTGTCACGCATGCATGACTGAAGATAAGTCCTCGTTTAGGGAACGTTAACGTTACTGGGTCATTACAGTTGCGCGTTATGACTGTCTGATTGGTCCAAGTTGGACAGAGTTCATCAGTCTGTTGCTTTTGACACTTGGCTCACTTACCAATCAATTTAGGTTGGTGAAAGGTGTTTTCTGTAATCTGGGTTAATCTGACTGGTATTTTCTGTTTTGGCTATAGGGACCATAAATACACCTCGTATCAGCAGACAAGTGAAATCCCTATTTTTCTTACTTTTACCAGTTCATTAGTTTTACTTCCTAAACCTGGCTGCTCTAATGGCTTTTTACCTCATTATTTTCTGTAGCAGTCTCATTTTAAAGCGTTATTTTATTGGTCTGATGATGCAGCGGCAATCTGAAACAAGTTCTCATTAAGCTGTAGTTGAAATCCCACTCTGAAGGCCTTCTGTTTTATTACTTTACACAAATGTTAAAGGCTCAATTTTCAAAAATCAACACAATATCAACAGCTGTACCATGGAGTCTCGGCTGTCTTTGCGGCCGTCTCTGCGGTTTTCTCCGACAGGGCTCGATCTGGGGCTGATACAAGCCGAGCTGCTGGACACTCCTCCAAGTTTGGTTGCACCTCCTGTGCCAACCGCTGACCCTGTACAGGTCACTCCCTCCCCACCAGCTTTCTTCTCTACCTTAATTCTCACTGTCTGAAGGCTCAGAGCAGATGGAGGTGGCAGGTCGTCCAAGTCCTTCAAAAACAAAAAGGTTTCAGCCAGGCGCCAAACATCAGGGAGTCAAATACAATGTAGTATACAGTCAAGAATAAATGTTGCTCATAAATTAACTGATTTAAGCACTGCTTGCATTTACCTGAAATTTAAATACATGAATACAAATCTATGAAAATGTAATAATACAGAGAACCCTAAATGTGAGGTTTGAATTATATCAAAATATGAGCTAATTATTAATTTTCACCTTTTAATAGAGTGACTGCATCCCAACACGTAGTTTATAGCAGAGTGCATGTTTGTATGGGACATTAAAGACCATCTTAAATTATACTATATTTGACTTTTCAAATTAAAACTGTCTATACAGACCAAATAATGCAGTAAAATCCTGCATTGTGTTTCCTTTAAATTTTACTGCAGAAAAAGAAGCTAAAGTTTGCTTTTATAGTATCTGGAATGCCCTATAGTCTAGATTTCTATTGCAATAAGTTAAAATTATTAACTATTATTTCTGATGCTGTTCTGGTTCTGATTCTCATCTTTTGGTGTGGTGTGGTGGGAAAGGAGTTTAGAAAGAAAAAAAAAGCTTTGGGCTTCCACATCCTACCTTTTCATCTGTACCCAGGAGAAAACGAAGCAACTGGTGGTCCTGTGGCTCTCTCGAGTCGCTCTTGGGAGGTCCTGCACCCAGCGCCGGACTGGCAGGTGGCTCCTTCTTGATCTCAACTTCAGTTTTGTTTATTCCTTCCTCGCTGTTGGTGGAGGCATCGTTGGGACTACTGTCCTGAAGCAGCCGGTGGAGGATCTTGTGTCTTTCAGTGAGACTGCTGTGGGAGGCAGGGCACTGAGGGGCAGGAGCAGGGTTAGGTGGATGAGGTGAGGAGGTGCAGTGGATGCTGTTGTTAGATTCAGCTCCTGTCCCATTGCTATCCAGGAGCTGATTAAGTCTGGGGTTACCCAGCTGTGAGGCAGAAGAAAGGGGGGCTTTAACAGAGTCCTCTCCCCCTTCTTCACCTCCCTCTGAGGGTTTTGTTGATGGAGGTCGAGTAGAGGAGCCGGTGGGTGTACTGGCTTGTCTTTGAAGGACCGGAGAGGACAGGGAGAAAGACCCTGTTGACCCACCGCTTGCGCTACTGTTGCCATCACCACTAGACTGCTGCCTATTGAGGCTTCCTCCACTGCTTAGAGCCCCAGCTGGGGAATGGAGGCCTGGTGTGGAGGGAGAGAAGGGGTTCCCCGGTACCCGAGGGCTCCCACCTAACCCAGGACTGGCCCGTGGCATCCTGGGCGACATAAAAGAGGTAGGGGTTGCTGTAAGTGGGCTGCTCAAAGGAGAGGGGCTGTTGACCTGCTGGGGACAATTCGTCCGATTGGGTGTCAGGTAGCCTGTCGGCGTGGCTGGATTATGTCCGTGGGAAGAGGCATTGCTGTTGTTGGTGTGAAGGCCCGCGGTGGCGAGACTTGAGCCTTGGGTTGAATTACCGCTGGGGGGAAGGGAAGGGGAGCGGGAGGGAGTTTGGGCGATACCGCTGAGGGTTGGTGGAAGGCTGGGGTTAGTGTTTTCCTGAGAGCTAGCAGTGTTGTGTTCCCTGGGGTAAAAAAAGAAGGAAAATCAAAGATGTCAACCACATCTTTATATCACATCCACAAACCACCCATTTTCTATCATGTCTGCCTTAACCAGGCTTTAAGCATCATCCAGGCTTCTCTGTCTGCTGCTCTTTAAATTCTCCCCGTAATCAATAAAGTGTACAAAAAAAGCAACATTCATTATCTCATTTACAAGCTTTAAGAATGAAAATCCATATCGGAACGTTTATCGTAGCACTTTTTGTTTGCTGATGATTAAAAAAACGTCTGTGAACAATCAATAAGTCAAACTGCACCTTGCATGAAAGAGAAAACATAAAATAAAATGAAATAAAATGGCCAATTAGTACATTAAGACAATATCAATTAAATATGAGCAAGAAAAAAATAAAATAAATTAGAATAATCAATAAACTCTAGTGAGAAAATGAAATTCTAGGTAAGAATTCAGTTACAACAAGCCAAAACAACAACCTTACAGGATTTTCACACTTTTCCATGAATTCAAGCACTTTTCAACATTTCCCAGCACCCTATGGCTGCGGTAAGTGACTTTCTCAGTTCTTCAGCACATTCAATGAGTCTGCCATAAATAATCAAATTACTGTGTAAGGCCCACATTCATGAGAGAGACAAAATTAAAGGAAAATACAGGACAAACTGTAAAAGTCTGAAAAGTATCACTGACCCATTTTACTATAAAAGCAGTTTAATTACACTTTTATGCAGCCGGTAAAACTTCAGAGAAAGTCAAAGCATTTTTAAAATCCTTGAAAATACCAGTATCAGTTGCGACACCCCCCAAAAGAACATAACTGGGAAACTAATGTGCATGTGACTCTGCAGGTGCATGTTGTGCACACTTCGGTGGATGAAAATTCAAATTTTACTCTGAGATACCACTTGTTACTGATACAAAGTAAAGTAAATTACTATTCATAACATCTACACTAAGGCTGACTTATGAAACTGGATAATTAATTCTGACCACGGAAGTACAAAGTTTTAAAATCTTTGACCTTTTACATGTGGTTGTCAAACATCACTGTATCCACTAATAAATAAGATTAGACTCCGTTGCAGTCATCTCCTGTGTGTGTGTGTGTGTGTGTGTGTGTGTGTGTGTGTGTGTGTGTGTGTGTGTGTGTGTGTGTGTGTGTGTGTGTGTGTGTGTGTTTTCAATCACAGTACCTGTCAATAGTGTGAATGCCCATAATGAAGGGCTGTACATCAGGGTTGGGGGGGCAGCAGAACTTGCAGCGGGTCTGAGCGCTAAGCGGAGTGCCATCACTCAGAGTGAAATGGTACAACGGGCTGATCGCGGTCCCATGTGTCATCACTGTTGAGAATGAAAGAGAAATAAAGGATTTAGGCCTAAAAAGGTCATTCTGAGGTAGACTTGTAGTCAAGACCGCCTAAACCAAGACCAAGACAAGACCAAGACCAAGACAAAGTCGAGACCAAGACCGAGACAAAAAAGTCTTTAAACTGCAGCCAGATGCTGCTTCGTTTACGGGTGTCAGGCATATTTATGCGTTTTTGCGATGCACTCGCACAGCCCTCCTCACCGCTGTCTACTGTCTCGCTCACTTACTGAGAGGACAGACGCACGCTCCACTTGACTGTCGCGTCTCTCACCCTCTCTGTTTTTCACATAATGATATTATCCTATATCCTTGCATGTGATTGGCCACAATATGGAGGGATTGGAGCATAGCTGAGCCACTGTGTGAGAGCTGAGCAGTGAAAGGAAATTAAGTGAGGAGCCGGCTCTCGCTCAATGGGAGTCGACTCTTCTGATTCACTACAAAGCACTCTCTAAGCACGGCTCTTACAGCTGATGCTTTTGCGCATGACACATTATCGAACGTTACGTTGTGTGTCATGGATACTGTTGACTCCAAATCTCCCGACCACTATGTCGATCTGAGACAGCAAGACAGCGAGACCAAGACAAGACCGAGGGATCTGAGACCAAGACAAGACCAAAGTCAGTCGAGACCAAGACAAGACCAAGACCACTTAAAAGTGGTCTCGAGACCAAGACCGGTCTCGAGACATCCAACTCTATTCTGAGGCAGACATCTGTGTTATAAGACAAAGTGACAGATGAAGCTCCACCTCGGCCTTAGCCTGCTGCTTAAATGTGCTTTAGATTTACCGCATCCATTTCTGATAAGCTTGAACATATGAAACATATCTTCATGTATCCATCTTGTTATCCAGGTCATAGAGGCAGATACCTCCCCGGCCACCACCTCCAGCTTTTCCTGGGGGACACCAAGATGCTCCCAGTACAGGGTTTGTTTTTTTATGGTCTCACAGAGTTCTCTAATTCAGATACATTAACCACTTCAACTGGTTTCTTTTGATGTGGAGGAGCAGCGTCTCAGGAATGTGTCACTTTTCTGTTAGCAGCCAAGCTGACATTAAGTCAAATCAGTCGATGTATAACTAACTTCTGAAGTGTGACGACTTGTTTTAGTTCCTTATCTTCTAGTAAGTTAAGTGTGTATTTATTGCTTGGTAAAAAACAAAACAAAAAATTATGAGAATAATAATTTGCAGGGCTTCAGGAACCTTACAGACCAATCAATCAAACTATTGATTCATTCATTACTGGTTACAAGCCTAAAGCAAAGTTATCACCTCCATAAATCTACATAAACATGCTCTCTCGATGTAGGTGGATCCAAGTTAGTTTGAAAAGTTTTTAATATTTAGTATTCTGCTCAGTTCACTATAATGCCATTGACATGTTGCAGAAACTCCTGCAGCCATGACAGAGAGCGTGTCAATAATTTCTGAGAGAGGAGCCAAAAGGGGAGAGAGAGAGAAGAGAAAAAAAAAAATCAATAGTAGCTACTCACCCTCATGCAAAAGCTTCTTGGCGTGGGAGGGCTCTTTGCCCTGCGGCTGAAAGAAAGCATAGATACATTTCCTGACCAGGTCCTCCCATCCAGGCCTGCCTGTCGCTCGCAAAGCACTAGTTTCTATGGAGATGATCTTCCCTGGATTAAAACACCACACACACAAACAAAAGATCAGCCTGCACTGATTTCAACAACTGCAGCAGGCTTCACACTTTCAGGGTTCACACTGTGACCTTTGAGAAACGAATAAATAAAAAGGACAATCTCAGAATACTTTCTAAAATGATCTTTAAGCCTCATTATTGCTGTAATTTTTCAAGATTTTAGGCTTTGGCCTGGTTGGGATATAAATTAATTCTAATAATACAGTAAAGCAAATTGTGTACATGTGTTTGAGTTTTAGTGACTGAACGCAAGGTAAGGGAGTGAACATATTATTGAGGGATGCAGATGAGAATTTAAAGGATGGTTATATATGTTAGTATTTGGATTTTAACACTGATTTGCAGCCTTTTTAACAACACGTGAGGTATCTGCTCAATTCTTGACACCAGCCTTATTCTTAGTTGTGTTATAAAGGTTTAGTTCCTTTAATGTCCTGAATGGGAAACGTGTAAACTGAAGAGAGGTGCTTACTAAGTCTTGTTCTGCGCTGATATATCACAGCGTGGTATGAACTGTGGCTGAATAAAATAAACGCTGACCTCACAGGCAGTGCTACAAAGGGCCCCAAAGGCTCACAGGTAAGAGTTTGAGAACCATGGGTGTAGAAGATGAGATTTCTATTTCCTCTGTAACGTATCTCTTCAATTTCTATGACTCTTAACCTCTCAAAATCCCCCTCCCGTGATCCTTCTTACGCCCGTGTGTGTTTTACCTGTGGGATCCTGCTTTGTAATAAAAGACTCCGTGCTGACAGGCTGGGTTCGTGGCATCCGGCAGGCAATGCATATCAGGCAGCTCTGCAGGTCTAAAGAGGACACAAGGAGCGAGGTTTATGTAAATGTTTGTTGCAGTCAGCAAAAGGAAGAAAAACTCCACAACAGCTGAAGAAGGGAGGTGATATAAATAAATTAAACACATGGGATACACAGATTCACCCCCTTTTGTGTCAAGACAACAAATTGCTGAATAATTTCATTAAACTAGTTTTAAATGTTTATCACCTGCAAGACTGATATAACACAACACATGAAGATCATCAGTTATATTATTACTTAATATGGTGATAACAACTGAACAAGGTTGTTATCAGCTGAAATATAATTAATAACTCTATAGCAGTAGAAATATCCATTACTTGGGAGCATACAGTCCATATTTTTATTACTTAACACGAAACGCAGTCTTTGGAAACCTTTTGAATGTTTTTAAATACAACAGATTCTTTTTTACAGTGGATTTTGGATATTCTTGAAATATATGAAGAATTCAATCTGAAAAACATACTGAAAAATAGCAATGACAGATCAGTCATCTGTAAGTAATTTAGCATTAGATTCTCCACAAGTATGAACTGTGAGACAGGACAGCAGGGACGAAATTCCCGCCCTATACCCGCGCTGTATTTTTAAAAGATATTTGTTGAATCCAAGTAGTGAATATCAAAGACCTTCAACTACACATCCTCCTTCTTGCAACCAGTGTTCAATTACAATAACAGCTTGCAATATTTATTGTGCTGCATTTTTTTGCCCCACAATGATGGTCTCGTTTTGTCTTGCACCGTAAATCTAGAACATCCCTCTCGTTCACAGTGTATCACACATCTCTTAAAGCCCAAACTCACTCCCCAAGTTTAGTTTAGTTTGAGTCAAGATGACAGAAAGATAAACTCTGGTCAACATGAGAAGCAAAACCAATTCAGCTGTTTGGAAACAGTTTGTTTCAAGACGTTTGGCAGCAAATACAACAAATATAAATAACACAAAAACAATTATAGTTAAAAGATCAATGAATGAACTACAAAACGGGCGAAACAATAGCTTGCTGGAACACAAAAATAACATTTTCTTGCCAACTTTCTATAGAAACATGTCAAACAATGAAGCAGGAGCCACTAAACCAGATTCCACACAAGAAGAGAGTCCTCCAGTCCACAAGGCCAGCTCTTATCAAAGTGACTAAAAAGTAGACAGAACAAACAGCCCAATGAGTCTGCAATGCAGGAAAAAAGAAAAATCACACAATTCATCAAGGCTACTGCGCCAGCGACTCTAAAGAACATTAAAAACATCCCCCAACAATCTGATGGCAGTCCAATTAACCAGCATTAACAACAGCAAAAAGTCATAAAATAACTGCAGAACAAGTATTTATCCATCAACAATGATCACTTTCTGTGTAAGCCAAATCAATTATTTTCTTAAATTGGATTAATTCCTGACATAGCCAGGAACATTTTCAGGATTCGGGAGAAACAGATAAACAAGTGTCAACAAGCGAAAACATCTTAACATGCTTCCCTCACCTAAGAGAAAAACTACTAATAGAGTTTTAAAAAATAACTAATTAAAACTCCATATCTAAAACTATTCTTTGTCTTCTTTTAACTCTGAGTGCACCGGAAACCTATAGATGGAAAGACACTCTGCTACTAAAACAGCTTTACGTGATTCACATTTTTAAAAAATCCTTATTTATCCTTTACTGGGATTTTCAGCTCATCCTCTCCCTGAAACAAGCTGTTTCAGCTCCTCTTCTTTGAAGCAAACGTTCTTCCAGTATGCTGTTCCTCCATCGTCCATTCATAAGATAAGATACATCCCTGTGTTACAGCATCCAAAACACCACCAACCGTTAATATAACTTAAATAGATTATCAAAGATGAAGACGCTCACTAAGAAAGGATAAATACAATAACTCATCAACTGCTGTACACGTACATGCGTATCAGGAAGTGAGGAAAGTGTAATAGGTTCCATTTAAAGGCCGTTTAAGATAAACACAGATGTGCTAAGAACAAAATACAAAATGCTGAAAGAACCGTGTCATGGGTGAACAATGTGGTGAGAGCCACAACTCTGTGCTGATAAGAAGAGTAAAACCTCAGCCGAGGCTAAAGGCAAACATGATGGAAAATGATGGGAACAGGAGGAGGATATTAGGATGTTACATGTAATAATAGCAGGCGCTGCTGTATGTTCTATATCACATGAGACAAAGTCAAAGCAAAATCCCGCCTGGGGCAAATTTGAAGCCAGCCAGACTTCCTATATGGCTATTGAGCTGTCATGTTCAGGCCTGTGAAACAGGCTTGGTAATACTTGTAGGCATATGTGAAGAAGAAATTGATTCTTATTCTTCTGTGCGGCCCTGAATTTGACACCCTTGTTCAGCTGTCTTATATAACAATTCCTAAACATGCAAACTGATACCAGCCAGTCTGGTGAGTGAGTTCAAGATTTTTTTTCTTCAAAGAATGGTGCAGAATGCACACATTGGTGCAATACCTAAACAGATTTATATTCAGCTGTTAAAACTGAGTCAGTTCAAACCATGATCATCAAAAGGTTATACTCTGATGAGTGCCTATTAATATTGGCTTTAAAAACTACAATCTACTGATTCAGTGTAGGAAATGGCTCATGGCTGTGTGTGAATATGTATGTATGTACCATCTCCCTCCTCCTGCATGGTCCGTAGCTGGGACACGGTGAAACACTGCATGATCTCATACTGCTGCCGGGCCTCCAGGTTCTCCGAATCCACCTCGTCTGGAGGTCTCTTCAGCATGCGACAGTTAAAGGCGTGGCTGTTCCTGCGCCCAGCTTCTTGAGGCCACGGGACACCATTTACTAGAACAAAGAGAAAGTGAAATATTGATGAGGAAAGAGAAAATATACAAAGTTCCATCATTTCCATCACTTCCCTTTACTAAACCTGGTACAAATCACCCTCAGGAACACCATCCTTTTTTAATTTAGCACTAAAACTAGAGATGCAAATGCTCGTCTGATTTGCACAAAGTGCAGCTAAATAAATGCTGACAGTGGGACGCTTTGATGCGTTTTTGCACACATTTTAAAAATTAGACTGTACAATAGGGCATTTGCAAATCCAAATCTGTTGCACACATTTGAAAGAGAAGAAAAGACTTTTTGCATCTATGCATTCATTCTTTCTTACATAAATATCACTCCTTTAATGAGATATATGGTGAAAGGACAAAAAGACAACAGCTTAGATGAGAATGTCTGATCTTAATATCAGCATCATATTTTCCTCATTTACAGGTTCATAACTAACAACTATGGAGGTTTGTATCTGTCACACTTGTGCGAAACAAGAAGATTTTGCTGCTGATGTTTTCATGCTGTAGAAAAAGGTTTCCATCAAGAAGACTCTTAACCCCAGCAGCTTCATACAGCACCAGGGGGTTGGGACATAATTTAATGTTGCACTCAATTAAAGCAGGGCTATCAATCTGCTATAACCCTAATTGTGAGGCACAGATGGAACAGCAGAGCTGTGCTGGCTTCTGCGCATCTCGGCACAAATCGTGGGCGACGAGAGAGAGTGGGAGAGAGGGAGAGGGGAAAGAGAGGAATTTATTTTCCAATTTACAGCCTATAACACACAGAGAGAGCACCAAATCACCCAAACACGATTCACACAGGGAAAGGAATGCTTAGTGGAATTTGTAATTAGTGGACACAAATGGACAGATGTCAGCGGAACCGGTGAAACAGTATCAAGTTAAAACATTTGCCTAGTACTTTTTAACTTGTTTAATAATTATATACTCCTGCTTAACTTAGTCTATACCAGCACTCACACGGTGAGATGGGGAACACCAGTTCATCACAGCTCTAACCAAATACCACTCACTCACTCTCACATTCAAAAACTCCCTTTTAACAGGAAGAAACCTCCAGCAAAACCAGACTTGAGGAGAGGCGGCGACTGATTGGGGTTAGTGGATGAAGACACGGCAAAGTTAACAGAAAAAAAAAAGGCTTTAGACTCTAAGGGGAAACGAGCACATGCAAATTCTACAAAAACAAAACAAAACAAACAAACCAAAAAACCCACAAAATTAAATGGATAAAATTCGAAGCAAATGTAGCACTGAGGCTAACACTGAGGATTTTCCTAGCATTGTGGAGGCACTGGCATCAAAACCCAGTGTAATCCACTGGGTTTTCATTTCCTCAGATGCTGGAAGTGCATGAAAACTGCAATAAAATTAACTATTAACTATTAATGTGCTTTCTCCATGCACAAGAAATGCTCTGCCAATACTACGTAAGTCAAGGTAAAAACTTGCCTTTCATAGTAACATATCTTCATGAGTTTAAAACCACAAACCAATGCACTGGAAGAGCACAAATCTTTTCACAGCTTTAAATAAACTGATTATTTGTCTGAATCCCAAACTAGCTGTTACATTTGATAAACAGTGAGGTAGATAAGTTACAGAAAGGAAACAAGGTACAGCCAATTCAGGGCCAGTATTTGTGGGAGAGGATAACTGCTTTGATGCCATTTTTGTAACATTTAAAAAGCACAAAAAGAACACAAAAATCTAAATATGGCTTCTCTAAAGATGAATTTAAAAAAAATGTAAAGTCCGGCTACTTTAGCGTTTTTGTTCTGCCACCTACTCAAGGACAAATCAATAATTTTGTGTTCCTTTTAACTGGTTTTAGCCTCTTACTTTATGTCTAATTAGCAGATTCTTTAATACACACAATTTTTTTCTGCTGCAGCAGTAAATCAGCGGTATCAACAGACAACTGAAAGGAACAGCTAACAGCTAAAATACACTGTCATAGAAGAAAAACTCAGTTTGAATCTGTGCTTCTCTCCTTCCATTTTACTGTTCTGTGTCCGTTCAGTAAATAACAATAATTTTAAATACAATATCAAAATTTATATTAATTTACAAAGGGCTGCAAATCCTTGTTAAGCAACACAAAGAAGATGCACTAAAGGATTTAAGAATAAGCCAAATGTTGACAACTGACCTAAGATAGTAAAAATCCATCTGCTAAGTGTCTCTGTGAGTTTATTTTTCTTTAAAATCTGTTTCTGAGTAGAAAAAAAAGAAGCACTGGAGTGCCTGGTGCAGAATTACAAGACCAATGGAAAATACAACAATTCAACCTTGTTGCCTAGTGCACTCTGTTATCTTTTGTCCTTAAATCCCCCTCATCTGGCCCCTACGTTTCCATTCTAATCTCCTCAAGGTTGGAGCTAAACACTAAAAAAAAAACAACAAAAAAAAAACACTGTCACAGAATAGAAAGTCAATGTTTCAATACTCTTCACCCACGCGTGTGCCGCCTCTCCACACTTTCCTCCCTTAACATAATTTGCAGCTTTGTGAGAAGCACTAAAACTCTGTTAATTTAAAATTTACACAGTTCATCCTCCTACCTCTCCTCACAGCTCTTTAAATTTGCCTTAGCTACAAAATTTTCTTTTAATAAAGCAACTTAATCGTCTGGATTTGAGTGCTGTGTACAGATTCTTCAGCTTTTTTAACAGTGAGTTTTATTGCTTCCTTAATGGGTTTCATTGGCATGGAAATGGTGAAATTTAAAGATGCTGAAAAAGTGATTATTAAATATCCTTTAAAAATATTGCAGTTGCTGGCTGCAGTTAGGCAGCAGGTTGCAAACGCAGACACTGCATTTAAAATCGATTCTGCTCACTCACCGAGGCTTTTAGGCAGCAGATTACGAACAAACTCGTTGTGGTCTCCCACGTGGAGGATGCTGTAGACGCTGGAGGCCATGAGCTCCTCTTGGGTGTATCCAAGGTAACTCGTCACGTTCTCAGAAACAAAGACGATGCGCCCCTCCCGGTTGACAACGAAGAAAAACCCATCAAGCGCCTTAACGGGAAGAACAGAGAGAGGGAAAACTAAATCAGATTTTCTGAACGTGTATGTGTTAGTTAGGAGTAAAAAACACGTTAGCCACACAAACCAGGATTTCCTATGTATTGTTTTACCTCTAGCAGCATGGGCCCCAGCGCCTCTTTCTCCACCAGTCCCTGGCTACTGGAGGAGATGTCGCTCTTCTGCACCTCATCATCTGGAGAAAGGAGGGCTGCTTTTTCTGTCGGGGGGGGGGGTAATAAACACAACAGATAGATTAAATATTATGCAATACAGTTGTTTTTTTTTTTGGAAGTGTTAAATCTATTTTAAAGACACACAAGGTTTCCTATGATAAGGGGTTTTCATGTAAACAGACATATTTGGTGCCTACCAAAAAGGATTTGTCTGTTTATTTTATGGAAGGCCAAACAAAAAAAATTAAAGATGATGACATTTTTAATCTGATTTCTTTTAAGTGGGGCAACTAATTGTTTAGAAAATGGGTGAAAGTATCAAAGACATCTCTTAAAAATGACAAAACTAACTCACACTATAATGTCACTCTTCCTTGCTTAAACATGTAGTTACTCCCCAAAGCCCATTTTGAGTCTCAGCGATATTCATAGCACAATAAACACTGAAATAAATATCACAGTTTTACAGTGTTATACTAACTAGTGTAGCACCTGTTCATTGATTGACTGAACAAGGTTATTTTGTATGGCTACAATTTACAGATTATCATACAGTTACTGTTTTGAAATAAAGACCACTCTACATGTGTGTGGCTGTACAGAGCAGACAGACTACTGGAAACCAAAGACAAAAAAAAAAAAGAAATCATATTATTTGAGAAAAGTTCAGCTTTAGACCACCAGAGTGGTTACATTTTCTAAACTTCCTGACCAGTCGTCATTCCTTTGACAAGCTTTTAAATCCCTGTTTGAGGGTTAAAGCTTGGTTTTACAGTCAAGGTTACAAAACCGGTCCAGGTCAGGGAGAAGGCGACAGTTTATCAGATATTTTGTGATGATTAAACTTAAGTTTTAAAGTCTTAGGAATGGACCGATGTCAATGACTGGCCTCACAAGGAAAGCCAAGGCTTTCCTCCCCACATCTGTCGAGATAGGATAAGAATGTATGCTTTAACTGAAAACCTGAGGTGACAAATCTTACAGATGTGCAGGTTTATTTTTTGTATACCCTGGTTTACTCCTGCAAACCTTGTTTAAACATTTAGATAAAATGTTTTATGAATTTTGTGTTTACATTATAGTTATGCAGAAAATTATAAAGAAAATTACAGAGCATAATATTTGACAGAAATTGTGGAGACACTGTACAGAAAACGTGTTTCCTCACCCTGCTCACGCCGTTTGATCTGCTGGATTTGGTCCACAGTGCTCTTGAGGATGTGGCACTTGTCGGGCTTAACGCTGAGACTGGCAATGTCGCCCATGTTGGATGACAGCAGCTCCGCCAGCTCCTCGATGTAGCGGCACTCCAGCTCCCGTCTCCGTTTCTCCGCACTGCAGAAACAGACCCGACGAAGACTCAAAGTGAAGTTCACATTAAAACAGCTGTTTTTAAATCAGAAGTACTTTTCTGGGTTATTTTTCAGTACTTATCTGGTTTTAAAAACATCAGAAAACTGATTTTCTTGCACTAATGAAACTATATTTGTTTTGATTTGACATTTAAAACCATGAACGCTGTGACATTTACTTTAAAGTGAGAAAGAAAAGCAGCAAAACCTGACATCCTTGAATCCGACATGTTAAAAATTAATCAATTGTTTCTGCTCTGCAAAAGTTACATTTAAATGACCCACTGTACTTAAAGTACATCGTCCTGAACTAATCAATATGTCCAAGTATATAAGTAAAACTTTAGAACACTTTAGTAATAACACATTACTATGTTTAGTAATGTAATCAATAAAGATAACTTTGTGTCAGTCATAGTATTACTGGCCTAACTTTCTGTTGATGTCAGTGATCAACATTTATCTGTGGCCTCATTATGAATTTAAATGTTTGCAGATGATGTCATGAAGAGCTTTAAAAAAATTTAAGACGATGTGATAATTATTATCATCATTATCTCTTTTTAAAATGACTTCTTTTAATGTGTACAAAAAGTATTGGCAATTTTTTTTAAGATTATGACAATACAAGAAAAAAAATAAATTACTGATGGATTAATGGTCACATATGAGAACACACACATTGTTTAAACAAAATCACCCAAGAAGTACAAGCAATTATCAGCACCCCTCCAGGAGCAGAAGCAGCAGAGAAAACTATAATCGTCCCTGTAGGCAAAATATGCAGTTATTACACAATAATGAGTGATTCCAACCGTTGGTTGTGACTGACAGCAACAGAGACAAAGAAGCAAATAGAAAGCTGGTTGGAACCAGCATGATGTGCTCAGACACATTACACAGGAGATCCAGCAGAGTAACATAGATTGCAATGAAGGAGAAACACATGATCTTTAACAGAGCACAAATTAGACTGCTGGAAGGCTGGTGATATATTTAAAGCACAAATCACATTTTATTGATAGCAGCATTATTTAAATAAATCTTCTGGAATAAGTTTTGTTTATTTTTTGTTTGTGATATAATTGTATGAAAGCGTTAGCATAGAAAGTGTTACACAAGTATGTTTCAGTCTTGCTATTTAAACTATTTTGTACATTTTCTAAGACATCTTGTACCTCTGCTTTATTGCTGTTCATGTCAAACAAACATATACATCAATACATGTCTACATCTACATTCAATGTTGGCATTTACAACATTTAAGAAGGTGATTTTAGATCTTGTGATTATTATACTTTTCCCCCCTTCAGTTAAAAAAATGCTGTTGCTATTTAAGCTCTTGTAAATATTGTTAACTCCTAACAAGTGATCCAACTGCACTTTAACAACCTGCGCAAGCATGGTGAACGAAATGAATCTAATAAAAAACAAGTTGTAACTAACTGCATTTTAAATAAATATCATCATTATGTCATGGAAGACCAATAAATTTATAAATGTGTTCATTCTTTTTTCCTAATCTGCCAAAACACAAATAATTGAAATGAATGAATGGATAAATACATGAATAAATCATCTCATATTGGCCTATTTTATGTGACATTTTTGTAATTTTCAATTAATGCAGATTAAAATAAAATGAGCTTAAATCGAATCTGAATCACGCTTTCAGCTCTGACCTTTGGTTTCACAGTGTTAATATATTTGTAATCCATTTTACCATGGTGTTGCTTTTTTGCAATCAAATTGATTTATTTATCATTTTTAACACTGCTTTATATAAAAAAAGATTGTTTTGTTTTTTTAAACAACAACAAGTTAAATTTAAGTTAATGATTATAGGTTAAACTGTGAAAGTAAATTCATGATGCTCTTTTTTCCTGCATTGGCTTTTTATCCACCTGTGGCATTTTTTATAATCTCGAAATTGGACAAAAACCAAAAGAAAATAAATAAATTGGCCTTTAAGATTCTTCTCTTTTAACCTTTTGCGCAGCCTGGTGTTTAAATTTATTCTTGAGTTCCAGCAATTTCATTTCTAACGGACGAGAAACAGCAAGGTATGTGGCAGCAAGAAGAGTGTATATGTGACTGTGCGTATGTGAAACGACAACAGCAAAAGTAGGTCAGTGCATTGGCCAGCCAGAAAACACAGGCGTGGTGACCGAGGGAAGGGTGAGGAGGGGGAGGACGCTGCTGTGTGAAATGAGCGGGTCAGTGGATGAGTGTAGCTGCTGGAGAAATGCTAGCTGGGCTGTTACATCAGCTATCGGCCTTATAGATTTACACATACAGTACATGGAGAACTTGCATTCCTACACGCCCCACTTAAATCCTATACTGACCTAAAGTTGAATCTATACTTTAAACTTTATCTGAAGTTTCTAATTATTTCTATTTAATTAGGACTTTTTTGTCCAATTTAATTTGTTTCGAGTAGCAAAATTTATATATATATATATATATATATGTACACACATATAAAATTTTTTACATTTATATCTTTACAGTGTTTCGCTTTTCCTTCAGGAATATATAGACATAAATCACTTTAATATCACTAAAAAAGAAATACAAATTGTAATAAATAAATTAAAACAACAAAATGTTTGGCACAGGGAAGTCAGTACTTAACAGGCTGTCTGTGGGATGTTATTTCACTTTTTGTTGCCGATGTTTAAACACTAACACTGCAATCACACTCGTCTAGAGAGCGGTCGGTGATCCCCTGGCAACCTCCAGTTGTTAGGGACAAATGTGTGTTCCTTAACCCAGAGGTGGGACCAAGTCATTGTTTTGCAAGTCTCAAGTAAGTCCCAAGTCTTTATCCTCAAGTCACAAGTCAAGTCTCAAGTAAAGTCAAGCAAGTCAGAGTCAAGTCGCAAGTCAAGACAGACAACTTTCAAGTCAAGTCCCAAGTCCGAAACTTTGAATTTCAAGTCCTTTCAAGTCTTTTTTTTTTAACCCTCTGGGGTCCCGGTATAATTGGCCGTTCTTGACTACTTTTGATTTTACTTCTATATTTCACTTTTAAAATATGTTTTTCTTGCCTTGTTTGGTATCATTATTTACAGCACAACCTCAAATATCTGAAATTTGAGTTATTTTTTTCATTTTGGTATACTATATTAGCACAGTTGATCTAAATTCAGACAAAAATTCAGAACCGAGTAGAAAAAAGTTATATTTTTTTTACATGTTTAACGAATCATTTTCATAACTTGAAATGCAAATAGAAATTGTACATTTCTAAAAATTATGCATAAGTTTTGCAAACAACAAAGTTATATGGTACTATTTACCTAAAAATGCAGCCAAGGCCTCAGGCGTTTTTTATATAACCATTTAAATCTATTTACAGAACAATCAGGTGTGCTGCATCAAATAAGAAGGCACACAAATTATTTGTGCCAGTCCAAAAATGTAGTTTGTGTTCAGTATAAGACAGAGGAGAACACCACAGGCCTAAACCCTGCAGGTCTGACAACTGGAGGTGCAACAGTCCAGTTTTCTATGTGGAGACAGCGTTTACACTGGAATCTGCCTTTGACAGCTTTTTTAGATCAAATATGAAATTCAGCAGTCTAACCGACACACAATACAAAACAATAACTACACAACAAACTAACTATAGCCTCCAAACACGCTAAACGTCACTAATGTCTCACATATGAAACTCTCTCTCTCTCTCTTTCTTTTTCGCTCGCCCGCTTTCCGTCATGGTGTCACTCCTAAAAACTTCCCTTCTCCCTAAACAACCAAATGTCACATGTTGCCTTATCATTTTTTGATTGGCTGACATGGTAAACTCTAACACCAATAGGGAAGGGGTGTTTTTCTTTTCTTTTTTCACTCGCCAGTGGAGAGCGTATGCTAGGCTGTCTGTAGAAAGCGCCGCTTTTTTGTCTAGCATCCCTGTTGAGAATAACCTTTGCAAATAAACAACAGCTAATAACATAAGCTCAAAGTATTTTATTTGATGTATTGACATAAATGACAGAAGAAAAAGGCCATGTATAGCAGGACTACTCAATTACACACTAAGGTGGGCCAGATTTTCTAACCAAAAAAATTTTTTTTCCCTGGCTCAGACATGCAAAAGTTAAACACGACCATACACTAATTGCAAATTAAACACAGTGATTTTGAATTGTGATGTGATGGTAAAATAAATATTTGTCAGTCTAAACTGGGTTAAATCACGGGGTTAATGATGGGAGGAGACGGAGAGAGACTGAGTACAGCTACAGAACCCACTTTCTGAAACGGACCCTGCTCACCATTCACCGACAATTCTGAGCTAACAAGTTGCATGTTATTCTTGGATGTGCTTGCAGGACCGGATTTAAAATAGCATGACAAACATATCATACCCTGTTAAAGCCAAACAGCATCATCAACGTAGCCCGAAGAACATTTGCTAATAAGATGAAGTTAGCTAAGTCAGCTGTCTCATCGTAGCAAAAAAAAAAAAAAGCACCACCTACCGTTCTTTATGCAACTTCAAATGTCGGACAAAGTTGGAAGTTGTTCCATCTCCGTCTGTGATTCTCTTCTTGCATGTTTTGCATATTGCATTTCGTTTTTTGTTGCCTACTTCGTAGTTTATGTACCCGAAAGAAATTACTCTTGGAAGCATTTTTGGCTCGAGCGTTTTTGTTCTTGTTTTTTTCAAATCTGGTTAATTTGATTGGCTGTGCTACAGCCCACGCTCACATACATACGGAGTGTGGTAAGAATGAATGAATGAATAAAGTGAATTAATGGTATGTTAAATTTTAGATTTGGGTAAAATATCAAGTCTTTTCAAGTAAACAGGTTCAAGTCCAATTCAAGTCCCAAGTCACTGGTGTAAAAGTCCAAGTCAAGTCACAAGTCTTACAACCTTTTTTCAAGTCAAGTCTAAAGTCATAAAATTAATGACTCGAGTCTGACTCGAGTCCAAGTCATGTGACTCGAGTCCACACCTCTGCCTTAACCACTTGGATGTTGCTTGGTGAAACTGGTCGCAAACATAGCGCTGCACCGAAAACCTTCTTGTGCTCGCTTTGGCTGCTAGCAGATTGCTAGCAGATTACGAATTTCACTGATTACCACGAATCTCCAGTAACCACTTGGTTGGGGAATAGACATTTGTCCCCAGCAAACTGCCTCCAAAAACTAAGCAAACTCAAAGTTAGTTCATGAAATCCTCATGCTTCATGCTTCTGAACATAAATTTCACCAAACTATTTGTATGTCCCGTATTATGAGTTTTCATCATATGTACCAACTGGTGTTCATATTTACAAAATGAATATGTTACACTTTTAAAAAGCAAGAAACCTCTAACCTCCACATTAAAAGTTAGAGGGACTGATTGTGAAGCAAATCGTTTTGCTGCTGACACCATATTTCCAGCCATGATTTGTATTATTTTTAATATCTTACTGATTAAAAACACTTTATTTGGTTACAGTTACACATTAAAAATAGCTTTGCATTAGTAAAGGTTGGTTGGGTTATAATACAACAGTTAGTACTTGTCTAAAAGCTGTATTTCCCGACTACAGTCACACATCCTCACTGATGAGTCTGAACAACACATGTTCTGCAGACACAAAAATACACTTTCTTTTAAAGCACATTACAAAAACACCACAACATTTCATGTCCATGAATATAAACAAAGCGAGGCAGAATAAAACACTATTTTGCCTTGAGTAAAACGTTATATTTCTCCCATCTGGAGAAGTGACACAGTGACAGCCCAGCTGAGGATCAGTGTGACCAAAAATGAGCAAAAACAAGTAATCAGTAAGCATGCTCGCCATGTACAGCACAGGCAATGATTGCGTTACCTTATGTGGACAATCTATGATTTTTATAAGAATTCGGCAATCTGAGAATTAAATATGTCCATTATATTTATTTTAGGGCTGGGACTCGATTAAAAAAAATTAATCTAATTAATCTTGATTCATGGGACAAGAAAATTTGCGCAAAAGAGCGCAAATCTTTTTGATTTTAAAAGATTTTACTGGGGGACAGAATAAATAATAGACATGGACATGAATATTGTAAACTCAAGCTCTTTTGATTTATGGAAAAAAAAGCATTTAAACTGCATTTCAATGCAAAACAGAGAAACAAAAATAATATCCCTGGCCAAAATTGGGTAGACTTAAAAACAAAGTGCTATTTTAAGTACTTTTAGTACATTTTTAAAATGGTATTGTCTTTAAATAATAATAAAAATTTCAACATGAAGTGCAGTTTTTCTTCTAAAACAAAATTAGGCAGAAACATAAAAGGTTATTTGAACAGCTTCACCTTTAAACTCTGAGTAACCTTAGCCAACATTAGGCTAAAACAGTGTGATCACCAAACATTTTAGTGCAAAAAATAAACCCATTGGACTCACAATACCTCCATGCTTACTTACTGTCCGTCTCTTTCAGCCAGTTACTTTGACAAACTAGCCTGTTCACATTTTCAGAGCTCAAGGCAGCTCTCTTTTTTGTTACCATGTGACCTGCAAGTGAGAACGGTCTCTCACATGAGACAGATGTGGCAGGACTAATCAAATACTTGCAGGCCAGGACAGACAGCTGTAAGTGGGTCCCTGCTTGACTGGACCACTACTGGTGGATTCTGCTCTGTAAAAACTCAGGGCCCTGTTACACAGGGGTTCCTCATCTGAATCTGTAGCACATTTTCTAACCCCCTACCTTCTACCACTGATAGTGGTCTACAGATCAGAGCAATCCATTTTGCGAGAGAATCTGTAAGTTTGTCCGATGCTGACTTACTAATTTTGGTCCTCAAGCCAGTCATTTCATCAAGTTTGGGTTGCCGAACTGGGACTGCTAGCACTAACAGCTCCCACAGTTTCTGTGCTCGCTGCAACACGTTTTGCATTTACATGGTACCATAAGGTTGAAGTGCTGCGGTGGTATGCAAACTCCTTTTTGCACAGTTTGCAGAAAACCATGTTTTTATCAAGACTTCTTTCAGGTAGTCTTTTTAAATTAAATTTGAAATTAAATTTAAATTAAATCAGTCCTAACAACGCGCTTTCTTCTGATTCTTCCATTTTTTGTAGCTGTGTGCATCAGTGTAATCGGTATACCAGGAAATCTTTAAATTTTTTCAAATTCATTAATCGCAATTAACACATTAAATTCCCACCCTTATTTATTTATAATTATAAATTAAACCCATAAATTAAACAAAGTTGATTAAAAAAAATTGCTAGCTCTTTGTGCAGGTGCCAAAATTCCTCTGTGTAGGAAAACTCCTTTTTGCTGCCACTTTATCACTACTGCAGCTCAAGTAAAAGCAAGGTGATAACATTTCTGTATCAATATTCTGCAACACTTCATGTAGTCTGCCATAAATGTAACTTCTGATGTGATAATAAAGTAAAAATAAAATAAAAATAAAGTAATGACAAAATTATAAGTTCGATTTTATCTTGTGATCTCATCAATTGAATTGAATTGATCTTATTTTGTCACAGTCAGTTTTTGGCAATTCATTTAATGGTTTAACACATTTTAATGCAAACATCATTTGTTTACATGTATTTTACGACATCATTTCACGAGCTTAGACGTTTATAACCTTACTGATAAAAAAGCTAGGTTGATATGGTTGGTAATTGTTTTTATTACTCATCTTTTGGCTGATCATGAACCAATAAAGATTCAGAGTATCTCCGGCTCTATCCGTGTAATGTTTGTCAATGTTGTAAAAAAGGCATGCAGCCGGTCTTACCTTTGCCCTGACGTGTCGCATGGCGAGCCCTTCCTCTTGCGTGACTCTGGCGTGGCAGGGTCCAGAGGGCTTTCCCCTACTGCACTCATTTTCAGCTTTAACTGACCTGCGGGGGTGGGAAACACATGGTAAAAAGAAGTGTCAGGAACAAAATGAGAGTAGCCATTAATGTAAATCCCACCGCTTTTTCCCCCTAGATCCATTCCCACAAACCAGTGCAGATAAAAGAGCACAGGAAACCCACAGATTTTGTAAAGACTTTGGACAACAATTTCTTTAAGTTCCTACTGTCAGGCAGAGCTAACCACACATGCACAAAATCCAAGGCCACATTGAATCTCCTCGGTCAGACAAGACCGAGTCTGCTGTTTTGTTTTTCCTTGTAAAACAAATTCACAATTAAAACAAAAGTCAATAACTGGATCAAACACTACTATCATAATCCAAATAATCACATGGCGCAATGATTGTGTGTATTTCTGTCAACACCATCATCAATCAACATGATCAGCAATTTAATTACACGACTGTAATTCTTTCTCACAGTCATTCCACAAGTTTACCCCTTTTACACTCATGCATCTTCTTTAATTTGTCCTGACCAGTCCTTTTTTAAAATCACCTTCACCCTGAACTTACACTGTATATCTCACATTTTTCTAATTTCTACCAACCTCTGAATATAGTTCAAGAAAAGATTATTTTGTGCTGAGAACATTTTAATTGACTATTAAGAAAAAATTGAACTGAAAAGAAGTTTTGTTGCAAATACAATGAGTTAACAGAATAAGTATGTGGTATGTAATGTGCTGAAGGTAAAATTCAAACCTGAGGTAAATGGTGTGACTAATGAGTGAGTGGCCATGCTGAGTGGCTAATATTAGGCTAACCTACATGTTTCAACTGATAAGCCATGTATGACAAATGAAAGGCAAATGTTTGCCTGTAGAGTTACATGTCACTCTCGTCCTTTACTCTTTCAAATGATCCCGACACCCTGCCCTACATATGTAGTCTTGAATAGACTATGTGCACGTTAGCATATGCTACTTCCGGTGCGGAAACTCCTGTGGGGAGCTTTGTTTCCGGTGTCCTATTCGCGCCTTGTTTACGGTCCAAAACAAGTTAAGCAAATGAATGAATCAAGCGGCGATTTACATTTCTATAGATGTCTTGGGCATTTACCCAATATATCTGTAAATGATGTTCATCGACTTGTCGATATTTTTTCCCCCGCGCCTCAGAGCAAAAGAGAAAAGGGACTCGAATTTTATATTTCTCTGTATCTGTAAACAGCTGTCCCTCGTTTATTGCGGGTGTTATGTTCTAAAAATAACCAGCGATAGGTGAAATCAAGTAGCCAACTTTATTTTTTGACGGTGCAAAACGTTTCGTCGACATCGTGGACATACAATACTGCACTTCAGAGTCACACTGCTAGCGATCGATGCAGCGATTCTGTACTGTACAGGAGAGACGTCACGGAGGAGATCGTCTGCAGCGATCAGGACGCAGGACACAATGTGATGTAAAAAAAAAAAAAAAAAAAAGAAGCATGCAAACTTGCACTAAAAAATCTGCGAAACAGCGAGGTGAAAGGTGAACCGCGTTATAGCGAGGGACCACTGTAATTTTGAAGGTAAGTCACAACATACCCTTCGTAAATACTAATGTATAGAAACTCTTACCAGCAATCATTCATTTTTTGTGTGGCTTTTTTTCACAGTTTGTTAACATGCTGTGTAGGTGTGTACTTGACTAGCTGATATCGACATAACGGGGGAAACATCTGGTTTGACTATTCTTCACCTGTAGTTTGAATGCTGAACATTTGCCTGTTTAAATCATAAGACCAGTCACTATACAGAGATGTGCTTCTGAATGTGGACGATGTGTCTTCTGATTTTGTAATGCAGTTCTGCTTGTGTTGAGTGATGCAAACAACTGATCGATCTAAACTCTTTAAACGTCAAAATTGATCATTAGATTTTTTTATGACACAACAGTGGTGAGTGTTCCCACCTTCTGCTCTTTGTAACTTAACGTGATCTTTCCGTTTTCGAGTTTTGGGAGTATATCTTCGCAGTAGCGATTGATGGCAAAGTAAAGCTACCGGAAATGTACAACCGTACATCCGGTCTCAAACCAGGAAGTTAGCATTTTCTCGTGCACAGGGTCTATTACTATTTACAACAGCGTGGACCAACCAGTAAACAATAATGAGAGTCTATGACTAAATGAGGGCTGTTCCAGGTGACAAATTTAGCAGTCGTTTACATGGGATAAAAAAAATCTAAAAGACAGAAAAAACAACAATTTTCAACAATTATTCAGATTTGTGAGCAATCAACTAATTTAAATACTGCTGAAATGTTTAGCACGTTGAGTCGTACATCTTTGCATATTAAAGTCCTTGAGCTGAAAGTGGCTGCAGATCATTGCACTGGAGTTTTTACAGCCAATGTACAGCCACTCATTTCTTACAATACGTTCTGCAGTTTCAATAACTTTTACACCGGCACTATAAGCTCTCAGAAACAAGTTAACTAGTGTTGAATATCAATTAAATACAAATAAGTAGTTTAACTGCAACATTATGCAATATTTAATCATCTGGTGGACATCCAAGCGACATCTGACTGGCTTTTCCCCTTCGTAGTTTGCCTACTCTTAGATAGCATCTCACAAGTACTACAAGAAATACACTCTAATATGCAAATGCAAATGATATGAGCATTTTTGTACAGAGATTTTTGACTGCTTACAAACAAAAGAAATCTTTTCAAGATTTCTGTAGCCTGTATTCATAGGACAGTTCAGAGTAGACAGGAAAGCGGGAAGAGGATGTGTAGAGTGACCAGGTAAGCTACAGCGGCGCCTCGGGATTTCTAAAAGGAAGGTGAGACATAAACATGAATAAAAGCCTTTCATCTACTTGTGGGAAATTTCTTTTTCTTTAAAATTTACATTCATGCTTTGTGACTGAAAGAAAAATCTGTACACAAACACACAACCTCTTTAACCCACCAAAAAACAGGCTGCCATTGTCACAAGTATTGGGTGCCGCTGCAAGTCCATGCTGCTCACGGGATGCTAATCCTCCCTGACTAGCCCCGTTTACATTTCACCTCAAATCACCCCGCTCTGCCTTCCTTGTGGTGCTAACCCACAGCACTTAAAAAACATCCATCCACAACAGTGAGAAACGAGATCACTGCTGCACATTAACACCCAATAAAAACACAATTTAGCCCAGTTTCAGAGGCAGAGTTTAGTATGCATTTAATATAAGAGCCTGAGCTGCAAGTATGATATATAATTTATTCTTTGTTATGTTGCAAACGTGTTAGATCTGGCTATATTTTAAGGAAAAACCATTTGTAACACACACATCAGGTGATATTAATGGCCTGACTGGATTATAGGAATAAAAATAAGAGTTGAAAAATAAATTTTTACGTAGCCAACATGTTTTTTTGCCTACCTAATATCTAACAAAAAAAACAAATAAAATGTTAATGCTTTAGTCAACCCTTAACTTGGTATATGTGCATAAAAAAGGCCAGAGGTTCTAATTTCATTTGTCAGGTAAAATAGTAATAATATTTAGTTTGATATCAACATGCCTCCAAAAGCACCAAATATTGACTAATTTTAAAGGTATATGTTTTTATTTATTTATCTTTTGTAACTTAACCTTGAAAATTAACGTTTGCACTTACAGACTGATGGACTGTTTCACCTGTAATGTTAAGTGGCAACACATGTAAACAACAGAAAGAGGCTCCATCTTTTAGAGTGACCTTCCCATCATAACCCTCATCATTTATGGTTAACAAGCTCAGGTAAAGCCGGTATGTTTCTGGGAACGCATCTACAAATTTACAATTCACTGTCAGAAAGAGAACACCAGGTGCAGTGATTATGTCTGATAATGTACCAAGCAAGCAACACCAAATGCATCTGCCGAACGCCCTGTACTCACTCGCCTTATAGATAGAAGGTTCAATTTATCAGTCTAAAAACAAGAGGACGCTTTATGCTTTCTGTTTTGTACCATGAAAACAACCGCTTATACTTATTCTCAGAATGATTCAAAATGAGTTTGTGAAGCCCATCGGCTAGGCACAAATCTGCAGGCCGTAGTATATCGGTCAGTTATTTTTAACCAATTTTGTATGTATTTTTTGTTTATCTGTCAGAGAACAGCATCATTTCAGTCCTAGTTTGAAAGTTTATTTGCTGCTAACCAGCAAGTTCAAGAACTTGAAGTCACAAGTCTTTGCCAACTGGTTGGTTCAGCTCTTTATCTCATTCAGGCGCTCCACTGTGACTAAGGGCAGGTACTGCGCTTATATACATTTAAGTCATGCATATCTACCACTTACAATCTGTACACAGTTCCAGCAATCTAATAATGGCCAAACCAGTAGGCACCAGTGTGGAACGACAGGCCTGAAGCGTTGCAGAGATGGATTGGCATCTGACCAGGGCAACAACTGCTTTATTCTCTTTGTTTGAGGCTACAAGCTGCCTTTGTTCCCTTAGTTTCAGACTAAAGCACCAGTAAAGTTAATGTTAATCCTCAAGATTAACCTGTTTATAAGTATTTGGCTGGGCAGAGCCTATGAAGAGGGCTTTTCAACCTACACAAACACGTCTAAAAACCTAACAGCGTAACTTGACGTGAATGATGCCGTGCACATGTCAAATCCTGGTTGAAAAGTGGTCCTGAACACAAAAGGAAGTGACACCAGTGTTCACCTAAGCGCTTTGCATAATTTTGCTGTTCCTCACAGCTGGCAAGGACCTACCCCACAACCGAGAGTACCCCACAGACCAGTTTGTGATATTGTCCCCTAGCGACAGTAAAAGGGTACAATAGGTAGATGATGGTCTGCAAAGCTGTGTGTAGAACCACAGCAGAAGCATATTTGAGGGCTAAGATGAGAAATCCAAAATTAGTTTCCAAGTAACTAGCGTATTTCCATGTTTCAAACTTACAGTGGTAAAATGATATCCTTTATTTGTAAAATATTTGAAAAGGTCAGAGCATGCCATAGAGGAGAAAGTAAAGAAAGGCTCTATGTTTTGGCCTGAGAGGTAGTGCAAGTAATGTAAGATGTTTATAACGGCTTTGTCTCAATGTAAGAAGGCCACTGCAATGTAAAGGCACTAAGCTTATTTTGTGCACCATCCCTGTACTCCCTTGCATACATTACTGTACTTGGAAAGAGGCGATGGTGGTGGGTTATTAGGTAACTGGTATAAAAAATGTCTATCGTTACCAAACTGTGTCAAACAGTAACAGATATGAGTTGATTCTCCATTACAGTCTTGGTGTGCTTTTAGGGCTCGTTTCTAACTGCGTCTTCTCAGCCAAAAGAGCTGACGTGGCGAAGCAACAAGAGCATCTTCGATAGAGAACTAATTATTTCAAGTGACTCATATGCCCCTTCAGTCCGATTCTGGGTTCTGCTGATCAATGGAAGCAAAAATAAGGGGTCTGAGCGTAACATTTACTGATAATAAAGGTTGAGGATCAAAATTTAGTAAGACCCCAGCATTTGGAGATTCCTGTGAGAAAATAGCAAAGGAGGAAGGGGCTGGGAAATGGCCTTAAAACAGAGGAAAAACCTGGGACACCAACATGGTACTGTAATAACTAAACAAGCTGAACAGGACATTTATCCTCAGATCAGGCCATGGGCATTTCAAATGTTCTGAAGTTCAGCAACCATTTTTAAAGGTTAAAAAATAAAATAAAATCACTCTGTTGTGATGATATAAGTGCACTACCTAGGGAAAAATATCAATATCCAGTTTTTATGCAATTTACACCCAGTTAAGTGTGAATTTTCACACTTTTCACACTTCACTCAGCAACACGCTTATATAAACAAACATAAATGAATCGACTGTGACTACCAGCCATGTGAAATATTACAAATATTGTCTAATGATTTAAAGCACACGAAAGACCTTAAGCCAAAAGTTTTTATTCTTCCCACTCACGTGACTGTCTTTTAGCAAGGTTTCTGCAGCAGTTTGTCTGTGGACAACCAGGCAAGACAGATAAAACCACTTTGTTTGTGCTTGGGTAAATCTCACATCAAAGCGCTTTCGACAGTCGTCTATGTTCCGTGCGTTTGCTGTATAAGGAGAGAATGTGACACTCAAGGAACAAATTGTAAGAAATATTACTTTCTGCGAGAAAAAATGCTTTTACAGCAAAGATGGCAAACTTTTAAGCATTAAAAAAAAAAATCAAATATGACTGTTTATATCTGCTTTAAGTGTCTGGAGGCGCTTCAGGATCCTGGTGAAACTTGATTCTAAAAGACGAGAGGCTTCTTTGTCCCTGGCTGCCCAATTACCATCTCAAATGCACACTGGAGCATCTGCCAATGATCTGAATGCAAGTGTAGACTCTATATAAAAGATGGATATGGCCACCCAGGCTTTGGAGTTCACATTGTGAAGTATCAAGAGTGTTTTGGCCCTGGTTGCGTAGGCTTTTTGGAGCCTATGAAATGATGGAGTTTTAAGTTATGAGCAAGTGCTGCACCCATAGATGTTAAAACAGCAACACCCCAGCATAGTTACCTCCTAATTAGTGTTAAGAATTAGAATTTACTCAAAAAATTTCCTGCACAAGCACAGTGGGGTCATAAAATTCAATTACTACAATTAACAAATATGACCCCAAGCAGACAATCAGCTACAGCTGCCTGTGCCAGAACAGTGCCAACTACCCCTACGTAGTATTATAAAACAACTCATACATTTGTATTAAGAAGGACTAAGCTATTTACTGAGGCCAAAACTGTTTCTGTTTATTTTAAATGTTTATTTTTAATTTTCTGTAGCTTTATAATGTTGTAAAATGGGATATTTGAACATGGCTCATTTTTGGAACCAGACTCAAGTGCACTTTTTCATATATTCTGATACACTTAAGCGAAAAGTTAGGCACCCTAGTGCCAGCTGGTGTGAAAAAGTTAGTTTGGAGTCCAGCACCCAGCCCTACATTAACAGGCAGTCACACTATGAAAGCTACTTCACAGTTCAAATTAGTGGTTAAAATATGAATCCTCTCGCTAATGTGGCCCTACGATGAAAAGGTCAGGTCCGTGATGAGAAATTCAAGTGATCTCTTTTAACTTTCTCTTTTCTCCACTCCACATACATTTACACAATTATGGAATTTGTGCAGCAGGATTCACATATTGTTGTCTTCTCTCCTATTTCTAAAAAAAGAAAGAAAAAAACTAAACACAGCAGATTAAACAGAGGATTTATCTAAGCACTAAGCAGCACATTAAACAGTCTGCTATATTACTACCCTTAACTGTCCCTTTTGAATGAGTATAACTCACAGTGGATGACAGCTTTCACAGTTTGGACTTCTTATAGCATCCAAGCTGTGCTGCATGTGACTGAAACAATCATAATTAGTTACAGCTGCAGCGCGAGCATAGCCTCAAACACACTTTCACACATATCAGCTTCAAAGTAAACAGAAAGCAGGGACCAAACAAAAAATAACATTAGAAAAAAGGGGAGAGAGGAAAACTCACACTCTAACCCACAAACCTGTAGACCAGGTCCTGCACCTTTTGACCTCACCTCCCTCTCTGTATGTGCTGTATGGTGAGAGCCCTCAGTCGCCAAAGAGAAAGAAGAAAAAGCAGCAGCAGCAACACAACAGACTCAGACCTTTGAGAAACACAGTCCACTGCCTCCACGGGCTCCCCATTTCAGCCGTCTCAGTATCTTTAAGTTTGTCTCTTCTCCTTCAAAGATCCTTCAAAGCTTCCCTCTGCTTCCGCAGAGCTGCATGTACACATGCGCGCACACACACACACATGCAGGCATGCATGTGCTCAGAAGCCGTAATGTATGGCTTGGAGAAGGGGGAGTAAGGAAGAGACCACCAGCTACAGAGCAGGGCTTGAAGAGTGTGGAAAACAAGGAGATAAGGAGGACCTAAATGACATTTACCCTCAATACAGACCCATTATTTATCTTTCTAATGTAGACACAACCTTTCACCAGGTCCCATTTTATTATTTTGGCTCCTTCAAAGAACCTTTATCTTTTGGATAAAACAGCGACAAAAAAGAAAGAAAGAAAAAAAGCACAGAAAGATTCCCTCAGATTCACATGTCAAGGTTTCCATCTTGAGCCTGATATTAATCGACCTGACCAGAGATTTGATCAGAATTAAATATGACTGGATCTTCAGTAATGCCATAAACAGATGTGAAAAGATTATAGTAAAAGGCTAATAGCTTAATATCTTTAAATAATTATCTGTAAAATAAGCTCACGACACTGCTCATGCATGCAGCATGGCCACCCCTCTTTACTGCATCGTGTTGGTACAACCCATGAGAAGCTGCTCAGTCACTGTTACTGAGGCCCACCCTCTCAAATATAGGACATGACCAGAGAAAGTACACAGCTTCAGCAAGGCATATAGAGCAGCCAGTGACTCATATGTTCTTTCATGTGTGTCAAGTGAAACATAGCAAATCAGGATGGAAATGCAAATGTGTCGGTGGAAAATGTGCAGGTTCACTACAGTCCCGTAACTGGCAGGTTCAACTGAGCAGCTGCTTCTCTGAAAAGGCTTCAAGCTGAGGAGATTTTTTTTTTCCCATGTGGTTTCCACATGAGGGCAGGCTTAGGATTTGGTTTCTCATAATTCAATTAACAAACAAACAGATTCTTTCATTACTTAATATTAGTTAAATATCATTAATAAAATAGAGTAGAGCCAAATATTGCGCCAGAAGTAACTCAAGTTATTCTCAGTGGATTCGAAAAAATAAATGTATTTAATACTCAAGGTGCTTTCCATCCATCTGACCATGCAATCAAAAGAAGGACTGACAAAAGATCAGATGATGGCTTATTTTAAGCACATATATAAAGCAAAGGTGCCTTTGTTGTGCCACTGGAAAAAAACAATATGAATTTCTCTTTTATTTCACTTCATTTGATTCACAGAAAAGAAACCTCCTATGCAGGAAGTTCCCTGGCTCAGTTTGTTTGTCTGTTAGTAAGATTACTGAAAAATGTATTTAAAGATTGGCATGAAATTATAGCAGAGGTGGATGCTGGCACAAGTTAAATGTGATTAACATTTGAAGACAATCCTCAATCAGATCTGGATCCAGGAAGGATTTGGTACCACAGTGAGATTAGACGAAAAAAGGCAATTTTGTCTCATATCATATCGTCTTGATGTTCAAGTAAATACCACAAACTACCCTGGCTTCCTACATTCTTCTGCATAATGGGAATTTAGTATTTTCCATTCCATATATTGTCTGCTTATAAATTAAATATGCAGTCTAGTCTATAATTTCCAAACCAACTGTCGATTTACAAAAAAGGAAAAAGAAATAAAATTGTCATTTGACTTTTCAAACAAATGTTGTGACCTACAGTTTATGTAGAGCAATGATTGAATTGGCTTGATTTTAGAGTGCGCCGCAAGCTTGCTTTCCAAAACAAACTATGACCCTGTCTGCATACAAATTTTCTCCAAATTAAATCAGTCACAAAGCATGCACCCCCATGCTAGGGGTACTTTGAAGTCCAGTTTGGAGCATGTAAGCAATGAAAAAGAATCTCCTTTCTAAAGGAAAAGACACAAATATCCTCAGTTAAGCTTGTTTTTGTTTTTTACTAAATCTTTAAGTGAAATTTATAAGAAAAATCAGTTCAGTGCATCTCCAATGTCATCTTAGAGTCATGGCACTGAGAAAAAAATTTACTGACTTATCATTAGCCATTTTTTACCTACCAAAAATGCTATCAGCTGGTCTGATGGCTACTTGGTGGAAGGGATATTTTAAAAGGGCGGAACAACAGGTGCTGATATCGCTTAGTTGGTTGAGCAGTCGACCATTATACTGAAGGATGTTCAGCCAGGTAAAGTACTGCTTGCTGCTCTGGCCTGGGTATGAGCAAGATCCAGACCCATTCCTGCATGTCATTCACCCTCATTCTTACTACTTTCCTGTCTGCTCTCTGCACTGTCATTACCACAAAAAGGCTCAAAATTGACACGGCATTAAAAAAAATCCACAATTGCATAAAATGCATCATAATTTCTATATTAACATATTTTCTCCATGTCTAGTCTTGGTTTGAAAATAGTTCCCAAATGAAAGTTCCGCCTCACATTTGTGAAGTCTATTGTGAACTCAGTGACTGCAAGGTGCTGCAAAATAAACCCAAATCCTCACCCTCCACCGTGTTTGACAATTGGTATGAGGCGTTTGTCCTGATATTTGCGCTTTGCTTTTCTCAGAACATGGTGCTGTGCATTACGGCCAAACATCTCCACTTTAGTCTCATCTGTCCAAAGGAAATTGTTTTAAAAGTCTTGTGGTTTGCTTAGATCCCACTGTGCATACCTAAGCCATGCTGTCAAGTTCTTTTTAGAAAGAACAGGCTTTTTCCCGGCAATCCTTCCAAACAATCCATTACCTGTTCAGTCTTTTCTAATTATGCCATGATGAAGTGACCTTGGGTGATTTTGCCAGACCAGGAAATTTTAATAGGCCAGGTCACACTTGGTGATGATTAGTTGATCGAGTTCATTTGATTAGCAGTGCCCGTCTGCTATTTACCTCTCTTGACTCCTATGAAAGAAGTAAGAGTGTATTGAATTGGCATCCATGCGGCTGTGTGATCACAACCATTATGATCAAATTGGCTCACAATCAATTATTTTAAAAAAGTAAATAAAAAGCAAAAACAGATGTATTTTATTTCTTTATTGGAACAGTCTGATGGTACTCTTGCTTTGTAATAGACAGTCTGGCCTCTGTAAGTGCCAACATCATAAATGATATAAACATCAGTCTGTCTATAGCATGGTTTTTGGCACTATACTGCCATCAGTTTTGATCGGCGAGATATTTTCCAATGACTTCCAATAATGAACAGTTTTCTCTTCAAGTGAAAATGTATACCCAATTTTCCCTTGCTGAATATTGTTTCAGTAGCAGAGGGTTACATTTGGCACTCCATATGAAAAAAGTCTTGCATACTATGCAAAAAAAAGCCATCTTCTTCAGCCACAGTTAGGTCCATCTATATTTGGACACTGACACAAGTTGTTTTTTTTAAACACCTGTTTCCTGAACCATATTCCAATTATAGTTATAAAAATGGACATGGACATCAAGACTTAAGGCTGCCATTGCCAGCATGGCAATATGTTTTCAACCAAGTATTAGAAATGGAAATTTTATTTTCAGTTATTTAATTTGGCCAATTACTTTTGAGCACCTGAAATAAAGGGATTGTGTTAGAAAGCTTTAGTTCCTTTTTGTTCAACCCACTGAATCAACCTCCTAGGACCTGGCATCCACATATGTGGACATCACATTTTGGATTGTCTAGACCAAAATACTAAATTTTGCTCTACAAGGGCCTGATATCCACTTACGAGGAAATTATACTGCCACTGTTATATCGAAATTTAAAACGAATATCTTCATATCAGCCCAAACAGCAAAGAGAAATTAAAAATGCATGCCATGAAAGAGTTCGGGTCTTAGGCGGTTAAAGCTAAAAGTCTGCACTTCAATTGCATGTGAGTTGTTTCATTTAAAATCCATTGTGGTAATGTACAGAACCAAAATTAGTGGTCTCTTTCCAAATATATACGCACCTAGCTGTATAAATTGCTTTTAAAACTGCTGGAAATGACTCATTTCAATACACATCTGGCTTACCTCGACATCATATCTATGTTAGTGTTTTGAGTAAATGCAGTCAAAGTTATCCGTGCAAATCCAAGAAAGATAAAAGCAAGGCTGCAACAAATAATAATAAATCTGCCAACATTTTTTCTTCGTTGTTTTGCTTTAGTCCAAGGACTTCAAGGTCCGCCAATGCTGCACTTTGGTGGATACACCAAAACGCCCCAAAATATAAGATCTATGATCTTAGAAAACTGCAACTTAAGGAATGTTAATGTTGACGATTGTGTTCCAAGTTAAACAGCTGGAATCACTGATGTTTGTTTTTGTTTTGTTTTTTTGTTTTGTTTTTTGGTGGTTTTTTTACTTCAAAAGATGATCAGAAAATTATCAACAAAATCATTTTTCCCGTTAACTTATCATTTACCCATGTTTAAACCTTTAACCTCCTAAGACCTGAACTCTTCCACGACATGCATTTTTAATTTCTCTTTGATATTTGGGCATATTGGGGCCCAATGAATGTAAAAACAAAGAATTACCAGATTTTTTTTTTTTACCTTATTTTTGTTTTTAAGAAAAATAAGAGCCACATATGAGGATATTCGTTTAAAATTTTGATAGAACAGTAGCAGTATAATGTCCTCGTAAGTGGATATCAGGCCGATGCAGAGCAAAATTGAGTATTTTGGTCTAAATAACCCAAAATGTGATGTCCACATATGTCGACGGCAGGTCCTAGGAGTTAAAAGTCAGTTTTCAAATGGTGAAACCCGAAATAACCAGAAAGAAATGCTAAAAACACTGATGTACACTAGAAAAATTGACTGACTTCCAAAATTGTTGCACTTAGTTATTGTCATGTCAACCACCCTGTATCGGGACAACAACAACAGCTGGTTACAGCTAATGTTAGGCTTAAATTTTACAAAAATCCAGCTTTCCCAGCCATAAACAGTACAAACACACTGTACAAGAGTTTATTTGCTAATTGGACAAGTCTAACAATGTTAGCATAATATCGAATAAAGCCTTAGTAACAATGCCTACCAACAGAAAAGTTCAGGGTATCCTCAACCTCTCAGTTATTAGTCTGAAATGAGCTTCACTTACTCATTGAATCGTACCAGATGCCCTTCACAAGGTTTGACAAACTTACAGCCTCCCCCAGAGTAAATATACACAGCCACTTCATATCCAACCTTTTGACAGCTGAGGTAAACAGCAATCCGACAGGCTATATGTTTGAGGTGACTTCTGTAAAAGTGTAAAATATTGCAAAATATTTCACTGACAAATATCAATTTTCTGCTCCCGATTTATTGTCTAGTGTTGGCATTCTTCACATACATTATATAGTGTGTACAAAAATGTGTTTATACTTGCACTGAAATGCAAACTGCCTAGCCTCTATACTACGCATGCTTCTAAATCCCAATGAAAAACCATTAAACATTCAAAAAATGCTGTTGGGGCCCTTTAAGATTCCCTGCTTCTCAACTGAATACCCTGTTAAGTTCCAGCCCATTGTTTCCCAACCATCTGTGAACACCCAGATCCAGGATGTTTACCAAGAGTAAGAAATAACCTTGGACTACACACAGCTCCTCAGACATTATGACAGTTAGCCAGAGATCTTAGTGTATAGAAAGTACAGAATAAAGCTGTTTTTAGAGGTGAGAGACAACCAGAGAATTGCTACATATAATTGCCCTGTTCATTTATGTAACCAAAATATAGAAATATATATTTTCGTTGAGGTAGAACTATCCTCTCTCTGTTTTCTGAGCAAAACATACGATATTCCTTATGAATCTTTTAAAAGACATCAAATATACCACTAAAACAACATCCCCCATGGACCGTCGGATCTGTGTAACTGCCTTTCTTAGCGTCTGTGTCATTGTTCACCTAATGTTTTCACAGTACGCTTTCTCTCTCAAACACGTTCACTGCCAGACTGATAATTCCACATGAATATTCATCATTTATTGAACTCCGCTGGGCACTGTGTAATTTGGCGCGTGAATGTGGGTGTGTGTGTCCTCATTTCAACTTGTGAAACGCTATGGGAGGCCTCCTCAGACATGCTGGGATGTTCAGAGCAACGCACTTCATCGGCCTGAAGTTTTTTTTCTTCTCTTTCTCGCTTCTATAAACTATTAAATCTAAGTTTAACTAACTTGTCTTCTTTAAAATTAAATTGACAGGTTATTAACTATGTGTGGAGATGGCAAAGACTGGAGTCTTTTAAGTCAGCCAATTGTGCATTCTGTCTGCATACTGCAGAACTTAAAATAAATGACTTGCCCTGCAAAACTGAAAAGAACAAAATGCAAATCAAACCAATCTCACAGTGCATTTACACCTTAAAAATAAATTCAAACAAACACCTACACTGACAATATAATTACGATGGCACTCCCAAGGTTTTGTGGCAAATCTCACACTCGGGTCCTTGTTTTAAATTAGATTTAATTCACCATTTTACTGCTAACAAACTATAGTTTGCAGGGTTTTTCCTGCACAGAAGTAGAGTTTAATTTCCTCAAGCCTAAATATATTTTTGGATTATAAAATGAACAAAATTAAGAGGTAAATGTATCTGCCACTCTGCCAAATGTCTATTTTAAACCAGGATAAACTCTAATTTTCTCTTGGTCAGGAATAGATTTTGAAACAAAAACTGAATTTTCAACGGGGTTATAAGATAATAAAATATAACAAGAGTAAACAGGTTTGGCCTTAAATCAATGTACATCGGAGTAAACTAAATCCCATGAATGAAAGAAATGCATTTTTTAAATACAATAGCCTCATAACACTGGTACTGAAACACTGATTAATCACCATCAATTTTGATAAGCTGCCTTTTTCAAGGAAAAACACCTTTTCAGCGTGATAGGCTGGTTCACCCTCCTAAACTTGCTTATATGTTACTTTAATATTTTAACTAGTTTGGGCTACTGGTGATATTCAATCACAAAAGCAGTTAAGAGAATAATAGATAGTAAGAACTAGATTACAAAACAAGCATAAAATCCATTTCAAATAAATCCACGCTCAATACGTAGCCGCTCTGTCTTGCTTTACTTGACCTCAGGTTTGCCACTGCCATCCTACAAACAGCCTTCAGCCTTCGTTAGAAGCTCAGTTAAGAAATTAAAATAATCACTAAAAAAGTATTCTAGTCAATAAAGAAAATGACTCTATCAGTATTCAGTGGGAAATCAATGTTATATAACAGTTTGCTGCAGAACACAATAAGTTGTGCGAGGCATCACTCTGGCTTGCAATGAGACATACTGCAGCACTCAAGTCAACGAGTACAGAGTACTGTGCTTACTTGATCTAGGGCTCCAGTCGGTGAGTCATGTGGTGGCTGTGGTGGCCTTGTCAGGGACTGAGCAAAGCTGAGGGAAGGAGGGGAGCCTGGGCGTGAGATCAGTGGTGGGCCAATGGCTTATAGTCAAGAGGATGGAACGATGATGGTGGTGGGGTTATGGCTCCACAGCCGCTCTGTCAAAAAGCACCATCCCAGGTGCAGGGAGAAGCCTGTTGGCCTCCAACTGCCAAGAAAACACAGAATAAACGGACAATCACAATATTGTTCATTTGCAATGTTGCAGAAATTAGCCTTGCACAAGTTATGCTGTACTATTGACAGTTCTATTTGCCATTTGTTAATAACAGGCCATTATTTTTGAATATTCAAACTACCAAGCAGCATTAACAGCAAAAAAGTGAAAGAATGTGTTAATTGCTAACAGAGGGAATAAGTCTGTGTGACATGGTGAGATGAGATGCTATTACAGGAGGAACATGCAAAAGCAATGACAAATGTAGAGGTGAAAGAAAGAGGCCCAGGGTGAACTCCACCACGTACAGCTGGCAAAGTTACTACAACTATGGGCTGTTACTTGATAGTGATTTGTAGTGGTTGACATTCAATGAATAGTGAAATAGTGACAATGTTTAAGCTTAATCATATGTGATCTGAACATAACACCAATACCACTGATGAAGTGAAAATGATTTGATGATATATTTTTTCCTTTTTTTTGTAATATAAGTAAATATAAGTTGAGTTGTAGCTTACAAGCTGCACCAAACACTAATTTTCAGACTGTTTGTTCTACTCTTATGGCACATTTATGCACACAAAGTGACTGAAATGAGGTGAACTGACACAAATTTGCACCAGGCATTGTGACTGGAGGCAAATCTGCATTTTCACAAATCACAGACAGAGACAGAAAAAAAGGGAGGGCCTTGGAGAAAAGTGACAAATCGTATATCTCATGATATTCTGAAAAAAAAAAACAGTCAGAAGAAAGTTGGCTAAAGGGCCGATCAGCTAAAACTGATTGGTTTACACAGGAGAGAAATTACGGGGCAGTACCAAGACCTGGTGTAAGATAAATAAGGATTATTTTGAACTGTAAATCATGCAAAGCTACTCTACCAGAGTTTAAGAGGTTCATGTTAAAGGAAACATTTCCTTGTAAAAGTGATAACAACCTGGAAAAAAAGACTACATTAAATGAGGGATTTCCCCTCACTACTACCAAAAGACTGCATCTTATAAAAGATTAATAAAATTGTTGGTTGAATTCAAAATAGAAGCATTCTATGGAAGACATCTGGAGAATTAAAAGCAACCCACACCAGCTGCAGGGCTTCATTCATTAAATATATTCGAAATATTTAGGTTATTTCACTGTATAAACCTAAGAGAAGCACAGAAATCTACTTTAATAATAACTTAGAGCACACACACAGAAGATAAATCTAAACAGAATTATCTTCCTCTGACGTTTGTGTTTCTTGCCTTGACATCCCCTTCATAGCTGCTCACAGCTGGCTGTTAACAACCCAGCAGGTAGGGACACACTGATCACAGTAAAATCTGCGCACCATTGTGTCGACTTCGGTGGCTTTACATCTTGTGATCATAACAACTTGTCAACAAACAAACTGAGAACACAAATAACACTCCAACATTTAAAATTCCCTATGCCATAACAACAGTCAACCAGCAACCTGGAGTTGGAAATTGGATCATTTATGACGCAAAAACACATTTAAATCCTTCAAATTAATTCAATAACTCAGTACTAAAAATCAAAAACATGCTTAAAATATAATGGAAGAAAAGGTTTGAGGTGGATTATTCTGGTCTATATTGAGATTATTTAATATCAGCTCATTTTGGAAACATGATGCATTAAAGGAATACTTGAAAGAAAATGGGACTTAAAAAAAAAAGTAAAATAAAACATGAAACATATGGTATGTGCTTGACTTCATTTCCTTTATAGCACTTTCCACCCTCCCCAAAAGCCCAAACTCACTCCACAAGTTTAGTTTAGCTCAAAATAAGATGACAGAAAGAGAACCTCTGGTCAACAAGACCAGCAAAACCAAGGAGTCTGTTTGGAAACACGTTGGGTTCAAGGAATCCAAAAGTTCCATAAATGCAACACTCGAATCATCATGTCAAAACAACTGTTAGTCCAGTACTGACCAAAACAAGAGAGAAAAGAAGAGGAAGCAATTATGATTCTTGCTATAATTGAGGTCAGACTGAGGCAACTACAAAAGCATGTAGACCATCAGAAGTTCAATGTCGCCAGTATCACCATCTATAGACAACATTCAGTCACTATCAAGTGACAAGCCAGAAGATTTGCAAACAGACATATCTATCTATAAAATAGGCTCAAATTAACCAGTCTGAAGACCCGGGGCGAACACTGGTCCACAAAAACATTTGATTGGAAAAGTACAATTTATATTTTTGGTTCCAAATTACTCCATAGGTTAAGGTCCCCTGCAGATTCACTTGTCTTTAATACACATCTAATGGCAGTATGCAGAAACACTGAGATCTATTGTTGGATTTGCACTTGTTATAAGACATTACAAGATGTTAATAAATGGCTTTACTAGTCAGGCTCACTTTAGAACTCCCGATTTAAGCTTAATACACTGGTTTAAAGGAAAGAGGTGTGGTAGATTTATAGCACAAGACAAAACAACAGCATCATAGCAAAGAGTTTTATCTTGATGATCATGCTTTTATAATTGCTGGAAGTTGCCCAATAATTCTTTATTGTTTCCTGGTTAGTCAAGGAGGGCACCTTAGTGTAAGAACTACATCTCAGGGTTTCTCTTCAAGTACTGAACAATAAAACGTGGAAAGTTACAAACACTCATGTTTGGAAGAGTCTCAAGTTTTGTCAGTATTGGCTGGATTTG
This sequence comes from Oreochromis aureus, assembly GCF_013358895.1. Classification (NCBI taxonomy): domain Eukaryota; kingdom Metazoa; phylum Chordata; class Actinopteri; order Cichliformes; family Cichlidae; genus Oreochromis; species Oreochromis aureus. Next base: position 19,841,462 of record NC_052956.1, on the reverse strand, counting down.
AACGACTATCTGGATCTGATTCACTGGGTGGTTCTGCTCCTCAGCAGACCCCACTCTTCTGTTTCCATCTGTTCAGCTGACACATGGTTGACCTGTGCAACAGCAGATCAGTCACTCAGTCTGGAGAACGAGCTGCTCGGGCATTATGAGTGATTTTCCTGACTATGGGGATCAAAAGCAGTATCAAGCTGAATCAATCTGCAGCCAGAGTCTGTGCGGCAACACAGCTCTGCGTAAAAAGGCAGCAGTGTGCTGATTTTAGACGTTAGAAACGGTTTCCTTGTTGTGTGTGCTACACAACACGCATTTTATGTAAAGATCAGATAACACATGATTGTTGCCAGGCCCAAACACGCCAGCTGATTGACTAGTCCTCTTAATCTGGCTCCTTGCAGTGCTGCAAGAAATTTTCAAACTTCGGCAAGTCAAAAGGCAAGCCTTCTAAATGCTTTGCATGAGACCTCTCCGGTCTCAGGCTTTTCGGTGTCTATTTAGAGTTTGATCAGATAGCATTTTACAGGTGTGAATTACAGCTCGTCACTGGAACAGCAGGCAAACTAGAAGGTGAGTTAACAGGTACATACCCATATTCAACAGAGAACAATGAAGAGAGAAAACAGAGCTTCAACGTCGCTTTATTTGATCCTCACTTCATCTGGGTTACTTAACAAAAAAATAAAATAAAATTTGCATACACAGGGTTTTTCCAGGCTTATAATGGGTCTTTGGGGGGGGGGGACTACCCTCATCAGCAAGGCTGGTCCGTGTACAGTGAATGTAATGAGTCTGCATTACCTTATCTGATGAAGAACATTTCCTGGTACTTCTAACCATCTTACAAAGAAAAGCATTGTTCGTATATCAGTATATGAACCCCTAATCAAAAAACTGGATTAAAAAAATATAACTTTCTTTTGGCTCTGACGTAAACCTCTTTTGTTGGGAAAACCCTGTGATTTCAGCGTGGGATTTAATCGATTCCAGTAGATTCTAGCTCTCTTTAAGCAGGAAATTTACAGCAATCTAATAATTTTCAGCCCAGTGGTTGTACTGGTGGCCAGAAGCACTGCAGACGTAGGTCAATATCCAAACCAGAAAAACACCTGGAGCGCTCTTGCTCTCGCCCTTCTTCTGCTTAGAAACTTCCTGGCATTCACAGACGGGCTTCAAAGATGTGACGACAAGCAAACCCAGGCTGGTAGGTAAAACTTAACTGGCTGCTTCCTCGCTTAGATAATAACAGGCAGAAGAAAAAAGAAAAAAAAATGAGTGAATTTAATGTTAACAGTGTCAATAATCCTCATCCTCAGGCAAGAATCACTAATGTTATTAAGGCGATACTGGGTCTCAGCATGCAGAGGTGTTCAACTATGAACTCAGGGCAGTTATTTTGTTATTGTAATTCTCTGCTATAATGTTTAAATCTGTGTAGTTTATTTCTCATTTATCTTGTTAAAAATAACTTTTAACTTCTGTTAAATTCCTCAAGATTTTCCTTAATTTGCACTTTTCTGATTGGCTGCAGATGTTGCTAAATTGGCATTTATGAAACTCTTGTATACTTTACACAGAAAGACTGCACTGAATGAGGAGCCTTAAAACATGTATGAATGAAAATCTCCTTATCCAATGAACACCGATTTTGAAATATGGATTTTAATGGCTAGCATGCCAAATACTAAAAAGAAAAAGTGCCAGCTCACAGCAGGATTTTGACAAAAACTTATCAATACTGTTATGCGTCATAGCGGATGTCTGCCCTTCACCTTCACACTGTCTTAAAGTGTTTAAAGACGTAGACATAATAAAGGGACCTTCAAAAGCACATTTGAACTTGCTCAAGAAGCCAAAACCTTGTCCCATCTAGTGCAGGTAACCAACAAATCAAACTCTTTTGCTACAATAAAGTATTATGACAATCTACTTTATCAAAGCACATGAAGGCTATATTTTACACAGTCCTTGATTTCTTTAAGTCTGGTGAACCAGCAGCCTTGGCTTTGGTGGATCAGTAGGCTTGTTTTGGAACAGTGTGCCAGTCTTTCTGCCTCATCTACCAACGCCTCTAAATAACTACAATGACTACGTGATGGTCAGATAGTCATCAGATCCGAAAAGGTCAGCCTGCTTATACCAGAGGGTCGAGGAGGAGTTCAGATTTAGAGCATTTTATGAATTAAATGAGAATCATTACATAACAGAATAATTGTGACTTCTGATCTTGCATTCCATTGTGTAACAATGAAATCATGCCAGCAATTGCACCCATAATAAAACCAGACTGACTAATTGGTGATTGTTGATTTCTGGCTTGGAAATACTGCTGATGTTACAGGGAAAAAAATACTGACTACAAGCAAGAACAATTAAGGTGATTTTTATCTTGAAGCGAAGATACTACAACATCTGAGAGAAGCTGAGAGCAAATACTTGGCAATAGTTGGAAGGAAGAACTCACTTTTAATAGGAAGAAACCTCCAGTAGAGCCAGGCTCGGTGCGGCAAAGCCATATTCCATGACTGGTTGGTGAGAAGAAAGAGAAGGGGCAACAAAGTACCCAGAAACACGAAACACAGAAAGCCCCGCAGCAGCTTGAGCAATCAGCATCATTTCTGAGGGACAGCTCAGGCTCACCTGATTCAGTCCTAACTGTAACTTTTATACAAAAGAGAAGTTTAAAGTTAGAGTAGTCGAGAGGGGAGGGTGTCTGTCTCCTGAATCAGAACACAAACCTAATTCTACAAAAGGGAGGTCTGATAACTGAAAACTCTGCCTCCAATTCTACTTACAGAAGAAGCACAAGGAAGCCTGCACTCTGAGGGTTGGTCTTTAAGATATGATGAGGCATATGGAAATCAAGGTATTAGACCCCTTTAGCACAGAAACTATACCTTCATTATTACAAATGCATTACTAAGGTAACCCACTATTATTTTCAAATAATGATACATTCAGAATCTAAAGTGACAAGGCTTTTTCCGTTGCTGCTCCGAGACCCTGGAACAGTCTTCCTTATCTATAAAGTTCACCTCCTCTTCAATCAAACCTAAAGACCTGGCAATTTTCACAGGTTTTGGATCACTTTGAAACAGGGTCTATTCTGTCTTAGTTATTTAGTTTGGGTTGTTTTATCTTATTGGATAATGTATGCATGTGTATATGTATACATGTCTTTATGTCCATGTGCACGTGTTTGTATAGGCATTTGTATATAAGTGTATGCATGTGTATATACATATGGATGTCTTGTAATCTTTTTATTTTTTATAATTTGTTCTAAATTTTTACAAATTAAGAAAAAATTGCAAGTATTTTAAACATGCACAGCGTTTTAGTCACTTTCAAACCACTATGCCAATTATTATCTAGTCTAGACTTTGAGGTGTGCACATTTATGGTTGCAAAACTGAACAACTTCCCTCAAATTAAGCATTCTATTCCTGACTCTTAACAAATTGATTATTGGATTATTTAATAAACAAATTATTTGCAGCTAAATATTATTAAGCTGAAGCTTTTAAATAAATTAGGTTTGATTTGAGTGATCAAAATGTTGTTGGCTCTGCGTGACTTTTACTTTTTAAAACCAACAGTGCTTGCTAGATGCACAACATGAGTATAGGCAGGAACTGTAAAGTTTTAACTGACAACCGGTTTTAACTGACTACAAACTTGTTCCTGAAAAGCCAATCTCCAACTGAACAGGTTTACCTTTTTTCCTACTTCTTGAAATATTGCCAAAATGCAGGTCCTATTTTCTAAACATGACAGCATACCAGGCTTCAACAGTCAGCCAACTGTGGTTGAGTTAAGTAGGTCAGTTTTGTGTACTCCATAATGATGCTTCTTGTTGACAGGAAATTCAGTGGGTCTTGTCTAATCTATTAACATGTTTGGGTAAACATGACACTTGACACTGGATTTTGTGTGCACACATGCACACTCACTACTGACCATCTGAAAACAAACCACAGAAATATGACCATCAGGGGTATCTTTCCTCAGTCTTAGCTAGTGGAGCTGCAGAGGTACGGGATATCAAAATCAATCAAACTTAATTTGTATAGCATCTTTTGTGCAGGTTAGCACAGCTCAAAGTGCTTCCAAATGACTGAAAATGATAATAGGCAGTAGGAAAATTTGGAAAATTTTAATTTCCTTTAGTACAATTTAGTACAATGCATCATTTGAGCAACTGAAGATAAACAATGTTAAGTTGGAACACTTGTTTTCCTTATATGTATTAATCAAAAAATAATTTCAAAAAGTTGTTGTTTTTTTAAGTGCACTAAAAACATAGCAAGCTGTCTTCAACTCAGAACTTCAACCTTCACGTCACATTTACATTTCTGCACTGAATAAAGACGCACCTTACTTCCAAGTGGCTAACACCATTACCAGCATTTATGCTTATACTATACTGTGCAGTATGTTTGAGTTGCTTTGCAATTTTGCCACCAAAACACTAGTTTTGTGGGGTTTCTTCCTTTAAGTCAATGCAACAGATGGCAGCAGAGAAAAACTAGATAGAAGTGCACTGGAGAAAACCATGATACCAATCACAGTCGTTGTAGGCTGCATCGACGCAATTTAGCTAGATTTCCAAGGAGGTACAATTCAGGTTACATCCAAGTTACACCACAGGTAGGACTGGGGCGATATGATCTCAAATTAATGAACTATGATTTTTAAATGGAGCCTATATAAAGCGATCTGATCCTGACATGTTAACATGTCTCAAGTGTCTGAACAGAATAAATCATATTTAACATCTGCAGAATAGTCCAACTCTCGATAAACAGAAGTAGTAGTTGTGATAACCAAATGTGCAAAACCACCACTGTCTGGATCTCTGCTTCTATTGTCACCTTGCTGCATGACACAGATTTCAGTTTTGAACCAGCATAACTCACAACCGACACAGGTCAGATTATGTTGATAAGAGATCTGATTCATTTCCAATTAATTTTCCCGTCCTAAAAAAGAGTTTGGTTACGATCTATTGAGGATGTAGATTTAATGCACAAGTATAAATCTCACATAACAATGAGTAGAGTTTTCACACTCAAAAACACACAAAGGGAGGCAAAAAGCTGAGAAGAGGACATAAACTACAACTGCACTCTCATTTAAAATCAACTACCGGACGGCCAACAACTGACTTTCCACATTCTGAAATGATATGTCAGTGTCATTTACATTTTCTAAATCCTAAATTAATTTAGTGATAAATAATAAGAAGCAATAGGAAAACAAGCTAAACATTGCGTCAATCAATAACCCATAGGAAGTCACTCTGACCATCAGCAATTCCCCCAATCACTGTCTAAAAGAAGGTACTTTCAGACTTACTTCTAATATAATTTACTTTTCAATAATCTTAAAAGTTATAGTGTACAGAGAGTACATACTCACAAACTGTCTTTAAGCTGGGATTTGTGAGTAATCACCACTGCAAAACATGCCCTGTATCACACATTGAGTGGTACTTTCTTCACTGCAATCAGTCCAGTGTTGCCTTTTGTGTAGGTACTGCTCACTGCAGTCATCTCTGGCTTTGTCACCAAACCCGTTTTCTCCCTTTTCACATACACCATTTATCCATCAAGTGCAGGCAAAATGCTGTTGCACTGGCAGGTTAGCCTGAGATTAGAACCACACCTCAGTGACCTGCATTTCAGCTGAATGGGACAAAAGGGAGAAAAGTAATGGAAGGTGGGCAAAAAGGAAGAGAGGGAAGCTGGCTGGATACCTATTATAATAACAGGGTGAGCCAATATACAGAACTGACTCCATTTAAAGACCAATGAGTGACAAAACAGAACTATCAAGACAGAAAACAAAAAACGTGTAAAAGCGAGCATATTATATAATTAATAGGTGGGTTATGCCTAAATTTCAATCTGCATTCTTATAACATTGCAATAGTGCTTACATTTTAACAAATAAGATAAGTGGTGAACAGTCAGGCTGATCAATAAAATGCAAGAACTCATACACTGCAACTACAACGGCAAATATTTTCATTTGCCAAGTACTTTGTTACAAATATGTGATTAATATACAGGTTTTCTTCCAGAAAAGTTGTTAACCCTGGCAGCTTAGACTGGCATGGGGATTGAGGTGTGTGGGGCTGCGGGCAATTGAATGTATCCACTCAATTACTGTTGCACTATCAATCTGCTGTAACGCTAATTGAGAGGCACAGATGGACGAGCAGAGATGTGTTGGTACACATCTGAAAGCACAGTGGATAGAGAGAGAGAAATAATTGGGGACTTTATTTCAAACTTATTTAGCACTAAGGTCCAATGAGAATTTGTAAAAATGGTTGAAAAACCTTTCAGCTACAGCTATGAGGTTCAGTGGATTTAGAAGTTAGCAATTTTAGATGTTAGCAGTGAGTTAGTTAACTAGTTAACCTTACGCACCATGATTGAAATATCACGAAGCAACAAAACAAAACAAAGACCAGCGAGAGAGCATTGAATTATGGTTAACGTACATGAAAGTAATCAATGCAATCGGACAGACAGTAACCAAAAAAACAAAATAAGATAAAAAGAGAAAACAAACTATCCAAGTAAAACACGAAACTACACCTTGAAAGCTCACTGGCAGTAAAACCTGAAACCCTTTTGTGAACTGAGAAATGTCTGTCATATTTCAGGTCTGCTTATAGAACAAAAACAGTGGGTGTGCATCTGAAATTAGTGAGGGTGATCTATGCAGCTACCCATGGAGAAATCCAGAAACTAATTCGTCATCAAACAATCTCCTAACCATACAGAGGTATCAAAACCCATCAATAAAGGTAGAAGGGAAGACGTTAAATGTTGTCTTTACGGGGAAAACATTCAACCTTGGTGTCATTTCAGCCTTGAAATTTATAACCTGGTTGTAGGAGGGTTGAAGAAACATTGTGTTGATCTTTACCACCATTTCTATGATATATCAGTACAAGAGTTCAGAAACTCCCAGACAGAGAGTGCAATGCTGAAACAGCTTGAAAAGATTAGATGTTCTGTGGGAAACTTTTAAAAGTTTTCTGCAATCACTTTGCTTCCTGTGAACTAACCAAATGTTATAGCTTTTCTCTATAGCGGTATCAAGTTAGGCCCAGTGGGGAATAGCCTGGGCTTGAAATACACTAGCAGAAACCCCACTATCAGCCCCCTCAAAAGTGAGTGTCTCATTCTGCTGATGAACGATAAATCCCCCGCCTAGGACTACAGCATCACTATATGCTCTGTAGCCGCCATGATTTCTGAATAACACAACACCAAACAGTTCTTCATCTACGGCAGGGTCTGGTAAATGTGACCCTCCAGCTCACAATAGGTTTTCCAACATAACCAGGACCAAAATAGTAGTTTTTGTATTACTACCCCAAACTTCCATTACCAGGTCAAAAATGAACCATATTCATTTCCTGTGGAATTTCATGGGAAAATCTGATTCTTATCAACTGTGACTGCCAGGAATGCATATTTTGTGGACCACAAAGAGTGTCACCCCCTAAGAAGATTATTTTACACAGCGAGAACTAACAGACAGCTTTCATTCAGCATTCAGACAGTGATTTATTCTTAGTGAATATGTCAGGTAGGTTCAAACTTCTACAGTGAACTACTATGCCAAACAAACCAATCAAGTATGGCCTAAAGATCTTCTGACTCTGTGATGCACACATCCTTCTTTGCAAGATCTAGAATGGTTTCCACAGTGAGACAGACAGCTGAAGAAGAAGATTTTTTCTTCTCCAATGTGCCTCTTCCACAGTGTCTCCTGGGACACTATTGTTAGGACTCTACAATAGGACAAGGCAGAAATCCGAACAAGGCTTCTGAGTTCTGGGAGGTTTACAGTGTCCATTCAATGGTGGCCTTACCATAGTCAGCTATGTCAGAAAGAAAGGAATGGCTGTTGTACTCCTGAGCATGATGTATCACAAGAAAATGGTTGATAAAAATGCTAGAAATGGGAACAACATAATTTATCACATTGTACAATAAGACCAAAGAAGGTGTAGATACTATGGTTCAGATGGTTCGCACCTACTCTACACCTGAAACACATATGTGGCCCATGGTGCTTTGGTACAACTTGACATTGCCACCGTGAGTGCCTACACCTTTTTCACTGCTCAGCACCTTGAATTCAAGAATTGTATCACCACTGCATAACAGGTCCTCCTCACTGAGCTCTCAAAGGAGCTTGCTACACCACATATGAGAAGTTGACTGAAAGGTTGCCCCCAACTGCAAACCCCAATCACTGAAGAAATAGGAAGGTGTGGGGTGACAAAAGCCACAACTCACCCACAGAAAAAAAAGCAGACAGGGGCAACCAAAGACGGCAAGACTTCAGCTCCAACTAATGAAGATCGTAAAGTCAGCAGCCGGTGTGGGGAATGCAATGTGCCTCTGTGTAGTGATTACAGCCAGAAACAGGTGGTTTGTCACAACTGTGTGTATGTACTGTATGTAAGGGGGGGACAAGCCAAAGAAATGAAAGAGGAATTGTCTGTACAATTTTCAAAATGTTTTAAAAATCTTACAAAAGTGAAAAATACAAAATGTTTCAAACATTAAATCATTCTTGCGTGGACCAAAATGATTATTCTTAACCAAAATGACAAAAGTGGGATAAAAACAAATCGATTTTAACATGGGTCGTTTTTGACCCACTTATGGAAGAGTGCAGGCTCCAGTCACTCATGCGTTCGAGGGTTAAAGGACATCAGACAGAGGTCCTTTTTAGAGTAGCAGCTGAATGACATCAAAGACCCCCACAACAGCGAGCAAGTGGGTTGGGAAAACAAACCTTACACCAGATTGGTGTAAGGAAAAAGAGGGAAGAGTGTAACAGTAAAATAACAAGCATCTGAAAAACAGAAGCCAAAAATAAGGAAACAGCAGCATGTGTGTCAGGGGAAAACGTGAAATTTAAATTTTTATTACGGCTGACCCATATGCGTCAAGGCTGAAACTGTTTCCATGGTAATCATGACATAAGAAACGGTAATCCTACAGTTTTTGTTATGTAACACATTAATTATAGAAGATTTTTTCCCAGACAAGGAAGTTTAAACCAGCACTGACATGGGTTACTGTAGCCACATGAAAGGCTTACAAGTCATAACTGCAATAAAAAGATGTTAATAAAGTCAAACATCTGGATACAGTCTGAGGTCATGGATAACTTTAAAGTGCCAAATATGACAAATCTGCAACAAGTTTGGCAAATAACTGAAAACCGGTGCCATCTTGCAACATGTCACACTGCAAACCAAAATTTATAATAAAACAAAGTTTTTGTTATTTCAATTTTATACATTAACAATACGGCAGGAATCCTCCTTTAATACGTACAGCCTGTCTGCCAATGTATACTGTGTTTTACTTACCATACTGGAATTTTATTTTTTAATTCTACAGGGTTTTAAGTATTTATGAGTTCTTGTACATTTCTTCTGATTTTCTTTCAGCCTAAATAGCCAAATCTGGCACTTTAACATTGTAGATTTGTAGAGCCTTTATTTTGAATAATAATTATTGGACAATCCCTGGCATCCAATTTTAAATCCAAGTCCAAACATTCCTGATACCTGCCTCCCATTTTCTGGTACTATGTGGAGCTGGTGCAGGGAATACTCGGTTAAATTGTGTTCGTTTAGTGAACGGTATAATGTTAAAAGCATTGTTATAAAAAATTTAATAAAATCAAAACTAAAAGTAGATGCGAAAAGACATTATAATTATTTAAAAGAAAAACTACCTTGTGTGCTTCAGTGTTTCAGTTTTTGTCACTGTTGTCAGATTTGTCAACACACCAAGCATCGGGAGGGCCTTGGTGCATGTGTTTATTGAAACTGGCACATCTATGTGACAGGAAGTGTTGTGTTTGTTTTGTGAAAACCTATTATGAACTTCTTGCGTCTCATTCCTAAATCAAAATGAAATTTAAAAAACCAGGTCTTACATTTACAACACTTAAAGTTGAATTACTCTATAAGGACCACAACGTTTACTTAAAAACAAAAACTGAAGAACAGTGTGGAAACACCTGTGGCATAAACTATCCATAGACCTCAAGCTAGCACCAAATACCCGCGTCACATTGCACAACAACACAAAACAAGCGGACTTCCTTTTCTCTTAGTTCTTTGTTCACCTTTGTTAACTGCCACAGTCTAGACATTCATGCAATCGATACGCTGCTATACAATAAATCTATTTTTTTTTCTTGTGACTCTTGAACTCTCGAGTACTGAAGTTTCCCAGGATGATTAATCAAAGACGCTTTTTCAAACCGGTTAATACTGCCCCTAGTTTACTCCAAGCTGTTCTGAACTCCTGTGCTCTTTCACCTTGCCACGTAGATTTTTTCCTGAAGAATATGGCATCCATCAATATCAATGGATGACATCTGTCACATAGTTTTAAAGTTGGATAAATCTGTGTGATGAAGAGCTCAAATAGCAAAAGCATCTATAAGCTTGAATATAGACTGAATCTTTTTCCACTTGTAATATTAGTTGTAAAATAATAATAATGATAAAAATAATAAATTCTTTGATTATCTAATTATGTAAAAATCAGCTCCAAGCTTCCTGACACTGAAACAAAGACCCACTATCAACATGACGTCAATGAGCATGCCCCACTACAGTTCATTTTATTAATGTTAAATGCCTTCTCTAATGATGTAAACAGTTTTTAAAATGACTTCCCTAATTAGTACAAACAAACAAACAACACTTGCAGTCATCAGTTTGTACAGTAAACATCACGAAGCTAAACTAAAGCAGCAAACTGCAGACTCACCTGTGAGGACACGGTGGAGCATTTTATACATAGCAGGTATCAGTAGATCAGAAACAGAAAGGTGCAGACGAAAAATAATAAGATTTTTTTAAATTGCTCAACAGTAACAAAAAAAAATCTGCAACAGTTTCCCACAATTACACTGAAGTGCTTCACTCAAAAAAAGCAACTGTAGCCTAACATCCGTTTGTGAGTCACTCAGTCTGACTTAGTTGGTTTGTTGTGGGAAGTGAGTGAGAGAAGTAATCAAAGCAATAGAAAAGTGAACAGTGCCAGTCACTTTAGTCATAAAGTGTGGCAAAAGGCTGAAGCTGCAGCAAAACAGTCAGTACCTGCACCACAGAGTTTTCTGTTTGGCGCACATAAACAGAAAATGTTATGAAGAGTGGAAAGCGCTCCAATGGTGGGTGCATGTTAAAGCTGGGAAGGTACTGTTCATTTACGATCACATAGGACGCCGCCAATCGAACAGATTGTCTAACACCAACCTCGCTTGTCCTGATTTCTTTGTAGATGAACAATAGATGAATAGATCCCTTCTAAACCTGCAGCATATGGCATGAAAATCCTGTTGAATAGAGATAGTAATACTCTTTCTTTTGCATTATCTATTAACTATTTTTATTATCTATACTAAACAGTATAAGTTTGCTAAGCACAAGTAGAGCCATTAATAACAGATTTTCTGTGTATGACCCCACTTTGGTCATTTTACTCGCGAAAAGCGTTAAAGCATTTCTCAACCTTGAGGCAAACCTAAGTCCTAACTTACATTACCAAGTGAACTTCTTGATTAAAAAAGTTTGGAAGTCTCTCAAAACAAGGCCATTTAAAACCCAGGCACACGGACACCTTTATGCTTCACTTCACAAGAGGTGTTTAAACACCCATATGTTCATTACACACTGTTTGCTTCACATCTAAGGTGAGAAACCCGCAACTGTTAAACCCCTTCTGTCAGGTGGATTACCAACAGTGTCGTCCAGGCACACTAATGTACCTGAGAAAAAAAGGCTGCTCACTTTCTCTGCTTCCAGCATTGCCACTCAAACGGTTCTCATCAGAAAACACCAACTCGGATCCACTCAGATCCATCCACAAGGTAAAAACTGTTGGGTGACTGTTTTTATTGTAGCCTGACCTTGTTCAGAAAAACTCAGCCATTAGGGCTCAACTGTTAACTTGCTCGCCACTACTACTCTCATCACTCTATTTTCTCAGCTGCACTATCAGTTTCTTCCTGTATGTGCTCGGTTCCTCTTGTTCTTTGCCTTTACCTTTCTCCTTCACTCCATTCCCTCCCACCCCTCAAATTCTCACTGTCTGCTGCACAAGCCTTTTTTCCCCCCTCAGGCGAGAATGTAGGCCATTGCTCTGACGGAGGAGCCGAAGCAGCGGTGCTCTCCTCCTCCTCCCCGCTTTCTGTTTTAGCCACAGCAGCAGCTGAATACAGTACGCATGTATGTATGTATGTACATAGGTTTGTGCCTGTGTGTGTGTTACCGCCTCACAATGACTCAGAGCGCCAGACTTCAGGGACAAACCACAGGCTACACCAAGAGCCCATCTGTTGCAGTTTTGCAGAAACGAAATCTCCTGCACGTCCCATTGCATAATTTGATAGATGATCTGAAATGTACCCTGAAAAGAAGTTTATTTTATCCACAAGCTCTGTTGTGTAATAACAACAACCTGCATGGAGTATGTAAACCAAGGCTCTCACACTGCATGCTGAAACTTGACTGGAAATGTAGATGTCACACCTCAGTAAGAGATTAACGCCATCAATGGAGTACCTGAAATAAATAAACAAGAAACCTCAAGATGCGGGCTGATGAAACTGGAGCTCTGCCAACAACATAATACCTTTTTATCCACTGCTGCTTTCTCGTATCAAATGGATATGTATACATTTCTTAAGCACAAAAGCAAGAACTGAGAAAGAACTGAAGCGCAATATCGGTTTTTGGTGAGCAGTGAGAAGAGTTTAATGTCATGCAGTTATGTTTTGGGATGAGGGTTACTCAACATAAACTCAAATTATAAATCTTATAGAAAAAAAAAAAAGTTCTGACCCCCAAGTATCCCATTTTTTTCTTTTTAGTTGCAGGTCATCAAAGTACATAAAGTTGTTCAGATTTTTTTTGTTTCCCTGTCAATTTTGAGCGCTCATAACTTCATAAATATTTACAATTTTCAGAGATGAAAAACATTTAAGCAACCTGATCAATGTTGTAGCCACTCCAAGTCACAATCTAAAGCTGGTTTAACGTCTGTGATGTAGAAGAACAGAAACAAGCATTAGTACCCTATAGGGGAGAGTTTTGATAATCGCTTTTCTGATTAAAATCGATTTTAGCTTGAATAAAGCAACATCGATTCAATAAAATCCTGAATCAACTTTTAAATATAAATGTATTTTGCCCTAAACGCCAGAATCTCAGGTTAAAGCTCAAAAAAACTATTTCAAACAACCACCAAAGACCTATAACAGTAAAAGAGAGCAGGTAGATTCAATATCGCGTTAGCACGGTTAGGTCGTTAACGCGTTAGCACCATGCCTCGCTAACAGGGATTTGCAGCGTTAATGTGGCTATGGCGTTAACGTCGTATTAACGAGATTAACGCTGACAGCACTAATTATAAGTTATTTGGTACTAGTTATTTTGCATTTTTGTACAGCACTTTGGTCAACGTTGCTGTCGTAATTAAATGCGCTATATAAATAAATAAACGATAAAACTTGTTATATGAAATGAAATGTCTTGTGTTTATCTACGCTTTCATACCAGGCTTATCTTCGATTCCTTCTGTCCAAAATTAATTTGGGTTTGGCTGGTGTTTGTAAACCGGAATTAAAAATCGGATTTTCAGCCTTGAAAATTTCATGTAGCTATCTCCAGTACTTACAAAATTACGAGGGATCAAAAAGAACCTACACCCTGTGTATTTTGAGAATCTGTAATTCAGAAAGTAACTGATTATTTAATAACGTTATTGATAAACTTAAAACATGATTCGCTTATTAAACCATTAAAAAAATCTTTTAATTTAAATGAAAAACAAACAAACAAATTAAAATATGAAAATAAGAAGACAGAGAGGCACTGGTTAGTCTGGTATGGGGTTAAGCACATCAACTGCAAGAAGTCTGCGGGTTGCTTGACGCAGGCCGAACCCTGCAACAAAAAGTTGACCAAAGCAGAGACTGATCTGGAGACAAAGACAACTGAAACCACTACTAATCCCTGAACAAGTTTTACTTCCTATAAATAGCTCTTGGGGCGCGTCAGGAAGTTGAGGGTGCTATTAAATTGGATCCTGAACACTGAGTTAATCCTGATGCATTTATTGGAGTTAGTTTGTGAATATTAAGCTGAAAGTGCTTAAGCATAGAAAAATATACTGGCCGCCTCCTGTGCTAGCCCTCAGCCTCCTAGTACAAACAAATATGTTATCAATTTGAAAATCGTACATCACCTCATTCTCGGGCTATGGCATTCACAAGAATTTCATAAAACTTGACCACTAACCTTGAAGTTAAGGTCACTGAGAGTCAAACTCACAAGATTTTTAGTAAATACACCTATGGTGTCAATTTTAAACTCCTATGTTGCCTTTTTCTTGCGTCCATGCCGCCCCCTCACCCGCCATCAGCCTTTTATGGCAGAGGAGGAAAAAGAGCACTTGTATGAAGGAGTGAATGACGCTTGTAGTAAGAAAGCACTATGTGTGCTCAAATGGCTCACAAGTATATTATAAGTACCAGTACATCTTGTTGAGTGAGAGCTCTCTGGAGAAAATCTAATCCCTGTAAAGAAAAAGGATGTGCTTGATTTGCAACAACAACAACAACAAACAAAAAAAAAAAAGAAAGCTTTGTAGCAAAACTGAATGCAAACGCCTGTAATGATTCAATTGCATCGGTAGTGTGCTGTTTATCGCTGAAGACTCACAGCAAGCTTCCTGGTCAGTTGGGATCTTTCTGTGCAGTTTGCATGTGTGGGTTTCCGTGTATTCTGGCGTCCTCTCACAGTCCTGAAACATACAAGTTGGATTAATCTGTGACTCTAAATTGGTCGGGGATATGAAGGAGATAAAGGGTTTAAAGATACCCTGTAGTAACAGTGACTTCCAAGTTTATCTTTTAACTGTGTGACTTAGTGCGGTGACTAAACAAGTCATCACAGAACTACCCTGGCCTCCCATTCGCTACAGTGTAGTTCTGTGATGACTTGTTTAGTCACCGCACTAAGTCACACAGTTAAAAGATAAACTGGTTACAGAAAAGTAACCAGTAAAATCTACAGCAAGATTTTACTGGTTACTTTTAAATCGCTCTACTTTGACCAGGAGTCTATCTAAAGCTTTTGGGGTTCTGTGAAGGCACAGTCGTACTTTGATGAAATGCAAACATCCCATTCTCACAATGAAAATGCTGTCAGAAATAATTGATGTTGGCAGCTACAGTGGCAAGCTGGTTTAATATCGTGTTATTAAATTATCATGTATGTCATGGGTGTGTTGGCATTTGGTAATTAGCTCTAACCACAAAGCACAGTGGCTGATGGGAATGCCACTGCAGTTAAATTAAAAAATGCAATTCAATGATGGTGCTAGACAGAGGACGTTATTACAACGCCTCCTCAGGAAGACATGAACACCTTCACTAAAATCCAGCAGCCCACTGCCACCTGGGTCTGTCTTAACTGCTGCATACACCTGCAGACATTTGCTGTGCTCTAAAAATACATTTTAAAATTCAGTAACTGTGTGATTACTATGTAAAAAAACCACAATACTGAATTTTGCTTTACTAAAAGATGTACGGGTGCCTCATAGCAAGAAGGTCCTGGGTTTTAACCCAGCCTGAGGCCTTAAGGGAGTTTGCATGTTCTCCCCTGTGGCTGTGTGGGTTCCTCCTACAGTACTCTGGCTTCCTCCTACAGTTCAAAGACATGCATGGGGTTAGGTTAGTTGGTGATTCTAAATTGGCCATTGGCGTGGTTGTCTGTCTGTGTATTAGTCCAGATTGGTGACCTGTTTAGCGTGTACCCTGCCCCTTGTACCATGACAGCTGGGATCGACTCCAGTCCCCACGTGACCCTGAATTAAATCAGTTAAATAAATCTTAAATTAAAGAGAAGGAAATGGACGGATGGAAAACATGAAATTTACTCTACTACTTAACATAGGTTCAGTAAATTAATATTTTTGTTTGTAATTAATTCTCACTTTTTATTTATCAAAGTTAGGAAAGTTTTCCCAGAGTCTCATCCTGACAGCGAGGAATACAGTTTATTAACTAAACACTGGTATCAGATTGACACTGACAGGTACTCAAAGCCAAGGCATCCATACTGAATTGGAACAGGAGTATACCTAATTAAATGTCAGTACCCTCCGTCTGATTTTATGTTAAACACGAAGACAGGCAAAGTAAAGAAGACTGAACTGAATCATCCATTAAACTACACATTCTTCATCAAAGAAGCTAAACATGGTTTAATTTTATTTATTAAAAAATTTGGAAATTTTATGGAAATGCACAAACAAGATTCAGTCAGAGACTTTTGTTCCAATCTGCAGCTTTATGACACCACTAAACACTGACTAATGTACACGCTGAGCCATAAGATCAGTGTGGCAGTCAGGTGACCCTCACTGATCTCTCTCCACAGAGACCAATCATCATCAGGCATCTTTTTCTTTGTGACCCAAAGTGAAAGCACGCAGTGGCACTTTCTCTGGTTGGCTGCAGGTATCCTGGGGGTTTCAAAACAAACAGCATTAATTAGAGGAAGAAAGCTGTGACAGTGGCAGGCAGGCTGCAGCCCTGCTGAGTGCTAAAATGGCTGCTCGTTCTCCATACAGACGCAGAGCTGAGTGAGGAGGAGGAGGAGGAGGGATCCCACTCCCAACAATATGCCTCAAACGTAGCTCATCCTTAGGTAGGCTTCATTGCTTGTGCCATAAGGTAATAATGGAACTGGACAGAAAAACAGTATTAAATGCATATGATTATCCTCTTGTAAAAACAGCTGCTTACACATCTACAGTTTACATTAACTCTCTCCTTCAAATGCAATTACTGAGCTTCGGCAGAGATCTAATAACTGTGTTTGTCCATGTTTTATTTAGTTTTCATTTATTCTTTTCAGCTGAGTTCCAGTTAGCTTCTTTGGATGAGTTTTCTACTTTCAGTGCATGTGTTTATTAGTTTCTGTTTGTTTTTAATTAACAGAATATGGAGTGTATGTGTGCATCAGATTTAAGAAGTGCAGACCAGCTAATACAATACAACTGCATGACTCACAGCCATACAGGCATCCCAGTATCAATAAACACATGCACTCAAAAACACACAGGCATAATACGCCCCCATGGACCATTTCAACCTAGCCCCTGACACTGTGAAAGTAAAACAAAGCAACCCTCACAAAAGTCAACAAATTGCTGTATTATGGTAGTAAAACTCCAAATAGCTCAAAACTGCAAACAAACATTTTCTCTCATGAACTACAACATCTTACAGACTTCAGGGCATTTGTTCTTTGTATTTCAACATCAGACCTGATGCCATGCTTTGAGAGAAAGGTAAACATCTCATTTGCTCATCAGGCCAAAGGATACGGCATCATTTATAGTCTGGTGAACCGCCTGTCACCTGGCTCAAACAGGCTCTCCTCCACACCGTTCATATTAAGTGCTTTAAAAACCCCAACATTACAGCTAACAGCTAGATTCCCCCATTTAAATGCAGCTAGCCAAACGGCCACTTACTGCCAAAGAGACAGGCAGAAAAGTGGACAGTATATCCTCGAGTACTTCACATAAAACTCATTGTTGCAATCTGGGGCAGCACAAATGCGAGCCCCTTAAACTGATTTTTAATTTTAGTGTCGTTATTTTCCCCAGAGGTATCAATGCAGTCTCTAGTTAGCTATAATAAACTAATGTAAGTCTATTAGCCGCAACCAACCAACCGCATGACCCATGTTCTGTACTAAACATGTTTTTAAAACATTAGCTTTTAGCACTTATTTCTTAAATCCTGCTTCACAGACAGAGTTACATCTCTTTTAGTTTTTAAGAGCAGAGCTCAATGGTGTAAATTACCCTTAATATGTATAGCGTTTCATGTCCCCTATAAAGGTGTGGCTGACTGGGCTGTTTATCTAATGGGCAGGAAAATCCATACACTTCTGTTAAGCAAGTAACTCTCATCGATTGCCTTTACTGTACGTGTACTGTATGACCAACTGAGCTTACATGTCACCAAAAAGAGGTTCTCTTTATACCAGGAAAAACAGTGGTTATTTATCTTCATCTTTTCTCTGCCTCTAAGCTGTAAACAAAGTCTATCCATTATTTAAATATTTGTTTTGATGTTTTTTTGTTTGTTTTTTTTCTTAAACGCTGCAAAACAATAATAGTGAAATTCGCTACTTCCACTCTCGTTTTGTTTTGACAATCTTGTTGGGCTTACTGTGCTGCCATGCTGGTGCCACACTCACAAACTTCGAGCTGAATAGCTGAGGCCTACGCTGAACTCTGTATCCTTATCTGGGCTACATCTCGGTCAAATGAGGCCCAGTTACAATGCTTTCACTTAGAACAAGACAAAGTCTGCAGCAGCAATACTACACGTACTACACAAACAGATTAGCGGCTATCACTGAGCACACTCAAGCAAAAACAAAGCAGTCAATTGCTCCATGCATGATAAGAAAAATCCAATTATTTAACACGATAAAGGAGATTTTTTTTCCCCCCTAAAAATACCTGCAAAAGCTTACAAAGATATTATTTTAGGATTTGGAGAACAGTAATCTGACAAATACACCTTGGTAAGCATAAGTTCTCAGGCTACAAGAAAAAAAACAGCTTAATTCTTAAAGCCTATGCATAATAAGCTGTTGAGTCACGGCAGCTGCTTTGCATTTTCTTGCATCTTGTGTCTGAACACAGCCAACTGGAAAACTTTAACTTGTTAACTTGGGATCTATGGAAATATCCACTGCCTTCCCTGCATGTACAACAGATTTACACTCAAGGAGCAAAGCCCAATTCAGCCCTCTTATCACAGACTTCTGTTTACATATCAAAGACAGAACTCTTAAGGCACAATTTAGATGACTGTTTAAACACCATTTGTCAGTTACCATTGCAATAAAAGGTCAAATTTCAAAGTATTAATAAAGCTCAAATAGAATTTATGAGCAGCCTATTGTAATCCTAATATTTAAGGTAATCAGTAAATGATCAGCAACATCAGCTTAGCCTTAAGATTTATTTACCATAAGAATATCCATTTGGAAATAAATGTCTATCAAACAAGCTGTCTTCAGTTTTTTACTAGGGGTGTTAACAACATCCAAACAGATTAAACACAATATAAATTCAGCATCATATCACAGCTCCCCGTGTGAAACTGTGAATGCCTGGAAATGCATGAAACTTTGGTGAAAATTGGAATAATCAGAGACAATTCTGGGAACAAGTTTAGTGGAAATAGATCACAATAATTAACTGTTTGTATTTTGATCATAATCCAATTTCAAGCAAGTGTGAAGCTGTGCCCATGAAGACACACATGCAGCACCCCAAGGATCAGTTTGAATTACAGCTGACCCCTCGTAGAATATATCAACTTGGCAGTATTTCCTCCCATTAAGCATCATATTATGTTTGAAGCTACTGAAAATCTATATTTTTAGCTAAAATGTCTTAGTTTTGTAGTGACGTGTATGGAAATCAAAGACTGCCAATTCAGTTTCCAAATGCGCACATCTGTTCACAATGGCACTAAAGGCACAACCATTCAACAAAAAACAACAAAAAAAGGACAAATATGGTGAATTTAGTCTATTCTGTTAAACTGAAGGCTAATATGTACTTTGTCTGTATGAGCAGCATGCAAAATTACCATTCACTATCCCTAAGCATTTTCCAATGTTTCAAACAGCCTTATGGAGAGACAAGCGAGAAGTGCCATTCCCATTATCATTCCAATCCCATTAATTAATAAGTACAGAAACTGGCTTCAGTTCAGCTGGAGGCACAGCAGGGATCTCTTGCAAGGAGTATAAGGAGCTAAATAGGTAAAATAATTATTTACACGTGTTTCTAGACAAAAACACCCCCACAATTTTAGGTTTTTGAAAATGGAGTATTGATAATGTGTCCAAACTGAAATAAAACAACACTTATGACCTTTGTTTTTTCCCGTAAAACACTAGAATTTATTAAATGCATGATGACTGGTCAGTTAAGGATTTACGACAGGACACACTCCTTCAATGGCACCCCTTTCCAAACAATAACTAAATGCCAGAATTAGTTAAAGGCAGTTAAACTACAACAGACCATGTGTGTGTAGAAAGCAGCTGGTTGAAGAGGAAATTCTCTCCTGCTCACTTCATGCCTGACACCAAAATACTGGATGCCGTAAAGCAGCTCATGGTGTTGTGACATCCCTAGTATTTAAAAAAACGTATTTCACAAAAAATGTTTGCTTCATTAAATTTACATTTTTTGGGCTACAGCCCCATAGGACCCTATTCATCCTCATGATCTCACAAGAGCTCCACATGAAACCGAACTCCAAAGAGTTTAAGTTCTCGGCCTTGTGCCACATAATATTGGGTTAAGCTCTACTTTGAAGTGGAATTATAGTGCATGTCTATTTGCATGTTGTAACAATAAGCACAGGTAAGACGCTGACTGGCGAAAAAGTTGACGGAGTTTACAACGAAGGGGAAGAACAACATCAAAGATTTAAAACTACATATGAGAAGCACATCAAACAGCTGAAGTGAACAGTTTTCACTGCTAGTCTTTTCACAAACACTTGGTTTAACACAAAGAACCAACTACAACACAAATACATGCAAGAGTAACCTAAATTACTGGCTGTTACACACAACTTTTAAATTGCACCTGATGACACCACACAGCTATAACCGACATTATAGACACAGTGAGGTTCTGCACAAGATTCAAGGCAAACAGGTAAACAAAGTACAACGACTCAGGCTTCAGTGCTCATTTAGTTCAACTTTTCAAGTACTGGCACATGTTTCAGGCAATCAAAATGAATGAGAAGTCGATAAAGCATAGAAATAAGCATAACAAGCACTGAAAGTATAACTATGGGACCACCCACAGGTTAGTCAAATCCTATGATGAACGACATGTCAACACGTTGATGTTTTGAAACCTGACGTGAAGAGAGAGGGGTGGATATGACTGCAATGCACTCACCACTGAGAATACAATCCTATTTTCTGACTCTTTATTTGACTATAAAGTAGAGCTGGGCGATAAAACGATAACGATATGTATTGCGAAATAACTTTTTCTCGATAGAAAAATTAAACTATTGCGATAGGCCTCATCTCTCTTGTCCTCTTAAAAAAAAAAAAAAAAGAACAGCCAATCCAAATTAAGTAGCGCAGAGCCGAACCAATCACAGCCGCAGCGTCACGTCACGTGACTTGTTACATACAGCACAAGCGCCAAGGGGCACATGTGTATTTGTTTTTGCAGCCGTGCAGCCCGGGTAATGAAGGAAAGGAGTTTGCCGACTAAAGAAAAATCAACCGAGAGCGTGAGCGAAGGTTACCGAAGAAAAAACAGATGATGGTTCCAATGCCGGAGAGCTTGTCGAACGGAAGGGCCACAGAAGTTCCGTAGTGTGAAGGTATTTCGGCTATTTCAAGTCTGACAAAAAACAGAGTAGCGCGCACTGTAAATTGTGCCGAAAGCAAGTCTGGAAATACAATAAAGCGGTGCATGCTCAATCTCTGACTGAAAGCGCTAATTCGTCATTCGGCTTTTGTCAGACTAAAGTAACTGTTAAAACTGTTTGAAAAGCTAAGCTATACAACAAGGAGAGATTGAGAATTTCCTTTTAGTTTCTCAGTTTATTTGATATTGACAAAAGTTAGTCAATTTTGTCTGTTCTTCTGTAAAACGACCTAAGATTTATTTTTAGAATTAATATTTTGTTTCTAAGTGGAATTGACAATTTAGTGGTCTGTTTTGTTTGTTTTATTTTGAAACTTAAACGCTTTAGCGGCTGCCTTTTGTGTAGTTTGCAATATTTGCCTTTATTTATCTGAAACTGAAGTCTCATGTTCCTAAAGTACATCTGCCCTGTTGAACTTATTATGGGAAATAAATATTTTAATTAAAACAAGCTGCTAATTATTTCACATTTTACTTGTGAGCAACGGCACATTTAAATTTTACAAATATAGTTATTTGGCTTATATCGTGATATATATCATTATCGCCTGAAATGAAAAAAACATATCGTGATATGAAAAAAATCTTATATCGCCCAGCTCTACTATAAAGTATAAAATTAACTTCTTTTAGTCAATATGAAACAAGCAACGGAACCAAGGAAGTTTACCAGTTAAGTGCTTACTGAGGTCACAGAGCAAGGGAACTCAAGGCATTTAAACTTCTATATAAACATTAACATTTATAAGTCATTTGGAAACCAGTCACCCCCCTGTTGAAACCTTGAAACCTGACACTGGCACAGGCCAGTGTACTCCTAGTGCTGGTCCCAAGCCCAGATAAATGAGGAGGAATATATCAGGAAAAGCCTCTGGTGTAAAATTATTTCTCAATTAAACACACGGACCATCAAGAATAAGACTGTCATGATGGATCGGTTGGGGCCCAGGGTTAACAACAACCACCTCCGGTGCTGTTCGCCAACACAATGCCAGTGAAAACTGTGCTGCTGTTGGCTAAAAACAAAGGGAGAATAGAGGGGGAAGGCATGTTAGGAGGCAGCGAGAGAGAAGGAAAAGCAGGAGTGTGGAAGTAAGAGTAGGGACTTTACCAATCACAGTCCTTACGCTTAAAGGGTGAGACCTGGCTGATATGATAGATAGCAGGAAAGTAGGAATATTGTGCGTGCAGGAGAGCAGGTAAAACGGAAGCAAACTGTTCTACCACAGTGTAGATAGGATTTTGGACAAAGGATGCTGAAAATGGAGCTGCCAGGTAGGAAAAAAGCAAGACCAAAGAGAAGATTCATAGATGTACAGAAGGAGGACATGCAGATAGATGGCAGACAAGAAAAGAAGTCATCCCCTGTTGGTCATTGGAAAGAATGCAAGCTAAATAGTGAGAAAAAGATTCCTCATGTTCAGTCACACAAATTTGCACATTTGCCCATGTCTGCAGCACGTATACCTTCCACAGTCACCCCTGAAAACAGAGCAATAGCTGCGTTATAACCGAAAATTATTATAGTTTACCTAACAGGGTAGTTCACAGTACCACATTTCATTTGGCACAACTTTAAACAGGCTGCCCTTCCTGACACAATCCATTTGTGTCCACAGCTGGAATTCAACCACCAACCTCTGTTTGCAAAGCAAATGTGTAAACAGAGATCAAGTATAAGGCAAAAATGATCGACTCCACCACCAGCCCTTTTCCTACAGCCTCCATATGTGGACATCTTCCCTCTGGAAAACATGGATTTCATGTGCACTGACGTGACACGAGTCCAAGGAAAGTTCATAGCCAGAAACCCAAATCAGTAGATTAAAGGGCTGTGACTACTTTCACGACCTGCCTTGACAGGCAGATATGTTTATATTGTCTATGTTAACACGCAGCTAGCCTGGCTTATACTAAGTGCTGCTGCTATGACAATGGATACCGCCAAATGTCAGACACGCCCACCATCAGAGCCTGTAAGCCACGCTGATTTGTGAATCCGGCCTGAATGAACCGCAGCGACACCTTGAGGCCGGCTCTACCATATTACATAAGACCTGCCTGATCTCGTTTCTTTGCAGGTGGCGGGGGAGTGAAGGAGGAGGAGGAGGGGAAAAGGAGTGAAAGAAAAAGCTCGGCGGAGCCTTGCACGTTATAAATCCCGCTGGAGAAGATGGTGTCTGTGAAATTTAGTAACGTTATGTGGAAAAACCAACAATGAGTCAGGCAAGTTTGGAGGCCCTGAGCGCACCCTGCGCTGCTGCAGCCACTTGAGTCAGGGTTTGTAGGGATGACATGTCATGCATTCACGGCGATGCTTACCTGTTCAGCCGTCCGTTCAGCTTGCAAACACTGAGATCTTGCTTCACGCTGGCTGATTAATTCCCAGGCAAACAAAAGAGTCAGTTTAGACTGTGTGCAAAGCAAGCCAGTTAGCTAACTTGGCTGACCAGCTTAACTTGCAGCTTGCTGGCGACCAGGATGGTCAGATGTCTGACTTTTTTATCCACTCTCACTTTGCACAGATAAATCTGCGCTCAGCTGTGGCCACCATGTTATAAACACACTCAGGTTAAGCTGGGTGACCGGGGGAGTTGTATGTTAGCTGGCTCGCTATCAATTCAACGTCAGCTTATGTTGACAAACAAGCCTGCGTGCTTAAAATCACACACACACCACTCGGAGCCAGCTAACGCCAGGTTGCTAGCACGGTTAGCTTAGCCAGCTAAGTAGCTCCGCTAAATCCAAACCTCGCTCCGAAAATCCGCTCACCTCGCGTGCGACTTGTGTCCCGTCGGCAGCAGCAAACCGTAAGTAACTCCGAGAACCACTTGCGAAAGGTTTCTGCGTTTCAATGACGGCGCACTTGCGTTTGCTAGCCCGAGTTATCGCTTTGGTCTCTGCTCTCCGCCATTTCCAATCGCTCAACACAAACAAACAGGGCTGCTCGTGCGCGCGGAACGTCGAGGCGCGCTCACGCCGAGGGCAGCGGGCAGAAGCTTCCACAGTGCTGACAGAGAGGAGACCCGACTGTTGATTACATGTGATTAATGTGTCGTATGTGTCAGGGTGAATGTGCAGACATACAGCGTGTATTTAGCCACACCGCACAGAGTGACTGGAGGAGGGAGGGTGAGCACTGATGCTTTCTGGAAACTATTAGGCCTCCTAAATCCAGATGCCGTGCACGCACTGTGCAAAATCCCTGATGTGTCATATATCCCGTCTAATGTACAGGGGCGTTTCAAGACAACATGGTTTGGGAAGGGCAGGTAGAAAACATTGGGTCCCCTACAGAAAGCTGCCCCAAGGCGAGAGAGTTCAAGCGTCATGGGATTCACAAGTGATGGGAAGGTGGAGTGTGAGGTGGATCTGCAGATTGGTACATGTGAGGATTCTCAAGCAGTCATCGTGACAAAGAGATGAGTCGGATCTGAAGTTGGCCTTTGTTCCAGCTGTCACCTTTGGTCACACCTTTGGTTCAGCTCTGGCTCGATGGACTGACTGATGGATGCCATTGATTTTCAGGCTCATGTGCAGCCCTGTCCTCTGTTTACAGAAGTATTACATCAAATACTGTGTACTTACACCAGTATAACTCTCCAGGTTAAGGAGGTGACCCCATGCTGCAAGCTAGGAATTTTGCCCTTCCCCTGCTCTCTTCTACCTTTCCTGAGAACTCTGAAAGGTGAAAAAAAATTGGTGAAAATGCTAAAGTTTTATCATCAAAATGTACTTAAAGTTAAACAGTCTTTATTCAAAATCATACACGCAATTTTAGTGAATCCTACATTTTGATTTATTGGTATGTACATCACTCTAATTGTCTTGAAATTAATTTGAATTTCTTATATACCGCTGTACGGGTTTATTTTAATAATATAACTTCACCAATTCAGTGTATTAGTGGAGTTATACAATTTGAAAAATAATAGGTAACTAAAGCTGGTATGCACGGTATACAGTACCAAGAACTATATCTGCATCCAAAATCGGGTGTAGTCGAAGTAGAAAGGTGTCAAATTACTTAAAGTACAGTACATTAAAACTGTACTCAACAGTTTACTCATAAAGCACCGTTTCAGCAAAAGGAAAAGTAATCTGAAGGTGCTTTATGCTGCACAGAGAAAGACCCAATGAACAGACAGTCCCCTATGAGCAAGCATTTGGCAATGACGGGGGGGAGAAAAACAATCCTGGAAACAGATTTAGAAAAGAATAAATTAGTCAGTCAAATTTATCAGTATTACAATTTTACAGCATTTCTTAACACATTTACAGGGAAAAAACAGGCAAATTTATGAAAAAATGGCAAATTTAAGAGAAATATGTAAAGGGAAAATCAGGTAAAATTCTTTAAAAAAAAATGTACAAAAAAATACTGAGATAAAAGCTGACAATCAACAAAAAATAAACAATTATGTGACAAAAAACTCTCAAATATATAAAGAAAAAGTTAGAAAACAGCATTTTAGTGAAGGAGCCATATAAAGTTAATCACTTATTTGAGCTCCACTAATTAATAACTGATCGTAAATGTTGCTAGAAAACAGCGACACGTTTTCTTCGTTATCATTGAGCTTATCAGCAAACTGCATTTCCAATCTGGACTCCACTGGTCTCTAAAAGCGCAACAGGAAAACAACACATTGCGTACACATTCAGTAATACTTATGGGTCGATGCCACCCCGGACCCCCCTTCAGCACCGCTTCTGTTTTTGGTCCATTTGAACTAAATGACGGAGTTGCCCAACAAGTTAAAAATCACTGTAAGCATCTGCAGAAGCAGATCTCATTTGTCCTTTTGATTCTGTACGGCATCTTTAACTTAATTTGACATAAATGCTGATCGTTATTTCGCTTTCGTTTCCCCTCACATGAAAACATTGTCACGGAGACGTGCACGGACTTTGCTCTGTCAGAGTACGCAGCTCATCTGCTGCTGTTTTCTGGCATGTTTTGGAAACCACTGAGGGCCAAATTTCTGTATAAATATAGCATATCTCCTCATCTCTATAAACTATCGCTGCAAGCACAACACTCATCTGTTAAGTGTGCCTGTCAGCCTGCCGCTCCTTTGAACTCTGGATGTTATGATAAAATTACAGTAGCGTGTTTAAGGCAGCATATTCTGGGAAATACACTGAAGTAATTACATTGTGTGTAATATGTTGATTGGTCACTCGCATTCTTCAGAGCGTTTTTACTTCAGAGTTCAAGGTTATGAGTCATGAAAGCAGGCGTTTGGATACATGGAGTTCTAAAAGTGGGATTTATTGTTGTTTATCTGTCTTTTATTGCCTTTTTCAAATTTAATGCCTGTTAAATGCCTCTTTACAGCATGCCTGAAAGTAGTGGTGAAATCTGGAGATGAGTCACGCATGGATTAAAAACATTTTTGTTATGCATTTACAACCCAAGTTTACAATGTAAATGATCTACAGTTAATTTACTACTGCTGTGCTCACAGTCGGCTTGATTCCAAGTTATTCTTCCTTTTTTTTTAATGTCATGGCTGAGATCCCTGTTAGTAAAGAAAACAGGTTCCTAAAATATCCAGTGTCAAGCCTGATAGCCTCTCAGTGAAGCGTAAATAAAAACAACTGACAGTGCGGCGCTAGCATGAATTATTTCTGAGTCTTTTTGGATAAAACTGCACGCAGAGAGAAAGCGTATGTTTATGAACATCACAAACATCTAAGGTTTGTGTTAACACAACAGCAAAAAGAGCAACTGAGAGGCTCTACAGCCAACTTTTGGTTTCTGTCAGACCTCGAGTTTATTGTCAGAGTGACTCAGTTAAGAGTTATTGTGATCTTCTGACCATTCCTATGTGTACTTTATGAGTGACAACTGTAAGTTTGAACTGTACATTGTGTAGAGTATAGGGTCAGAGGTGGACGGTTGACTGTAGCTATAAACTGTCCTGCAGCTGATCAGTTTCTGCATTGCCTTTATCAAATAAAAATATCTTAATTATTTTTTAAAAATTGTTGAAGTAAGTTCATTTTCTAATGATGTTCTATTGATGTTATTACAGGGATGTTATTAGGTCCATCGTCTACTTCTGCAGGTTGGAAAAACACTAAACAGATGTGGGATAAGAATCAGGACCGTATTCAAAATGAGAAATTTACGTAAATATGATTTTTTTTACATTTTAATTTCTGCAGTTTTCAGGTGAGGAGTCTACAATGTCCAAGGCTCACGTGTGTTCTTTTTCTCTTTTGTCATTCATGAGGTTTTGCTCTTAATCGTCACCAGAGATGGGCAGTAACACAAGCAATTTGATTACGTTTTTGAAGTAACGAGTAAAGTAATTAGATTACTGTTACTTTCCTGTAAGCACGCTGCGTTACTGCGTTACTAAACCGTGATTTTGTTTTTGAGAGTGCCTCAAGACAATGATGTATGAGCGTGCGACATCCGTGGCAGCAACAGACGTGTGCAGATCAACGATGCATAATATGGAGTGCAGGAGAGAGAGTACGACCGTGCAGCGTTTAAAGTGTGTACTGACATTACTTTGAGTTTGATTCGGTAAACAGTTACAAAAACTATTACTATTTTGAAGTAACTTGAACCAACACTGTCAGCGTTTGTCAGCACAGCACAAAAAAACTCAAATGCAGTGGCAAAATATTACAAATTTACAAGAAAAAAAGGGGAAATTTCTGAGAATACTTTTTAAAGCTTCAGCTTTGTGTGTCAAGGTTTGCTGGATCTCATTTGTGATTTCCAATAATAATAATCATTTTAAAAGAAGCCAGGCTTTGTGGGACAATTTTATAGAGAAAAATTTATATAAAAAAAAACATTTTATGCTTGCATTTATTTCTGTGTGAGGTTCTAAGTTAT
The DNA here is from genome assembly GCF_013358895.1 of Oreochromis aureus. Taxonomy (NCBI): domain Eukaryota; kingdom Metazoa; phylum Chordata; class Actinopteri; order Cichliformes; family Cichlidae; genus Oreochromis; species Oreochromis aureus. The sequence goes on along the minus strand of NC_052956.1, from coordinate 19,813,022 downwards.
TCAGCATGATACCTGCACATTTAGCATCAACTCAAACTAATGATGCAATTTGTCTGCAAGTGACTGATTATGGGAAAAAATCAAAATCAAAAAATCTAATTCACATTAAAACAACTTACCTGAAATGGTCATTTTTATTTAGTTTCTTACTTTTTTGTTTCTGTTATCTACTTTAGCCTGAAATAAACAGATTAAAACTCAGGTCAGGAAGAAACAGGCTTTCAGATCGTTTTAAATGATTAAAGGAAATTTTATGACATTATGAGATGGCTCCAGGAAATTATGAAGGCACTTGTTGCTACTTTCTCATATTTAATCAATCAAATAACTGCAAGAGAAATAAACTGACCTGCAGTGTGTACAGAGAGGTTGACTCAGAGTTGCTTAATCTTGCTAAAATGACTCATTAACAGTGAACAGGTAGTGCAGGGCCTCATAGAAGTAAAGTGTGATTGGACACACACTCTGAACCTTATCAGCTCATTGAACGTGAGCTGATAACATTGACTTGGCCAGCTGTTAGTCAGTTTATAGATTAAGCAGATGAGATAACTTTAAATTCTTGGATTCTTCCTTCTTCTTCTTCCGTTTCTTTTTTAAATCCCAGGAAGAAGCCTGGATACCTTTAGAGCTTTGGGGCACTGGCAGAAAATAAATAAATAAAGATTTTCACCTTAATTTTTAACGTTAACTTAACACTGACAGATGCATTTCAGGTTAACTGGTGTTTTTAAATTGGCTATAGATGTCTCTGTCTCTTTGGATTGGCTCTTTGGTGGCTTGAGGACTCAGACTTTTACCCGGTAACATCTGGGATGGACTCCAGTTGTGACATGAATTTAGATAAAAGAGTGTAAAACTGATAAATAATGTTCAAATCTTCCGGTGAAACATCAGCCGGCAAGAGCTCCAGTTATAAAACAGTGCAGAGGTGGAAATCCACACTCATCAGTATGGCGGCATAAAGTTCATTTTCAAACAGAGGATTCACAATATGATAACATACACCTGAGTTAAACCATTCCTGTTTAATGCAGTGTATTTAGATGAGCAATGAGAACCAGCTGGGGGTGAGATAAGGGATTTTTGTTGCTTTTACATCACAAACGAATGCCACACAGCTTTTGTATTTTGTAAAACATCAGAACAAATAAACCCAGATTAGCAGACAATTATTTCAGATTTTAATCCTGGACAGAAAAGGGTGCAGTGCCCACTGTCCATTTTGCAGACTGCAATTTAAAATAAAAATGAGTGTCCGGATGGAGAGTGTCTCAGCGTGGCAGCGGCGTTTGGAGCAGAAGTCATTTGAAGAGTTTGAACTTGCGCATCAGTGGCTGGACAGTCTCTTTTGGATACGGCTTCAGGGCTAAACACGTGGGGATGTTCTCAGGCTGTTCGATCCAAAGCTTGTGAGAGACACCAGCCTGCTTCAGAGACTCTGACAGACCAGAGAGGGCAGCCTCATCTGGAGCCTGGAGACAAAAAAAGCATACTCTCACTGACGACTGCAACAGATTCCTGCAATGAAGGCCAGAGTCGTGGGAAGAAAACACTGCAGGTCTGTCCAAACAAGAGGCTGAGACAGTAAATCTATTTCTATATGCACCACTTTGTTTGTCCTAACAGCCTGTGGTGAGTTTAATAAAACAGCCCAGTAAAAACAATAGACAACAGCTGTTAAGAGTAATATTAATACACCAGCGCAATGCTTTCCTTTTAAGTGTAAAGGGGAACATCCTGAAAGCTGAAAACATTAGGCAAAATGAAAGATACCCCTTGCCAGTCTCTTAAAATGTAATATCAGAAGGTATCAGTCCTTATCTGTTTATGTTTATAGAGAACAGATCAGCACTCTGACACTTCTTTTAAAAGTGAAGTGCAATTAAAAAAAAAAAAAAAACTATTTTAATTGAAAAACTGGGAGAAGTTAGTAATAACATGACACACTGTAAAGCCTCCTATTGGGCCGAACTGGACCTTTCGCTGGCTTTGGCCTCTAGGTTTGACAGCCCTGCTTCTGAGGGGAAAAATCTCTTACTTCTACTCGAAATTATAGACTTTAAAAGTCTAATGAATTATAGGGAAAATGTATCTGCTAGCGCATAATTTATCACCTTATCCTAATATGTAGGACTGGTCTTTTAATTCGGCGCTCAGCTTGATCACTCTGATATTATTATTATTTAAAATGAAGGGTTTTAAATGCAGCTAGAGAGGCAATGACTGTGAATAATAGCTATAAATCGATATTATATAGAAATTTACTGTTGCCGATGATTTCAAATAAGAATGTCGAGTTGTAACATCTCCGTATTTAATCTATATCGGGCGATGAAACTGCAATATGCTCCAAGAAGCTAAAGTAGCGAATTTCTGAACAGAGTTTGGCACGGCTGTCTTACCCCCAGCACCACCTTGTGCATGGAGTCCAGCTCGGACAGGTAGCGCTGCGTGTCCGGGTCTCCGTAGTGCAGGTGGATGGCGGCGGTAGCGGCGTGGCAGGCCTGAGTTATCACGGCCCCCAGGGGCCAGGACAGTTTATGAACCAGATCCGAGCGGACCACCACGTACTGGACCAGCCGGCCGGGAGACCCGGCTCCTGACGCCGCCATCTTTAGCCCGCACAGGAACTCAGGCTCTGTTTATTTTCCGGGTCAAACTGTTAATAACGTGTTATGAGCAGCACTACCGCCCTCTAGCGGTCACTGTTAAGACTCCATAGTGTAGCAGCCTGCTCGTTTTGTAGGATTTTATGGTATTTAGGATTGCGTTAAAAAGGAAACAGCTGTGTAAACACCACAGATTTTTTTCCTTTTTCTACCACATCTTATATTTCTTATTTTTCACCTTATTTTCATCTTCTTTCTTTTATCTAAACATAAATCATAATCCTATTCATCATAAATATATATTTATAAAAACACTATAAACCATTTTATCAGTATACATATAAGAATGTGTTCTTCCTTCACTTTATCCCATTTATTTTTCCATCAAATTTCAAATGCTTATACAACTGTCTGCAGATGAGCTCACCTAAACTGTGTCAGTTACTTCTGTAAATATTAAAGCCTCCTGTGATTTGATCAATTTAGCAGAAATTCAAGCTGCCAAAAACGAAATTCGTGGAAACATGTTTAAGTAATTACTTATTTATTTAAAATCATTTGATTTGAGAGCACAGGAGGACAGTTGCTACTTCTACTGCCTGTTGGGATGTTTTTGATGAACAGCCTCATTTTAAAGCGATGTTTGGCACAGCTGCATCATAAAACCCATAAAGCTGCTCTGTTGATGATGTGATGTGATCTCATGTCTCCAGTGAGCACAACAGTGTTCAAGACAACCTTTATATCTACTTTTAGTTTTTACTGAAAAGTATTTGTCTGTCGAGTCATGCTCCAAGCATGAGGGACTGTGTTGTGTTGTTAGCCCAACAACACGCTGCATACATATTAGGATAAATCTGTGTCTAGGCTCTGGAGGACAGTGTGAGGGGGTGACGGTGGGCTCCAGGAGGAGCTGTAATCCAGGATAAACAGGTGCAGGTGTATTGTTGACAGCTGTGTTGTTCGTATTGAGTTATTTAAGATGCGCAAACCTTCTGCCCCAGTGCAGCACAAACTCTTAATGAAGCAGTCGTTCCACACGTCACATTGAACTGACATGTCGTTAAAATGAAGCTCTGAACTGAGGATGTCTCATTCGGTTTATAATTCGCTGCCTCGACTCCTCGTCTGCCTCGTCTCTTCCTTTCACCCCAATCAGCCCTGTGTATTTAGACCGTCTCTTCCTCTGCTTTTCCATCTGTTTCCCTTCACTCCTGTATTAATTAAACCAAAACTAAAAGCTTTTGTTGTTGTTGTTGTTTTTTTTTGTTTTTTTTTTTACCTCATAACAAAATAAGTTAACTTCATTTATGGAAAAAAGAAAACACAAATCACCAGTTCATTAAAAAAAGACAAGCAAACGCCAGTAAATGTCACAATAATAATTTATTAAGCATACACATTATAATATAAATATAAAATATGCTATTTTTGATTTTAAAATTGGTGAGACATCATTATATCTGTGTTGAGACAGACGACCATACAAACAAGTTTTAATATTCTACCAAAATCGGCTGAAACTTCTATGCAGCTGTAACAAACTCGCCATGATGGTGCCGTCCTAAAATCAGAGCCTGTAATCACGGAGCACGCCAGAGAAGTGTAACTGATCTAGGATCAGGTCCGAAGTTAATGTCACCATAAATGAGGAGGCAAACTGGTCTTAGATCAGCCCTCCTAGTCTAAGATGCTGTATGCAGTGGGGCCCACGTACAAAGAGAGCACAATTACCTACCGTATAATTCTTTATATATAGTTCTTACTGTAGTCCAACAATGGCAATTAGCAGCATGAAAATGCACCACTCATATTTTATTCTAGTTCCAAGAAACTGCAAAATAAGTCGAAGAGTAAAGGAATGAAATAAACATCAAACATACGGATGATTATTGTCACTGTACTATGAGAGAAACTCATCCACAGTGAAACAATCAGAGAGAATCAAACAATCAAATCAGATCGGAGCGATGACATTTGATGTCGCGGTCGGGTTCAATTCAGTTTGGCCTCGGTCAACGGCAGGAATTGGAAAATCGTGGTGTTTCTCCCAGAAGTGGAAATCAGTGACATCAGGTTCTGTGCGTTTGATCGACACGTCGAGGAGAAGCGATTTTCAAACCAGGATTTACAGTTTCAGTTGACTGATTCCAAAGTGGATTGATCCCCGAACCGATCAATGACGATAAATAACAAATAGTTTGAATTTTTTTTCCAGTTTTTTGTTTTTTTTCATCAGTTTTTTCTTTTTCTTTTTTTTTTTAAAGTTTGGTTGACATGCTGAATCGTTGTGTTTGCAGGTTTGTGGTCGATCAAAAGGAAAAGTATTGGGCGAACCACTCCTGGCGCTGAGCGTCCGGGGAGTCGATGGCAGAGTCCTTTGTTTCAGGAGGGCTTCAGGACGGACACACACACAAACAGAAAGTTAAAGAAAGAGAAGTGAGAGGCTGATCGCTCAGCTCGTTACGCTAAAACATTAAGGGGTGAAAAGCACAAGCTTCACTTTAACACTCTCAGATTTTTTTCACACCAAAGAATCTTAAAAGTCGATGTGTTTTTATAATAATCCAACTTTAGCCTCAAATGATGATTTCTGATTGAAAAGAAAATGATGCTCTAATGCTTTCATCTCTCAGGAAAATATAGATTCAGCTGAGCAGCCTTCCTCCAGTGAAGCTCCACAATCTGATCCACAGCTAAAAACCTTTTTCTTTTTTTGCCTCCAAAATCAAAAACAAACGTTCACACTCTGTTGATATTAACATGCAGAAGAGCGGGGGACACACATTAACAACTGCGTGGAAGATGTTTGTTTTAGTACTTCGTCCGGTCTAAATACTGAAATAAATCAAGCTGAGCTCTGCATCTAAAACATCAGCGACTGTGTAGTTTTGTGGAGGTTTATGCGAGACACGATGTAGATGTTAACTTTGGAAGTATTTTCCTAACTATTAAAATAAATAGCCCAAAGCAGCCTCTGTGTTAGTTTGTGAATATGAGCTAGTGACGGAGCGTTACCAAAGCAGAAATAACCCCTGTGTCCACCTGTGCACATGTCTTCATTGTAACCAGTGATGTAAGTCTGTCTGTTTCTTCTCAGACAGACCAGCAAAACTTTTTTACTATCATGAATCAATAATCATTAATATTAATTAATATTAATGTCTACCTCTGATGCTTTGAGAAAACTTAACTGGGTTTTTGACCCTTTTCCACACTCCACTGGTGTTTTTGTGTGATTTAAGTTTGAAATCTGAGCGTTTGAATAAGTCTGAATGTGTAATTTTCTTTTCTGTCCACAGGGGGCAGCATAACCACAGCCACGATCTTCAAGATGAGCCACGTGAGTGTTCGTCCTTCTCCACACTCCAGTTATATTACAGCTGATTGAATGACTATTCTCCTGTGCAGCCTTTGGAAAGTAACCACCAGCAATGTTTTATCTCTAAGTAAAGGCTTAGTGAAGTTCACAAAGTCCTTTGAAGTGAATTGATCTTCCCCGTATTCCCCGTTTAGCGAAACTGTTAATCGGTGTCGTATTCACAGAGATGTCACCACCCAGAAACTGTTATAAACACATGGCTGTAACAGCGCCGTCCCTCATCACCATGAGAACGGTTTAATTTGACTTCTCAAATCATCAAACCATGATGCTGCTGCAGGAAATCATCACTAGAGCCTCAAATCAGCTGAAAATGGCTACAAAAATGGAACAATTTCATCCTGTCTGAATAAGATTTTCTAAAAGACCTGTGTCCAGATGCTTTTCAAGAAAATGTTTTGTGAGGATTTTCTGTTTTTTTCTGTCCTTTTTAAGTTTGCCAAAACAAATTTCAAAATTAAAGAAGGGTTATTAAACCTTTGTTGGGATTTATTCATGAGGCTTTTCTTTTGACAGGACTACTTTTTATGTTTTGGAGCTATTAATACAGTACTGTGGAAAAGTCTTGATTTTTTCTTGAAGGACATTCAAAGCTATTTTTTGGATGTTATTTCCCTTTAGATGATCCCACACTGCTTCAATTGAGATCTGGGCTCCGGGGAGGCTGGTACATGGCCGATAGAGTTCATTATATTGTTCTATCCAGGATTGCTTTGACTGCATTGGGATACCTGTCATGCTTAAAACTGAAGCTGTTGCCAATCAAAAGTAGCAGTACCAGATGGTACTGAATGGTGGATAAAAATCTGATGGTACATTTCTGTGTTATAATTCTATCACTTTTGAAAAGATCTCCAAACCCCGACAGAGCTTCCATGTTTTACGGATGTCTGCAGACACTCACTGTTCTACCTCTGACTCGTAACCTCTGATCAGTCCAGCTCTGTGTAATTTGGCATACCCAAGGCTTTTCTCTCGGTTTCCCTTCCTCAGGAATAGCTTCATCTCAGCCACACTTCCACTGCTTTGAAAATAGATGTAGATGGATAAATGCAGAGCCAGGTTCATCTGTCAGATCCTGTGTCAGGTCTTTGTTGTATTTTTTCCCTCTATTTTTAAGAAGATGATATTTAGATCCTGTGCATCTGCAGTAAACAAATTTTAAGGCTTGCCACGTCTTCTATTTGTACTCTGTCGAGTTTCCTCAAATTTTCTAAGGTCACACTGCACATTATGCTGAAAAACACCAAGTTTTTAGCTCGTAGCTTTTCGAGAATCACCTTGTTGGTACAAAAATAAATTTTTTAATGTTTGGCAAACTGTGTTATTTTTTTGGCATTTTATAGATCCATTAAAAGAAATGGAAAGAAAGGGAACAATTATGTATTTTAGTGACAGGCTGCTAGTAACAAAGTGTCTAAAGATACAATTTAAAATGGGTTTTTTGCTAAGTTGCTTGTCATGTGCACACACTGGTTTATCCCTTGAGTTGATGGTTTTTTATGCTTGAATGATTCATAGGTCAGTAACAAACAAAAAACATCTGTTTGAAAATGTTTAAAGAAAACTTTGAAAAACCTTCAGAAAGTCTGGAGGAGTCAGAAGTCACTGAAAGCAAAGTACGAGAAATGAAAATGGCTTTTGCATCTTTTCTTTACCTATTCATGCTTGTCTGGATGAAAAAAAAAATCATAGAACAAAACCGCTTTGAGATATCGCTCTGCACATTTCACTCTCATCACATATCCTCACAAATTTTGGTGGTTTGAGTTAACTGTAAAATTTCAGAGCCCTTCCTTTGACATGTAACGGTAAGTGGGCTGTTTTTTCACGTGATGCTTCCCCACCTCACTGCCTGTTATTGTATGGCTACTACACCATATTTGAAAACTAGGCACCAAAGTTAAAACTACATTCTGGAGCTTAAACTGTTTAAACTTTAACTTCAAACAGCTATTGGACTGAATTGGAGGTTTTTGTGTGTGTCTGTGTTTTCTTCCACATCTTAAAGGGAAGTATAGATTCAGTTGAGCAGCCTCTCTTCAGTGAAGCTGGAAAATCTGACTCAAAGCTCTGAAGCCTTTTTTTTAAAAGATGCATTTTTTTCCCTTGAAATCAGCAGCAAAGTTTCACACAGGACTTTGGACACAGCTCTGCATCTAAAATATTAGTAATTGTGTGGAAGAGTTTTTATGCAAGACACGGTGTAGACGTTAATTTCAGAATTCTTTGGAAGTATTTCAGTTTAATAAATAATAAATAGCCCAAAGCACCCTTTGTGTTGCTTTGTGAACACGAGATTGTGATGGACCATTAAGAAGGAAAATCTAACCCTAGAAGAGACAGAGTAACTGTCTGTGAAACGCACAAACTGTTACGAGCGGCGTCTTGTGTAATGCACTTTCTATGAAAATGTCACAACATCCCTATTTTTGTGTCTCTGAAGCATTTCCAATGTTTCTACCGCCCTCCAAGTCCATACTGCAGAGTGCGATGTATTTTAATCCTACGGCTGTGTTCACATTATAAAGGATGGGTGTAGCCACTGTGGCATCACCCATTGGCTAGTAAAGTCCCATTAAAGAAGCCTAACGTTGAGTGTTTATGCTAATGCTAATTAATCATTGTGATTAAAAAGCCTCCTCTGTGACTCTAATATTGAGCACAGTTCACAAAACGAGGTTAACATCCTTTTCAGTATGACCTTAAAACTGAATTATTCTTTATACTATTTATTGTTACTCTCTCACTGATAAATTCAAAAACTGCTGCAAAATAGTAGCTAGAAATGCACAAAATGAACCGATGGGACTGAACAGGCCAATCAGAAGCTGCGGGTTGCGTCGATCCGATGTTTAGTTGCTTTTCTCATGAGGTGCAGGTTTTGGTGTAGGGTTTTCAGATTCTTAAGCTATGTGCATCTTTTATATTGTCTGTGTCACATTTTAAAAGAGCACTGATGAGCTGAGCTTGGTGAGTATATATATATATATGTTAAAATACTTTAAGAAGTTAGTTTCCTCAGCAGGTAACTCTATAACACTAAATTACTTTTAAATTGGCATTATCCAATGATTTAAAGTATATTCTTTTCCAGAAAAATGCCAATCGCGGCTGGAATTTATATGATCTAACCAAGCTGCAGTTCCTTCCTGACTCACGTCCTCGGAGGGGAAACATACCGTTCCCCAAAGTTTGAACTAATTAGTGTGTGCATCTATTAAAAACAAACACCTATCGGAGCCACTTCTGTTTCTTAATTGGCTACTTCTTAAACAAACAGTCCCATAACCCCGGGGCGATGCTAAAATTTTACGGGGGTATTTTTTTGTTATTTTACTTTCTCCCCAAAAGACCTCCCTTATATTTGCTCAGCCTAATGAATCTTGTTTATGCTGCGCACGGTCACAGTTCAGACTCAAGGCGTTCTGTTTTACCACAAATTCATAAAATATTCATGTTAATGTATAATTTGTGCTCACGGTCATCTCATATTAAACACCCTCTTCTTCACAATAAAATGCTCTGTGTGTGCACTGACCAACAGAATCACGAGGTGATCAGAGGATTTTAAAGATAATTTTCAGGAAGCTTTGATGCAGGAAGTGCAGCTTTCTGTTTGCAAGAAGAAAAGGAGAAAAGAGAGGTGAAATGTGGTGGTATGAAACCGTGAGCAGAGAAGCTGGATGACTTGCAGGAGCAGGGCAGGAAATACGATGGAGAGGAGATGAAAAGAGATTGGCAGAGCATGAGAAGATGAATCAAGGTCAGAGGAAGAAGTAAGAAGAGCGAGAGGAGCGTATCAGATTGAAGGAGGGAGTCTATCCATTATACGTGACAGCAGAGAGAGAGGATGTGGCCTCTCTTTGCATTTGCACAAATACTGGACCTTGAGGGGGAAAGAGACGGCTAGAAACTCGGCAGGCTTTTACAAATGTGTGCACTTCACCTGCCTACCTTATTTTTTAAGGGATCGAGGTGCAGTCATATCATCTGCAGCTCAAGTGTTCATGATTTGGTCTTTCAGTTGTACATTTCATTCATGTAGATTACTTAAATTTAACATAAACAATGTAATAAACGTAATGAGATGCATGTTTATCAATCAAAAACACGGTGTTTTTCATGTGGATAAAAATAACCGGCCTAATGAATTATAGTTGTTTTAAATATGTAATACCTAATTATTGTCTATTTATTTACATTGTTTGTACTTGGTTCACTTATCTATATGTTTATATCAAAACTATGTAATTTAAAAGATTTAAATTTTTTACTATACTCTACTTTTTACGATCCATTTTCTTCCACTTATCCAATTCAGGGTCTTGCTGTAAGGTGACAGTGTTAGCCATGACCTTTTAATATACTATCATATTTTTAGGCCTTTTAAACAGCTTTAAAGAATCCCAGGACTTTGACTAAATGCACACGTTAGAACAGCTACCTGAAGACAGCTTATCTTTATTTTTATAAAGATAATAAGATCAGCTTATGTGTGAGCCAAAAGCTGAGACTTCAGTCTGCTCTAAAGGTTCATTCAGCTATTTTTTTTCTGTTCTTGACTCTGTATGATGTCAACAGATTACTAATATGGTCAAATCTGGCTGTGAGCACAGAAGGTGCACCCACCTTCTGTTTAAACTTTCTGTTTTTGAGGAGCAGCCAGTGAGAAGAAAGCGGGCCTTAATGGGGGAGGGGTGTAAAATCACTTGTTTTAGAGAGTCATTGAACTGGCTTGGGGTCTCGTTGGCTCTGGTAAATGAGGATTATTATTGTTGCAGAGTTTTGTGTTGTTTTTTTGTTTCAGATTTTGATTAATATTACTGTGTTTTTGGTAAATGATACTTGATATTTAGTTTTTTCTTCTGATGTTTTTTGTTTTTGTCTTTAGTTCCTGTCAACATGATTGTCTTGATTCCTTTCAGCTGTTTCTTATTCCTCAACCGTTTCTAATCCCTCTAATACTCCTACATTTATATGCAGCTTACTCCTGACTTTCTTGTTGTCTGTCTGATACGTGTCTATGAAGCTTGTTTTTCATTTTGTTTGTTTGGGGTTTTTTGCTGTCCATACCTCAAAATTTGGTGTCATTAACCTAAAATACGTAACTTTGAGTTAGTCATCTTGAAATTTTGACTTGAAATTAGGATTAGATTAGGATTAGTCTGAGATTTAAACATACCCAATTTAACACCATTAACAGGCTGTTACACACATTGCGTTCTATATATTTCTATTAAACAGATTTTTGTTATGAACGTTCTGGATGTTTGTAGGCACAAAGATATCTCCTTCTGCCAAAACGGGTGCGAGCTGCAGTCTAATAACTACTCTTGACTGCTGTGATGTCTGACTCACTTCTTCTATACAAACTGAAGTCGATTTGAATAAAGTTTGTCAGGGGTTAAACACTTAACGACTTATTGATTTGAAGAGGCCAGCATAGCAAATCACTCAAGTGTAAGGAAAATGTTTACCATCACTCAAACTGTTTGTTAAGAACAAAGAGTGTGAAGAGTGAGAGCAGAGATAAATTGTTTAATATAGTCTGAAAACATTTCAAAGCAGATCTCTAACACCTGACCTCATACTGTCATCGCCTTACTTTGTTGTGCATGTTAGAATGTGTGTTAAGGTACAGCTCTGGCAATGAGGAATAATAATGCGTGTGTGTGTGTGTGTTTGTGCAAGCATTTTAAATCAACAGAGGTTCGTCCCAAGCTTTTGCAAAGCAGCCACTGCGTCTTACTCGGCAGTACAACATGCAGCAGAAAAGAAAGAAACTACTCACTCACACACATGCTGTAAACCTACATGCAACTTCAACCCCCCTCACACGCATACACACCGCATGTATTCATGTGAGAAGCATGTTACATAATTTATCATCATATCAGTTCACACAGTTCATCACAGCCACCAAAGCAGTGTTTACTGGAGCGTAGAGTAGAGCAGGATCAAAATAAGACACCACCACACACAGAGGGAGACAGTCCATAATAGCAAAAGACAATATCTACTTGAATATAAGTCTGCATAAAAAACCCCGTTTATTTACTTTTTACAAAAACAGTCGAGCCCATTTCGAGTCGAGTAAAAGTGCAACATGCTGAAATTTAGATGACGGTGAGGATGAAGAAAGAAACGTCACAATGTGACACAAAGCGACGACGAAAAAGACACAGTGGATAATAACAACAGGTAGTGTAAACGTCGTGAACGGAAAGGAAGAGAAAACAAAACAAAAAAACATTGAGCATGCACGCAGTTCAGACAGCAACATGTTCGGACTGATGGAAAAGAAATGAAATGAAAAGTAAAAACATGCCCCTTTTGCATTCCAAGGCCATTCTTTGAAGCTTCAGTCGCACACGGGACTCTCGTGTTTATGTTGCCCTTTCCATATTATTCACTTCTATTTAAAGAGCTGCCAATGTCTCTGAGTTCAAACGTGCTGCAGCAGAAAGCAGTCGTGTCCTTTAATGTCGACTCAGGGTCAGCTGGTTTGTGATATATAGTGTAAAAACCTCAGGCCCTGAAAGGAGGCAGAAAATCATCTACAAGTCTTTTTGATTAACTGTTCGCCAAACCCTAACCCTGAGGAGCGAGGCTGTTATCAGCTGGGAAAAAGTGGGCGTCAAAGACCCTCAGGGTCCCCAACATCCCCAAATCTACACGATATAACTAAAGTATAACACCTATGAACTCAGAAGGGTCATCAATCCTCTGATTCTGTCCTCTATAGGGTCAAGATTTAGGACCTGAAGTTTATTTTCTATTGAAGCTTTTTACTGAAAGTCTTATCAAACCATGTCTGGCTGTAAATAACACAGACACAACGTGGCATGACTTTACTTTATCCATTTAATAATAAATTGACTATTCTGGGTTTAAAATGAAGGAAAATGGTGAAATGGTGGCATCACAGTTACCATAACCAAAATTATCACATACATATGTTACAGATTAAAGCAGTTAAAAACTGTTAACTGTTAGTTTATCATCACCAAAAAGTATTAAATGACCAAACTGTCATCATAGCTTAGCATTTATATGACTTAGGTACTCCAGACTTTTAGGCTCTAGATGTCTTCAGTGTAAAACTGTCTACACTCTATAGTTAAATATTTTGGACATTATTTCCACTTAAAAATCTAAATCAAGAAAAACAAAGTGGTGAGGATTTGATTGAACGTGGTTTGCTTTACTGTAAGCTGCAAACAGTAGCATGTCTGTTAGCTTATTAGCTTAAAATTAGCTTTTAAAAAGTAGCCCGGGTTACTTTAAAAGCCAAAAGCATTACATCAAACATGCATTAAGCAGTTTTTTCTATTGTTTTTTTTTCCCAGTGGTTTAAAGTAGTAGGATTAAACTTGGTTTTCAAAAAACATAGCCCTTGCCTGACTCTCTCAGTTGTCTCTAACAGTCTGTTTTCTATTTGGGATGAATTTATCGCATAAAAGTGTAAGAGCTTTATGCTAGCTTCCAACCTGCGGTATAACAGATCTCACACACGCTCTCCATCAGGACGATAAAACCTGATGTGGCTCTAGATAGTACTTTGCTAGGGACAGCATTAGTGAAACAAGATTTGGGTTAAAACACCCCCTTGGTTAGAGTTGGGAGTGACCGCTTAATGTAACACCATAACACCTTGAATGCAACGAGCCATGCAGCAGTTTTTATGTCATCAATTAATACTATGTACTATAATGCCAGTTCACCCTGAATGTCTGAAACACGTATACGATGCCTGGTTCTACTTCCTAATGATTTTTTAAAAATATGGGACTGTCTCATTGTTGAGGCTTTCAATTGAATATTTTAGGGCCTTTGCCTTGGAATATAAAGCACCTCCTCAAGGTTATAAAGCTGTTGTGAATAGAAAGGTTTTATTCATTTTCAAGGAAAAAATTATAATATGCTGACTAAACCTTGGTTGAGTTTGTTTTTCTGTGTCACCTTTAATGTCTTTGCATTTAAACAATCTAACATTGCTGTATCTGGAGAATACCATAGTATCCACCTATCGCCTAAAGCCAAATCTTTAAAATAACTGCCTGATTATCTGATGACTGTAATTTTGTTGCAGCTCTAGCACCTGCTAAATACATATATTTTAATCTTGTTCCAAACTGAGTCAGGTGGAAGCAACACCTGGCAGTTTAACCAATGTGTTACCTTGATTAAACTAATAACAAAAACGGAGAAAATCAAGTAGCAACAGCTGATATTTAAGCCAAAAAAACGAAGTAATGATGTAAAAACAAGCAGCGTTTTTCTGCCTTTTTTGTCTTAAACTCAGGTTCCACCTGTTGCTTCTAAAACTGTCAACAACCCGCAAAGAGGGGAAAGCTCAACATGACACCAGCAATCAACAAGGCTGGGAATCAGCGAACAGTTGATCACAGCACAGAGCTTCTGAAAGCTTCTTTTTTTAGAATCTGCAGCTATAGCTGACAATGATTTCATGCTTCTTATGGTTTATGAAAGTGCCACACTTGGCAAGAAAGAATGAAAGTATAATAAAAAAAAACATCTGTAGAGAAGATTTAACCAAGTTCTGTTGTTTGTTTTGAAACCTAAAATAAAGATATTATATATTTGAATGTTTACCTCAGGCCACGACTCACTTCAGTAAAAGTGCTTCTGACTAAAAAGAGGCCTGTGATTGGATAATTAATGCGCTGCTGTTAGTCGGGGCTGAAAAGGTCTCACCTCATGAATTTCTTGGGTTCGGTGGGAGGGGTCAGCGGGGCAAGAGGTTTGTTGGAGTTGAGCTCAAGGTGATGGAGGGGGGAGTTGGGGATGGGCTCTAGGCGACTGGGCGGGGTTGGGGCCGGGGGTGGTGGCTGTGGGGGCTGGCCGCTCCCTGTACCCACCAAGCCCATGCCCATACCTGCTCCCTCCAGAGCCCTGACATTAGGAGAGCTGCTCAATCTGCTGGCTGCTGTTTTCTCATTCTTTCTCTTTTGCTACACAGGAGAAAAAAAAAGAAAAAAAAAGAAAAAGGAGGGGCACGGGGGTCAAAAAGGAGCAAAAGGGAAGTTTAAAACAAAATAATAATAAAAACTTAGGAAGGAATGGAAGGATAAAAAGGGCAAATGGAGTACAGGGAGAGCTCTGGAAGCTGTAACAGTCCAGCCAATGAGAGACAGGAAAGAGCAGCGTGCTAACTTAATAATATTCAAATGCTGATCGAAGCAGAGTGAATGGATCAGTCTGAAGACCGGCATTGCTCAGTCACAGTCTTAAAGCACCAGTCACTCTGAGCAGAATGAAAGTTCAGATGAGAAGAGATGTGTCAAAGCGGGAAACATCTCACACTAACAAATGGCTTTGAAAGCAAAGGAAGGCTGAAGAAAAGAAGACCAGTCGAATCGGGTGGCACATTTATACACACAAAGACATGATGAGAGAAAGGGTTTGCAAAGAAAACAACGCGCCACAGGTCAAAGTTGTAGAACCTGAGATGGTGTCAACAGTTAAATCAAGCAGTGGGAACCATTCAGCTCAGACACACATGACAATGAGACATTCTGTTAACCAGAAACATCTTCTGAACCTGTTTCCTGCTACGAGCTATGAAGTCCTGCATGAGAATGTCAAACTTGTAATAACACTTTTAATTTTCTGCTTTTTTTTGCTTTATTTTGCTACAAAAGGAAAAGGTCGGCACACTATTTACTTCAAAATATCAATTAAATTCTTAATGCAATGTAACAAAGGAAAGAGAGTATTAATTTCAAAGGAGCTTCTTCAGACATGGGTCAAAGAGAAAAATGAGCTGCTATTCTTATTGTAGACGCTCTAATTGATTTAAATCACCACGGCAACCACCAACAGGGATATGTCTGGGAGTGTTATCACATGGGACACCAAGAACAAGGAACAAAGGGCCCACAGAAAATCAGAATATTTGATCTGAAATATATTCAGTATACAGTCTGGATTAGAAAACACTTGAGTGATTTTTGGCGTCATCATAAAGATGCATTACTGAAGCAGATGTAGTACGTTAAGCTGAACTTCAGAACAGTGCTTGAGTAAATGTACTAAGCTATATTTGAACCACTGGTCCCATCCATACTTTCATCCAGTGGAGTTAATTGTATTTTTGGTGGGGCCAGTGCCACCCCATGCCCCCCCTCTGACCACACCCTTGACAACAACAAGATGGTGATCATAAATCCAGAAAAACGAGAAAATACGATGCCGGTGTGACAGGAAGGAAAGAAAAAACAAGTCTCTAATCAACAATTGATTTTAAGGTATTTATTGAACCTTTTTACACAAATTAAATTGTTTCAGTTATCAAATATTATTATAATAGAAAAAAATGTTATTTAAATGATTTCTAAAATTGTGCCATTTAATTATCCTTATATAGTATACAGAGCTTTTCCTTTTGTTGCAATATATTGTGTAACATTGGGGGCGGGGGAGTCTGGTATCTAAATTAATGCTTGCTTTTGCTTATCTGGTTATTTTGCTAAACCAACATCCTATATACTGATTTTTTGAGTAGTGCTTTACAGAACAGAAATGTTTGTTTTCAGCAGCTTTAAACAGATCACAAAATCAATGCTTCAGAAAAGCACCATTGTCCTTTTGGCTTTAGGTTTAAATTCTCTAATTATATAATTACACTGAGCCACAGCGACTAACAGGAAACAGCATTTATTTAATTAAAGGTAATAATGGGACATAATTTAATTGCAATCAAACTTCCTGATTTTATTTGACTGCATTCATTAAAACCAAAGGCCCTTTCCTTTTGTGGTGTTTTTATGGTGCATTGAAATCTATAAGAATCACTTTTTGAACTTTGACACTTTGGTTCAACTGCTGCAAACAAACAAGATCTTGGTATGTAGACCTTGGACAGCCTCCCCCTCACTCCTCAGTCTGTGCTATTATCTAGAAATGAAAGAAACACCACAGTTCCTGTCCGTCATGCCGTTTCCTGTCCTCTTACTCCATCCTTGACGACCTTCATTTTACAGAAAAGAATAAATGTGATAAAATTGATTTTTTCTCCCCTTGTCCTTCTGCTGTCTCTCATAAACTCTGAAAGTTTTACTGGAACATCGTGATCCTTTCTTTGCTGTAAAACAACTTCATGTCTTGCTCTGTAAACTTTGCTAAAGGACGACAGTCACCTCAAAAATGGTGTAATTCTTAACAGGTATTACTTAAAATGATTTACTGTGGTACCATTTTAAAGCCTCAGCACTGATGGTTTTGGTTGATCAGCACAGATGTACATGAAATGACTTGAGTGGATATCATCTTTGCTATGCAGTAAAATAATGGAGCAGGCTTATCAGAGCGCCCCTGTGTGTGGCGTGTTACAGGATATTAGGGCCTACCTTAATGAGCGGGTTGATAACTCCCACATTAGGACTGGCGTTGAACACTTTGTTGAAGTTGGTCTCCCTGTTGACGAGTTCCAGCTGGTAGAACTTTTTATCGTCCTGGAGGAGAAAATCGTGTTAGCTGACAGCCAGTTAAGCTGCGGAGGACTCAGGGGAGTGTGGAGTGACTGAAAATCACACATTTAATGAGCTCTGTCTGGCAACGTTTCCGAGTGGCACACAAACTTGACACTACAGTTTCATGTCTTTGTGAAAACTGCTTAAAAACAGCAATTCTCACAACCAAACTCTTCTGCCCATCAGAGTTTTGCACCTGTGAGGTACCTTTTATGCACTTCAGCATAAACTTTTCACCTCCCGAGCGCTCCATACTGTCAGAGACAACTCCATGACTCAGACAGCAATAGTGCCTCAGCATGAAAAATGTAACCTGATTAATAAAAGTCACCACCTCAGTACCACTGAGTGTCAGACAAAAACAATGAATCTCACAGTGTTAATAAACTGAAGTAGATTAGGTCTCAAACTGTCCAAAAGAGAGAAACTAAGGCTGACAATGGTGCTGAAAATTGTGATGCAACGTATAAATAAAGACTAATTCCAACATATTTCTGAGCAGTTCTGAATGCCAACATGTGAATATATTTAGCATATTTCCAAGTTTGGACAAGTTTAATTCTTTTATTTTATTTTTAAACATTTAAATTGTCACATGAGGTTTTGGACTCTTATTAAGAAACTTTGTGGTGTTCCTCAGGATTCTGTCTTGGGTCCTGCACTATTCTAATTAGCACCTTCTCTTTAAGTCAAATCCTTTGCTGACTGTTCATTTTATGAAGGACTCCTCACCTGTACATTATTTTTAACATGTCAAACTCTGTGAGTAATGAGTTATTAATCTTAGGGGTGTGTATGACTAGTCGAATACATGTTGCTGCCCTCGACAGTCATCAGTGCAAATACGGCTTGATTAAACTACCTACTCATAATTAAGTTAATATTCAAAGGCAGTTAACTGTTAGATTTTATAAGATGTTACATACCCAGCCAAAGTCACTACATGGTGTAACTACTCGACCAGAGCAAAATGTACCCAGATTCTGCACAGGCATGTCAATGGTAACCTGCAAGATGCTGGTGTTAGCACTGCTAATGTTAGCCACCCTTTACTAAACTAATCTGACGCTGTGTGTCTGTGAACTACTGACTGAAAAGGTCACAGCTAAGCGTGAAAGCATTTAGAATTGGACGAACCAAATGCTTTTTTTTTTATTGATTGTAAGACAAGTTCTTTCATGAATCAAAAATTGCTAAATGCTTGCTTTCAATGCTCCTCACACTCTGGCTTGTTTTTCTCTTTTGGTGTTCTCTTGGTTCTTTGATGAGGCTCATTAGCTAGCCTGTGGCCAGAAGTGACAGACAGATGATTAGTGCAATGAACGTCATTTAATTATTATTTAAAATGCACTGGCCATTTCCAAACAGCTTCAAAAGATGACTTCAAAGCTGGTTCTGTAGTAAAACCATGTGGTGCTTCACTTTAGCCTCAAATCTAAGATAAAATATAGTATAAAAAATGAGTATAAAATCAGTGTCGTTAGAAAAGTAACTTGTGAAAATCAGCACAACCTGAGCGATTTTTAATTTTACAGCAAACATTTTTTTTGTTGGGTTTATTCAAATGTTTAGCTTAGAGTTTTCAGGAGGGTTAAACATATATTTTGTGGGTCTGGACAACACTATCCATGCCTTCTCTATAAATCAGATAAGCTCTGGAAAGCATTACTCATCATTTTTGTTCACTGTGCAAACAAACAAGGAAGGATGCATTTTCCTTTTCACATTTATAGCTATAACTTCTTATGGTTGAGACTTTACCTCACTAGCTGTTACCTACCACCAGTTTTTTGACTAGAGTTTCTCTCTCAGAAACCATATCTTTGAGCTCGGCGATGAGCTGCAGATCCTCAGGACGACTCTCTCTGTTCCTGAACTTCTCCTCTGTTCCTTCCAACCTGTGAGATCAAGAAAAAAACGACATAAGACCATAAATATCCTCCCACAGTCTAGGCTAAAACAAAATTATACATATCTAAAAATCAGGCAACACTTCAATGCTCAGTTTGATCCAACAAACTGTGTGAGTTTCTTCCACATATTAAATATGTGACATCAAACATTAGCAGGGAAAGATTCAAAGCAGGAACATTTGATCTGGCACTTTATAGTGTATGTTTACAAGATGGAAGCATTTAAGAGTTGAGAAAATTAAAAGTGTGTACCAAAAGGAGCTTTCCTTTTCCATTACACTTTAATCAATAAAACAGTAATTGTCCTTCCTTTCTTCCCCGCCCTCGCCTCTTCTCATCACAAAAACCATTATGTCAGCAGCTGTGCAGCCCCTGTGGAGGATGTTTTGATTCTGTAACTTAGAAGAACTTTCAAAAATGTTATAATGGATTTTTTATTTTCACACTGGCCTTTAGAGAAATCAACATGTTGTGTAAAAGCTCTGATTAATTTAACATCTGGTGACATTTTCCCTTCTGCAACACACGCTAAAGAGCGCAGTGCCAACGTAAGCGAGTGACATGCTCAAGCAACCAGTCATATGTTGTACTGTTGGCTTAAATTTGTTATTTTTTTTAAGCTGTGATAAACTCAAATGTTCTTTTGTGCACAAAACTCAGACAAGTAAACATAAAAGAAACATGCCAGGATCACAATTAAACAGAGATGCACTCAGTTTCAGTTACTGTGTACTGGGTTGCTAATAAATCAAAGTATTTTCAGAATATGTATTTTTTTTTCTGTTCACAAGAATTATGACATGACACCCTCATAAATTTAAATTAGAAAAGAAAGAAAAAAGAACTTAAGCAAAAGAAACAAAAACAGGAAAATTAAACCATCAAAGCTCAGTTACAGGAACTTTTATGTGAGGCGTTTTAGGAAACGAAAACAGGTCTTTTTGATTAAACACAACTTCTTTTCATGTTTAGCTGCAAGCATGTTTCTAGTTTTGGTAATACTTTTTATCATTATTTGACAGTGAGCTTAAAAACTTGTTACCCCAACACAGTACAAATTTTCCCTGGATTTTTCTCTTGTATCTTGTTTATAGTTCTTAAAATTTTGTTTTTCAGGTTATTTTTTAGGGTTTTTAGTCTTTAGTTCACGTTACGTTTTTATTGTGTTTACATGCTGAGTACTCATTTGGTTTTAGACTCCCCCATGTCCTTTTCTTTCTTGTTAAGTGTACATCTCTGTCCCCCCCATGTGCTACCTCCAGTTTTATTTTAGTACTCTGTTGTCTCTTGTGTTTTGTCTTTTATTTTACATTGTTTATTGTTCTTGATCAGTTTCAGCTGTTCTTGTTTCCCAGGTGTTTTCCCTCCTCCTAATTGCCCCTTTTCTATACAGTCAGTGGTGTCTTCCCATTAGTCTTTGTCTCAGTGTCTGTCATCTACCCTTACATATTCAGACTCAGGTCTGTTTTGTTATGGCTTTTGCATTTTGGACTGTTTCAAGAACCTCATGAGGTATCTTTTGAGTTAACTCAGGTTATGAGTCTCTTCAGTCCATTTTTTATAACATGAATTTTTTCATTTTAGTGAAGCTTAGCATTTTGTATATTGATGGGTTGGGGGGGGGGGGAAATCAAGCATCCATCTTTTAAGAGCTAAATTTGAGCTTTTAAGTATTTAACATAACAAAAAAAAAGATAAAATGGCAGTAGTGACTGCTTTCTTTATGTCATGGTATAAAACGGGTGAGGCCAGCTTCTCTTCCAGATAAATTGTGGTCACTCCAAAGAAAATCTGGCATTGGAGTGGAACAGCCAGTGGAGCTGATCCAAGTGATGCTGATAAAAGCTGATCTGCAGTTTCGTCAGATATTAGGTTTGCTGTTGTGGTGGTACTTCTGAGTTTATCAGACAGGCGATTCATCATCTTTTTTCCTGTTTGCCAAACATTTTCTGCAGCTCAAGGAAGAGAATATCTACAGTATGAACCAAACAAAATTCTGGTTGCTGCTTTGTACTGTTCAAGTGCTTAGTGCAATAATCACTTTAGGGATCTAGAGTAAATTCTGAACACGAAAGTAAAAATATGAAGGAAAAGAGCTTGGGGCTGTTGCAATCTTTGTGTTTTGAAACTGGATGCTACGAGCGAGGGGCAGTGAAAGGACATAACCTCACCCTACAGCACACCCATTATCTTCTGTTTTTGGCTTTAATGGCAATTATCATTTAAAAAACGAAAGTCAAGTTGTATTCAATGAGATATGAAACTTGCTTTGACACCATAAACTCTAAGGGCTTACTGAAGTCACAGAGGACATTATCACCTGGAGTAATTCAAACAGTTCAGTTGCAACAGGGCAAGTAAGACAATCCTTGCTTGCCCAATGAAATTTAAAAATGGAAATTACTGCCATCATGTGGCTGCCGTTGGCTATTGTCTCTTGAGGCAGTCTTAACCCGACTGATTCCTTTGGAATTTACAGCATGTGTTGTTTTGATGGGGTCCTCTACATTCTGTTAACAATATCTTAAGCCTTTCAAGCTAAGAGGCCAGCAGCTTTTTCTGGTTGTTTGCACATGAGCATTGGATAAACCAGAGTGCCAGAAAAGCTTTCACTGCCTCTACTTTCACTGCTCTTAATGGTGGTGATCGTGGCTCAAGAGTTGGGAGGTCGCCTTGTAATCGGAAGGTTGCCAGTTCGAGCCCTGGCTTGGACAGTCTCAGTCGTTGTGTCCTTGGACAAGACACTTCACCTGTTGCCTACTGGTGTTGGTCAGAGGTGCCAGTGTCCGGCAGCCTCGCCTCTGTCAGTGCGCCCCAGGGTGGCTGTGGCTACAATGTAGCTTGCCATCACCTATGGGTGGATGACTGGATATGTAAAGCGCTTTGGGGTCCTTAGGGACTAGTAAAGCGCTATACAGATACAGACCATTTAATTTCAGCTTTATTTATAAACCATCACTTCCCATCAAGTTGCCTCAAGGTGGTATACACTGTATGGTAAAGATCCTACAGGACTAGGGGAAAAAGCAGAGGTAAATCTGAAATGATAAGAAATCTTTTGTGACCTTCACTGGGTCTATTTCTGTGCTATGATTCACTCTAAAACTCCTTAAATGGATTAGTCCAGATAATTAGTTAGCTGTTCGACAACTACTCTTTCAAGGATTTAAGAAATAATTGAGTTATCTGTAATTAAAAAAGACAGCTGGGTGAAGTGATGACTTCTCCTACTAATCACTTTTTTGAAGATGAATCATTCCATGTCTTGTAAAATTAAACAGAGAAGTTGATCAGGTACAGGCTCCAACAGCACTTTTGTATTCAACACGTTCTCACTCCCGAGGCGTAACATTTTACGCTAGGTGACAAATCATCCGTATATTACGCTTCCGGGCACCCAACACGTCCCTATATTATGAGATCGGAAAAATGAAGAAACATGAGAACTGTTTGGAATGAATCTACACATGTACGTTTGTTTTACTTACATCACTTTGGAAAACACTATCTAACATCATTAAAGTGCTAGTTAAGGTTAGGGATAAGGTTATGGTTAGGGCTGGAATACATGGTGGAACGTGTATTACCACGAGAGCGTCATTCGACTGGATTTCATCTATAACCTGGCGCATAGCATAAGAACGCGGAAGTTCACCTTTCGCGTTCCTCAGGAACGCCTCTGGACTTGACAAATCGTTGTTATGTTACACTTCGGGATTGAGAACGGGCTGTTGTATTAGAATCTTTGACAAATCATTTGACTGACCGAAGTTACAAAAACAGGGTGTATGCTTGTCTGTCTTAGCTAATTAAAAACTTCTTTAGAGATATGTGGGCCTCACAGGGTCACGTCTGTGCTCGCCGTTTTTTTTTTTTTGTTAGGGAAAATATAGCTGATGTTATTGTGCTAATCTTTATTTAAGAAAAATTCAAGTTGGATCCTTTTTTACTGTTAATAACTGATAAAATATTTATACATATTTGTATGTATATATAAATCTTTTGTTCAAGCTGACTGAGCTGGTGCTAAAACAGCTCTTCCTCTGAGCAGGAGCACGCTGAGGCCAAGTGTTTAGTGACCAGCTATTTTGCGCCTGAGTGCCACAGCATCAGCAACCCTTCGCTGAGCAGAAGGACCCTCAGTCACACCCACAGGAAAAGCAAGGGAGCGCTGTGTCACCAGTGGCATTTATCTCATTTTCAGATTTGTTTCAGATCACACGGACAGACGGTTTCCAGCTTACGGACAAACACACCTGCCATTTCTCAGGCTTACAAACAAACACACACACACACACGAAACATCATGACAATCTGCAGGGAGAAAATCCGCTGCATGGTTAAGCTGATATGAGATGCTGGACAGCCACGACTGCTCCAATATGTCAGCAGCAAACCTGCAACACAGTGTTCATGTGGATTTTCTGGAGGTGCTTCATCTTCTTGGTGAAGGTGAAGTCTGTGATAAGATGATGACTTAGAATCTCTCAGCAAGAGTCTGAGGTTTTAGGATTTCATATGTCCCAAAAACAGAAATGAGAGATGGTCAGGAGGGTTTCTGTTATCTTCGCCACCTTCTTATCATGTCTTGACCTTTTCTCTCACAGCTGCTGCTGCCGCTGACGCACTACATTCATGCTATTCACACCACATCAGCAGCTGAACGAACAAATGCATGACCCACTCATGTTGGTGCACTGGTCCATGTGCACAGTGTTAATTCTGAATAGTTTCAGCTGTGCGGTTGCAGACACACACTTCTCATTAACACTTTAAGTGAACACTTTTCCCTAGTTGGTTTAATCTTTGTAAGTACAATAATATACACCAAGACATACAAATACAAAAATGTCATGAGAAAAATGAACGAGAAACTGTTTGTAAAGTCATTTCGAAAACCCACTGTGCATTTACGATAGAATATGGAGATATAAAGAAGCACTCATCAAAGAAAACATTAAAAATAGAAAAGATGGCTAAAAGAGAAATGAAGGAAAGATCCAAAAGGTCACATTAAGCAGCTTTCATACTGTATGCTTGATATTTTCTCTATAAAGACTTTATAGGAGGCAGAGTTTTATCTACGGCAGCCAGAGACAGCTTGATCTTTAAAAGAGCAGTTTGATTTGTTTGGTTGTGCAGCAACAAAATTTGTTTTCTCTTTGAGAAGAAATTGGTGTTTTGAGACTTGCAGGGGGTTTTCTGCAAGATCCTTGGAGTCTTTTTCAATATTGCATTGCTAATGTTGCAGAAAGCAAAACCTCTGTGATATTTACATACAGTTTAATATGTGTTAATTTGAGAACCGGTGTTCAAGTGTTAGACAGTAATTATGATTATGGTGCCACTATCATGGTTCTGGATTCTTTTGGTCTCATTTTTATTTAGTAATCTTTTTTTTTTTTTTAATACACCAACTGTGTTTATTTAACAAGTCAGTCCCCAGTATATACACTATGTGGAGGGCCACCTACACATTACATCTACAGGATCTGCTCATCCATGGAAACCATGCCATGAAGCTCCTGGCATACAGTTTTTGTGCTGATGTTAATCCCAAAGGAGGTTTGGAGCGCTGCAGTGTTTGAGTCAGCAGAGTGTTGGCAACTTTTACACATTATACATCTCAGCAGATAACACTCTGTAACTTTACATAGTCTTTGCAATACTACTACTTTGGACCTAAGTTTTGGACTAAAGATCTAGATTTTACTCTTCTTCCTGGTGTCCTGGAATTGAGTCCCCTCCCTTTGTGAATTTTTCCAGTCACGATGTACGACCTCAGCTGGAAGTAACTTTGTAACTTTGCCAAAACAATGTCGGACTCTGTAGTTTTCTCTGGTCCCCTCCCCAATCAGACAGCATGTCTTTCATCCTGTTTTCCTTCTTCACCCCAACCGGTCGCAGCAGATGGCCGCCCCTCCCTGAGCCTGGTTCTGCCGGAGGTTTCTTCCTGTTAAAAGGGAGTTTTTCCTTCCCACTGTCGCCAAAGTGCTTGCTCATAGGGGGTCATATGATATGATTGTTGGGGTTTTCTCTGTATTTATTATTGTGCGATCTATTGTACAATATAAAGCGCCTTGAGGCGACTTTTGTTGTGATTTGGCGCTATATAAATAAAATTGAATTGAATTGAATTGAATTGAATTGAAGGCTGCTAATACGACTGCAGACATGACTACAAACTGAAAAACCAAAACTTCACAAAAGCAAAAAAAGCCCCACAGGTGAGTTTTTAAATTCTCAGAGGACTGAGCAACAAGGCGCACAGGAAGAGGGCAAAACACTGAAATATTCATGAAAACTAAACAGCGCAGCAGTTTCAGGGGATATTTAGAGGGAGGGTAAAGCTGTCGTCATGACGGTGATTAATTAGGAAGGGACACGGCTTGTTAAGATAAATCTATGCTGTACTTAATTAGATGACAGAAAGTGGATCATCTCAGAGAAAAGTCCTAGAAATGCATCTTTAGGGACTCGAATGAAGACAGCAAATCAGGAAGTTTTCCTGACTTTATTAAAGTAAAATTGTTACCATAATAACAAAAGAAACAAAAAACAACCCAACCTAGAAACTCAATTTCCTGCACAGACTACAAACCTTGTGCCCTGATAATGATGTAGATGATTTCATGTTTTTTCTCTTTGGTAAGGGTTCATTAGTTCTCAGAAGCAAGGGTGGATCTGATTTCAGATAGATTTAAATGGACTAAAATGGGTGTGATTAAAAAAGAAAAAAAAATCTAAAAACGCAGAAGTTTATTTGAACTCAACACACAACCACTGATCACAAATTTCAACACATTAATCTCTAGGATCAGAACAAACAACAGGCAGAAACCACAAAAAAACTGACACTGAAATGTGATGCAACTAAAGCCAAGCCTTGAGATGGGATTATTTTCTAAAACACTTTTTTTTTGCATCATTCTTAAGTTTTTAATTATTATTTAATCTTAAATATAAGAAAAACTAAGAAGATCTTAACCCCTCCTCTTGCTTTAATTTTTGCCACATGGGACTGTGGCAGGTTTAGTTCATGGAAACACTTAATTTGTAAGACATGTTTTTTCAAATAAATGCACTTTTTTCCCCAAAGTTTTGGAATTATATTGTTAAATAATTGTGATCTCAATACTGACCAAAAAAATGTGGGAAAAGCTTGATTTTCAGAATTGTTGTACACTCGCTGGCCACTTTGTTACACCTGCACACCTGTTCAATTGCTTGTTAACAAAAACGTCAAATCAGCCAATCACATGGCAGCAACTCAATGCATTTAGGCATGTACACATTGTAAATTCAACCTGAAGTTCAAACTGAACATCATAATGAGGAAGAAAGGTGATTTGAGTTTGTGGCATGGTTGTTGGTATTTCAGAAAGCGCTGATCTGCTGGGATTTTCCCCATACAACCATCTCTAGGGTTTTCAGTGAATGGTCTGAAAAAGACAATATCCAGTGAGCAGCAGTTCTTTGGATGAAGATGCCTTGTTGGTGTCAGAGGTCAGAAAACAATGAGCAGACAATGAGCACAATGAGAAGAACAGAAAACTGAGGCTACAGACTCACCAAACCTCAAGATTAGAAGATGAAAAAAACTTGCCTGGTTTGTTAAGTCTCGATTTCTGCTACAACATTTGGATGGCATAAACAATATGAAAGCATGGATCCTGCCTGCCTTGTATCAATGAATACCAAGTGAACATTGTTTAAATTTCAGAGCCTAACTGGAATATTTGGTCATCCCACTATAACCATAGTGTACCCATCTTCTGATGGCTGCCATGTCACAAATCTCAAATCATCTCAAACTGTTTTGTTTTTCCTGATTTCTTCAGCAGACAAATCAGCAGCAACTGTACAATCCCATCATGTCAATATGGACTCAGATCTCTCGGGAATGTTTTCAGCATCCTGCTGGATCTATGCCATGAAGCATTGAGGCAGTTCTGAAGGCACAAAGGGGAGCCTGAAATGCCAATCTTATTTTTTCCTCATGTTGTTGCTGTGCAGGTCAAAGCAATCATTTCTTTTACTGATTTAAACAAGATACACAACAGACACGCACACTGTCACAATCTTGTATGTGCCTATCTGTCAATGTGACATCATGCATTCAGACTGGCGCTGTAACAAAAGAGATAAGTAAATGTCAGACAGCTGCTGTAACGCTTCAGACGCGTTCAGATACTGTTGGATTAACGGAAAAGGGTGCAGTGTGTTATGTAAGATAATGTTGAAGGGTGGATGCAAGAATTGCCCATTCAGGGTGATTCGGGTGAATTCACACTGTTCATCTGTGACCCAGCAGGTGGCGCTGTGCTCTCAGCAGAATCTGAGTAAAAGGAGGTCAACTCTAAAGGGTAGAGCTAGCTCGCTACATGTTTCCTGATGGTCTCTGGACACACACACACACACACGCACACACACACACACACACACACACACACGCACAGCATGTCTCCGTATGAATTTTCATTTTTCATCTCCCTCTGTTTTTTTATCAGTGTTGCTTTCTCTTCACAGATTTGGTTTCATCTCTTTCCTTCATGCTTTGACGTCACAGATCGCCCACAACAGGAAGATTACCTTAAAATTCACCTTATTTCTACGCCCACTCTTCTAAACATCTTCTCCAGTTTTCTCTTTTAGCTTTTATGTCACATCTCAGTCTCGGTTATCTATCTTCCTCACATCCCCTCAGCCTCCTCTTTTATTTTCCTCCTATACATACATTCATCACTTACATTTTACCCAACATCTCACTTGACCTCTCTTGCCTACAGTATCTTCACTGCATGTCATCAGTAATACAACTCTCCCTCTTCATCTGCAGTGATAAAAAAAAACACACACACACACACACACATTTCCTACCACTAATGAGGTCCTTTAACCCTTTTCATCATTTCTTGGCGGTCTAAATGTCTTTGATCCACATCTATACATCAGCTATGATCTCTGCTCAGATTTCTTCGACTGAGTGACTTCTAATTTACAGCATACTTAAGGACTCAGAGAGATGTATGTTTTTAAAGGAGGCAATAATTTATATTTCTTTTTTTGTTTTATCACCATGCTTGAATTCTCAACTTTATTCAGTGTATAGAGAGTTCAGCTGAATGCCTCATGTTATGAGACTTCAATTGGATGAAGTTGCAGTTTGTCAAGGTTGAATCTGGTGGTGAATCACCCTCTGAAGTTCTTTAGTTTCACATCGGAGAACAGAAAAGCTGCAGCAGTGTGATGATAATCCTCGACACTCACCGTACAATATAATTTATAGATTAGAAATGATTACAAGTTGTATTTTATTATAGGAATGATTCACTGTAGGACTAAAATTGCTTTTGGGTTAATTTGCTCATGTCAGGTTTAAAGGACTTCCTCCAGTGGAGTTAATTCCCATAGACTTGCGTGTTAAAAGTCCCATGGGAGTAGGGGGTACTTATTAAGCTCACTGAACTTAACCTTTTGACTGTTTGTGGTGTTGGAGCCTTTTGAAACATTTTTCATACAATTAATAGTGTCTGAGAAATAATATGGCCTACTTAGCTTGTCTCTTACTTAGCACTAAGTAGCTGTGTTTTGAGTGCTCAATTTAAGCAGAATACCTAAATATATACCACTCTCTTTAACATTTATAGGTGCAAATATGGTCACTTTTGACACAAAACCACTAAAAAAGGAGAGTCCAAACACCACTTGATTGAGTCAAGGTGAACAGGTCTAGATCTGATTTGCCGTGGATGGTATCATATCAAAGTTTGGCTGTTTTAATTCAACACCTGATGTTAGCATGAAAGACCAGGATCTGAGACACGGCCTGGTGCTTTTCATGAATAGATTTCACATTGATTGGACTGGCTAAATGCATATGTGGGTCCACATGGGTGGCACTTCAAGACCCAGATGATGTACTCTTTATGTTCATAAAATATAGTGTGAAACATCCATTTCTCGCCCTCAAATGTCACCATCATATCAAAGTAGCAGGAAGTGAGGGGCTATCAAAGAGCCTTCAACAGTAGAATAAGTCACCACTGCCAATGCTAACTACTTAGCTAACAGTGGCATTTTTTGCCAACTTTAAGGTAACAAATGAGGCACTTTTCAGTGGTGATGTGTGTTAGATTGGCATTGTAGGTCTGTACAACAGGTTTCTCTTAGAAGACAAACATATAAGAAAAAGAGTCTGTCTTAAGTCTATTTTCATTACAGTTACACTGAAGACAATTAGTCAGTAGTTAAGCTGTTAAGAGTTAACTTTCAAACAGAAAGTCCATGATAAAAAAAAACAAACTATTTTTTTGTAGATTAATCCTTCATGTCTACTAAATTGATGGAATTTAATATAATTCAGCACTCTGCATGTTTTCATTCTGTTTTCTGTGACGTGGCCCATTAAGCTTTATCTACGTCAGTATGACCCTGCTTTACAATATCAGGGGCACTAGCAACACACAGGCCATGCTGAGTATACGTAAAGGATTCAATATATTTGTGATTTACAGTTTCGGACCCGTTTTTTTGGATGTTTGAAATGGTACATTTTATGGAGTTGATATGTCATGATTTTTTCGTAAAAGTTTGTTCGTGTAGTTGGACTTCAGTCTTAAACTCCAGGTAGGATACTGGTGACACTGGAGATATATAGAAGGTTTCTAATTTTGGACCGAACAGCTCATGTACAGTGATGTTTAGATGAAGAGAACAGACTTTACATTTACTGTCTGTGCGAAGAAGACGTGCTGACGGCGCAGGCAGCACAGACCCATTGTTATATGACAGTTTCATTAATTTAGAATCAGCTGTCTCATACTTCCAAGACAGGTCTGGGCATTGTTCCTTAATTAAATCGATTCCATATACAGATGTGAAGAGGCACATTACAGTGTGTGGATAAAGGCACATTACAGCTTCTACACGTGTAATCCGGAGCCCTATACTGTGCTGGCGTTTGTGTTTCTATTTTGTCAGCCTTTGATTCATGGATTATCATTTCTTTTTGCGATTTGTTTGTGTTTTGGAGACTGAATACATTATTTCCAGATGATTGCAGCACAGGTAAATATTGCAGGTGCACACATTGCTTGAAGCTCGCAGTAAATCTCTCATGGTGCCGTCGCTTACGGCGAGGCAGTTTCGTTATGCACCGTTGTGCTCAGCGCAGTGATTTAAAATTTATGACACGCACAATGTGATTGGTTGGGAAGAAAATAACTCGTTGCCTTGCACTTTATACTCCATGCCACCTGGCCAAAAAGGAATAAAGGAAGTCTATGCTTTAAGTGTCTCATTATGAAGTAGTGACTGCACTGCATGAACAAACAGGAAACCCACGTTTTTTTTTAAAGACTCCCCAAATGTGAAAAAAGAACATTTGTCTAAAAAACAAAGTTAAATCTGTAGAAGAGATCTGACTGTTGCCTCTACTGTTATTTTCCCCAGAGACACCCAGTCTGTTCATTAGGATATAGTGGGATATACTTTAATGCTTGCATTTGACCCTGACAATGCAGAATGACATCATCTACGATGAATAGGCTGACCTGCACTCAGAATCTGTTAAATGTTACTCGTCTGTAGTTGTACAGCTGTTTAAAGGCATATCGTTTTTAAAATGTGTACATACAGTATCTGAAGGGCGGAGATCTTGTCTTTGAGCAGTTCCTGGGCTTTGTTGAAATCTGACAGCATGTTCTGCGTCTCCCTGCTGTGGACGGCGCTCAGCTCGGCTAGCTCCCGCTCGTGTCTCTTTGTCAGCTCCTGCTCATGAGCCCTGAGGAACGAGAAGAAGAGTCAGCCGACAATTTGAAATAGCATTTAAGATTTTTTTGCATGCAGTGTCCGACTCACTAAAATACTGCCATCACACCAAATGTGAGATGAAGTTTTCACACTGCCTTCTTACACACAGAGTCTATGCAATGAGACAAACTGACACAAATTTGCACCGGGCGATGTGAACGGAGCCGAATCTGCATTTGTACTATTTAAAATATAAAACCCATCAGCCGGGATTCTCCTGAAGCCACAGACAATCAGAAATGAAGGACAATCTTGCTGATGCCATTAAAGAGCAGCTGGAGCTGTTTCAGCTTTGCAGGATTTTCTAGTAACTTCTGAAATTATTTTACCTTAACTTAATTCCCACTATCAGTTGTGTTCCATGGATTGGATTTTAATAGACAGTATTTTCTGGTGTATAAAAATTTGCCAGTAGTAGAAACAGCAAAGAGTGAATCAACAGTCGAGCTTTGAATCATACGAGCCAACTACGTTGGCTCTTATGATCCTACGGCCACAGTAGAGGTTTAAGACAAGTTTAGCTGTTTGCTGGCAGACAAAGGATGTAGATAAGTGCACTTGTGGTTTTCTTGTCTCTCAGTATTGATAACTTGGGTTTGCACTGGCTATGTTTAGTGTCCGGGTGGGATGTGCCAGAGATGCTGTGGCTCGAGAGTGCTAACCACTGGCCCACCATCACCATAGACATCAAATAACCATGACCTAAATAGGAGGAATAGGAGGACACTGCCAATGCTGACTGGGTGGCAGGTGTTAAACTCATACACAGTTCTGGTTTCTGGTCTGCAGGGATACAGCACATTGAGGAAGTAACTGTCTCTTCCTGGTTTTTTTAGATTTTTTTGGCATATTTGTCACACTTACATGTCTCAGATCATCAAACAAGTCTTAATATTAGACAAAGATAACCCGAGCAAACAGAAATTTTCTTTGATGATCTGAAGCATGAAAGTGTGCCAAGAATGGAAGAGTGCAGATACTTTTTAAATGGTATTATAGATGCTTAGTCTCACCAACAGTGATGAAAAACACAGAATTACTTGCAATATTTTAGCTCCGTCTAACGTGATTCAGCTTTTTGACTCAAACCCAACCCAAATATCAGATCGGTGCTCCCCTACAGCACCTCAGAGCTGTTGCCAATTAAAAAAAATCATGATAATGACCGAAAAAACAATTGCATTATATCACACTGTTCACTTTTAATTAACAAAAATATTAAATATATCCCATGTGTCACATCAAATCATGTGTCACTTTGCTTGATCACAATTTAAGCTCTGGGATAAAGTGCTGTATGCTGTAACTCAGAGGTAATAGATTTATTTTTACTCTTTAATATGTGAGGTTGCACTTTAAGACTTAATCAGGTCCTGCAGACTCTCTCTCTCGCCTTGTATTTTTCTGCCAGGACAGGCAAAACATAATGGATTGCTCCACGCTGGAAATGTTAGTGAGATAAGAAAATCCAGAGACGGAGGCACGGAATGAATTCGTAGAAAGTAATTTCATGACAAACACATAATTAATTTAAAATCATAATGAAACTGACATGTATGAATATTTAATAGAAATACTACAAAACATGTGGACAGCAATATTTGAAGACCTGTACAAGGGGCAGGATGATAAAGGACGATAATGAAAAGAGGGGAATAAAAAAACAAAACGAGTTGATGAAAGCGAGGAGGACGATGGAGGGGGAAACATGGATGCCCGTCTGCCTCTCATTCTGACTGGGCCAACTCTCCCTGAGGGGCGCACGTCTTATCTCCCTCTCTCTGCTTCCTCTTTATTTATTTATCAGTCTATTTTTATCCCCGTGACCAGGATTCAGACGAGGCGTTACGTAACAGGAGAAGAAATGTGCTGCGCATGAGTCTGACAGCAGAGAGCGATGACGTGTATATATAAAGGCAAGCGGCACACAAATTAACAGATAATAATAATGCACCACGGGCGCACTTAAAAATACAGTGTGATGGATGCTAATGAGTAGCCGGACCACATTACTCATATAGCACTTTAAAAATTCATGCCATGCCGCAGGGACAACATGATTATAGCCCACATTTTGCATTACCCAAAATAATCTTCATGTCTTCTAATCAATGGGCTCCTGACACTGGTCGAGAGACAGAGGCAGACTAAAGAGACGGATTTGCTTCTTTCGGGCTTTTCTTTCCTCTCTTTCATCTTTTGGTGTATTTTCATCGCTCAGGCTCGGACAGAGAGGGATTGCAGAAATTATCGTCATCCAAATATAATAAGAGAATTCAAATTCAGACACATGTGCCCACTGCGGGCGTTTTTGTGTGTTCTAGGCGACAGCAAATACATGCCAAAGCTATCCTGAAATGTCACTGACAGTGTGGTGCTAATGTTTTTAAAGGAATAGTGTGACATTTTCGGGAAGGCAGCTTTTCCTTTTTTTTTTTGCTTTAAATGCCACGTTCAGCATCATCTCAGATGGTTTTTTTTTTGCATGGATTAAAGAAATAAGATGTGACGTTTTTAGTTTTTTTCCCCAAGAAACAAACTGTTTAATGTTGCTGTTAACTGCTCTGAGCTAAAAGTCTAGCTCAGCATTTTAGGAAATATGCTTATTTACTTCTTTAATATGAATATTAGGACATTCTATTTCTTACTTATGAAGTTGAAAATTGTAGTTAGATCAGATTAGCATAAAGCAAGGAGAAACAGCTAGCTTGGCTTTTCCCAAACTTCAAAAACACAAAAACTCAAATGAAGCAGATTTAACCAAAAGATGTACGCATTACGAAATGTGCAGAATGTGCAAACACATCATAACAGAAAACATTAATAGCCAGGATGGTGGTTCAGGTCTCTGTCCAGCATGTTCTCCCTGTACTTGCAGGGCTTCCTGTGTGCTCTAACTTTCTCTCACAGACCAAAACTAAACATGTTAGGTCAGGATCCAGCCACACATGCCTAGAGACCAGCTGCCAACCACAAGTCGATAGGGAAACATAGACTTGATCATGTCACAAAGAGGTATACTGTGCTGGACCAAAATCCTTCTTGTGATTGCACTAGTCACTACCAGAGTTTCATGAATGATTTCAACTCATCTGCAAACACTTGTTAAGCGAAATTTTGAAACATGTCAGTTGCAGCGGTGAGGTCTAACTTTTTCTTCGAAGGTGAACCTAACTTTCTGCTAGTAGTTGGCATCCATGCTAACCACCAGTAATCACAGCAGACTGCTAATGATCAAATCAACTGCAATGAGGTTTTTGAAGCAGAACTGTCTTTGTGATTGATTTCACATTACAACATCCAGCAAACACTCGACTGGTCTCTAGGCCTGTGCGTCTGAGGCCTGAGGTATGTTATATGTGGGTGTATTAATGAATGTGCCTGAAGTGGTTTGGTACTAAGAAAGACTAGAAAACCACAATATGAATAAATGCCAACCCACATATCATAAATGTCAAGCTTCTGATTATGAATATTGAGAACACGTGCCAGCTTTGCTTTCACGCTCAGCTCTGCAGATTGTGCTTCAACCAAAACCTTAATTCCTTATTTTTACAAGTAAAACTCAAAATTGATTTAACAGAAAATTCTAAAATGAATCTGAACCGTGCACTGTAACTGCTTACTGCCAAAAACGGACACAAAAAGAAAAAAATAAGGCACTCAAACAACCATCGCTCTGAATTCCCGAGGAAAAATATTCAGCAGTTTGGTTGCTAGGTTACAGTAAAGGATAAGCTTCACTGTGAAGGTGCAGTTTTGTTTTTTTCTTGTCTGTGTTTTTGAGTGATTTGGACGTGCATGTGTGTGAGAACTGTTCGAAGTGCAAGTTTAACGACTCATTCCTTAGCCACACAAAAACATAATATGACAAAAGAAAAAGAGGCATATTCAGAGGAGATCAGTCACAAAGGTAAAGAGGATTAAGCAATCTAATGTAAATGCAGCAAACAGTAACTTAATGTTGACAAAAAGAAAAAGTTTAGTTAGAGTCTGGAGTGGCAGACAAAACCAATTTGCTGTGAACGTGTTGAGAAAACGTGTTTTTCCTCCCTGTGAAGTAAAGTTTGACTGCAGGTTTTCACTTCAGTGCTACTCAGTGAACACTGAGTCATACCGGATCTGCTGATTGGCTTCACTGCGGATCTTGAGCACCTCCTTGCCCTTCAGCTCCAGCTCTTTAGTCAGGGTGCTGATGTTCTCGTTGAGCGTGTGGATTTGGTGGTCCAGCTGAGCGATGTGGTTCTTCCTCCTCGTCACCTCCTCCTGCAACTCGGAGATCCGGCCCAACAGCTCGCGTTCCTGTGAAAAGAGAAACAATAAAAAACAGCATTGAAGAGATGAAATACATAAAGGTTTAGCTATAAGGTTTGTAATGTTTTAAAGCTTATCTATATGGTAGAATATTTTGTAAACTAAACTTTAGAATTTTTTAAAGTTGGTTATTTTGAACATTTTTAACACCTTGAGAATATTTTTTAAATCCACCACGAGGGTGAAACTTTTCAGATGAATAGGTGAATGCTGAACACAGCTGAATGAACAAAAATGGCTTTACCATGATGAAGCAATCATCCATCGATGCACACCACGCAGATAGCAACAAAGCCTCTTAATGAATACACTGAACAGCATTTTATCTTAAGTCCTGAATTTATGCAGGACTTTAAATAATCTAGCTTATGTGTCTTGATTCAATTGTCAAAACGGTTTTCAATGTGTCCATAATTTCACTTCCTTAAGAAGCTTATAGAGCCGAATTACAGCTTTTATCAAAAACTGAATATAAGTTTTGACATAAGTCTGTTGTATTTACTGTATTTTCTCAAAAAGCAACAAAGACTTTATTTATCTCAAAAACAGAAGACTTGCAGCATTTTGTATTAGAGGCCGGTTTGGTATTTCTCACGAACTGTTTAAACCTTCTGTTTGCAGACAAAAGTTGGCTTAAAGGGAGAGAAACTGTTTATTGCAGACAGTGGATTAATCGAAAGGTTGCAGCACTATAAGAGTAATAGGGGTTATTTTGAAGTGGGAATCGCACAAAGCCACTTTCGCAGAGTTCAGGAAAAAAACAGAGGTGGAAAGGACCGTATTAGGTCCTCTTTAAGTAAATTTACTTGTTTCCTCAGATAAATTCACTGGATGATACTGTTAAGGCAGTAGTAAGCTGTGACCCCTCTTAAAATAGATCAGAAATAAATGTTAGATTGCCAGATTCTTTATTTGAACAACAAGCAGCACACCAGTGCCAAAAGTATTTGCTCAGCTTTGCCACACATATGAACTTGACTAAAATCCCATTCTTAATGTCGGCCAACCATTTGCAGCTATGACAGCTCCAACTCTTCTGGGAAGGCTTTCCAGAAAGTTTAAGAATGACCAATCTTTTAGAAGTGCATTTATGAGATCAGATGCTGATGTTCACCGAGATGGCCTGGTTCGCACTCTCTGATCTGATTGATAGTAAATGGTAAATAGACTGGTTCTTATATAGCGCTTTTCTACTCTCAGCACTCAAAGCGCTTTACACAACTTGTTCATTCACAACACCCATTCACTTTTCAGTTTTTTAGTGCTATCTAACTAACATTCATACATACACATTCACACTCCGATGGATGCATCGGAGAGCAACCTGGGGTTAGTATCTTGCCCAAGAATATTTGGCATGCAGACTGGGATCGAACCACCAACCTTCCAGTTAGTAGGTGACCCGCTCTACCACCTGAGCTGCACAAAGTTGCGAGCATGAAGTTGTACAAAATTTCTTGGTAGCTGAAGTATTAACAGTTCCTTTAACTGGAACTGATGGGCAGAGCAAAACTCCTGAAAACCAAGCCAAGACCATAAACCTCCTCCGCCAAACTTTACACTGATTTTCCATTGCCCTTCCCTTTATTTGGGCTCAGGACACAACTTAACACTTCCTGTAACTCTTTCAAATTAAAAGCCTCAGCGTTTCTTCTTAACACGGCGTATACAACAAACACTGGAGAGGACTGTTCCTTTAGCTTGCACATTACAGGCAGCCCTTATTTGGTCACATTGTCCACAGAGACGTCTAAATCCTCCACTGGTTTTCATTTAAGGATACACAGTGATTTCCAACTGTGTCACAATAAGCTGAGTCAGTGTAAGGTTCTTATTTTGTCAACTTACTTGCATTTTGCAGCCAGTGTACTTGGGCAAAGTAGGCCAGTACAATGATCTATTAGTTCTTTTGGGCCATAACAGTTTGTTTATGACTGATGAAAGCAACTTAATAAAATCCTGTAGAGAACTCAAACTGTTGCTAACCCCCCAAAATAGGTAATTTAACTGACGAGTATGACAAAACCAAGATTTCAGTCATTATGGGAGAGACAAGATTCATCTGAGCTCTGAAAATACAACAGCGCTGTAAACTACTGAATGACTTCATGTAAACATGACCAACAACTGAAATTACTCACGACCGCCTGCCGAGCTGCTCTTTTCTTCTGAGCTCCACACTGACACAAGAAGCAGCTCCATTCTGCCGCATTTTGAAAGTGAGAAAATGAGCAAGTGATTTTCCCAGCAGGGGTGCGGCGAACGACGCGTAGGTTCAACCAAACAGTGGCATAAAAAACCCCCCCCAAAAAACAACGCAGTCTGTCTGCATTTACGAGTCCATTATTAGAACATGTGACTCACAGCTTTGCAAACTTTAAGAAATATTCCACTTTCTGTTGTTTGTTAATAGGGAGCTTAAATTTCTTATATACAGTGTATGAACTGAGGGGGTGCATTGAGGTCTGGTATAAGATAGAAAAGGATATTTTTGAATAGCGCATAGCTACTCTGATAAAGTCATAAGGTCAGTTACTACGATTTATATTCTTGGTAGCTCTGAATATCGTCTCAGATTTGCCTGAAAATGGTAAATTGATCTGTGCCTGTAAAAGGTGAACTTTAAAGAAACAATGACGCCTTATTATTACTTATTTCACTGTTTTATATATATCTATATACAGATATTTTTTTTAAAGTTATCATCTCTCATTTAGGTGTTTCTATTTTAGTAACTTTCAGTTTTATGTTGACTGTCATTTGTCTCTAATGTGTTTAAGACACAAGAGACTGCTTCCTTTGTCTCATTGTCCTTGATTAGTTTTGGCTGTTCCTTGTTTCCTAGGTGTTTCCACTCCTCTGATTAGTCCTCATTGGTCACCTTGGTGTTTGTTCTTAGAACTTTGGCATCTCACCTAATAAAAGGCTGATTTTAAAGATTACAAAAAAGTTTACTTGTCATCGCGGAGCACTTTGTGTTGACTGATGAGGGGAAAAAATGAGCTGAAACCA
Source organism: Oreochromis aureus (assembly GCF_013358895.1). Classification (NCBI taxonomy): domain Eukaryota; kingdom Metazoa; phylum Chordata; class Actinopteri; order Cichliformes; family Cichlidae; genus Oreochromis; species Oreochromis aureus. The sequence goes on along the minus strand of NC_052956.1, from coordinate 19,774,477 downwards.
TTTTCAGAGGAGCCTGAACACTTTCTCAAGTCATTGTCATTAACATACACAACTCTGAAGTTACCGGGAGGTGAAATGGGCCTCACGTGCCAAACATTTCATTACGTTTGGTGACTCAAATGAAGAAGCAAGATGTGATCTGAAGACTCTCAGTTGAGCGCCACTTAACTCCATCAGAATTAGATTAAACACTGTCATGTTATTGTCTACTAATGATTCCTCTCCCTGTGAAAAATCTAATTTAACTTGGCACTATAATAATTTGTGCCAAGGACTGTGTTCACATATCCAGAAGCCATAATCTTGTAAAATAGCTTCATATTCACAAACTACTGTTTCTATTTGCATCTCCATCTGCATTTTTTTGATGTCTATAAACCTTCAGCACAATCAAGCACAATGGTGATGGGCCAGATGAGTCTTTAATGACCAATTTACCCATTTTACTCTTCATCTCATCCAAATCTTGGCTTGCGTTGGAGCAGGAGATGAAGGGAAATTAGGAAAGAAAGCTGGCAGAATTAAAGAAAGAAACAAAGGCTAATTGGAAGAGCATTTATCGAATGATATGGGACATTATAACTTAATATACTCTTTCAATTACAGCAGATATCAGCCTTTGATTTCAGAACTGCGGAAGACGAGATAAAATTCCCAGTGTTGGGCTCATTTGGGGGAGAGATTTATTTACTTTTGCATCTTGTCTGAGTTGATCTGTCATCTTTTCTTTTGTCTGCTTATCTGCTGTCTCTCTCTTTATAATCTCATTTTATCCTCCCTTTCAAACACCTCAGATATAATATGTGAACAGCGCCGTAAAGGAGAATATGAGAACGCTTTGTCATTCTCTGTTTTGCCTAGTTCTTCTTTATTCTTCTTTTCCTTAAAAAATAAAGTTTTCAAATAATAATCAAAAAGAATATTAGTTACCTCGAGCTCTACAGTAAACTAGGGTGTGATTTCCTGAGCTACTTTATTTTTCAATGGGTATTAGTAGTTAGCCAATGAAATCCCATGAATTTGAACTGCTGTCATGAATACATATTTTTATTCTCAGGGGAACAATGCTGTGCCCCAGTGTCTAAACAGTGTGTGATTTATTTGTTTTGTTATTCCGTTAAATGTGCTTTTTTTTAGTTTTGAGTTGTTTACTGTCTTATTCATAAGTGTATCTGTGAATGTCAACAGTAAAGCCTTCACTTTTAATTCCTCCTTTCAGTGGGACAAAGGTGGTTCATACTGTTGCTGTAAAATATGCTGGCTGTCATCATGTTTATCCAGGGCTGGACTGCCAACACTAATATGGGAAATATGCCACCTTTCTGCCCGTCACAATCTCAGTTAATCATTTCATATCAAATTCTACCAAACTGTTAAAAACACATTGCTCCAAAAACCATGGCTCCATGAGAACAGAACCAAAGCGGGGAGAAAAATAATACGAGCGATAAAAGGAAACAACGGTTCTCTGAAGATGATTTAAATCTAACAATGAGGAAGAAAAAATGTTCTCATGTGTGCCTGAGCATCATCATGAATGGAACAATACAATCAAATTGGACTGGAATAGATATTAAAAGTCAAGAGATACTGATGACGGGGTAATTCTTCAGACAAGACTGTTAGATCAAACATGATAAATATCTAGACAAGGATAGATGACACTGTGTACACAAAGACCTGCACACACCTCTGCACTCCATCAGCCTCTCCCTCCCCATCTGTTAAGTAATTGGAGGTATAAAAGCATTATTTAACACAGCGTGACGCCCGTCTGCCACTGAGCTCCTCCGCTCTATTGACTCAACTCAGGAAGTTTCACTTTATGTTCCATTAATGCTTCAGCAAAGTAAACAAGGAATTATTGTAAACACAGACTCCCACTGATGTTGAATTTAAATGTAAAACAAAATGTTTAAAGGCAGACTTTTAACATTATTAAATCATTAGCAAAATAATAACAGAGACCTACAGCATGGACAGAAATGTCCATTACTAAAGCCCCATTCAACCAGGCCCGGAGAACCCCTGGCAACCAACAGTAACCCAGTCACCAGAGAAAAGTGTGTTATTTCCTGACAGGTTGGTGAGCGGTGGAAGTCGATATCTTACATGGAAATTATGGATCTACTAGTGACCAAAGCTGCTTCTTTCCAACTGACTTTATATGGTTAACAGGTAGCAACAACTTGTTAACTGGTCAAAGAATAGACATTTTTTCTCTCCCGTGGATTTCCTCCCACAGGCCAAAGACATTCATGTTAGATAAAATGGTGTTTCTACACTGGCCGTTGATATGAATGAATGAGAAAGTGTGGATTTGAGAGTTCAGTAAGACTAAAAATCCAAGTCTTCTAGTATTACGGAATAGCTTTTATTTAAAATATATATATAAAAAAACATGTCTATCACATTTATGCTCACTAAGTGCTGCTTAGTGAGCATGCATTTAAAAGCCTCTATACCATGAAAACACTTGTTTGGCTTGATGCTCCCACGGTAATCAAGAAGTCTCTGGGTTTGAATCTGATGATTGTTTAAAGAGTTTGCAGAGGTGATGAAGAGGAAGAGAAGGTCTTTCTCTTTTCAAAGACCTGTAAAAATGGCTTTTTACTTTTTTCTTGTTAAACAGTTACCAATGTAAATTTGATTATTGGAAATGCTTTTTTTTGTAAAGTTATTTATTGTTTGGGATGACGCAGATGTTCTTATACTGAACCCTTCAATGTCTGTCATCTCCGAAATATCAATTGTGGGTCTCTTCTGCACCCCAAAGTAGACTAAATTGTCTAAAATACAAGCTTTTTCTGTGTAGGAAAGTATGAATGTCAGACTTTGTGTCTATTTGTGATTAATATTCAGGAATGGGCATTCTCTGGCATTATTAATTTCATTGCTCAGTTCATCTGCAAAATATCATATTACACAAAACATTTATACCATGCCACTGAGAGATGACTTGCAGGGAGTTGGTACGCATTCGGCGTAAAACAAGAAAAATATCAAGAAAAATGGGCCGACAAATATTTATTTGCTCCCTGTGGATCCAACCTTCCATTCAATGAAACTCGTCCATTGGGAGTTCCCCCAGGAAAAGGAAATATTGAGCAGCTATGTACATCGCTTTGTGAGCAGCAAATCAACTTCTTCATCTGAGCGCGTAACTCGGATGTCTTTATGGATCTCAGCGGACCAAATAATAAATAAATAAATCTTCAGATGCAAGAAAAAGGCAGAACACACGTATGTAGAAATCTTTGAGAACCTGACCCTTGTCTCCTGTAATCCATGACATCAGAAAACATGCTACTTTTTCAGTCATTAATTTTGAACCTTTTTAATAAAATATGATGATAATTTTGCAAATCATGGTCCACATTGTGGTCAAAAACAAGAATAAAGGAGGGTTTGCTTTACCTTGTAGCTGACTGCTAGCTGACCACCCCTCGCTTGTCACATTCAGTTTCAAATGACCAGAGTGAAAACAGTTTGAGGCTTTACGACAGATCCTCTCTAACAGGTTGATGATGTCACAGTGGCTGTGTTGACTGAACATGCAGTTACATTTCTTGGGAGGTGCGCGTCAGGTTAGATGGGAGGTTACGGCCTAGGGTTAAGAGGGGGTTCCGCTTATCTCTGAAGTCACGCCGTAGATTCCCAGCTGAAGCATAATTCAAACATCACTGTTTGACTGGCAGGTAGTTGAGACTGTAACATGTGCCTATTAGCTTTAATTGCCCCCCTGTTCTCTTTGTGACTAAAGAGGGAGTAAAGGTGGGGTGTGTGCATGTGTGCATTTGGGGGGTGCATAGTGGCAGTATTAAAGAGAACCAGCTGCTTGTCTCTGCTAGAACATCTGTATCATAAGGTGATGAGAAAGGAACTCACTGTGCTGGGGGTAATTAGAAAGATTTACAAGTGGCGCTCAGAGGGCTGCCTGCAGTGTGGTGTGTGTGCTTGTGAGCAGGTGGTGTATGAGGCGTGCTGGTAGCATCATTTAACACTGACTCCATCCCACTGAATTTCTTTGATTTCGGCCAGAGCAACAAGAGGAAACATCAGAAACAAAAACATGAAAAACTGATAATTAACAAAGTAATTTTGTTTTTTGAGGACTGTGACCTAGATTTGTAGATTAGTGTCTGAATGTTTTATCACTGAGTTTGTATTTGAGCATGGGCTGTATACTGAAGATGGATGGTGGCTGATCCATCACGGCTTCACCAGCTGAGTAATGAAGTCCTACTCTGAAGCCTTGAGTTTTGCATTTTGGCCATCACCACGTTGGTGTGTTGGAAGAAGAAGTGTCCATATTTTGACATGATGGTGGATTACAGAGTTAACGATAACCTGCTTCACACAAACATACAGATGTCTGCTAGTTAGTTAGGGCTAGTTAACAGACTCTATACCTCTATGAAGTGGGAAATTAATATTAGAGACAATAAAACAAGTTTTACTGCAATAAAATTTCCATAAAGGAGACTATAAAGACCTGACCCATCTTCAAGTGGTCATTTGAGGAAGTGCAACTTTTGGCACTTCTTTATGGCCCATTTATCCTCACCATGCAAACTGTGCCAGATGAAAAAAGTGACATCATATACAGAGGGAGATGTTGCAAAAATCTGAAAAGAAAAAGACGTGGTACTTTTTTCCAGCGCTGATGTGCAGACTGTGTCTGAGTGGAGACACTTATCGTAATGTGGGGACTATTTCCTCCCTCGGTGCTGGTATAAGTGGTACGGAGCTGAGGAGACGTCACTGTTTGCAAACAGACGAATGCAGTGAGCTTAACCGAGACTGAATTCTTCAGTGCTAACAGTATCCATTTGGTTTGGACATGAACACTTTCTTGGGTTGTAAAAAATTTCGTCTATACAAAAAAAATAAAAAGCTTCCACAAATCAAGGCGACACCTTTAAATTGCTCATTTTTGAGCCAATAGGTAAAGCTAGGTCAACATTTCCTCTTGAAAAGCTCCTTATTTTTTAAGCACTTTTAACATTGATCCAGCTTGTCCTCAATTATTTTTTTGTTGCTCAAGTAATCAATTATATGACTAATAACTTCGATGTAACCTCGGGCTAATTTAAAAACTTGGTGAAATAAAGAAAAATCCATAAAAATATCAGCGGCCTGTGGCTTTGATCCAAATTAAATGGCTCACCGGTGCACATAGCTCAAGCCGGGTGTGTGAAAGGGGAATGTGGTTCAGTGCGTGTAATACTGTGTGCGTCTAATCTTCACTGTGGCCATGGAAGCGAGAGAATATGCTCGAGTGTTTTGAGGATTCATCCTTCACTAGACGCCCATTCATCATATAGCTTTGTTGCCCGCGGTGGTGTGGTGGTGGTGGAAATAAATGTGGTTGGAAATGCTGCTGTGATAAGCCAGCCCGTCTTCAGTAAGTCTCACAGTACCTGTGTCCGGTTATTCTCGATCGTCTTCTCCAGCTCGGCCTTGGCGGCGGCTGACTCGTGCTGGTGGGTTTGTCTCAGGTGTTCGATGGCTGACGCGTGGATGTGGTTCAGCTCCGATCGCAGAGAGGCTGATGGAAAAATATGATGGAATACACGAATGTCAGGAGGTCACATTTCATTTGCATGGAGCATAATGCACATGATGAAGCAAAGCTAGTCTGCATATTTCAGATTCAGTGCCACCGGGCACGCAAGACTACTCAGAAAGCTCCTTTCAGCCTTTTGTCTATTTGCAAAAAGAGCTCATTACATCCAAAGGCATTCTTACTACATTACTTTTTTTTCTAACTTTGCACATAAAGAAGAATGCCTCTGCTGCCTTTACCCGAGTGGCCTTTAATCCTCACTTCAATGAACACCTTTTATTGCAAACAGTCTAATGGCTTAGAGAAGCATAGTGAGGGAACACACTGCTATTAGCTTTGAAAGAAAAAAGGGGAACAAAGCCACAAACTGCACATGATTTCTCTCTGCAGTTCAAAACCAGTCAGAAGATGGGCAAACAGAAAAAAACAGAACATGCGAATACACACGTACGGGGATACGATAGAAAAAAGCTAAGAGATATAAGGAGGAACAGGTAATAAAATAATATTATCGCTGGAGAAGTGAGAAATCGATGGAAGGAGCCTGCCAGTGTCAGGACCATGACATAGAGGTTAATGGAAGACCATTTATCACAGCACAGCACTGGTTTGTTGGCACCAAATATTTGGTGAGGTTGTGAATTTACTTCACTTTTTTGTGCTTATATGGTTTTGTTAGACTTTAGATCCTTGTTGATGTCTTCATTTTACTTTGCTGATGTTTCATTTTACTCTGTTGCCCCTACATTGCATTATAATAGGAAAATAATAAAGACTAGTTGTTTCTCCTGTCAAATAGCAACATTAACGTAAGACAGAGAAATGTAATAATGCAGTCTGTGATGAAAGAACGTCTGTCTACAGTTATGTAAAAAACATCCATATGTCTTGTGTTCTGAAATTACAGCTATTATTCACGGAAATGCCATTTCTATAGCACCGAAGTGCAAGACCGGCTATCTAAATGTGCTTTAATGTTGTTCTACAGTGGGGAGGAAAGACTGTCTTTTGACAGAAAGAGATCAGACCCATCCTCGAGGATAGGAAGTTAACTGCCACAATCGATGGGGATGGTTAAGGGGAAAAGGGACGACAACCGACAAACAAGACAAAACATAAACTGTGAGAGAGCAGACAAAAATGATCACCCATCATTCTACTGCACGACTTTCCCTCAGACCAAATTCTGAGTGTTTTATTGAAACAGATATCTTCCACAGCCGTCCTTTTTCAAACATATTTCACTTCAGATGTGTTTCCACTAGTTGGAAAAACTCCATGAGGTTCGAGGGAATGAGCCGCCTGAACAGACCGTGGAGCAGGCAGTAAACATGACCAAGACTCACTAATGGTGAACGGACCAGGTTACCAGCTGCTATAGTCGCATGCTGTTGAAGTCTGACATTAACAGAACGTTGTGCCAGGGAGCTGGAAAGTTACAGATTTGTGTCCTCACAAACAAAACGGGCTCAGATGTGTGATAATGTGACCTTCTCATCTTTTCCAACTGTTCTCCGTCTGCACCAGCTGGGAATCCCTGAGCTGTGCTGATGTATCACAGAGAGACCCGTACAAGTATATCTCACAAAACTAAAATCACTTTTTAATTTAAATGGGTAAACTTTTATATATTCTATACAGATTTATACATTTAAAGTGAATAATTCAATACTTTCTTTGTTTTAATATTGATTATTATGGCTTATAGCTCATGGAAATCTGAAAATATCTTAATTATTTCATTATTTCATTTGAAGTTTGAGTAAATTAAAATTTAAACAGTATAAATACTGCATGATTTTATGCTTCATCTGCTCATGAGCTTTACAGAGATGCTGATTTCTTTTTCCAGTTGGACTTGCTCACAGTGCTGTCTGTGCTCCATTGGTCAGCCAGCTCACTTTTCAGAAATTGGACAGTTTTGTATTTTGAATCCTTTTTTGATAAAAATGAGAAAATGTTACGGTAAAACTGATAATGGATTTGTGAGTTTTTTTCATGAGCTTTAAGCCAAAACCAAATCAAAATGTATAAATATGTAATAAATACAGAATACATGAAAGTATAAATTCTGAAACAACTAACTTTTTTCCTGGACATTCATATCATTGGAGATGCACTAGTACAGATGGACCCTGTCGCACACTTTTGCCTCCAGACTGGGGTCAGGTTACAAAAATTGGGGGATGCCAAAACAACACTGTGGCGGGGTGTGGTCTGCAGCTGCAGAGGAAGCGTGGTGCAGTGGGTTCAGGGACCAATGCCCGGGAGGCTGAACCCACACAGCCTCTCGGGCATTGGGAAGCTGGGAGGGCAACTGGGGCTGATTGGCTTATTAGGCTCCCCCGTTATCAGAAGGTCGCTGGGACCGGAGGAGTGAGCTGCACCGCAAAATGTCACCAAACCTGCGACATTGTGCACTTGTTGGGTCCTTTTGCCAAACTAAAACTCACAATGCATTTACATTTCAGAGAAATCCAGTTTAAAAATATATTTTTTGAAAAGTTGTTACATAATCGAGGATAATATATTAGCCATAATAAATGTGGCAGCCCTAATTTTCCCCTTAAGTCCTTCACTGCCAGTATCTTCTTTCACTCAAGACTTTCTTCTGAAATACATGAATCTGTTCAGCCCCTGCTGCATTTTTTCCATTTGGCTTCTTCTGAAATAACCACCAGGAATCCATATTCATAGGTATGTGAAGTCTCCTCTATGTAGACACAAATCAGCTGCCAGAGGGTGTGTTGAAGGGTTTCATAAATGACTTCCACTTAAGGCTGTATGGTTTGGAATAGCACCTAATGTGGCAGAGTGTGAAAACAGAGCGAGACAGTACAGGGGGAGGATCTCATGGCTGAATTGAAGTCTGGCCAATAGTCTCATATTCAACCTACAAGTATAAACACAAATATTTTCATATTTGTGTTTTATACTTGTAGGTTCTACTTAAACATTCTTCTGTTCTTTCTATAGTTTCAGCTCAAACTGTAAGATCAGTGCAGACTCTGACTAAAATCTCTCCAATCAACGCAAAATATACTTAAAATTTATGGGTGGGTTAATCTGTTTTTATGTATGCACCCACACACAAACACAGAGCAACCACACACACACACTTTACCTAACATGGCTTTGCCCTCGTCCTCCAGTTCAAAGCGGAGCGTTTGCAGCTCCTGTTCTGACTGCTGTTTGAGCGTCTCGATGCTCTGGCGGTGAGCCTCTCGGAGAGACTGCAGCTCTGCATGGTGATGGTGGCGGAGACGCTCCTCCAGCTCCTGATGGAGACGGACAGGTGGGTAAAAAAAAAGGAAACAGAGGAGGGTGAAAGAGAAACAAAAAGAGGAGGTCAGGAAAACAATTAGAAAGAGGGAAATGGAGGAGTGGGAGGACCAGACGGAGACAGAGTGACAGGAAAAATGCGAGAAAATGAACAGTGTAGGAGGAAATGATGGAGTGGGAGGGAAAAGTAAGAGGCAAGAGGGATAAAAACAATGAAATGGAACAGTGAGGAAGAAAGAAAAAGGAAACTATTTTATTTAAAATCCTCCATGAGCTGAAGGAAAAACTGACCACTGAAGCATCAAGAGCAGAAGAAACACACTATTTATGCTGCACACCGCACAAATCGGGGTCACCTTCTATGTCTGAATGCATCATAGTGCACACGCTATTTTCTTACATTTGAAATGTCAGAAAAAGTCACTCCGCTCTGGAGCTGTGATATTAAAGAACGCGCAGACAGTTTTTTCCGTCATGTTTCAAGTCTCAGGTTTGCTGTTCCTGTCCAGAAGTGCCTCATTCAGTTTAACTCTGCATGTCTATTAAAGCAACAGTGTTTATTTTGCAATGCTGAAATTTAGTTCAATATATCTTCTCAGTTATACTAAGTAATCTGCAGCACTGCAGCAGTTACTTTATAGAGACCTACAGGCTTGAGTCACACAGGCCTAGAGACGGGTCAGCAACCAGTGGTTGTGAGTAGGGATGGGTACCGGTGTCGGTTCTGACATAAACGGTAGTAACCAGACCGAAAAGCATTTCTGTGCTTTATTTCTGTGCTTTTTTTTTCCTGAGCCAATTCTAGCCAATCATTTTACGTTTCCGAGGATAGTAGGCGGGGCCAGGTACGTACGTTCTTTTAGAGCAGAGCTACAGATTAAAAATGTCCAAGGCGAAGCAGTCAAAAGTCTGGCTGTACTTCACAGCAAAAGATGCAAACTCAGCAGCCTGCAACAAGTGCTTTAAGCTGATACTGTGATACTGTGCAAAGGAGGTAACACCTCAAACCTGATGAAACACCTGGCGACGCATAGCGGGTTTTTTTATAGCCAAGAAATGCGCCGTGTTTGATAGCTTGTTGCGAGACCTCACACCGTGCACATCTACTGCGGGTGTGGTGCCTGTTATCGGACCCGGAGTTAGCAACATCCCCCAAAAACCCGAAGAGTAGAGTCCTGGCCCCTAGCCCTGTCAGCGTAGCAGAAATGATGATGGATGATGATGGCAGCAGCAGCCGTTCTCCTCTGCGTGAGTAGCTTCATGTTGTTCGTGTGTAATTTACGTTGAGTACGCTAACCACATCATTACATTAATGCATGTAAGGTGAACTAGCAAACACCGTCGTAGTTACATGCGGCTGTCTTCTTGTTTGATGGCAGATACTCCCTTCACCCTGGCCAAAAGGCTAAAATGACCAAAGAAAAGTGGAAAACAGTTAAACATGAGAGGTTTTTGGACAAAGTTTGTGTTTTTTCCATTGTTTAAGCACTGCTTCCAGCCAAGAGTGAGACCATATATGCCCTATAGCTGCAGAAAAGGCTAACATTGTTATCTTTTTACAAAAAAAACAGCTGAACATGAGAGGTTTTTGGACCAATTTTGTGTTCTCCATTCTTTAAGCACCGGTTTGAGCACCGTTTAAGCACCGGCACCGTTTCAAAAGTACCGGTTTGGCACCGGTATCGGATAAAACCTAAACGATACCCATCCCTAGTTGTGAGGGAACAATTCATATTCCCACATATTCCCATCTGCTTTGGATGCTGGCAGATCACTCTGGTTGCCTTTAGTTTGCAAGAAAAAAACCCATCCTGTGTGTAAACACTTGCCAACTAGCTACTGAACTTGGAAAAGTGCGGCACACACCAGAACTAAAGAGTGTTCACCGTCAGTGAACGTCGTTCTTTGTCGGTGCAATCAGCATGTTTCAAAACACCCAACTTTCACTTTGAAGGCAGACAGTCTTTGTTTTCTGTTTGTGTCACACTACTTAGGTATTACATCACTACTCTAATGGCAGATACACAAAGCCAAGGTGTCTGTATGGATATTAATCCTAAAAATGGATTGGTGCATCCCTACTCTTCATCCTTCTGCGTGCAAGCATGGAAAACTGGAGATGGCGTAGAGGTGGGTTTCTAAGAAGCTCGCAGATGTATCCTGACAGATCTGACAAATGGATGTTAAGAAGAGTATCAGGCAATTTCCCAGGATTGGAGCTCACATCATGTCCTGCTGGAATTAACTGGAATTTGAGAAAGATTAAAAAATCATTTATATTGACAGAGAGAGAAAAACTGAGTGATGTGCCATCAGATTCTTTTGATAAGTTTGCTGTTGTCGTGCTATGAAGAAGGAACAGGCGGAAAGACATTAATGAGTATGTAGGCTAAAGGCACCAGTTAGGCAGTTTTTGTGTACACTTCCAATTTTCAGCTTTTCTGGGAAGTTTTTGCCACATTCAGCATCTGAAAGCATAAGTCTCAACTATTTAATTAATAAAACAATAAATACGTTCATTTTGTTTTGTTCAGCTTTTTTATTTCCACTTTAGTTTCCAAACAAGAACTTAAACAGTTTAAACGGAAAAACATATTTGACTATTAGCAAAAACAACTGACAAGCATACACAGCATTAGCATCATGCACTGTTTACTGGAGGGTTGCCACAAAAAACACAACACACACACACACACACACACACACACACACACACACACACACACACACACACACACACACACTGTAACATCAGTGAAGACCTACTAATGTTACGCTGCTGGCAGCTGAGTGTTTACTCTGGCAGAAAAGGCTGTTTTTGATGTGTGAGTATCCACATTTTGTGCCTTTCTAGCAGCAGGTTTATAGGAAACATGCTTTTACTTCTTTGAGAAATAGTCAGCGCTGCTGTTGCTGTCAGGATTTGACGTCTCTGTGTCAAACAGCCATTAAAGTGTTTCTGCAATCTATCAGGAGCCTCATTTCTGTTTCCAGAAACAGTCCTCTAAAGTTATCACTGAGATTACACACACAGGGTACTACTTAAGTGCTATTTTTCAACATGCAGGTATAAGTTGGTACAATATGACTTCTTTAGAGATTAACAGTAGTCATTGTCAAGGCTTTTCTAAGCTTGCAGAGGTGTTTATGATGATGATACCTCTAATTTACAGAAAGTAGCCTCCACCTAAACTTCTTCTTTTGCTGCAGGGATCACCACAGTGATCTGCCTCCATCTCACCCTATTCCTAGCATCCTGCTCTGTCACACCAACCCTCTGCATGTTCTCCTTCATGACATCCACAAACCTCCTCTGAGGTCTTCCTCTTTTCCTCCTGCCTGCCAGCTTAATCTTCAAAATCCTTTGTCCAGTATATCCACTATCCCTCCTCTGCACATGTCCAAACTATCTTAGAGTCACTTCTAACTTTGTCTCCAAAACACTCAACCTGAGCGGTCCCTCTGATGCACTCATTTCTAATCTTGGTCAAAATCCTAACAATTTCAACTCTGCCATTTCCAGCTCAGCCTCCTGTCTTTTTGTCAGTGCACTGTCTCCAAACTATACATCATACCAGGTCTCACTATCAACTTGTAAACCTTCTATTTCCCTCCTGTACTATCCTTCTGTCATAAATCACCTCTGACACTCGTCTCCACCCACTCCATCCTGCCTGGACTCTCTTCTTCACCTCTCTTGTGCACTGTCCGTTGCTTTTGATAATTGAATCCAGGGATTTAAACTCATTCACCTTCTACTCCATCCACTTTCAAACTGTCTCCCTCTTCATTCAGTATTTTGTCTTACTTCTACTGACTTTCACTCCTTTTCTTTCCAGAAAAGCCCTCCACCTCTTCAGGGTCTCTCCCAATGCTCCCTACACTCACTAACGATCACAGTGTCACGTACAACCATCACAGACCATAGCCCACGCCTTAACTGAAGTATGAAAAAGATGGACCACATTGCCCGCTAAACTGACCATCATCTAATCTGAGAAACTCCAGCCCGTCTCTCTAAAATCCAACTCTTGAACTTAATAAAACTTTTAAACGCTTAACTGTCTGATTAGATTTTTGGTTGCCAGATGCATTTGGCAACACTTATGTTCAGGTCCTTATTGTAAGCATAGTTAATAGGTCTTTACACGTCCATACATGTCAACGTATAGTATTTTTTAATAAGAGTATTTATTTAAGTGCTAATCAAAATGTAATAGGGTTGCCATGATAGTAGAATTTCAGTCTCAATGTCAATACCCCTAAAAAATACTCAAACCAATGAGGGCAAAAAATGTCAAATAAAGATGAGAACAATACAAGCCACTTTTTAATTTATCGGATGTAGTTCAAGAACCTCGATATAAAGTGTTAAATGTTCTTTCCAACTCTGGACAAACTACCTAATCATCTTTGTCTGAAATGGTATCAAGATAAGTAACTCAGCATGGCAATAAATAAGGAAAATGTTGATACTTTTTCTGTCAGCAGTCGTGAAATATTGGATGACGTTCAGATCTCATTTGCATTGTTGCACAAAGCGTTAAAGCACACCACGGTTCACACTGAGTTTAGCTCGTTTTTCTTTGTCAGTGAAATGTTCAGGTGCCATTTTGCAAATTTTAAACCACAATCCATCAGCGAGAATGATCTGAAATGATATTCAAATGAGACTGACAGAAACATCTGCATTTTAATTCAGCAGTGTGTAATGCCTTTGGGAAATGATACATAGATTGAAGAGATGCTTGAATATTGAAATGAGCCTCGCTCTGAGTTGGCGGACAGCAGTCCTGGTTACTCAGTGTTCGACGGGGCTCCCATGCTGTTTTTATGGTAACCCTTCAAAAGCACCAAAAGCAGCGCAGTGCATTAATGAAAAAAAAAAGAAAAGAAATAACTGCTATTTATAGTGGATTCAGTCATTTATCTGCTATAACAGGGCTCTCTGTTTTCTCATGATGAAAAGCTGCTTCGTATTTTACATAATTTTCCTATTTGCACTTTAGAGCAGAAGAATCACATTAAGTCCTAAAAAGATAACGTAACAATCCTCAGCAACTTAATAAAAGGCAACATTATTCTGATTAATCTCAAACACAGACTGTATATCAATGATGGATGAAGCCAGCGTGATTTAATCCACTGGGTATGGCGTCCAAATGTTGATGCCTAAAATTTGGTATTTTGGTTGCCACCACAGTTTTTTCTACCAAATCTACCAAACAGAAACCAACCTCACAAACAAGGGGCATAAAAGTCTGTATCCAGACCAATGAACTATAAAACAAATTGACTTGCTAAACAGCTGATGTCAAACTATCCACCGAGGCCAAAACCATTTTTAGATACTAACTTGAAAACATGTTTACTTCTGCTTTAAATTGGGGCATTTCAACATGTGAGTCTATGAGTACTCATTCACTTTTGGAACCTGCCTCAAGTGGCCACAGGAGGAACTGCAGTTTCCAGCACTTTTAACCCCTCAGCCATGATTTTCACATGTGATAAATTGAGAATGATGCAACGTAGCATTTTCAAATTGATACCATTGGTGCATCCACTAAAAATCTTCGACATGTTTGAATCTCAGTGACCTCAACCTCAAGGATCAAGGTCAAGGGTCAACTTTTCTGAAAATAATCTATGGTATAAATTTGACGGGGTTTTTTTTCAATTTTTTTTTTTTTTTACCATGCTGCGAAGATTTTTGTTTTGTTGTCTGGTTGTGTTTCATCGACCTTTATGTAGCTAACCTGGCACCATGAGTGAAGTAAGCGGTTGGTATAATCTTGGCACAGATAAAAGAATAGACATGCAAAGTGATCTTCAAGATTTTGTAAGCTGAAATCTTCCAACACAAAAGTGGTGCAGACTTTATGCTGCCAAAAAGTCTGCACCACTTTATGGTAAGATAAAGTGGTGCATTTTGACTTAACTGTAATCAGAAGCCACACCTAGAAGTTAATAAAAATATTTAAATTGTAAAAATACTCAATTTTTAAGTCAACTTTTTGTGTTGTAGTTCAGATTAACAAAACACAAATCTGAAAAAAGTAGCCTGTATATGCTCAGTGCCCGGCCCAAGAAGGAAAAGCAGCAAAGACCTCTTTGACTCCAATATAAAAGAGGAGCTAGGTTGGAGGAGGGTAACAAAGGGGCTTGCAGATAAATCACTGAAGGTCGGCAGCCTACTTTACTATCATGTCCAACATGAGACACTACACTACACTCAATTTTAGACTTCCAAATAATCTATTTAGGGCCTCATTCATTCCCTGATTTCCTTTTTAAGATTAGGTGTTGGTCCACTGGCCCTTACTACTGAAAGACTTGAGCAAATCTTAAGGACTTGATTTAATCCATCTAATCCTTGCCTAAGTATTCTGTTTCTCTTGAACACATCACAAAACAAGCTCTAAAGTTTGGCTTTAAAGTAGCACCACTGCAGTTTTTTAAGATCTGAGAGAACCTTTAATTATCATAGATATTCTTAGTGGCCTTCACTGAGTTCATATGTGCAGTGAATCCTGTATGAGTTTTAAAAGCCACTAATCTATCTTATTCATTAGTATTGATCATTGTTGCTTTTGTGCCCCGAGTCAGTAAAAAGCATACCTTTTATTCCTTTAATTAAAGGGAGAGCATTAGTTTCTCTTAACTGCAGTGAATCCTTTAATTACAAACTGACCGAACTGTTGTTACATTCACCTCCTCCCCTGTCTCGTCTCTCTGTGCTGTTTGTGTGTGAAGGCCTGTTTCTTCAATCTTCTTTCCATTACCAAGCGGTCAATATTTGTTACTTTTCTGGTGGCTGAATCCATTTAACAAGTAAAAGTGGTGATACTGAAGAACAAGAGCTTGGGGTAAACATACAAAGACATGAACTGAGAACATTGACCCTCAGGTTTTGTGGCAAACTGATTCAGCTGCTTTTAGTGCAATTCTGAATCCTGACCCCGAAGACCAATGAGAGTGAGGCATCTGAAAGGGATGTGGCTTAAAAGCCTGTCTAATGCGCATTCAAGTTCTTAGACTGTTGAGCAGAATCTTAATGCCTAAACTAACCTGCAGCCAACACAAGGGTTTTAAAACAGGTAATATGTTCGGACCCTGAAGCTACTGTAATACGATAATGCTCACCTTATTCAAAGCTTTTTGGACCAGAGAACACCACCTGACTAGTAATAAAGGCCCTTTTCGGTGTTTGACTGTGGGAAATGACTGCACTCTGCCGTTATTCCAGAGATGATTGAGGGGATTTTGGTGATTTTTTTTTTTTTAATGCAGGACTTGAAGCTCAGATCAGGAGAAAAGTGGCCAAGTGATGTCTGAACATGTGCACGCTAACTTTCAGCATTCCTCATAGATAATTATTTCACTACATAAAGAATTATGGCAGAAAAAAGCAACTCTCGTGGCTGGAAAACGAAATCTGATTGAATTGAAGCCAGAGAAAACGACGCCACTTGATGGAGTTGATGTATGAGAAGAGTTTATTGCCTTAAAAGTCAGTTTCTGTGCTTCTTCAACACAGCATTATGTGTATTCTGTAAATAATCACGACATTTAGAATAAAACAGTGAAGAAAGCAGGAACTGTTTGACTGCATGATGACCTTGTCACTAACAAAATGGTACCAGCGACATTTTTGTTGCTGACTGGGCTGCTGCTGTACAGGAAGTGGAGCATGTGATCTATTAGTCAGATGGTCAGTGGTGTGATCCCTGGCTCATACACTCCATCTCTTGAAGTGTCCTTGGGAAAGACACAGAACTCCAAATTGCCCCTGGTGAATTCATTGGAGTGGGAATGTGTGTGTGATAAGAAAAAAAACAAGGTTAACGGCAGAATAAAGTGCTGTGTGGATGGGAGATGTCCCAGAAGTACTTCTATTCTCTCAGAAAGAGTAGAAAAGCACTACATAACTACCATAAATCAGAGACATTCTACCGAGGCAACTCTGAATAAATAATATGGGAGCACTCAGCACTAAAGATAGTGCTAAAGGTGTGTCAGTACTGAGTGGTGCATGCTGTTTTCTGTTGTGGTGACCAGTAAGATTTAAAGTTCAAATAATTCTCAAAAAAGTTTTACTAAATTTAAGTGTCCATGGATGGTAACACTTGTGTGGCACTAAACAAAACCAACAACAACAACAAAAAACAGAGTGATGGTCAAATATCTGGTCAATCTCCAATGTAATGCACAAATTAGAAGAAAATCTTGATTCACAGGCACAACAATTTACATTTTCACAGTAATTTTAAAAGTCCTGTGTGAACTAAGTATACCCAATGAGCCAGTAAATTATAGAACCACTGTGGTCACTTGTTTATGCACAGCTGTCCTAAGTTCCCACCACAGGATTTCGATCAGGTTGAGGTCTGGACTTAGACTCGGTCAATGTAGTAGATTTGCTGTTGTGCTTGGAATTATCGTCCTATGGTGTGACTCAATGTAGACCAAGCTTTAGCTGTCAGACAGATGGCCTCACATTTGGCTCTACAATACTTTGGTATAAAGAGGAGCTGGTTGGCTCAGCGACTACAAGGTACCCAGTACCCATGGCTGCAAAACAAGCCCCGATCATCACTCCTCCACCACTGTCCTTGACAGCTGGTGTGAAGCATTTGTTTTTCTCCACCTTGGTTTTGTCTATCCAAAGAGCTTTGGTTCAGATGTCTTATGGTTTATTCAGATACAAACCTAAACCATACTGTCCGAGGATTTCTGCCCGCAACCCTTTTAAACAAGTCATTGTTGATCAGACTTTTTCTAATGATACGCTTATTATGAACTTTAGTATTTAACACACCAGCTTAAGTCTGAGTCTGAGATGTAGCTTTAGGATCTTTTGCTATTTCTCTATGCACTACACGATCCAAACTTGGGCTGAAAGTGCTGGAAAGATTGTGACCAGTAAAACTGTCACGACCTCTGCTTTTACAGAGATGGTCACATTTGCTGATGATCAATCAATCAAGTGCATTTGATTAGAGACACATGACTATTCCAGTGAGGCTGTTTAACATGTGACCCTCTAAATTCCTATTGAAGAAGTTAGTGTTACTTTTCAGAGGACTGCATATCTTGTGTGAAAACCTTTTTACAAGACTGCATCAACAGGAAGGATTTATGTCAGTAAAAAGAATAACATCAATCCATCTGACAGTGATATTTCAGCCTGGACGGTGGGTGTCTGCAATTTTTTAAATATTTATTTGAATTAATATCTACACATCCTTTTAAAAAACACCACTGTTGAAGGTGAACTCATTCTTTCCCTTAGCGTGCAGACAAAAGAAGGCAAGTAAGCATCGGAGAAATAACTAAGACAAAAGATAAGAAATTCCATATACTGTCAATTGCCTCATGCTCATTCACTGCTTCTATTTGCAGCTTTTTGTTGCAGAGAGTCTGGGAGCTAAATTTGGTTATTTGAATGTGTGTGTATGTGTGTATATAGCAAGGATTTGGAACAAATGTATTACTCCCTGGATATAACTTCCTGTGAAGTGTGAAGCGATAACACCAGACAATATGAATGTACCTCTCATCCCCCCCCCCACACACACACACAGACACGCACACAGACAAATCATCCTTCAAATGCCTCCACGCGGGATAATTGAGTTTTCTCTCCCTGCGCTCCCGACAGAAACATAAACACCCCGTCACCATAAAAGCCCTCCATAAAGCTTTTAACACTTGGTTTCCCAGCTTATTAACTAAGTCTGTGACAGAGGAAGAAGTACTCTGAGCAACAAAAAAAAGTGGTCAATTTTGTGGGTATACTGAGCAAATATGTACCAGTGCTGTGTGCGTTTGCATCAGAGGAGAAACAAGTGGAGGAGGAGATGAAGATAACAGAGAGGAACGTGTTTGTTACAGCAGTCAGTTTGGTTTACGGGGAAATAATGAAGACTGTCGATTTCATAAGAGCTGTGTGACTCACTGTTTTCTATCCTTTACACACACACACACACACACACACACACACACACACACACACACACACACACACACACACACACACACACACACACACACACACAGTCTCATACAAATGTGTACTGAGGGAAATGCCAGAAAGACATCATAAGGATGCTGCTTCCTGACCTCCATTCTGCTTAAAGTATTAATACAATTAGAGCGTCCAAGACGGAGACGGGATTTGGAATTGTGATGTAAAACTGATCCAAATTGACCTTGACTGTGAAATGGACGGATTAGTGCTGAAGAACATTTTCTTGGCACCTTGAGGACAGGGTATGTTGTGTTTATACTTGCATGTTTTTGACATTATAAAGAGGAAACACAGAGCTGTCAGCAGAGCTACTTGATGCAGAGGCTGTCTGCTGTCAGTCCGGGCGAGTAATGATGGAGATGAGTCACTGCCACTCTACTCTTGACTCTGACAAGGCTCCACTGTATTCAAAAGTCAAGTAAGACTTCTCCTGAGGAGCATCTCTAACTGGCTGAGAGGATAACAGGAGTCTGTAAGCTCATGGTTCATGTAGTCGTTTAATTTATTTACATTGAATAACAGCATGAAACTTTTCAGGAATGCAACATTTTACATATAAAAAGTAAAAGTTCTTATTATGCTGAAATGCAGGACTACGTTATTGCAATGAACACTACTAAGGCAAACTCAGTTTGTTTCAGCATAAATAAGAGAATATTTTAGAAAGACAGCGACAAATAAATCTAAGAGCCTGGTTCTGATGGAGGTTTCTTCCTGTTAAAAGGGAGTTTTTCCTTCCCACTGTCACCAAGTGTTTGCTCACATTTTGCAATTTTTTGTGTTCTTCTCTGTGTTATTGAGGGTGGTGCATTCTCAGTCTCTTGTCTATGTCACCATTCTTTTTTTTGCAACACCCTGTCTGGCATAGTGAAATCAACATAAACCTAGATAGTTTTGTAGCTATAATTGAGAGGTGTCACACAGAGGCAATCATAAAACGACTCTTTTATAAAGTGGAGAGCTGAAGGGATGCACTCACTGAACATGTGTGCGTAACAGTCTTATTAAAATGTGGCTGTGGAGAATGGGCAGATTGTTATTTGCTGTTTTGTTGGGAATTACTCATCCAAAGAACATGACTGAGTCACTAAAGTCATCTGCCACAGGAAAACAAAGACAGACAAATGAAAACATGTTTAAACCATCAGAATGATCTTAAAAACATAGAACATCTTGACTAGCTCTCACTTTTTAGTACCCTCGTGTTAGTCTGTTTGAGTTAGGGTTAAAGTTAGAATTAAGTTTAAATTTAGGCTTAGATTTAGGTTAAAGGTTTAGCACTTAGAGATAATAAACCAGATAATAAACCAACTAATTCAGAACTGAAGAAGGCCCAGTGGTCTTAGAAAACACACTTTTTAAACTAGAAATAATAATGCACTGCGTTCGGTGATTGGGGAACATTGAGTGCAAAGGAAAGGCTGCACTGATGACTGCTGATTGATGCTCCATGCAGAGCAGAGAGACGTAGGGGTCCCGAGGGTCGCTGAGATGTATTATTATAATTACTGTTTTATTTCTCCGTATGTCATCCGCATCCTTTGTTTTAATTAGCGAGAGCAGTACACGCTTCCCAACAACATTTTGTATTAAGTTCTGTATTTGTCTGCAGGCCTATTGATCTATTTGAGCTGGAAACACTCTCTGTCAGGAGCAAAATCAATTTCAAATTCAGCTTTCAAACAGCAAAGACATCGGCAGCGATTAAAAAGTTATTTGCTCTGCAGTGCGTTATCATCGGTCTCTTTGTCTTCACAGGGTTGTGCAAAGGGATCGTAATGTGGCAGGTCCAGCAGCTTGTCCATCCAAAAAGATTGAAATCGAACATAAACTATGATTTTCATGTAATTTGTAATGAACAAAATGTGCCTATTGGGCTGATCAGTCTACTGCTCATGGTACTGATTTGGCCCGAGTCTGTGTTGCAGTATAAATCTTGCCAATCAGACTGCTTCATCACACATTTTTAGTTTTATTTCCTTCCATCGATAAAACTTACAGTCAAAAAGAAAGTTTTCAGAGGACTCTATGTACTTGTTAAAAACTAAGTACAGCCTTACAGCTTTTATAACAATAAAGATGGTAAGTAGTAGCCAGTAGCTGCTAATCAGAGGCACTTGATAAATTGATTATCAGCAAGTGTGAAAATCTCTAAAAGCAGAAAATGTTGCTCCTTGCTGTACTGGAGCTTCAGGTGCTG
The DNA here is from genome assembly GCF_013358895.1 of Oreochromis aureus. Taxonomy (NCBI): domain Eukaryota; kingdom Metazoa; phylum Chordata; class Actinopteri; order Cichliformes; family Cichlidae; genus Oreochromis; species Oreochromis aureus. The sequence goes on along the minus strand of NC_052956.1, from coordinate 19,753,396 downwards.
TGTAAACACAATGCCACAATTTTCTATTAGTGCCAAATTCCCCCCAATGTCAGAGAAACAGCAAAAAACCCAAGAGCTACATCACAGACTCTACAGTACAATTAGAAAAAGACTGAACAAGTATGGCCTGTTTGGAGCAAAGCCCCTTCTCTCTAAAAAGAACTTGGCAGCATGGCTTAGACTTGGAAAGCTGTATTTGAACAAACCGTAAGACTTCAGTGCTTTGGATAGACAAGACCTGAGCGGGGTGATGATTTGGGCTTGTTTTGCAGCCACAGGACTTGGACACTTAGCAGTCACTGAGACAACTCTGTATACACTACCTGTGTGACAGCTCAAGCTTGGCCCAAACTCACGCAACAGGACAATTCAAGCATAGCAGAAAATCTATAACAGAATGGCTGAAAAAGTAAAAGAATCAAGGTGTTTCAATGGCCAGGTCAAAGTGCGGGAGCTCAACCTGACTGAAATGCAGTGGTGGGACTTTAAGAGAGCTGTGTATAAATGAAAGTGTGTAAACCTCAATGCCTATAAACTTCCTGGAAAGAAGAATGGACCAAAGTTCCTCCACAACAGTGGGAGAGACTGATAAAGTCACACAAAATGTATGTCTTCTCTATTCTGTTCAGTGCAGGATTGTGACTTGGCAAACTGCACCTTATAAATGTACAGTGTGGTGTTTTTGACCTATCTATCGATATCGATATCGATATAGATATCGATATCGATAGGTAGAAAGGAACTCAATGGGGATATGGCGAATAACACTGGATGCCAAGTTTAAGCTTATAGCACAAGTCACCATCAATTGCGGGATCTACCAAGGAGATGCTCTGTCCTCACTGCTGTTCTGCACAGGCCTGAACTTCCTCAGTGAGCTCACTGACAAGATTGGCTACGGATACCAGCTACAGAATGGAGCAAACGTCAGCCACCTCCTCTACATGGATGAGATGCAGGAGTGAATGAGACACTGATTCACTGATCCACACCATCAGGATCTACAGCAAAGACATCGGAATGTCAGTCGAACTGGAGAAGTGTAGTCGGATGGTAACAAAGAGAGGCAAGGTAGTCAGAACTAAGGGGATCGAACTACCAGAAAGTGACATTGTAGAAATTGAGGACAGCTACAAATACCTGGGAATCCTACAGGCAAATGGGAACCACAAAGACGCCACTAGGAAAGCTGCAATCACCAAATACCTGCATTCAACTGAGGAGTCAGTTGAATGGGACAAACACGATCTGGGCTATAAACACCTACGCTCTGCCTGTGATCAGATACCCTGCTGGGATAATAAGCTGCCCAAAGGAGGAGATGGAAGCCGCTGACATCAAGACAAGGAAGCTTCTGACCATGCATGGAGGGTTTCACCTCAAATCCAGCACCCTGAGGCTGTATGCTAAGCGAAAGGAAGGAGGTCGAGGACTGGTGAGTGTCAGAACCACTGTTCCGGATGACACAACAAACAACCATGAGTACATCAGGAATATGGCCACAACTGACTGCATGCTCAGTAAATACCTCAGGCAGCAGAAACCTGAGAAAGAAGAGGAGCAAGAGGAGGAACCATCATGGAAGCGCAAGCCCCTGCGTGGCATATACTACCAGCAGATAGAGGAAGTGGCTAACATCCAGAAATCCTACCAGTACATGCTTACATGGCAGCAACTCACAAATCCGACCCTGCTTTATCCTCTATTTTAAACTAAATGTAAATGTAATGTACGAGGTTAACATAAAATTATATTAAAACTTGAGATCTAGACTATAAACTCTTCAGGAAAATTTTTAGTAGCCTCCTTTTTTTGTATCTCTTGCAAAGAGAAGAGTCGCCCACAGCTGCTAAGAATGAAAGTTTAAGGAACTTATTGCACTGGCTTCTCTTCTCAGACCTGAACGCTACGAGCATAACGATTGCATTCATCAATAATGCAAAATTCATGCAATTTCACTGAAGGACAGTTAATGGTTTTAACGTGGCAATGTGAAAGGAAATTGCAGAGGAGAAAAAGACCGCTATAACATGTGGCTATAGGATTTGACATTTTTTTTTATCAGAAAGAAAAAAAAGCCAATGAGCCTTTGACAAAAAGCTCTATAGCAGCCTTTTTGGGTCACTTTAATGTGTGTTACCTTCAAATCACGTTGCCTGGCATGCTCCATGTCCTGCATGGCGCAGCGGTGGGCCTCCTGCAGACGCTGCTGTCGCCTCTGATGCTCTGTCTGCAGCTCCTCCAGCTGCATCCTCAGGTGCTCCCTCTCCTGGCTGAACTGGTGCTGTAGCTGCTGCAGCGACGACTGCGACTGGGACAGCTGCATCTCCAGACTCTGCTTCAACAAGGATATCTGCACAATAATAAGAACAATAAATATTGCAGTGATTGTAAGTGAGAAAGTTGAAGAAGCAGCTGCCTCTAGACCCCTGCATACATAATTAGTTGGATAGAAATCAGGTAGGTGGTCCAGGAAGTGCAAGTTCAGGCTGTCTTGAGGGAACTGCATTTTTACGTGGCAGAATAACAAAAAGGTAGAGGGTTGGGGTTGGCAATCAATTTGCCTTAAACAAATATATACTCTCAAAGCCTGCAGCAAAAGAGCTTTTTGCTGTGAACAGTAAAAGCAGGCAGCAGTGTGTCTCACGAAATTAGCCTGTCTAGACAGTTTAGGATTTTGAATTCAAGTGTTGAGATAAGTACGACCTTGCAAAAGCTGCTCTGGCAGCACTGTATGCATCTGCTGCCAGGTCAAAAAACACATTCTAATCAGAAACCCTGATGAAGAAGATCGGCAGTAAACTTTAGGGGCATCAAACTCATTTAAGTTCACGGGCCCATAAGTTACCTACTACACAATTTAATGCCAAGTAGGCTGAGCCAATAAAATCACTTAAAATAACCTACAAGAAACAGTTCTTAAAACCAAACCATCCATTCACAAAGCAGATGGCGAACAGAATGAGATGTCTCACAAAAAGAAGTACTTCAACAGCACGCTTCATTACAATTTACAGATCACAGCTGATTTACAAAGACACAAATTGGAACTTCTGTTTAGTCTAGACAGGCTGATTTTGCGAGTCTGTAAATATTCTTTAACTTTCCACATACTTCCACTGCTGTCTAGTACTGCAGATCAAACATTTTACTAAATAATTTGAATCTCTGAATCAATTTTCAAATGCAATTTTCAGCCATTCAGTGGGTCAGGTTGAAACCTTTTGTTGGAAGTTTGGAATGTGATCAGAACATTTTTTAGAAAGGCTTCATAAATTCAAAAATGCTGATTTTAATTTAGCCCATCTCACCCTCAAGATCGTCTTCTTGTGCACTCACAGACAGCTTCTAGTGGGTCTGTGGTTTCTATATTACTCCCTGAAAGTCGTGCTCTGATGGTGCGCTTCTTGCAGGCACACAACTTCTCTTCCTCCTCTTGACCTAAATTTCATGTAGGGGGTCAGTGATGAATGAGAGCAGGATCTCCATGCAGTCTTCAGTGGAAGAATACAGCGTTTCCAAGCCAAAAGGCAACACATGAGGAGTGAGCCTGGAAGACTGCTTGTCATTTCATTTAGTATTTATTGGGTTTTGCACCATGAATTTGTCCCCCGGCGTGAGTCAGAATGAGAGCATTCAGAGGAAACGATCTAAACTGTGCCGGCTCAGTGTGCACTGAACATGCAGGAAATTTCTGCCCACCATCTGGACGACTCGCCAGATATGGCTACCTGAAACTTTGTCCACTTCCCAAAAATGTAAACTAAGTCAAACGGTTGTTGCTTTGATGCACTGGAGATCCAGTCCCTCATTACACAGGCAAATAGGACACATAGCTGTTAAAAGGGGGATTGTCCTTCCCACTGACGCCAAAGCGCTTGCTCATACGAGGTCGTATGATTGCTTGGGGTTTTCTCTGTTTTCTTTATATTATTGTAGGGTGTTGACCTTACAATATAAAAGTGCCTTGAAGCAACTGTTGTTTTGATTTGGTGCTATTTAATAAAACTTAACTGAATTGAACCCTGAATGTGTGATCAGCCAAATGAAAATCAGTTAAGACGTCTGACTTTCATGGACTCGTTCTCAGAATACTGTGACCACACCCCCACACCTCTTTACACAAGTTTCAGTGTAAAGATCTCACAGACAAACAGGAGCATTTGTAGCCTGAATGTGCAACTCTGCTTTATGAACTGTGAAAGCTGAATGAATTATTTGGCTTTGAGCTTTTAATTAAAAATACAACAATACTTTCAAACATAATCGGAGAAAGTGTTGATAAATCCATCATCTTGTGCAGCCAGTTGCAGATCATCATTTCTGAGATGGTAAACACAACAGGAAAGACTCTCTGTGATCTAAATAGAGTAGCTTTGCTGCAGGAACTGCTTCACTAATTTGGAAATTACATTATCACTCAGACATGAGTCACACATTTTTTTGCATGGTGGCAAATCTTTATTAGCAGGCACATATGATTATATATGCTGCACACTGATTCTGTATTATCTAAAATTTACTTGCTCATATAACTTGCAAACTGTGGACTTATTCAGTTTGGAAAGTTGTTGTATAATAGACGAAAACTTGCATAACATATTAAACAGCTTCCACATTCCGTGGATTTATACACATCGGCATCCTTGTTTCAAACATTGATGTCCACTAAGGTTAAAACAGGGGCCTGATTTACTAAACTGAGAGTGGAAAGTCTTTTGTTTTATCTAATAAGAGTAAAAAGTTTTGCTGCTGCAATTTTGAATAGTTGAATTATCACCTGGTGATTATGTAACCAACATGAAATGCCACTTTTATAATGACAGCCCACCACTTTAGGGACATTTTGCATGTCATGTCAAAGCATTTTAAGCTTTCTGTGCCTCGTTTCACTGTGTTTTGTGCCAGCTGTAAAAAAGGTCGTCACAAATTGCCAACAGTGAGAGTAAATCCTGGACTGATGGCAGTGATTTTGCATGTCTTGCAATTATAAAGTCAGCAGTGCCGACCTCTCTAAGTAGTAACTTTTTGGGGTTTTGGGGTTTCTCCCATAAATCCCGTAAAGCTAGAACCATAAACTAGCTAACAAAAACAATTTTATGTATTGAGCTCATTTCATTATATGAAAACTAAATGTGCTTAATACAAAATATTAAGACATGAACCCCTCCCCTCAAAAATAAAAAAACCCTCTAAGGGAGTGAACAAAAAACAACAACAACAAATATTAAGTGTAGGCCTGTGTGAATAGAAGGGGTTGGAGTCTGTTTGACACACAGATTTAGTTGATCTCAATTTAATCTCAATTTTATATTGCGCTGGGAGCCAATGAAGTCATTTCATTACTGGGGTAATGTGGGTAAATTACAGTGACCTGTAAAGATTCTGGCTGCTGCATTTTGGACAAGCTGAAGACGTTGATGATGTTGATGATTTGGGAAATCTTGCAAATAGAGCGTTGCAATAATATAACCTACTTGATTTGAATGCATGGACGAATTTCTCAGAGTCAGTTTTAGACAAGATTTTTTTAACCTTAGATACATTTTTAAATTGTAGAAAGCAGTTCTGATAACTATACTGATGTGGTTATCAAAACTGAGACCACTGTTTAAAATGATACCAAGGTTCGTGACTTGCTCACTGTGTTTTAGAGAAATGGATGATAAATATGAACAAATTTTGGACCACAAGCATTTCTGTCCTGTCTCTGTTCAGTTCTAAAATGTTTTGAGACATCCAGGACTTAAAGTCATCAATGCAGCTCATTGGTTTATGAACAGAGGTTAGATCATAAGAGGGAAGTGGTAAGTACAACTGTGTGTCATCGCTATAAGAATATGAGGCTATATTATGACAGTACCAAGTGGGAGCATGTAAAAGTTGAACAGTAATGGACCAAGGACTGATCCTTGAGGAACCCCCAATTGAATTTTGTATTTGAACAGATCTAAAACTGCTAATTGAAACATAAAAAACTTTGACCCTTTAGATACAATGAAAAGCAATAATGTGTCTGACCTGTTAAACCTACTGAGTCATGAAGCCTTAAGTTGGATTATGATATGGTACAATTATTAATTACTAATAGATCTAAGTTAGTTTTATTGGGTGGCAGTGTGATTACAGCACATTTAAAAGAAACAGGGAAAATGCCAAACTGGAGAGAGAGCCGTTGATAAAATTTACTAAAAGATTTGTAAAACAATGAAATACAGATTTGACAACTTACATGTATTAATTTTGTATCATTTTTGCTATAGCTGGCATTTTTGAGAAATTTCTTTCTCACAGTTGTCAAATAGACACATAAAATGGAGGTTGGGCTTAAAAATCACACTGTTGAAGCTTTTGCATGAGTTCAATAAGGAAGATGTTTTCACTCATCTGCTCGCGTCTAGTCTGCTGTTAATATGTTCTTTACTGTATTCAAAGATTCATACGTGTACCCCTGTATTAATTAATGGCAAATGGACTGATTCTTATATTTTCTACTCTCCCAGAGTATTCAAAGCGCTCTACACAACATGGCACATTCACCCAATCACTGTCTTCTATGCTTTTAAGTGCTTACTAATCAAATCAAATCAAATCAAATCAAATCACCTTTATTGTCACGTCACATGTGCAGGTACACTGGTACAGTACATGCGAGTGAAATTCTTGTGTGCAAGCTTCACAAGCAACAGAGTTGTGCAAAATACAATAACGTGCAACAAGCAAAATATAAAAATGGTTAATCTAAAAAGTAATAAATATATGTACCATATATAAAGGTATATACATTACTGAATGTGTGTACTAAATATGTTTTTCTACGTGTGTGTGTGTGTGTGAGTGTGTATATACATGTTTTACAAATGAAATAGAGTAAACAATAAAATAAGATATATAAAATATAAAATATACAGAGGTAGGTATGTGCAAAACAGTGGCATTAATGTACAGTATGGAGTGCATAATGTTGAAGTTCCAGTAGTGAGGGTGAGGTGTCTATGACGTGTTCAGCAGTCTGATGGCCTGGTGGAAAAAGCTGTCTCTCAGTCTGCTGGTTCGGGACCGGATGCTGCAGAACCTCCTTCCTGATGGAAGTAGTCTGAAGAGTTTATGGCTGGGGTGACTGAGTCCTTGATGATCCTCCCCGCTTTCCTCAGGCACCGCTTCCTGTAGATGTCTTGGAGGAGGAAGCTCACCTCAATTATCCGTTCAGCACACCGCACTACTCTCTGGAGAGCTTTTGCGGTTGTAAGCGGTGCTGTTGCCATACCAGGTGGTGATGCATCCAGTGAGGATGCTCTCAATGGCACAGCGATAGAAGGTCCTGAGGATGCGGGGGCTCATGCCGAATGAATGGTACTAACTACCATTCACACTCATACTCCGATGGATGCATCGGAGAGCAACTTGGGGTTAATATCTTATCAAGGACATTTGGCGTGCAGCCTAGTGGGAGCCAGGGATCGAACCACCAACCTTCCGATCAACAGATGACCTGCTTTACCTCCTGAGGTACAGCCATACAGCCATGTGCTATAGTGTATATGATAATATTAGACATAATATTATAACATTTCCCCCTCAATATTATCTTACTTTGGTGCATTTTATTTGCCAAAAATGAAACAAAACAAACAGTAAACATAAGTTAAAGATGAAATTCACAGGCAGTCAAATTCTTCTTCTTGTTAATCATGAAGTTGATAATCATGAAGTGAAAATCTGATATTGTGACAGTGATGGTGTGGATGCCACTGACCCTTTTTAATTTGGTTTTTCACTGAGATTCAAAGTAGAGGTTTTTCAAGCATTACCTCTCTCAAACTCTGCATTTGAGTGCAACATTACCCGCATATATCATTCACATTAGGCGTTATTTACAACAACACTAATATTTTCAATGCTTGTGCGTTTTGAAAACACACTTTGGAGCATGCTGTGCATCAAGGCCTTACTGGCACTGACATCTGCCATTTGATTTCTAAACAGCCTCTTCTCCGTCAGTGCGTATCTGTCAAGAGCCTGACTGCTGCTCTGATTTGGCATTGGAGTAAATAAATATGGTTTAGCTGATTGTGAGGTGCGGAGCGGCCACATTAATCACCGATGACAGCGCGGGCATGTTGAAGACCGGCGATTAATGCACGAGACATGCACAAACAAACAGAAATAACGTTGTTGATTCTGCGCGTACGATGACCACAGGAGAGCTTAGTCATGCCACATTAATATTACTGTGCAGTCATTAGCTACAGCAGCCGGCTCCGGTGTGCGTTAAACACTACCACATTGTAATACGTGAGTCTGTGTGCCAGTTTGAGGAGGAAATCTGTGAGTCTGGCACAGACAAGCCGTCACAGGCACAACATACACCTAGAAGAGAGGTAGCTCTTATTGCTTCAATAATGTTTCGCTCATCATATTGATTTTCTTACTGCTGGTATAATTACAGCCACTTGACTCCAGGCTGTGGGCATTTTGTGTTCAAAAAGGTCTGTTGATTGTAAGTTGAAGATTAAACCTTTAAATCTTTAACCAGTATTGTCGCTTAACAGTGCTTTACAGACACACTTGGTGTACAGACTCTACGTGATTTCTTGTGTTAATAAAAGCTGTTAGTTTCTTGCTGTTCCTGTTTTTCTTTGAAATATATCCTTTCTCAGCAACACCTTTGTTTGCGTCTACACTCACTGGGCACTTTATGAGGCACACCTTGGGTGGACCCTCTTTTACCTTTGCCTTTAATTCTTGATGGCAGAGATTCAACAAGGTGCTGAAAGCATTCCTCAGAGATTTTGGGAGATTTTTTGAGATCACATCTCAAATTTGCTCCTTTTGGACTGGTTGAGGCCATTGGAGTAAACTCTTGTCATGGTCAAGAAACCAATTTGAGATTATGTTAGTGGTCAAAAAGGGATGGACATGATCAGCAACAATACTCAGGTAGGATGGCACTTAAACAATGCTCATTTGGTACTGAGGAAACCAAAGTGTGCCCAAAAATATATTCCTCACACTATTAAACCACCACCACCAGCCTAAACTTTTAATACAAGGCAGGATGCATGCCTTCTTTTTGTTTATGCCAAATTCTGAACCTGCCATCTGAATATTGCAGAAGAAATCGAGACTCATTAGACCACTTTTTCCAATCGTCAGTTCTGTCTAATTTTGGTGAGCGTGTGAAAATTGTGGCTTTAGTTTCCTGTTCAGGTCATCGTGACCATGTCTACATGCATAAATGCACTGAGTTGTAACCATATGATTGGCTAATTAAATATTAGCAATAATAAGCAGTAGTTTGTTTTCCCTCCTTTTTCTTCTTTATCAACTTCTCCCCTCTAATTATCTACAGCTTGGTGTACTTTCAGGTTGCAGTCACATAACCAACATAATTACCTCACATGTTTATCTCTAATTACTTTTCCTTGACTTCAGTGTCAAAAGCTTTGAGGTGAAGTACCTGTGTGAAGGTGACCTCTGAAAAGTGGCCCACACTGCTCACACCACTTACATTAGGGTGCTTAATAATGTGTTGGGTGATGTGAGTCAGCCCTGTTGATACTACAGAAGTAGTGCAGCCTTATCTGTTTTTAGTGTTTTTCTTTATGCAGGCTATATGAACTTAGACATTGATGTGAATAATGTTTCCATTACCAAGTGGGAAAAACGTGAGAAACTTTGGAGTCACAATGAAATAAAATGGTTTTAATAAGAAATGTGGCTCGCCCTGCTGTCCACTCATGTTGTCCACTCATCTACTTAAACACTTCCTTTATTAAAGCTTTTAGCATCTCTGACGTGAAACTAATTAAAGGTAATCCCGAAAGCTGGAAGTACAGCAACCCCGAAAATGAGAACAAAACCACAGCAAAATGAGTTACACTACAACATTCAGCTCTCTTTGAGCTTTGAAATAGGGCCAATTATCTTTATTTATACAGTGAGCTTGGCAAACTGTTGAGATTCAAAACATATCAGCATATTGAGTCATTATGGCACAGGCGGTAATTTACATGATCTGTGTCAGGTATGTTGATCATTTTGGTTTGTGAACGTCGTTTGAATGGTGTGCTGCTATGAACTCTGGGAAGGCCTTATTTTCTTAGAGTTGGGAAGTGCATCGTCTGCTAAAGGAGGTAAGGAAGCATGCACTGAGGCACCTTTTCTCTGCAATTTGAGAATTTGACCAGCTCTAATGACGGCTGCCATGCAGATAATTTACTCAATCAGAAAGTACAAATGATTTGATCACAACCAAAGTCTCATCTCTGCTTTTGTCTTTGTTTTATCATCTATTTACTGTCCTGTTTTCCGGTTTGTGTCCTGCCTTGGTAATGGTTTGATTCCTCATGTTATTCTCACAAGTTTTGATTTTTCTTTGTATTCAATGTGTGTCTGCTCATCACTGCAGCCTTTTAATTCACACCTATTTATGAGCTGACTAAGTCACTTCAGTCTTTCAAAATCTACCAATATTTACTTCCTGAATTCCCAAAACACAACAAAAACACCAAAATTCACATAACATTTCAATATGTGCCCTTTTAGTGTTTTGCACAGAGACAGTAAAGTGAACAGAAGGATGGGCGGCACTGTTTGTGCTCCCATTGGAAAGAGCCTCACCTGTTCTAGCAGGTCCTCCACTTTCCTTTGCCAGCTCTCCCTGGCATTGCTCAGTTCCTGCTCCTTGCTTTGCGCCAGCTGAGCCAAGGCTGAGCTTTTGTCCTCCTCGTGCTCCTCTTTCAGCTCCTCACGTAGCTTCTTACACTCCTGCCTATAGCACAGCACAAAATGAAACACATATGCGTTTATGTTTCAAGTGCTTTATTAATCATCCAGTGTGATTCACAAAACCTGTGTGGAAAACTACACAAATTCAATCTGTGAACTGCGAAGTTTCAGACAACCTGAGAGTAAAATAGTGTGACAGAGGAATCACGTATGAGTCGAAAGTAAATCTTAGTGAGCTCAATAAGGACCCTGCAGCAGCAGCAGCGTTACTGACAGGTAGCTTAGATCAGAGGACGCTCCATTTCAGCACTTTTACCACCGTTTGTAAGATGGAAATTTGATTTTTGGAAAACAGTGGGAACCTCCACAAACTGCTTTCTTGTGAGTGAATAACCATAAATCATTGGAACTGGGGGATTGCCTATATTGATTAAGTGTCAACTCTCAAACTGATTTATGTGTTGTGCTGACAAGAAATTGAGCACGGCGTTAGTTCAATCAGGCCATAAAGTCAAGCCCAGCAGTGACCACAGATAAAATGATTTTAACACCCACTCATGTCAGCTGATACCCTCTTATAGATTCAGGTGGCAAATTTAATATAGGGCCTACTGCTTTAGTGTGGAAGCCACTTTGCAACCCACTTCTGCCAGGTTGCTCTAAAAACTCCCTGGGGGAGTCCCTCCCTTAAGTCAATCCAGAGTGCTGCAGTGAGAGTACTGACAGAGACTAGAAACAGAAAGCACATTCCTCCCAAATTAGCATTGTCGCCCTGTTAAATCCAGAACTGATGTTAAAATCCTTCTCCTTACATATAAAATCTTGAATAATCAGGCCCCTATCATATCTTAAAGACCTCTTTGCACCATATTATCCTAAAAGATCACTTTGGTCTCAGACTGCTCCTGTACTGTACTGTGAGCTTTTCTTTTCACTCTCTGTGTATTCATATACCACAACTGTAGTTAATCATTAGTTATTATTCATCTCTATCACTCTCTCACAGTGTGTCCTTTGTCCTCTCTTCCTCCCCTCACCCCTATCCGGTCGTGGCAGAACGATGCCCCTCCCTGAGCCCGTTTCTGTCGGATGTTTTTCCTTCCCTCTGTTGCCAAGCGCTTGCTCATAGGGGGTCATGTAATTGTTGGGGTTTCTTTCTAATATCGTAGCGTCTTTACCTTACAATATAAAACACCTTGAGGGGACTGCTGTTGTGAATTGGTGCTATATAAATAGCCCCAGCTCCTCCTTTAATGCTTTATCTGACTTAATCTGAAATCTGCTGTCAATGATGCTTGATCCTCTCTGTGCTCCTGCTGATGCCCTCCCCATCACCAGTTTTTACTGTCTGCATAATGAAGGGTGGCAAGGTCCCAGAACAGAGCTGCCAAAAAATGAATTACTCCAGTCATAAATATTAATCTTCTTTTGTCTACAGGGGTCTTGACTGAGCTGAAATTATGGATTGCCTGGAGGATATCAAATAAATCTAACAGGTATGCTCTGGGAAAATAAGGAACTAGAATTCAGCTAATTCCCCCAAATGTTGTGTGTTAAGTTTAGGCTGATTTTGTGGAGATGACAACAGAGTCTGAAAGAAGAGACTCGAACAAGCAGCTAGGAATTGGCTTGAAAGGTAAAGGTGCTTCAGAGAGCGCTATAACACCTTTATGGGAACAATAAATTGTCCTGAATCATTAGACCTCAACACAGCTTCCACTGAGCGCCCATCACTCTCCAACACTTCGGCTAACAGCTCTGCGAATGGCAGTGTGTGTGTCTGCGCGCTGCCAATGTGATAGCTGTGTGGGAGTTGAAATGGCAGCTGTTAAATGAAGTATCCAGACAAACACATTTTTTCTCTCACTTCGAGAGCTGCAACGTGTCAGACTGAAGGCAGGCTATAACACACACAGCGATGCAGTCACACACCACAAAGTCACGTTCATAATGCAGCACACTTGACACGTGTCATCATTCACGTCCTCGTTCAGCATAAAGCAGACGTCCTCCCTCTCTCTCGCTCTCTCACAGACACATCCAGACTTGAGGCGTCAAAGATCTCTGCTCTTCTCTTCTCTGCTGTGCAGGAAGAGCCGAGGGCAAATGGAAAGAGGTAAAAACATGAAGGGATGAAGGAACTGTCAAAGATGGAAGGAATATCCGGAACAAATGTGGGATAATTGGCTGGATTCAGGGATCTGTACAGGCAGATATGAGCCGCATGTGCTCATTTAAGGTGCGTGTGAGATTATAATTTACTGTGTGCTCAAAATATGTAATCATTCTAACAAGAACTTTGTTCGTACAGTACTTTTAAAACACACAGTTACAATGTGCTTCACAATCTGGTTAAAACTGGGGCGCCACTGTAACTCACCTGGATGAGCTAGCGACCCGGACACTAAAGGCTAGGGACCCTTATGGCAGGGGCCAGAATTCAAGACAGAAAATTTCATTCGCCCTCACTCTCTCACCCCCTTCCTGTCTACTCTCTGCACTGTCCATCAAATAAAACATGTTAAGACTGAAAAATAATAAAAAAAAATCAAAAATAACCCTTTTACAGCATAAATTATTTTTTTGTGTTTTAAATTGCAATAAAATTGAAGCTTTTTATACTTGTATACATACGTCAGCATGCGCAATTAATTTTGTTAATTTTATTATTGTGACATGGAAACCCAAATAATAAGAAACCAGAGCCATAGTAGCACCATAAACTATTCAACCTGATGTCTTTCCCAAGATTTGCAAACAAAGGTTAATAACTTATAAACACCAAAAATTACAAATCAGCCACATAATTCAATCATCACAATCTGTACATAAAAACACTTCTATTTTTTTCAAGACGTCCCACTAAATGAAGGTATTCTTAACTTATCATAATTAAGGACTATACAGAAAAAAATCACTCATTGTTTGTTGTTGTTGGTATCCTAAACAGTGTTTAGGACTGTAGGTTTAGTTAATTTGAACCATGCAAATTTTTGTCTATGACAGATTCTTTTCTTTTTAATGACTTTACTGTAGATACTGCTGCAGTGCATTGCCCTGTTGCATGACCCAGTTTGGGCCAAGCTTTAGACAAGTGCATCCCATTTGACTTTAGAATATTTTGGTACACAGAGGAGTTCGTGGTTGACTCAGTGTCTCCGAGGCACCCAGGTCCCAGGTAGCTATGAAACCAGCCCAAATCATCACCACTCCACCACCGTGCTTGACAGCTAGTGTGACATGTTTGTGGTGATATCCTGCGTTTGTTTTGGGTTTTTTCAAACATGGTGCTGTGCATTATTGCCAAACGGCAACATTTTAAACTAAAGCTGTGCTGTCACATTCTTTTTCAAGGGGAAGAGGCTTTCTCTCCTTTCTCCAACAAAGTGCTAAATGTTCTGCTTTTATAGAGGTTCTCAATTAATCAGGTATATATGATTAACAGCACCTGGCTGCTTCTTATTAGAAGTAGTATGGGTGTACTGAGTTCTTTACAGTACTGCACATTCACCTTTTAATGTTTATTATTATTGCACATACAGTGTAGTTTAACTTCTATAGTGAACTTCTAAGAACTATGTGATTTAGTCCAAAGAAAAACTTTTCCATTTACTCTGTTTCTGCTAAATTAAGCAAACAATTCCACAACGTTATCGTGGCACATTTTTGCCTTTCTTATCCACGAATCCATCTCACGTCACCTTGATCGGTCAACATAGGGCCAAATTTATCAACACCCTGTGTCTGCTGTTTTTCATTCTTTAAGTCCACACATCCCTGCAGCATAATTAAACACATACATCATACAGTTATGAGAAAATGTAACAGTCAAGGTCTTTGCATATTTGTAACTTGCTGACAAAAGACTCCAATGCTCTCCATTCCAAATCTGTGAACCCACATACATACTTACATAAAGGAGACGTGCCCAGAATAAATTAACACAAGCAGAGAATGTTCAAGAAGAATTTAAGAAAATGCTGCCTACAAAAATATGTTTTCGACAGACCTTTAAAACAAACCACAGCTTCAGCCAACTGATGAGATACACTGCTGTTTCAATATTTATCATTTATAAGAGTCAATACTGCTGTTTGTGACTCTGAAATAAGAACAGTGAGGAGGATCTGAATTTAATGTGTATAATGCATATTGTGTAAAGCCCACTGTGAGGGAAAACAGCCACCGGGCTTATACTGACTCACAGTTACTGCATCACAGGATTTCCGAGCAGCTGCCAGTCGCACAAGACATTTTGGCTACTGGTACTTTGACAGATTTCTGATTTCCACCAGACTACGAGACCCATTACAAGGCTAACACACACATCGACTTATGTGGTGCTAAATCCCTGAGGTAGGCCAAAACGTGGAGGTCTTACTTCTCCTTTTGTCTTTTTTGCCATTCTTACGTGTATTCTTGTGTATTTAGGCCGGACATAAACCAGCAAACGTGAGCAATAACACTGATAATCAGAACTGATGGGGTGTGAAGTGAAAAAACAAATACAGAAATAGAAATATATGGAGTAACCACTTGTCTGCAAGTTTGCTTGCAGAATACTTTCTATACAAGTAACAACAACAGTACAAATTCAAACTCAGATCTAAAAACATTTACTGGATTTTCCACTTTAGAAAAAAAAAATTGAAAAAGAAGTTAGTATGACATTAACAATACAAACTTTAGCCTGATTATGTTTCGGGTGCCTGCAGACATTTTAATAATGAGTGCTTGATGATTTATTATTCAATATTAAACAAGCAGGTTCACCGCACAGAAAGTAAAAGAAGAGAAAGTCATATTTTTGGAGTCACATTAATAAAATGATCCCCTAAAGAACAGCCAGCTCACATTACAGGATGATGTGGGTAATTAAATATTAGCTGTCCTTCTGCTATTTACCTTCTCAAAGTCATAGCACAGGCAGAGGTTCAGAGTTTAGATGTAAATCCTCAAACGCAAACACAACTGCAGACAAACCCTGCTGGAAGCATCTGCCACAAACTCTGCTGTAACATTCAGAAGACTCACACCTTGCAGGAACTTTGTGAGAGGACGTGTCTGTTAAAAGATGCAATAAAAGGCTAAAGAGGTACGTGCAGTCTCTTTATCATAAAACCGCTACGACTGTAGCAACTCAACAAAGCAGTATACTTTTATGTAAAATGGGCAAATGCTGTTATAACATTTTCCAAGCAGCTGGTCTTTGTCGTGGATTGTAGCATTAATTTCAATATTTCTGGGATATCTGGTGTCAAACTATTATGTTTGTTTAACATTTAGCTAAACTGCCACAGCAGAGAGATGCTGGTGTCATGTTCACTCAGGTCACCAGCCTAGTTTTAGGTTGGCCAGGTTGGAGGGGGAGGCTGTTTTTCCACTGTGGGGTTTTTACCTTACAATATAAATAAATATAAATAAAATAATAAGTAAATACATTTTAGCGACATGCTAAAAAAGGTCTCAACAGTTCTTCCTGAGTATATCCTCTGATTGGCTGTCACTCACAAACAGAAGATTAGAATAGCAGGTAAATGGGGCATCTGTGCTCACAGTGTGCCAAATTACACAAAGACTGGACTAGAAATCAGGACCTGTCAATATATCTCATTTTCCTAAAAAAAAAAAAAAATGCGTATGCAGGCCATTGATGCATAAGTGATGCAGCATCACTGACCCCCTCTAAAAGTCTGCCGTTGATCTAATTCAGTGATATTTTGCAGGTTAACGGAGACAGTTTTTTGGCTGAAACAGTGACCTTTAGATCAATACTTCAGTCACAGCAGAGATGGAGAAAGGCTGTCATCTTCTGCCCAAGGCTTCCTGCTGCAGCATATTTACAATGACTTACTTTTCGGCCAATATTTATCTGCCACCGCTGTGAGATATTCAGTATTAGTTGGCTGGTTCTAACTATGATATAAAATAAGGATTAAAATTCTTTTTATTTTGGGATTAGGAGGAAAAAACATGAACTACACATCCCTTCTTGTATTGAACTAGTCATCGCATTTTTAACTTTAGGGTCTGATCAGCTGTCCAATACCTCCAGTGTTATCACTGGCACTAACTGGTTACAATATCTACAGGGAACTGTAACACAGAGACAGCTGTCCACATTAAAAAAAACATTTTTCACTTATTTATTTTATCCACTACTGTAATTGTACTTTTTGTGATACATTTCTTCCAGAATCTACACTGCCCTTCAATAAATCCTGTTTTCATATGAATATAAGCAATAAAAACATTGCAAGTGCTCCCTGAAATGCAGCAAATAGGATGTGAATAAAAGCCCTTTTTGTGTTTTCACACTCAGGATGCAAACACTTAACTTAGTCCGTTAAAAGAAGGTTCAAAATAAATGATTTCATTTCCTCGTGAGCGTGCCTATTAAAGCAGGATGGATCTGTATTAGGATATACACACTTCAATACCTTTTATCATCTCAAGTCATACTAAATCGCTGTATTGAACAATGGTATTTCATACTGCACATTTTTTTCATATCATGCAGTCCTTTGCAGTCATACTACCTGCTGATTTCTGACTTTCATTTCACGCTCTTTTTCTCAGCCTCAGAGTTCGTTTAATCAGTTAATGCCCCCGCTCTTTGTAAAGGTCACACTTGATATTGTTTAATATTTCTGTCTTTTCCTCGATCTACCGGCCCAAAGATGTCTTCTTACCCGACTGTAATTTATTTTCTACTTCTCTACTAAACTTTCTTGTATTGCCCCACTTCACTCTTACTCTTTCCTTTGCACTCATTCTTTGTGTGTGTATCTGAATCTGATTGTGCATACTTAGAGGCTTTCAGATGATCAAATCAAGTAAAATCCACCTGCAGTGCTGAGAAAAAGTTTTTGCCACTTCCTGATGAGTTCGTTTTTTGGTATATTTAGGACACTTACATGTTTTACATCATCAAATCAAATGTATATCAAACAAGACCTGAGTAAATTTAAAATTTAAATGATGATTTTCATTAAGGAAAAAAAAAGCTCTACCTAATAACTGGTTGTTCCACCACTGGCACCATCTTTAACATCACTGTGGGGGAATTTTGGCCCACTGTTTTTTGCAGAATTGTTTTCATTCAGCCACACTGGAGAGGTTTCAAGCATGCACGGCCTGTTTAACGTCATGCCAAAGCATCTCAATTGATTTTAAGTCTGGATTTTTATGAGGCCACTCCAAAAAACAATAATCTTTTTTTTCTGAGTCATCCAGAGGTGGATCCAGATCTTTGTCCTTCTGCATAACCTGAGTATGCTTGAGCGTCAGGCGATGAACTGATAGCCGGACATTCTCCTTCAGGATTTTCTGATACAGCGCAGGATTCATGGTTGCATCAATTACAACAAGTCATCCAGGTACTAACCATCATACTACTACCACCATGTTTAACTGTTGGTGTGATGATCGTTTTATGAAATGCTGTGTTAGTTTTATGCCAGATGTAATGGGACTCTTTTGGTTTTTGAAATTAAATTAATTACAGGAAATTGTAAGTCATCATTTAATAACAGGGAGCAATTACTTTTGCAGATTAGGGCAGGTAGGTTTGGATAACTTTTTCCACTTGATGAATTAAACTATCATTTAAAAATACAAGTGGCCATTAGTACTACCCCTCAGCCTCATGCTCCTGTGGTATAAATTTGAGTTCCTTTGAGTTCAAGGTAGATAAGATTTGTAATAGATGCACCTAAGCTATGAATTTAAAAACCCCATGTTGCCTCGTTCTTAAGTTATTGTGTTCAGATTCATAGGTCCACGCCATCCACCCGGGAGGGTGATGATAACTCCCCATCAACCGTTTAAGGCAGAGAGGTAAAAACTATGTTTTGTATTTACTTGAGTTATCTCTGTATAATATGATGATCTGAAACATGTAGAGATACCAAGAAGGTTGCAAATACCCTTTCAAATTAACAGAAATGTGGAAAATACAATTTGATTTCAGTTGTAATTTCGTTGGTTAGTTATTAGATTTTGTGTTATCTGTATAATAACAACACCCCAACAACGCCAGTCCAGTCCATAGCCTTAACAGAGAAAACAGGCCTCTCTCTCCCCAGCTGCCTACTTCATCTTTTGCATGACAAAGTCAGCATTCCCGAGCCCCTTGAAAGATATCATCTCTCAAGTATGTCACAAGTCTGCTGCAGGGCCTCCTCCCATTAGGACGTGCCCAAAACCAGTAAGCGTCCAGCTCAGATCAGATAAACTATCTCCACAGCTCCTTTCGAGGTGGGGGAGCAGCGGCTCCTCACCCTACCTCTAAGGGAGAGCACAGATGGTCTTTGGAGCAATCTCACTTCTGCTTGTGTCTGCAGTCTTATTCTTTTGGTCACGGCCTGCAGCTCATGGCAATAGGTGATGGTATGAATACAGATCGACCAGTAAATTAACAGCTTCACCCCAACACTCAGGTGCTTTCACCACAAAACAGTGTTCCAGCGTTACCGCAGACATCTGCAGTAAATAAATGTAATACTTGCTTGTTGAAATACTTGGGCGATCACAGACTTTGTTCTGATATTATAACTTAAAATGCTTTTCCTTTTTGGGCACACCTCTGTAAGGTACACAAAGTCACCTTGAAGTATAACAGATGCATTCAAGTAGGGACAGATGTGGGATTTTAGTGTACTGCTATTTCTTAAGAGTGTAGGGGATAAACTAGAATAGAATTAGTATTAAGGATTATGATGAGTCACAGCAACTGGAAAGTGGTGACAATTCAAGTCTCCTACGCATGTGAACAATGAATTAAGACAATAAAGCACAAAAACCACCCGAAGACTCAGTGAAGGTGCAAAAGAGCAAAACAGAAATACTGGCATACTGACGCATTTATATTATCCTGATGTTCCCCATCAACAGTGAGGGAAACTTTAAGAAGCACATAAATAGAAGGCCAATAGGTGTCAAGCCTCGCATTAAATTTAGGAGAACTGATGTTAAAAAACTGAAGCTGCATCTTTCTTCTCTTATCTTGACAATCATCACAACCTAAATCTGTCAGCAGCCTCTCTCTTGGCAGCTTTTTCTTTCTTTTTATACTCTCCCAGAAGTATGATTTTTCTGGTTAATAACAGTATTTATTTAACACAGAGAATTCCTCCTTCACAAAAGCATCAGACAGTTGGCTAATTTCACCTTCTGCATTACATTTTAAGTTGCTTCCAGTGAGGAGGATGTTTAAATAAAAATGACAAAAACAAAAAGGGGAGATTGTGTTACATGCTGAAATAGCAGCTCTGCTGTGATGTTAATGATCAGACCTGATGCAAAGTGCATCTTCTCATTTTCCCTCTGCTGTGCTGACAAACTATCTGCAGCAAATTCACTTAAATACTTTATAAACCTCAGACTCGGTGACATTCAGTCTTCAAAGACAAGGTGAACGCACTGTAGGATTAAAAAATAAATAAATATAGACCAGCATATTTATACAGAGCACTTGTCGCTCTCCTCCTCTCAGTCGCCTCTTCATTAGCTTCCATTCACCTTCCTTTGTCTCTATGCACTGAGCTCTTTATTCCCTGGAGAACATCTATTCATTTGGTGGTTGGGGTGAGTACACTGTGGTTAGTGAGCCGTCTGAATAAAGGAGGCTGGCTTTAATCCCCCTTTCACTGTGGAAACAGGCGGTTTGTCTGTGATAGTGTAATCACGGAAAGAGCTCTCTGGATTACCAAATGAGCAGAAGAGGTTCGGCGGATCAGCAGACTAGAGCGCAGTTGAGGCCGTGCTAGTTTGTCCTGGTCATACATAAGATCTTACGAGCATGTTAGGCACTTGAAACTTTAGACCGACCTCTGACAGATGCTTTATCCTGGTTGTTATAGTCTTTAGTTTAAAAGTATTCAGGGAAGTTGCAAATTCAATCTGCGATTTAGTGAGAACTGACCTGGTTCACACTAAAATATCACCAATTAATGGGATTTCCAGATTACTTCCTTTTTCCAAAATATTCATATATATATGTAATAGTTTATATCTGGACTCTAAAAAGCCTGAAAGTCAATATTTGCTATGCCCAAAGCCCGAACTCTCTTAGGCAAGTTTTTTTTGTAATTTCTTTAAGCAGTCTTAAGGAATAGTTCTCCAGACTTCTTGTAGGACATTCAAAGTTTTTCTTTGGATGTTTGTTCTGTTCACTAATGGTGAGGTACAGGCCCTGAGGAGGCAGTTCAAGGCTGATAGTGTTTTCTACCCAGATATGCTTTTTGTTTGGGATCATTTTCATGCTGGTAGATGAAGCCGTTGCCAGTCAGATGCTTTCCAGGTTATATTGTGCGCTGGCTCGATCTAACGGTACTTTTCTGTGTTCATAATTCCGTCAAATTGGACAAGCTCTCTAACGTAGCAGCCCCAAACCATGACAGAGCCACCATGGCTGTTTACAGACACTCACTATTGTACTCTCCCCTGACCTTATCAGTAAGTACTGATGAAGATTTGAACCTAAAATTTCAAATTTGGATTCATTGCTCCATAAGACATGTTTCCAATTATTTTCAGTCCAGTTCTTGAGTAATCTGGCACAACTCACCTTTCCTCCTGTTCCTCTTCGTGAGAGACGCCTTTGTACTGAAACCATTTCTTATAAAGCTTCAGTGAACAACAGTTGCTGTCTCAGGTCAGTGCTGGATTTTTTTCTATTGCTTTAGGTGTTTTCAGATACTGTTCATATGCTGTTGAAAGCTTTTCAGGCCTGCCACTAGTTCTTGTGGCCTTCCCTTGTAGTTATTTGTCACAAAGTACACAATACCCTTTGTGTAATAACTGCAGATGTGGAACTTATGAATGGAGGGAATTAATTATCGATTTAAGAAAGTGTGTGCATGAATTTTCAAGGCAAAACTCCACAAATAGAAACAGAGGTATAGATGAGATGTTACGATTAACGCAGCACTTTCACTTTGGCCTCAAAAAGGAAGAATTCATCAGATGCTGTTGAATCCTGACAAAAACTCTAACACAGTCATTTAGTGGCTGTGTGAAAAGCA
Source organism: Oreochromis aureus (assembly GCF_013358895.1). Lineage (NCBI taxonomy): Eukaryota > Metazoa > Chordata > Actinopteri > Cichliformes > Cichlidae > Oreochromis > Oreochromis aureus. The sequence continues at coordinate 19,731,638 of NC_052956.1, read as the reverse complement.
CATCAGTTCACACCTGAAAACAGTCAATTTTATTCTGAGAGGATTTTGAATAATCACTCTTCAAAGGTCTATGGACGTTAACAGGGACTTTAACACTGGGGGCTTTAACACTGGATTGAGCTGAGAAGCTGCAGAGCCCACCAAGACTAATGCTCTGTCACAGTCAACGATGGAAGCAGCATGACCTATGTGTGTGTGTGTTTACGTGCAATGTGTGTGTGTTTAATCTACTAACAGCAGGAAATGAAAATAGGGAAATAAAAAGACAGAAATTACCCATCCGTTCTCAATTTCATACTCTGTTAAAAGAAAAGATGAAGACGGCGGATGCTATTGTTGCTTTCCATTTAAAATGCACACACACACACATTCTCATTTTAATATCTTACTGAGGACATCTAACTGAAATAATGCTTTCCCTAGCCGCTTACCCTAACCCTAACCATCATAAATGAACACCTAATCCTAACCCTCAGCCTAAACTTAACCATAACCTAATAGTAACCCTGACACTATGGGTCCTCATAAGTGATCGTTGGTCCCCACAAGTATAGTAACGTTCCACACACACACCTACCTGAGTGTTTCAGTCCATTTGAGCTCCAGCTCCAGAGCCATCTTGTCCATCTTATGTTTTTCTTCTTCTTTGGTGGTGATGAGTTTGGCTTCATGCTGACGTTTTTGGGTCTCCAGCTCTCCCTGAGAGAAGGACACACCGACTTCAGTCTACCCTCACAGTCTAAATCACATGTTACACTTAAACTCTGTGGTGTGCACATCACTTAAGGTTCTCAACAAGTTTTGACCTGTCTAGCTGAAGTTGTGGTCTGACGTGCATGCTGTCTAAATGCCAGTCATGCACACATTCACAGCACCTGCAAGCTAAAGAGCCAGCTAACAAGGGAAGCAACAAAAAGGAAAAGTTGTTGCTGAAGGCAGAATAATTTCAGCAGTGGTGTGAGACTGAGCAGCCTACGCCTTTACTGAGTGCAGAGAGAGAGACCCGTGTATTCACCATTAGACAATTTCTGTTTTCAAAGACTATGATTTGCATCATTACTATTTTGTTTTTTCTATCTTTATGAAACTTTCTACACATCTATTGCACTATGATGTTCACGCCCGTTAAACAGCCTGTGGAAAATTCAGAAAAATGTTATAAAGTCACTTCTTTGCTTTTACATCAACATACATTTGGTCTTATTGAATTTCTCCGCACTACCTGCTCGTTAAAGGGGTTGTCGTGAGTTGACTGTGTGGTAGCCTTTGTGTAGAACTTGTTTTCCTTAACAAACTAAGGTTTATGGGGACCAACTGTATCTGACAAGGCAGAATGGAATATATGTTCTTAATTACAGGATGTAAGTAAGCTACAAATTTTCAGGTGCCCCAGTGCGCACCTTAGTGAAACCAAAGTTATGAAACTTAGTGAACACCTAATTGGAAGCTTTATCTAAATTCATTTTAATCTCAATGATGGTGTCAGTGGTCAATCTGCATGCCCAAAAACAAGCTGAGTCACAGATGTTTTGGGGCATTGCATCCTCCATACTCTATGTAAAGGATAATGTGAGGTCATAGGCTAAATGAAAATATAATTTTTAGAACATATTTGGGTCATTTTCTTGGTGGCAGTAATTACGCCATTGCAATTACACAATTAAAACCTGACAGATTAAAATCATCTAAATTAAAATACTAATATGCATTTTTTTCAAATATATGAAGCGTATGCTTTGTAGATGTAAATTTTGTGAACTGCTCTCCGTCTTCTCATTCATATCTCAGGTTTTTCCACAACACAAGGAAGGCCAGTATGGGATGCCTGAAAAGTGACAATCAGTTATAGACTGCCTTTCACAAAGCATTGTGGGATACTAGGCAATAGTAATGCTCCCTATATATTTGGAAAGGACTACAAAATGGTTTACTACAGTGTGGAAATAAGCCCAGTTTTCAATTAGGTTTTTCCTTTTTTAAGGAGAGAATCCAGCTTCGTAGGTGGATTTTTTGCAGAACAAAAAAAACAAAGCTATGTAGTGTGACACTGCTAACAGACAGCACAACATGTTGGCTTCTGGCAATGTCAATCCTAACATCCTAACACAGCAGAAGCCATGCAAAAAATAGAAAAGGAGAAAAAAAAGAAAAAACATCACTCTGTGAAACTGCTACAACAAAATTGATGATTTTCTTTTTTTTAAACCAGGCCACTAATTTTTAAAAAGAGACATTGTTGCAGTGTTTCAAATATATTATTTTAGCACTTTGATGAGTACAAAGAAAGGAAAATGCTATCTGGTTACATGAGAAAGGTTACAGGAGAAAGACAATCTTTATGGATAAATAGCAGCACAGAAAAAACAAAAAATGTTTATTTGATTTTAGAGTGAACTGTTCTTTCACAGATAAGTTAAGGTTTGAGGTTCATCCAAAGAAGTTGATTCTGTTCATCTGGACGTAGCATTTTCATCCAAGTGACTTTTTCAGTCTCAGCTAACTGCAGTTTTCCCCAACCTTATACACAGTACATTAGCATATTGACTGAAACTAGCACCACAGAATGACTATAATATACAAATTAATATACAAATTGTCATGACCATTGATCAACAGCTACTGATCAACAACCACTGATCAATGACCACTGATCGGTGGCGATGAGCACCATTCACAGAGAGTTGGGGAATGGCTGCAATCACAGCATTTTAAGATGGTGAAAGATGTACCCTTAGGCCCCCTCCTCGGATCAGAGATGGTCTTTGCCTTTTTACATAAATTGCCTCTTTGACTCCCCACTCAAACCACCCTGTCCAGGATGTGTACATCCTCATCATTGAAAGAGTGTAGAGTGAAAGCCTGTAGGCGTAAATAGGTGCGAGTTAGCTCTTCTGCGTTGTGCCATCCGCTTTGCCAGAGGTTGTTTGGTTTCCCCGATGTATAAATCATGGCAATCTTAACAGCGTACACTACATTACTCTGTTTGTGCTGGGGGACCCGATCCTAGGATGGGCCAATTGTTGGTGCAGCGTGTTTTGGGGTTTGAAAGCCATAGAGACGCTGTGTTTGGAGAAAATGCGTCACAACTGTTCCGATACTCCTGACAAATAAGGGATCACTAAGGGTTTTTGCTTAGGCAGCAGTTGTTTATAAGGTTGGGGAAACCTGCAGTTGGTTGAGGCTGAAGAAGTCACTCAGATGAGTGACAGAACGTTTCTCCCACTGAAAACACTACGTCCAGATGAACAGAATCAAGCTTTTGGGATTTCCTCACCTGGATGTTTGAGCATTAGGGCTGCCACAAACGATTATTTTGATAGTCGACTAGTCACCGATTATTTTTGCGATTAGTCGACTAATCAGATCATGCATCCATTGGACGTAAAATGTACACCTGAAAATATGTTAAACGTTTATTTTGTGACCCAGAAAGAATAATAATTGTAATATTAAAACTAACTAGCTGCCGCCATTGTTGACAACTGCGCTGGGCGCGCTATGAATTCTGGAACACAGTTTCTTCTTCTTCGGGTTTAACGGCAGCTGGCATCCTTGTACATGCAGTGCTGCCATCTTCTGTTTCAGTCCGTTATTACACTCTTAAATACTACTACTTATTCCTGCGTCTTTTGGGATCTTACAAAGCTTCAAACGACGCGTCGACTATTAAATTAGTCGTCGACGATTTTAATAGTCGACGTAATCGTGACTAGTCGACTAATCGTGGCAGCCCTATTGAGCATGCATCAAGACGTTTGAGGTTAAGTATGCTGTTGTAAAGTTCAGTGCCCAGGCTGACGTGTGCTTTGTTTGTCTGACCTGCAGTGCAGTCAGCAGGTTGCTGGTCTCTCTCAGTCGGGCCCGGGTAGCGTCCAGCTCCTCCAGCAGCTTGTCCTGCGCCTCCTTCAGCGTGGAGATCTGCCCCTCGGCTGTTTTAATATCATTCTCCCCCTGCTGTACTTCTTGCTGCAGCCGAGACACCTGCAGGGAGGACAGACAGACAGACAGAGTGAGGCAGAGAGAACAGACTCTGTCCACACCCTCCTCTCTGTTACACTTCAGGCTGTAGCTCAGTGTGGCACCAACCTTGAAACTACATCAGCATTTTAGGCTCAGCGAGGTGGAATTTCCATCAAAAATACATTCAATGACTGTTTCCATTTCAGATTTTTAAATGAACCAAGCCCATATACTTTTTTTGCCAACATAGCAAAATAGTTTTGCAATGCATCACATATTAATTTCCCCAAATGTCTGAAGTAGTGGCTAAAAATGTTTGCATAAAGTACCCCAAAAAACAACAACAAACAGTGGCAGCAGATTTATACTGAGGAAAACTTGAAACGAAAACCATTTACTCATTCAGAGTGTTTTAATATGCAAGCAATTCAATTCATTCATAATCATTTGAGCTAAACTCATCTTTATTCTTTCTTGTTCAGCTACTTTACTACACGAGTACTAAAGTCTTGTTGTTTTACAGCAGAGCTGATCTGACCTGCTCAGATGCAGTCAGGTTCAAAAATAATTAAAACTGAAGCTTTGGGTTTAAAGTTTTATAAAAAGAAATCTCAAACCCAATTACCTCCTCTCCTGGGCTCAGTTTGGGTTTGCAAGCTTTATTTTTCCACACACTTAATTTTTCTGTGTCCTTTAAGAGTGACGGAAGCTGTGACTCTTAGAAGCGATCCTCAGCTCATTTTTCAGGGGCTAATATGACTGAAATGTGTTTTTATTTCAGCTTAAAAACAGCAAGTATTATTTAACACTTGGGGAACACATTTTTTGAGGAGCTCAGGATTCAGATGTAGGTTTCTTAAACTTTCTGTGGCGACAAAACTGACCAGAAGTTAAAACAACTGTATAGTATATATATATATATATATATATATATATATATATATATATATATATTTGAACCTTATAGTTTTTTTTCTTTCCATTGAGACGCATCTGATCTGTTTTCAAAGTGTTCCTTTAACTTTTTTGAGCAGCGTATTTACCACAATATATTGTTTGCACACTTGAACAGAAGCTTTACAAAGTCAACGTGTCGTACCTCCTCAGTGGCCGCACTGAGTTTGGACGTCAGCTCCTCCCTCAGCTCATCCAGCTGCTGCCTGAGCAGCGTCTTCTGCTCCTCCAGTGACTGACGCTCCCTCTCAAACTGCTGCTCCAGCTCCTGTGGAGACCGATCAATAACACAACACTGTCAAAAACAACAGGGAAACTTACAAAAGCCAAAGTGAGCTCAAGACCTTGGATGAAAAGTTTTTTGCGCCTGAAGATTCATAGGGGTGAACCCTTATCTGTTTCCCTCAGATAAGTGATTCATATAAAGGGGAAATGGTACACGAGTCGTGCCTGATTTAGTTGAAGGTGGAAGTTAAATTTAATCAGTATTCACAGTATTTTGCGTCTGTAAAGATTCTGAGTCATACAGGTAATGCAATATCTGAGAAACGAGTCAGGGCAGAAATTATTCACAATTCAGATGAAATCTTGTTAAAAACGGTCACGATCAAACAGCAAGTCATTTTTCCACTAACGTACTGAGTGCCAATTAATCTAAAATTTAGTAAAAGCTGCAAAACCGAAGGCCAACATGAACAACCTTGGGCTCAATGAATAGCAGACACTTGAGAGGAATTTGAAATACAACAAAATCGGCATAACTGTGCCACCAGTCCAGTATAAGAAATGAAAAACACCAGCAAATACTTACAATTTTACATCAGGCTAATCAAAAAACAGCTTTATAATGAGCCGGGAAACATTGATGTTACTGCACATGTTCTAAATACTCCCACCTAAAAGTCAAAAAGTTTCAAACTGCATTGAAGTGCAAGAAGTTACTGTAATTATTTCAGTCGTAATAGTCCTGAGTGGCCTCTTCAGTGAGTGTACCAGGGTGGAAGAGGTTAGAGAAAATCTTTACAAAGGTTTTTGTTAGAATTTCCTAACTGAAAGTCAGTCTTGCAAACCACATCTAAAACAGTCTAAAAGCCAAGGCAGTCGCTCTTTCATTTAAGAGCTTCACCATATCATACCAAAGTTTTATACCAAAGGTTTAGTAGGCATAATCTTTAACATCAGGCAAAGTGATCCTAATGGGAACATTACTGTGAGTTCATGTTTACTAAATGTAATGTTAGCCTTGATGTATAGTCATAAACTCCACAAAGACCCGGTGCTGTAGACTCGATGTGTCATTGTTTGCCAGTAAGCTGATGTGGGAGGGAGAGAAACAATGGAGTCTATACACAGATTATTAAAACAGTGCATACAGGGGTGTTGCACTACACCAGTACTGAAAAAAACCCCTAATACTTCATAACAAACATCAGTGTTGTGTTTTTAAATACATACATTTGTATTTTGAGAACAAAAAAAAAGGTATGGCTAAAGCACATATTAGATAAAGTTTTGTTATGTGGACATTTCTAGTTCCCAGGTCTCATTGTGAGTTCTGAATGACTGAGGTTGAGTTTTTTTGTTTGGTGTTATAGATTTTTAAAAAATTGATCTTTATGTTTTCTTGAGTATTTTGGAGTCTGTAGTACTTGTTATAATTTAGTTTTAGTTTTAGAGTTTAATTTGTTCCCTCAGTATTTCCTGTCTTATTCTCTTGTGTCAACCCACCTTTAATGTGTCTGCATTTCACCATTTAGTAACAATTTTCCCTTCCTGTTTTATTTTGATAGTCTTTTGTCTCTAGTGTCTTGTGTTTAATTTTACTTCCCCTCCTGCCTCACTACGTTTGATTATCTTCACCTGTTTTTTTTAATCCATATATATATATATATATATATATATATATCCATCCATCCATTCGCTTCCGCTTATCCTTTTTCAGGGTCGCGGGGGGCGCTGGAGCCTATCCCAGCTGTCATAGGGCGAGAGGCGGGCACGCCCTGGACAGGTCGCCAGTCTGTCGCAGGGCTAACACACAGGGACAGACAACCATTCGCACTCACATTGACTCGCACATTTACACCTAGTGGCAATTTGGATTATCCAATTAACCTATCCCCACAAGCTGCATGTCTTTGGACGGTGGGAGGAAGCCGGAGTACCCGGAGAGAACCCACGCAAACACGGGAGAACATGCAAACTCCACACAGAAAGACCCCGGCCTGATGGTGGAATTGAACTCAGGACCTTCTTGCTGTGCGGCAACAGTGCTAACCACCGTGCCACCGTGCTGCCCTATATATATATATATATATATATATATATATATATATATATATATATATATATATATATATATATATATATATATATGTATGTATATATGACTATCTATCTATATATTTCTATATATATCTCTCTATATATATACATACATATATATGTACTTTTTTTGGACTTTTCCCAACAGCTGAAATAAAGGCTTGCTTTTTTTTTATTTAACCTGTCTCCACATGTCTACGTTTGGATTCCCTTTGCCTGTAGTTCATGACATGACATAAAGTTACATTTCTAAGAAACTACATGTCTACAGTAGAGGTTATATAGCAACACTGTAGTTGTGGATTTACTGCAGTGCTCCTGTTGACTACAATTCATCTACAGGTGTATCTGCATATCTGAACCAAATTTCAGGTCACTGCATCAAACATTTGTTGATGCATTTTACTGGTGACCAAAGAAGGAGACCTACATATATTTCCACCCACAGGCAAACAACCAGTACACTTAAAAGGGATCTGGATGTGCCGTTACGCAGCACTGGAATCATAACAGACTAAAAAGTTTCAAACCAATAAAGAGACTAACGATGACCATCAGCTCTGACAATGGCATTGGATTTGTCCAAACCTTCAGATCTGTGCAGCACTTCCTCAGTCGTGGTGCGGATCCAGAACTTGCCTCCCTCACTCTCCTTTGGTTGACATTACATTCACTGCATTCATCTATACAAATTTCTAAATATACTTCAAACATTTTCATTGTCCTTGGCAGTCAGAAGAGAAAGAGCTCTTGCAATTGTCACCACTATAAAGCTTATTATGCCTGCTGATGAATGGGGAATGGTTTCTGTTATACTGAGCGATGATTGCTACTTTCCAAGGACAATTAGAGCTCAGGGAAATTGCTATAATGTCAAATAAAATTTGCCACCGTTATTCATTACACCGGAGGATGGAGTTTGTAACGGCGTGCAAAAACACTCTGACAAGTGTGACACAGTCCCATAAAAATGAATGGGACTTTACAAAAATGTATCTGAATGGAAGAAAGAGTGAAAAATCACAGTAATTCATGTGTAATGCTTCATGACTTCTTACACTCCACTCTCTGCTTAGAGCATGGAAAGTTTCTCTGTTGTCATTCTGACAAATGTTACAATTGTTAGCTCACCTTGCATAGAAAGTGAATATTTAATGACACAAGAATGCATGTGTAAAAAAAAACCTCTATAATGTGTAATTTTTTACACCAACATAACCAGTTAAAACACCACACATTGCTCCACTACTGGCTTCCCACAGCACAAAGGCTCAAATTAGTCTGACAGATGCTGCAAATCCTACAAAAAACTGAAAATATACCAAAAAGACTTCAAAACATAACCCTAAACTAGAGCTGCATCTTTCTATTTTGTGCCTGGAGCCTGCTTCTGCCCCGGACCCCTGCAGAGAAAAATGAGGGCAAAAATCAGGACACAGAATAACTCTGTAGCAGTATAAGAACTCTATTTACTTCATATGTAGTTTACTCTTTATTTATTTTTTAGTATTATAGGCCACAGTATGCAACATGAACCAAGAGATGCACCACAGCATTTATAGTCAAAGCTAGTCTGCAAGGCCCGTTCCTTGCACAGTAAATACAAACATTAAAAATCCCCAAAAAACTCACAACACAACAAACTAAAGTAGAGTGAAGCACCATAAAACAAAACTCACATGTATGATTCCTCTTTAAGAACCGGTTAATATTAAAATGATATGGAAGTCTATAAGTAAGGAATTCGATTTGCTGATACCCCAAACAGAAAAGTTGTTTATCCACATCAGGATTGGCATAATGGTACATTACATTAGAAGCTCCACATGTTACTGAACCCAAAGCTCTTAGAGGAACCACAAGGTCACTGAGCAGCTTGGGAAACTGATTATGAAGGCAAGCATAAATTATTTTAAGATTAGCAAATGAAATGATCAAAATTTCACAAGTTAACTTTCTTCAGGCAGTGATGCGATCTAATGTGTGACTTGCTTGTTGTGGATGCTGCTTGCGACCAAAAAGTTACTATCGAGAATAGAAATATTTTACTGCTATTATTTGTTGCTATTTTATAATCGTCATTACCATTTCATGTGATGTTGCATTCAGATGCATTCAGATGTTCAAATATATTGGTATTATATTAGTTTTTATTACAGGTTCAGTTATAATTTATATTACAGGGGTTATCATAATCAAATATTAACAGGTTTATTACAGGTTGTTCTAAAATTTAAAGGTTTTCGAATGTTTTATATTCTTACATATAGTCTTCCGTGGGTGAGAAAACTGAGTTGCAGGCTGACAGGAAACGGCGTGCTTTTGCAAAAGTGAAACCAAAACCAGAGTCTGGGTTTGTATAATGAGTTTATACATTTTACATAGAAGTTAAGATCATCACAACACAGGATGGCCTTAGCCTGGTTGCCTACGTGAGGTCAACTAAGGTGCAGAGAGCAGATGCACACTCTGTGCACGCAGCGCAGAGACATACACACACACACTGTTAGGGTGTAGGTGAAAGTTGACTGATGAAGCAGTAGATGCACGATGCGAGAGCGGAGCTGGCTTACGGAAACCACCGGGAGAAGATGGAAGCCAGTGTACTTTTAATTGTGCCTTGAGTTGTCAAATAGAACATTTGTGGTTTTGAAGCTGATGTATGTGATGACGCAATGAGGGGGCGTCACTAAATATACTCTGATGCATATAAAACTGTATTTTGATGTTAGGAGGATGAGATTGTGGGGCTGTCTGCTTACAGAGTCCGCTCATTCTCCCACGCGTGTCATTTCATTAAAATCATCGTCTTTACCCTTTGGACCAGTGTGATTACTTGCATTCCTCCTGTGTTTCCTTCCCTATATTTTTGAACCTTAACATTACACAATCGTTTAGTGAGAGTATACTGAGAAAATTATACTCACAATAATGGGGAATAAGTGAGCACACATTCACTCAGTGCCAATAAATTATGGTCTCTCCTTTTTGTGCCATTAAAAGGAGACTTCACCAACTATTCAGCTGCAAACCATAAAACAAAAACATTAAACTGAATATGCTACAATGACTCATCAGCAGTGTTGGGACTAACGCGTTATTAAGTAACGCGTTACAGTAACTACGTTATTATTGTGGTAACGAGCACGGTAACTAGTTATTATGCCAAAACCAGGAACGCGTTACTCGTTACTGGGATTTAGATAGGCTCGTTACTCGTTACCGTGTGGTGGATATCGCGGGCGCTTCCACAGATTCAGTAACATTAGCAAGTGGTGGAGGCCAGCAGGTGGATGAAGGAAAAGGGAGGCAAGAGGAGAGACCCGAAGCGGCCGCCGGTCCGCGTGTCAGGTGAACTGAACTTCAGGTAAGAAGTTATGACCTGCAGTCTATCGGAGTCAGATATAAACCAAGTTTAGGTGGAGTTTATTTTCGGTATGCTGACATTTTTCGTACTGCGTGCTAGCTAGCATGACGGAGTTTCTATACAGCTGGGTGGGTGCTATGTTACTGATGTTGAACTTTATTTTGTTCATACGGTTAATTATTAGAGTTGCCAACCGTCCCCTAAAAAACAGAATCGTCTGGTATTCAGAGAAAATATTACGCGTTTCGTATTGAGGTGAAAAGGAACAGTTTGTCCCGGACTTCAGCTACAATGAAAAAGACACAAAGCTGAAGCTGCACAGCTGCCTCTTCTTCTCTCATTCTCTCCTGTTTCTACTTCAATCACGAAACTGATCAATGATCAGCTGATCGGCTTTTCTCTCTTGTTTATTTATCGCCCTCTTTGCGCCAGAAAGAGGAAACCAGCGGATGTCGCGTTAAACAACAGCAGCACGTTTAAGCTTGATCAGCTGTTGTTAGAATTTATTTAATATTAATTTCTAGTATCAGCTGATGTTTGCTGGAGCCACAGCTGTAAAGCTGCTGGTCATGATATCGGTTTGGTTATCTGGTGAGAGGGAAACATGAAGATGAAACCAGGAGATGTCCTTACTGAATCATCAGAGTTGAACAGGTGATGGAGAAACAGGTTTACCTTTTAGGTGACATGAATGAGTTGAAGGAAGTTATGAACTGTTTCTGAGACAAATAACACCAGGATCCTTTTCTCACGTAGCTGACAGCTGGTAACTGTGCAGGGGGTCTAGCAAAGTGTTGCCAGGGGCCAGGTAGGGCATTAACAGGAAAGGGGGCACAAGGAAATACTTTTCTTTATTATTCTCATTTAAAATGTCTCGCTTTTAAAAAAAAAATAATTATCTGAGTCTTACAACAAACAATTGATAGATTGATACATATATACCATCAGAACAGTGTACATCACTGTCACAACAGTGTTTATTTTCATTCAAAGGCTTTATGATTTTTCCTATAATGGTGGGCCGGTCTCTAGTCAAAATGCCCGGGACGATTTTTTTGTCCCAGTCCAGCTCTGTATGCAGCTCATCTGCAGCCTGGTGTTACCTACATCTTTCCTATTCAGAAGGCAGAATTTCCAAGTTCTGAGTACAATCGAAAGCACCACGACTGCAGTTTTTGTGTTGGATGTAAAAAGCAGGCTAGAATCATGGCGGCGGTCAACGACGGTCCAGGCGTGGGATTTTCTCGTGGAAATGTGCACATTATTTTTCCTTTCTATTGGTAGGTGGCACAGTGCACTTGTGGCAAGTAAGCAAGCTAGAAGACTGGCAATCTTGCTGGGTATCCAGTTACGGAAGCAACACATTAACAAGAGAATTCTGAGTAAAACCAAAGTTACTTTCCCTAGTAACTAGTTACTCTGAAAGTAACGAGTAACTTGAAGTAACTGAGTTACTTTTTTAGAGAAGTAACTAGTAATGTAACTAAGTTACTAATTTAAAGTAACTTACCCAACACTGCTCATCAGCCATCACAGTAAGGTAAGTACGACAGTCTTTCTGGCAGTTCTTACAGATGGCTGAAGAGGCCACAGTCTGGGCATAAGATGTGCTACATTTGTGCTGTGCACCAGTGTTAGAAAGGGGAGTTGGTGTGGTTGCTAGAAAGCATCTCATTATCACGGGGCATATGCAGGTTTCTACAATTTATGGGACTCTGGGGGCACACAGTCGGTGCGAGCCTGCACTGCAGGGCCGACTGGGTCGACAAGCCGGCCTGGTCGAAATAAGGAAAGGGACATCTCGCCTTCCATCAAAGGCTGAAAACTTCCTGTATCTGCAGAAACAGCCGCCAATACAGAAGGATATACCCAGGAGGAAGTAAAATTCTATTTAACCAGAGGCATTCTGACCGTGTTCATGATCCAGCCTCAGTTTGCTGAATTTACAGGAAACCTAAGAATTGGATCCAACTCTTCCCAGGTATTGTTTCATTATCTTATATGAAATATGGTATATATCTGAGTTTGCTAAATGTTACAGTGTCACTATGAAGACTTTTTCTTCATACACGTTCTTTGCTGCTTTTCACTAGAAGCGTGTTAGAGATCTCAGTAAAAGGTTTCCCCCTATTTCTGTGGATTTGTTTTTAACTTGATCCTTAAATTGTCCTTAAAACAACGTCAAAGCTCGAGGCTGCTGGTCAAGATTTACCAGACATCCTTTGTTAAAGACCTAACAAATAAACCACAGAGCAGAGGGGGGCACTTTAGCTCTAACTTTAAAAATCCTTGGGAATTCTCACTATACTCAAGTAAGTATTAAGAAAAAACATTGAAGTATTTCAATACTTCAAAGAAAACAAAAACTGACATCTAGATAAAAAAAAACATTTATTTTAAAGTTTTTTACTATTATTTAACTTTGAAAATCAGAGAAAATTGTGTGAGTTGGAGATTGTTTGGTGCTGAAACAGACAAAGTCAAATGGTGCAAGAAATAATAAAGAAATAAGAAATAATAAGAGAGAAAGAAATTATAAAGACATAAATATACAGGTTCCATAGACTGTATATAAAAGATGGGCAGAGCTTCCAGCTCTTATAAAAGAAGCAAAGACCTGCAACTTCTTTAACTGTAAAAAGAAGTCAGACTATCTATGGCAAAATAAACTTACTTTTCACCAAATTTAACAAATCAGTAAACAGTTTATTGATAAGTTTTTGGTCTCTAATTAATGACCAAGTCTTATTTTATACAAAATTATCAAAGGCCAATGAAGAAGAATTTATTTTACACTCTTCTACCACCTTATTTAAACCAAGATGGACAAAATCCTCACTCAAGATTTTAAAACAGAACAGAACTAACTAAAGGCGTGATGTCAACGTGACTGTCCATCTTTTATATATAGTCAGTGATTATGACACAGAAGGATTAATGTCATGCCAGGTAGCTTCATTTAGAGCTTGAGACAAAGGCAGAATAGATCCATTTAAATTCAAAATGCAGCCTCCTCACAGACAACTGTCATTATAATTTAAAGTGATGAAAGAATGAAGATGATGAAAGAAAAGATGATTAACTCGAAGTGATGAAACTTGGATCAGACAAAAGAATTAGGTGATGAAGATTCATTTCTTCTCATCTGTCTGCTCTGTCATTTTTGGAGAAAAGATGTAAAATTGTGAGTGAGCGAGACGCGAATGAATGCTGCTGGTCGCCCTCCTCCTCCTCCTCCCCGTCACTCTTTAAATCTGAACAATTCTGCACACAGTGCTGACAGCATAATCATGAACAGGACTGAACAATGGCAAATTACTGTGCAGTTGAGAACGCAGTGGGAGGGAATAGGAAGCCATGGAAATCCCACAGCCGTGAAAATCCCACAGAGCCACAGAGGAGAAAGTCTTCGTATGGAATGCATATCTATAACTACAGAAATAATAACAGTCTTAGCATTGCTTTCGCATCTGATCGGGTCTACAGTGGAATATCATTTAAAACATCCTCATTATGCAACTTTGATGCAAGAGAATACTTGATCACTTGCTTTCACATGGCTGTGTGTGACTGGAATGAAGGACTCTTGAGATTAGGCATCATCGTGAGGCTATTTCGGGCTGGTGGAACTGCATGCCACGGCTGCAGTCAAATCAGTGGTAGGCTGCGATTTGGAACAGCGAAACCTTAGGCTCATTAAACTGGTCCCAAGCCCAGTTTGTAATCCTAGGAGACAATTTCACTGTTTCATATCAGATACAAATCTATTCTGTTGGTGGAGTATTCTTCGATACTAGGCACAGAAAAGGATGCAACCGATGATCATCCCCTGAAATTGATCCAATATCAACTTGTATTTATTTATGCTTCAGCAACTGTTCATTGCACCTTTTACAACAATGACCATGTATACCTCTATGCTGCACTCTAGCTAATATTTGTGGGTCACTTCATTAGGTGTCCCTGTTCAACTGCTCGTAAATGCAAATATCTAGTCAGCCAATCAAATGTCAGCAACTCAGTGGCTTTAAACATGTAGGCACGGTCGAAGTGACCTGCTGAAGTTCAAACTGAGCATCAGAATCATGAAGGATGGTGATTCAAGTATGATTGTTGACTTGTTAGACTGATTAGAGTATTTCAGAAGCATTGGGAATTTTCCCAAAGAGTTTACAGAGTGATCAGAAAAAGAAGAAATATCCAGTGAGCGGCAGTTCTCTGGGAGAAAATGCCTTGTTAATGCCACAGATCGGAAGAGGAAGTGGATCTGATAGGACGTCAAAATCAACACAAATAACCACTTTTTACAACTGAGGAATGCAGAAGAATGAACAACACAAACAACAGCAGCAGAAGACCACACAAGCTGCTGTCAGCTAGAAACAGGAAACTGAGGTCACAGTTCACATGGGCTCACCAAAACTGGACAACAGAAACCTTCTGGTGAGCCTTGATGTCTTAATTGTGTTATTTGCACTTCGGCATGAACAACATGAAAGCATGGATCCACCCTGCCTTGTGCCGGTGGTTCAGGCTGGTGCTCGAGGTCTATTAGTGGGTGGGATATTATATTGAGACACTTTGGGCTCCTTAGTATCAGAAGAGCACTGTTTAAACAGCCAACCCAAGTACTGCTGCTAACCACGTACACCCCCTTATGACCACAGTGTACGCATTTTCTGATGGCCACTTCAAGCAGGATAACACACCACATCACAAAGCTTAGGTCATCTCAAACTGGATTTTTGAATGTGACAATGAATTCACTGGGCTTAAATGGCCTCCACACATATAAATTTAACAGAGCTCCCTTTGGACCTGGTGGAAGACGAGATTCACATTGTCCGTGTGCGGCTGACAAATCTGCAGGAAGTGTGTGATGCTGTCACGTCATTACGGACCAAAAGATCTGAGGAATGTTTCCAGCCTGAAGAATTAAGACAGTTCTGGGGGCAAAAGACGGTCTTTCTCTTTTTTGCATTTATTTTCTGGCCTTTTTTCTACACATTTTTGGATTCTGTTGATTTCTCACATTTTTTTTGATGTTCTGTTTGAGCTCTCTAGGTCTTGCCTCTTGGGTCCTAAACTACTGCTCTACATTCCTTATATCCAACTGTGACACTATATGAATCAGGAGTTTTCTTTAAAGCACATTTACTAACTAACTGATTTTGCAGAATTCATTTCAGACAAGAGGGAAATAAGAAACTCTGTGCTTTCGAAAAAGAAACTCACGTTCTTCTTAAGAGTTAAAAAAAAGGTAATGGGGTAAAAATATATACCATAGAATATGCAGCAGACAAGCAGTGGGTAAAAGCGTCATCTAAGAACTGTGCATGTATGTGCTTAAGGTCTGTTAGGCAGGTCACACGCTGTTCTAAGTAAGTAGCAGTAAAATATTGATGCTAGAAGTTTTAGAAACTCACATATATGCACAGACACACACACACTGTACTGGCTACCACAGCCATATCCTTGAGCCAATGCTCACATCCATCTCCTTTAACATCAAATCATTTTGCCCTAAATTTGATCACTTTACTTACTTTATACCCTCCACTTGGAGTTTTATGCGCAGTAAATGTCATCCGTGTCCTGGTAGGACTGTGAATTTAAATATATTGGTCTTCTGCTCTTTTCAATGTCAAACTTTCAAAGCTTCTAACAAGCCTAATTCCCTCATTTATTTGAAAGATGACACTCCTCCTAAAAATTTATGTTGTCCTTTAGAGAACCAAAAGCTTAAAAAGTTGCTTTTTACTATGTAGCTTGAGGTTTTCTACCATGTACATGCAATGTGTTAATCTAATTAATGTCTTTTTGTTTCTGTAGCAGCGGCACGCTACAACAACTACAAGGAGCGCTAGTTTTAGCATCTCCCTGAAATAGCGCCTAACGCTTAAGATGCTCTTTGTCACCTGTGTGACTCATCAGGCAGCATGAACTGTCTGCACATGTGGCTGTCATCAGCTGCCACTTCTTATTATACTTTGTTTTCATTGAGAACCTATTTTAAATGCCTGTTCTGGATCTGGTTGCTTTGTGACATAATAAAACTGACAAAACCTTCATCGGGTTATTCACATTCCTACAAGCTCAGATTAGGAGAGCCCAGAGGTGTCCCAGATTACATTTATAGGTGATAAATATAAATGCGCACCCACGTCAGTAGGTTGCATTTCCTCCTTTGATTTTGCCTGCTTCTTAGTCACAGTTATAGCGTCATTTGATGTATTTTAGTCTATAGACAACGAAAGAAAATGCAGATTTTTTGTTTTGTTTTGGCAGAAATCTCAACTCATGTCACATGTCGTGCCTGTGCTAGTTGGTGTACTACTTTGAATATGAGTAACAACGTGTGCGCAGTAGTATCACCCTGTGATACATTTTTCTCATGTTAAAGGACTTGCTTTTTGTTTGCATGCTGGTTTGTGTTTTAGCAATGACTGTCTTTCACATTGACACTGAAGTTAAAAAGACTCAAAGCCCTACCATTACCAGGTACCCAGGTACACTCAGGCAGAGGTGGAAAGTAACTCAGTACAATAATCAAGTACTATACTTGACAACACTTGACTTGACAGTACTCAGCTGTCTAATTCAAACAGTTCTTCTGCTTCACCTCAACATTTCAATTTTTGTGCATTCATAAGAAAATACATTTATCTATATTCATCTGTTTAGATTTTACAGTCTATTCCATGTGACTGATGGTTCCCAAACTTAGATTTTAGCATTCTATTACTCTATTATTAACTTGTAACACCTATGTAATTTGCACAAATCCTTTTAGTAGACTGTTTAAGTATTAATAAGCATTAACACAAGGCTTAGGGCAAAGTTGGTAAAAGAGCACAGAACAATGTTGTTACAGTGATTCTTCTCTGAGAGCATGCAGGTGATAACATGACAGCTCATCTCTGCCTTTAGTATTACAACAGTACAAGTCAGAAATGAAGCCGAATCAGCTGCTTGGCTGCATCACTCGGGGTCTGGGTACCTCTCACTGCTAACTCTGTTTGAGCATTATATACCGTTTTACAGGTCCGCACAGAGCTTTGATGTTATTCTTGCAGTGGCGGGTTGTTGTTTCTTGCATGAGCGCAGCTCTCTCTTTACCTTCTTGTCACTTTTAAGTGTTTGCAAGTGTTTCACATTTGCTTCTTTGTACATCTGCAAAGGTGACTTTCTTCTTCGCTCTTTTTAGAAAGAAGACGTAATCATCGCTCCTCAGCAGTCATAAATCACTCTAACACTTTGGTCTCATCTTCCACATGAACTGTCATCAAAGCCGCTGTTGTGCAATCCACATAAAAAGACATGCTGGAACATTTTTCCTACCCTCTCGAATCACGCAGACAATTGAGGAACTTATGTTTGATTAATAACTATGATGTAATTAGTGAATTACTCCATTACAGAGCCAGAATATCAATGATGTGTCTCATCCGGTTTGCAATCCATCACAATTTACAGGTTATTGCCAGTAAAATGACAACTGTGACCTTGAGCACACTTCGGGTGAAGACCCATTAGTTGATCACTGTCTGCAAGTTTCTGATCAATGCCCAACACTGATTACAGTATATCCATCACTTTCTGCAGATTAAATACTGTAATCTTACTTTACTTGCTTTTATATGAGGAGTAATTTCAGGTGTAATGATCCCGTCAGTGCTGTCATCCGATAGGGAAAAATGTGAAGATTTTCAGCACTATGAAAAGTGAAAACCATCAGGTTGTGAGAGCCTAACTCACCAGTCTCAATATCCAAAACAAACTTTAATCAAACCTTCATCTTTTAAGTCCCGGATTGGTAAACTGATTCGTGCGTACTAGACAATTCGAAACATTTCAGTAAATAATGAATGAACAGTCACACACTTTAGTAAGCACAAACTTCAAAATTAGGGGAAAAACTCCAAACATCAAAGCCCACTGCTCTGTCTATCATCATCTTTCTAACAGATTTCCAATTTCAAACGTTCTTCAGCCTCTCGGAGAGAATCAAATCTGCTCTTCCTCTTACACACGGGAAAAACTGCGCTCTTTGTATTCACGAGACTGACAGTCTTGTGACAACAATAAACTGAAAATGTTAGTCGGATCTTTTTCCACCGCCTGAGAGGAAGCGTTTCAAAGAGGGGCATCACCTGAAATTCAATATGAAATTAACTGAATACCGAAGCCAGTATTCAGCATTTCTTTCCATTTTTGGCATCAGCAGAGAAAAGCTCTTGAAACAGTATTTAGACCTTTGTGAAAAACATGTTACAAAGTGTCTAGGAAACCACAGCATGTATCTTCTTTTCAGCTCTTGTGGCAGTGAATAAAGGAGAGTCTTTGTACAGACTGGAGAAACAGGCTTGTGATAGCTTACTTGTTAGAAATTCCCCCCCCCACACACACACACACAAACAAATTGCAACCTGCTATAACTGTAGCCAGTGGTATAGAAAAACATATGCGACATAATGTGGGCTGTCTGTCATTCCACTCGTTTGCTAATGAATACGACATGAGCAGACTGGATTCTTTGACAGGGCCACAGATCCTTAGTGCAAAGAATCCGAGCGAGCCGACAGCTTGTATTTTGACTGAGTCATTCCTGATTATCTGTCTGCTCATCATTTTATAATATC
This sequence comes from Oreochromis aureus, assembly GCF_013358895.1. Taxonomy (NCBI): domain Eukaryota; kingdom Metazoa; phylum Chordata; class Actinopteri; order Cichliformes; family Cichlidae; genus Oreochromis; species Oreochromis aureus. The sequence continues at coordinate 19,712,393 of NC_052956.1, read as the reverse complement.
AACTCTAACTACACGGTTATTTGCAGTAGGTGCCTCCCGGGTTATGATAAAGTTTTGTAACAACGTCACCACTTGTAACTGTGACTTAGATGTAGAGCAAATTTCTAACAGGGAGGCCGTTCGTCAAACAATCCAGGTGAGCAGCAAAACGGAAACAAAAAATACACAAGAACAATGGAAACACGAGAAATACTACAAAGTATAAAGTAGAAATAAAAAACTGACTTGAGGGAGTCTGTTGCTGCCTGGGTTATTAATAGCTAAGGTCCACCAGTACACTGAATCTGATCTAATTCATCAGATTTCTATCATCAGTTTTGTCATCTAGTGTACATTTTTATCCCTGTCAGGTTACCGCTGACAGGGATAAGCCAAAGAGAGCGGATGGATGGATGGAGGTTACCGCTGAATAATTACATTTCAAAATGAAATATAAAATTTTGACGACAGAAAGTATATCGTACATAAGTATCATATATTTTATGTCAAACTTTTCTTCTGTACATGATGACAACAGGGCGACATAAGCTGATTATTAATGACTGTTCTCTTTCCTCCTTATTTAAAAGATCAGCATTGACTTGTGTTCATATTCCTCAGTCGTTTGGGTTGCCATGGTGAATTGTGATATCACTGTTTTATGTGTTATAAACTACATAAAACTACACGTACTTCAGCTAGTTTGGAGGTAAATTTAATCTCAATGTTTAGCTCTCCAGACAGCAAATTTTCCATCACATACTGTAATATATAACCTACAATACTCTGCCTGCTGTGTAGCAAATGGTAGAGAGGAAATTACTGATAAACATAGAGGGTCATTTAGGAGCTAGAGAAAAATATTTCCTTCTGCAGTTAGCAGACCACAAACAAGAGAGTGAATATTGGACAACAGTCTAAATAAATGATGAAGTTACTCTGTAAGATGTCAGATCGTATCAGACCGCTGCGGTCGAAGGTTAGAGAAGCGAGTCTGTGACTACAAGATCAATGGATCAGTCCTGGGTCATCTCTCTCGTCAACACCACTGCTCCGCTGATGCTGTTTCTACACACTCCTACACACAGCCTACAGCTGTGTGCAAGTGAAACTTTACTTAATAAATACATGTTAAATCAAGTTGGTCAAGTTAGTTTGTTAAAAATTATTTCCTGAAGACTAGGGCTGCCACGATTAGTCGACTAGTCACGATTACGTCGACTATCAAAATCGTCGACGACTAATTTAATAGTCGACGCGTCGTTTGAAGCTTTGTAAGATCCCAAAAGATGCAGGAATAAGTAGTAGGATTTAAGAGTGTAATAACGGACTGAAACAGAAGATGGTAGCACTGCATGTACAAGGATGCCAGCTGCCGTTAAACCCCGAAGAAGAAGAAACTGTCCCAGAATTCATAGCGCAGCTCAGCTCAGTTTCCAACAATGGCGGCAGCTAGTTAGTTTTAATGTTACTGTTATTATTCTTTCTGGGTCACAAAATAAACGTTTAACATATTTTCAGGCGAGAATGTAACTGTGTAAACTTCAAATATCTGCTCAGTTTATCAAGACACCACATATTTGCAAAAAGCGCTCCGACGTTTTTCGGAGACGTCTGTTACCCACTAGCTCCATAGCTAGCCGGGGCAAGGCTCACTAGAGCCGGTGAGAACACCGGACTCCCGGCAAATCTTTCGCTACTCAGGTTAAACATGATATATAAGCCACTTAGATAACTTAAAAATGTTATTGTTTGGCTTTTTCAGTATTTTATTTGTTCATGAGTAAATCGGTTTGGCTGAAAGTTATAGTTTTTACACAGCTGAATAAACGTCAAGCAGACACCAGATTATCAGAAGTGTGAGATGCTCCAGAATATACTCCGGTGTCCTGTTATATTTTAGATAGCAAGGAGCAGACGGCTGCGTTTATTAAACTCCACCAAAACAATCTGCAAATTTCATTTAAATTTAATAAACTATCATCTTGTCTTCATTTTTAGTTAGCACATACCTTAAACACTTAAAGTTGTAAGCTAATGATAGTTATATAAGAGCAGATGCATGCTGGTGCAATAAGCTGTACGTTTTATGTTCAATGGATGCATGATCTGATTAGTCGACTAATCGCAAAAATAATCGGTGACTAGTCCACTATCAAAATAATCGTTTGTGGCAGCCCTACTGAAGACTAATCCATCCATGCAGACTAAAGGACACCAGCATCTTACTGAAGACTAATCCATCCATCCATCCATGCAGACTAAAGGACACCAGCATCTTACTTACTAAACATTTTTGTATTAGATCAGGTCAGTACCTGAAGCCAACAAGTTGCTTGTCATCTTGAGCAGTTCGCCATCTGCTTCTTTCACTTTATTTCTGATTGAATGCAACATTTGACAACTCTAGCTTTTCAACATGTGCAGTTCTAGGAAATCCAACAGAAATGGCAAAGTTTATAATAAAGTTGCCCAAGCCTTTACTGGACGAAGAGTGGCCCTTTTACCATACATTTTATACAGGTGTCCTATGTGTGCGTGCCACCAAGAAATGACCACAGAAGGTTTTGGTTAAACGTATTTAACCTCCCAGTGACTAGTATGCAGCTGATTAGCTCAAAACCATACAACAAGTTCACACTAGTTAGCAAGCTAATATTAGTGACAGACACTATAAAAGATGAACACAGCTTTTGGGGCTTAAAGTGAAGCAATGCAAAAGCACCTTAAACCTGATTCTTTGTATTGGTCAGCCAGGAACCACTGCACATGAAAAATTGGGAAAATGGCCCTCAGCTCACTCTCCCTGTGACCTCAGTAAACATTTCCTGATATGTTTATGGGCCCAATCACTAGTTTCTAATCATCGCAAACAGCAACTGGGGCCCACTACCTTCCATTATTAACCCAATTACCTGTACTGCTGTCACTGTCAGCAGGCACCAGTAGACACTGTCACTATGATTTCCCATCACAGTAATGGCGGCTGTGCTGGATGGTGGAGCACACAAATCGGTGATAGCAAGGCACCACGCGATGACCATGTTTTGACATATTTTTAGCTGCAAATTGTCTTGTGACTAAAATATTACCAAAGCACAAAAGTGCATAAAATTAAAAAAAATCTAATGCATCAGAACAAATAAAAATACTTATGCGCCAAAAGTTAATTCACTGTCACATCTGGTGTCCATCAGAAATTCTTCTAAGAACAGAATGTTTACGGCTTGAGATTAGCTCCGGGCCTGATGATGCAGGATCAATTAGCATACAGCTGTTCACATTCCTCCGGCTTCGAGCAATAATCGCTGATTACTCAAGATGCGGCAATCACAAAATAAACCCCTGTTGATTTTCATTCATCGTGCCCTGTGAACCCACCATCTGATCCATCCATGTTTTAAAGCTGCAGTATACAAAAGTGTTTTTAGAAAGTGACATGAAATAAAAAAAGAACCAAAAACCCCCCAAAACAAACACATCTGATGCCACACATAAAATAAGATTGAAATGAAGTCTTTGTGTTTCTGCCCAAAATAATTACAAAGTTGAGGAGGACAAGTTTTAAAAAATAGTTCCGTCTAGAATAAAAATAAGTTTCATAGATTTCATTTTTCACTTGAAACCTGAAATGATTATGTTTTATTTAAAGCAGAGATCAGGATTTTGCAAAGCCTGATGGTTGCAGAAGTGGCACAAGTTTACTGAAGTAATCTACTTTAAAGAGTATATCCCAAAAGAAGTGTGGCATATCTTCCAGTGTGACTGTGTATATTACAGCAATAAGCCAGGATAACCGTTTATGCAACATACGCAGTACGCCTTACAAGTTACTTTTAATTACAAGATTACAAATAGCTCTTTGAAAATTTTTATGACCATTTAACATTTATACATGAGTTTTTTCATCACCTCTTTCTTAATATGTGTCTGTCCTCCCTCATCTGTACCTCATTCTCTTCCTCCTCACCTCATCTCCTGAATTGAAAGTCTGGGCTTTAAACCCCAAAAAATGCATAAACATGCTTATTTGTTCCTGATATTGTCACAGCTACAGCCGGCAGATTAGACATGCGACCCACACAAACAACAACAACACTAAGGCCAGCTAACAGCAGCTCAGTTTTGGACAGAAATGAGCTTCACTGACTCCAGAGGCTCCACATGAACACCCAGATGACATAAACAGTAGAGTGGCAGAGTTGTTTGTACCTACAGCTGCCATACTTAGGATCACGCACTTAAATTTCAGAGGGGTAAAAAACCAGAACTAGACAGCAATCAGCAATCTACTGACATCTACAGCAGTGGTGAGATTTCACAAACTGTACCTTTAACTCTACGTTATTTGGCTTGTTTTAACAGACGAAGGAAGAAAATTTGAGATGTACTGGTTTAGCCAATTCAGCCCACTATTTTGTTAAAATTACTGCACCGAGGCTAGTGTGAAATTTGCTCAAGTCCCTCCTCACGGGCTACAAGCCTGAAAACAGAGGCCAGAGGCACTGCCTCTTCAACTACTTCAGTTTCAACCTGGTGGATTATGGATTTTTATTAATAATTTCAGAAATTACTACACCAGCTTTAAATGTAGTTGTTTCTTCTTTGTAGTTGGGACCTTTGTTATGATTGCATGTGTCAGATGCTTCACTTCATAATAAGGCTCTGGTCTGGAAGAAGCTTCGTCATATCAGAGGTAGACACACTGGATAATTTACAATAAAGGGCCCAGGACAGCCCTGTATGTCTGTCTGTCCTTGAAAACAATGAAAACATGTCCCTGTGTGTGTGTGTGTGTGTGTGTGTGTGTACTCACAGCCAGGAGGCGGTTCTTGTCCTTCTCAGCGTTGTTGAGAGCGGTCTCCAGGGTCACCCTGTTCTTCTTGGCGACTTCCTCCAGAGCTCGAGCTTGGCTCTCCTTCATTTGGCTGGTCTCCTCTTCATATCGACCTCGCAGACTGTTCACGTCCTTCTCATGGGACACTTTCTCATCACGCAGGGTCTGAAAAACACAGAATGCGTGCGCACTTAAATTATGCTCAAAGGTGAGCGCTGCGATAGACGATAGACAGACACAGAGCTCGGGCTGACATTCACACCATATGCTGCATTATTCAGCCATATTGCCACCGTTTGCTTGGGCATAACCAAGGAATTAATCCTCCAGGCTGCCTCTACAGTGCTACTCTTTCTCTCCACATCACTCTCATGTGTTATTCTTTGAACAGTAAAAGTTGATAAAGCCTGGGCACAGCCTATCTGGGATTACTGATAATGGGGTTATTGATTAGGACACAATGAAGCCCATTATCAGTCTCAGAAATAAAGATAGAATCGTTTGGATTCTAGATGTCCAACAGTCTTTATCACACTGGTGTTCGGGTATTGTTTTTTTAAGTATGCTAAAGCAGTCTAGCTGATAACAGGAGAACTTAAATTTACTCATTATTTAAACAGAAGGTCTTTGAGTTCACGCAGAAAGAAACAAACAGACTTTGGGATGTTTTGTAGTGAAATCCCAAGTGAAATGAACAGCTGCTGATCGAAGACTCTGACCAACACGTTTTAAACATTGTAAAAAGATCTTTAATATAGGCAGACATGTAATATTACTCTAAAAATCCAAAATCTAAGTTTCTAGCAAAATATTCACCACTGGATGAGCCACAGTGAGCAGTATCTTTGTTGTATGCAGCTAGTTAACCCCTAGTTACGGCACAGTATTATAAATAACTCACTCCTTTATCCTAAAATTAATTTATTTGGATGTTAAAAAAAACCTTTTCTGATTATTTAAACTGTTTCACTTAAATTACATGGAGGGCTTGATAATAATGTTTGGCAAAAACGTAACTCAATTAGGTACACAGAAACTATATGTGACTCCGCAGAGGGACATCACAAAATAGTGACAAATAGTGACAAGTTTACAAACTGCACTTGTAACCGAACTCATAAGTAGTACTGTAAAATTTGCTCATGTGTATAGAAGAATCCAATAGTAATTTTAAATTTAAGAAAAGAGTGAAAATTGGTTCAAAACTAACTTCTAATACGATCCACTGATGAGTCACAGACATGAGAGATGTTTAAAAGGAGGAAAAACATTAAAAAGCCTGAAATTCCAAGTTAAAATGCTAAGCTAATGAGTATAAATGCAAAAAAAAAATGTAATGAGCATAATTTAAAGAATGATTCCAAGTTATTTAGGAGTGATTTATGTGTGGATGAAATGAGAGGAGAAGTCGTAGAATAACAGAGCAAGGAGGCAGAAAATGCAGTGAAGAACAGATGTAGAAAAGATGTTGTTTAGAGAGACACAAGGAGAAAGAATGAAGTCCTGCAGAGTTAGGTTGTTGCCAGGCTCTATAAACTGTGTAACTCAGACATGAGCAGACAGGCAAGAACAAATGCCGTCTGTACCCAGCAACAGTGCACTGGGTTTGTCATTGGGAAGCTATTATAGTATGAATCAAGGCTACAGTCAAAAAACAGTGATTTTCAGGGGAAACAGACAAAACAGACAAAAAAAATTAATATGCAAGCGGTAAAGTTTGGTTTTAATCAGGAGAGCAGCTGTTTCCTCTTTTCATGGCTTTAACAAAATTTTAATTGGCTAAACTTTGCGAAAAAAGTCACAAGGGAACTGTAATACACATGAGCTGAGCTGACGCACACAGTGAGCGATCTGAGGGAACATATCCTATTAAAGACTATACCAAGATTATCTGACTACTAATGAGATTAGAGTTAAAATCAGCAGCTCTGTTTCCAGCTTTAATTCTCTGTTCGTTGCGTGTTTTGGATTAAAAAACTGTAGCTAAAGGTGTAGATAAAGTTTACATGTGGGCTCTGGTTGTGGAGCTGGGTAGTTTCCTGTTTTCTTTGCACACTTACAAGAGATGCATTACTAGTAGCATCACACCAATCATCTGGTGGCAATAGCACATCGGGGCGTACTTCAGGCAGACATAAAAGGGATGGCAGGAAGGAAACTTGAAAGTAACTGATTAATGAGTGAAAAATAATTCTTTAACATAAGGTTAGATTTTTTTTTTTAAATTTTAATTTGCTCAGTCTCAGGAGTCCACACAGTGAATTTCAGGTAGGCCATTAAAAGGCTTGGACAGCATTTTTACTGATGACAAGGGTATGTGTTATTTGATGGTAATTTTATTAAAATAAATAAATAAAGAGGCTAAGTGGCTGGTAATAGAAGCGAGGGATTAGCTTAGTGAACAATTAATCTTTGGCACCACAAATATATGTTTGTTAAACTAATTAGAAATGTCATCAGTGTCACCGACTCACTGTTGGGTTACGCAGCCACCCGTCACTTACCCAGGGTTGCATTGTACACTGCACTGTAGCCGCGACAGCTCCCCTCCCCTCACGCTAATTGCTGTAATAGATGTAAACAAGCAGGGTGGGAGGTGGAGCAGATGACATCTAGTAAAAACTTCTGCAGTCCACCAATACTTTGATGAAGGAAATGAAGGGTTGAATGTAGCGTTTGAGTCTGGCCTGCATCATTGACTATGACAGCCTTAATTAATTTTAAATCAAACTATCAATATTTATAGCATTTTACAAAAAATTCCCATTAACTGTTTAGGAATTGCAGACATTTTTAGATACAGATCACATTTTTAGAGGTTCAAAAGTAATAGGAGGATTTACAAGCAGTTTCATAGCTTAGTTATTATTATACAACAAATGAAGCAGACATAATATCTGAAGTTGACTTAAAGTGTTGAATTTGTATTTCAAAACTTTTTGCTGTAATTTTAAATATAAGGTGTAAAGACATGTGTACTAAAGACATGGTTAATGAAGCGGTGTGCAAGTTTAGCGGCTAAATCAACAATGTGGTACATTCTTAAAAGGAAGAAATGCACTGGCCAACTCAGCAAGACACGCAAGACAGCTGAGGTGGATGAAGACAGAATTATTTCCATGGTTAAGAGAAATAACATCTAACCAAGCCAAGAACACCTTTGAGCAGGTAGTTGGTACCTCCATCTCATCCTATCACTAATATCTGTCACACCAACCTTCTGCATGTCCTCCTTCACTACACCTGTGAATCTTTTCTGTGGTCTCTGGCAGCTCAATATTCAAAATACTTAGCCTAATATAGGCACTCTCTCTTATCTGCACATGTCCAAACCATCTCAGCCTTCCCTCTTTTGAACTTTGTCACTACCATCTTGTAAACCTTCCCTTTTAGTCTTGCTGCTATTCTTCCGTCACAACTCCTCCCTGTATGCACTTTCTTCTTCACCTCTCCTGTGCACTGTCCATTACTTTGAATGGTTGACCCCAAGTATTCCAACTCATCTACCTTCACTAACTCTACCAATTGCATGTTTACCTTTCCACCTGTCTCCCTTCCATTCACACACGTATTCTGTTTTGCTTCTACTGAGTTTCATTCCTCCTCTCTCCAGAGCATACCTCCACCTCTCCAGACTCTCTGCTTCCTACTCTCCTTACAGATCATAATATCGTCTGTGATCATCAGCGTTCACAGAAACGCCTTCCTGACCTCAGCTGTCAACCTGTCCATCATCATCACAAACAAGTAGAGGCTCTGAGCAGATTTAATCTCACCCCAACTTGAACCCACCTGTCACTCTTACCACACACCTCACCTGTGTCTTGCTGTCCTCATAAATGTCCTGTACCTCCCCTCACATAACTTCTCTGACACCTCATCACCTTTGTATATCTATAGTGTGTCCAGCTTCACATACAACTGACTGTAAGCCCTTTCCTTTGCCACCTCACTCTTTGATGAACGCCTACCCTCCCAGTACTCCGGTGTACTTTTTTCATCTCACTGCTACCTCACTTTTCCTACCTCTTCCCTTGATACTCTCACTCTCATAACAAAATTTATATCAGTGGACATAAGTGGACCCTTGCATGGTGGTGGATGCAGAAACTACAACATTGTTGTTGGTTTATTAGAAGAAGAGACATCTGTTTTGGCATCTCATGGTATTAAAAATCATATCCTATGACATACTAATACCCTAGTGTTCTATATACTTTAATGGCAGTAAATTTACTGCTTCAGAATTAATAGCGTAATAGCTCCCCAGCCTATTTAGTGATACTAAATGCTTACATAACCGCAGAGAGCCCATTTAAGCTGGATATATTCACTCATTACAAATTAAATGTTTGCTTAAGTGTGATAAACGTAATGTGTAAAACTCTTCCTTTGTCCACTAAACTGAACTCCAGAAATACTAGGCTTCAGAAAAATGTGAATATAATAACTTCTTAAGTCATTTAGACTGACTGACCAACATAACTTCTCAGCATGACACATTTTAGTGTCCTAAAACATGTACAATTTATATCTCATTCAACCTCCCAATTTTCATTAACCCTACTGAGTATCTGGCAGATCATCAGACACTGGCAGCAACATGAAAAAACTTTAATCTCCGATCAAAGCGCGATCATATTAGTGTGCAGTAATTGCTTAGAACCAAAGGCTGTTTTGGACAACTACCAAAAAAAACCCATCTAACAAACTGGTCAAACTGGGCAAGCCTGCTGTGTTATCATATGGCCAACAAAGCCGTAGGCGACACATCTCCACAGTGTGACACAAACAACAGGCCATGAACATCCTGAGAGGTTAATTTCTCCTTTTAGAGAGAGACAGAGGAAAAAAAACACAAAGAAATAAAAACAAACCAAAATGAGAGAGAATGGTAATAAGAGGGAACCGAAATGAAAACCAAAGAAACAATTGATCTAATGACTTTTCACACATGTTCCCTAATTAAGTCAGACCAATGAAATTATCTTTATAGTTCCGTCTCTTCGCATTCGCTAATGTTGCTTATTTGGAACCATAATTGATCCAATCTTTGTCTTAAAAAAAACAAAGAAAGAAGAAAACATGGTCTGCCACAAAAGATGCAAATTTATATGGATTTTACTTGGAAGGAAAAGTGCCAAATATCACTACATTAACAATTAAATGTAATTATAAAAATCATCTTTGCAATGTTTACATTAAGGTAATTTTAATTTATTTTACAAATATAATACATTCACTATCATTATATTGTACAAAGTGTTTATTTTTTACAAGATTTTTCAGCAGTAAATATTCAGAGTATTTACATCTATCTTTTAAAAACACTCATGAACCTATCTCAGTCAGGACTGCTATAGCTGATTATGAATGTGTCAAATCTGATTGATTACTGTTTTCGTTTTGTTTTCGGTTTCAAGCCACTTTGCAACCCAGCTCCGTCTCAGTGTAGCAGAAAAAGTAAATTAGCTCTATATAACTTCAGTCAATTCTCCTTTCATGTTTTAACTGACTTGGTCAGTGTCTCATCTGACCAAGTCAGCAGCAACTCATCTCTTGCTGCTGCCCTCCTCGCCTCTGGCTTTCATATGTAAAGGGTGAAGAGGTCCCTGAAAAGAGCTGCACTGCCAAATATAAATTACTGCAGATGGGAATGCTCTCTTCCCAATTTCTTGCTTCACTGCCCATTCAGCTTGTGACTGTTTTCTTTTGGCATTACATGTTATGTTCTGTTTACTCACTTTACTAAACTTTAGAGGGGAACATCCAATTACTGTGACACTCATATTCAGTGCAGCATCTTGGTCTGCTGCTCCATTGGGGGTCCTTAGACCCTATAACTGCATTTTGATTGAGGTGATATGTCCAAAGTATAATACAAACACCAGTTTGTAAGTTTACCTGAAATGAAAAGTTCTTTTCAGACAGTTATGAGGAGACAGAAATGGGTTCAACATTATTTATAACCAGCTCAAAGCTGGTTATAACCAAATAGAGATTTTGGCTTTAGATTAGAGGGAGTGTAAAACTGGTTGAGTAACAGTTACACTTAACCAGTTGTGGCAAATGGCTGACCCTCCCTGAGCCTGGTTCTGCTGGAGGTCTCTTCCTCTTAAAAGGGCGTTTTTCATTCCCATTGTTGACAAGTGTTTCCTCATAGAAGGTCGTCTGATTGTTGGTTTTTCTGTATTGTTATAGGAGATATTACACTATAAAGAGCTTTGAGGCAACTGTTGTTGTGACTACTATGTGATACACAAATGCAGGGAAAAAAATTCAACCCACCTGTCTCTACTTTGAGGGCCTTTAATACAAAAAACATTCATAGCGTGAAGGTAAAATTTCATTCAACATAAATAAAGTTATTTTACATTAATAAATCAACTGAACCGGTCGAGGTCAGATGGGAACTTTTATCACATTTAGTTGAGTTTACATAAATTTCATCAAGAGCCAATTTATAATGATGAATCAGTGTTGAAAGGTTTGGAAATTTAGCTTCAGCCATAGAAGAAAGATGGCATGAAGTTTAAGTGATCTGAGATCTTCCATTATCCTCGGGAAGACATCTAAATTCACAGCAACCACACTCAGTGGGAGAAGTCTTTCAGCTCCCAGAGGATTACACTGCACAAATGTCAGATATAAAAGGATGGGAAAACACACATGAGGCTGCAACACTTGACATTTACTATTGGCTGCGGTCGGTCTGCTGACTACGCTGTTGCTTAAATCATCTGACCTTTAAGAGTCCCGGTTTTTAAAAAGAGGAGCAGCTGTCCTTTTTTCAGAGTTTGTAAAAGCTGTGATCGACAGGTTTGACCCTTTCAACTGTTTGACGACTGCAGGTCATCTGTGCAACCACACGCTTTAAACTTTGTTGCAGACCTACGATTAATTTTCTTCTTAATCCCTAGGAATTCCTCTGCAACGCACTAAATATGCCAAAATAACTAATGAAAAATAGACAGGGCGGGTATTTATGCATACTGTACATCTACATGCTCTTATCTAAAAATCTGACTTCCTCTACAAATACAACTCTCCCAGATACATCAATAATTTAAACTAAGTGCTCTTTTTACTTCTGTAAAGACTTAATTTGGGAAAGACATCACCCTCACATGGGGATTACAGTCTCTTCTGTACAGTCAGTATCACAAACTAAGAAAAGCAAGCAAAAGAAAACTGGAAAAATGAATTTGGACAGCTCTTTACTGGAGTCTACGTTTAAATCTACTTTTGCTTGATCCTGGTCACTTGGTCAGGAGAGACAGGTTCACTACTTAAAATGCACATAAATGCAAAAAAATACAGGAGACCAAGGCTTCATGCTGGGGTTTCACAATAACTGCGTATAAACATTTTGGGTACGATTTTGTTTTTTCTGCCAAAGTAACCCTAATGTGAAAACCTGATATCAGTAGGAATTAGTTAGTACTGGTTTACTCCATTGACATTGGACTACTAAACTAAAAAGTATGGGCACTGACTTCATCACAGTCCTTGTATTTTAAACTGGTGTGAAGCAAACTCTACAAAAAAGTTCAGTTTCTGCATCTTGATGACTTATTGGTTATTCATAACGGAGCTGCTTCCTGTCTGACATGAATACAAAACACTTCACCATCTTACAGACACACGCACCTTCTCCAGGGCCTGGAGCTGCTGTTTCTGTCTTTCATCCAGCGCTTGGCCCTGGCTCTGAAGGGCCTCCCTCTCTTCCTCCATCCGCACCACCTTGTCCTTCAGCCGGTTCCGCTCGTTGTCCAGGTCTCTGATGGCTGCTTCCTGGGTCATCTGGGTGGCCTGCAGACTGCTTATCTGACCTATGGCAGAGCAGAGACGAGAAGAATGCAAATATTCAAGTAATGCAATCGGCGTGTTGCTGGTTCTTATTGATGCTGCCAACACAGCCACAACGAGGTGCTGTCAAAGAGTTTCCGTTTTGTGATTGTGCCATGGTTGACCCTGACTGATAGAAAGAAGGTCTACAACTCCCTGGGGCCTTTGTATGTGGAGCTTGCATGCTCTCACTTTGTCATTTGGGTTCTCTGGGTACTTCAGAGCTATACAGTTCTTCACTGAAAACCTCCTTGAGATTGCTTTGACCTCTAGGGGCTTGCTACATTCTCCAGTAGTTAGCACTGAAAATGCTCACATGCCCACAAAGACGATTAAACTATTCCCAGAGCAGTAGTGAAACTGTTAAAGTACAATGCAAAACAGGAAGTAAAAGTTGTGTTTTTTGACATGTGTTAGTTGCAGCAATAAGGCACAAATTCATTTTTTGAGTTTCACTAGAACTTGGAGAGTAAATGGCCAGTCTCTGCAGATTAGTTGCCATCTTCCCTGTGAACTACAGGTAAAATGTATGGATGAATGGACACCCAATGTGGCAAGAAAGGGTCCTTATCAAGCATCTGTATGCGAGCTGGGAGTGAAAATGTGCTGGACATTTTTGGACATACAAACTATAAATCTTAAACTCAAGACTACACATTTACTAATTGTTGAGGGATGGTAAGTTGACATTTGCTCACCACTCTGACATATTTATTTACCTCTTACAGCTATAACTTAAAAAAGACAAAAGGCACTTTAAAAGGCAAAAAGAACTCATGGTCATTTCTTTGCAAACAACCTTGAGAGGTCCTCTGATCTGTAGTGTGGTAAATGAGACTCCCATGGCTGCATTTACCAGCTGGATCTTATTTGTCTCTAACATGCAAACAGCTCCAGTGGAAAGTGATAAAACGCTCTCACTGGGTACAACGAACTCATTGGAGCTAATGGGCCGAGAATGACTCCGCGCCAAAGTGGTTGCGATTGCTCACACGTTTCAGACAGTAATGTTTATGCAATGTTGTTAACCAAAGCAGTGATGGAAATACATCATAAGATATTAGACCAGATTCTAACATACACCTATTTAGCCATTTACATGTACACATAAACAGAAACAACCTGGGTGCTGTCGTCAGCAAGGCTTCTTCTAGCAGGCTCTGAGGGACCGGGAACACCATTAGCCCCGCTATACAGCAATATGCTATTAAAGTGTAACAGGCAACGATGTCTCAGACAAGATGAGGGGAGCTGTTAGTCGATATGTTTGATGTTTTTGCATGGAAAGCACAGAGTGCATCTTGAGTCTAGTGCGGGTGCAAGAATTCGCAGGTCTCATGAAAAGAGAAAGGGAAGAGATTGTGGGTCTTACTGGCTTTGAGAAGTATTTCAGTTGCCTGCTGCTGAACTCGGTCTCTGGCTGCCTCTAGTTCACATTCAGCCTCCTTCTGACGGATTTCCACAATCTCCGAGTTCTGGGTCACCTCGTCCAGCTGCTTGGTTAAGTCCTAGAGGAGAGTCAAATCCACACAAGAAAGCTCTGTTAGGGTAGGTTAAGAAGAACAACAACCAACCTCTAACATCTTCACAGAAGGAAATAATAAAATTATAATTATAATTATATGATTATAATTATAATTATAAACCCCCAGTTTAAATGTCACTGGTGAATAGACTGATGGTCTGTGCTGTCATACAACTCTTTTTGGTTTACTTTTCCTACTTTCAGACATTGCAGACGGTTGTTTCCAAACATCATTAAAGGCCAGCTGATAAATGCAGCTGTGATAAATACAGTTCTAAGCCTAAATATAGTATCTAAATGAGCTTGAATATTAAACCTAAATAACTAGCAGACCAGAGACATGACTTCAAATGGCATGACACATCTGACTTTTACTCAGTGAAACTGCAGTTCCTCTAATGGCCACTTGAGACCAGCTCCCAAGTCAATCCCCATAAACTCATATGTTAAAACTTCCCATTAAAAGCAGCATGTTTACAGCGTGGCACACAAACAGTTTTGGCCTCTACAGCTACTTTCCACCTTTAAAACAATTCTACAGAGGGGAAATATTTTTATCCAATTCATTCATGTGTCAGTGGCCACTCTGACAAGTTTTAGAAAGTTGGGAGCTGTATTTCTGATATTGGTGCATTTTGTAGGATTTTTAATTGAACTAGCTGACAAATAATATAGCCTGCCATAAGCTACAGCCCACCCAAGATGCTTGTGGTTCAGTTTTGGGGACTGAAATTCTAGTATTTTGATTAATGATAATGTTGAGGTTTTAATATTTAGAATGTCAAGTGGACGTCAACACCATGGGTATGACGATCTTTTAAAAATGAAGACAGAATTATTAGGCACCGTATTATTATTTTTTGTTTTAAACAGAGCAAAGAATTCTTAACACAGGTTTTCTAAACATTCTGTTTTTATTTTGGACACTTAAAATATTTTACTTGGCACACAGAAACAAAATAATACCACATAAACCAAAAAGCGCCAGGGTTAAGACTGCTACTAGTCAATTTTATATCCGTTTTGCTAGATAACGGCCTGCAGCCGTTTATTGTAGTTTTCGGCACGTCTTACACATGCCTTGATGGTCTGCGATGGTCTTCTGGCATGCGCCTTGGTCTTTGGTTCACCTCACAGATTTCCAGTTGGATTCAAGTCGGGGGGTTTTCATTCACTTTGGTCGTCTAGAGGTAGTTCTTCACCAGGGGCAATGTGTGTATTGATTACATTGGAAGACAAAGCGATGACCCAGACCCAGTTTTGCTGCCAATTCTTTGAGGTTTTCTTTAGGATCTTCACATATCCTGTTTTTTTGATGATTATCCTTCAACCTTGGTGGGATTCCCAGATTCAGATGCACTGCAGCTTCCCTACAGCATAATACTCCCACCATGTTTCACCGAGCGCACTGTTTTTTGGGGTTGTACTTCCAAAAAACAGCTTCTTTGCTTCAAACATACGCAGTGTCTCTGTGGCAAAAAACTAGTTACATCTCATCTGGCCAAAGGACGTGTATGTCCAGTATGCATCATCTTTGTTCAGGTTTCCTTAGCATATTCAGTCTGACTGGAAAGTGTCTCTTCTTCTTGGGCTCTCTTTTTCTTGGTCTGCAACCTCACAGTCCATTTCAGTCTAAGGTTCTAGTGATTGTGAGATCAAAAGTCCTGACTTGGCTAATCATTCACTACTGTTTTCGGCATTTGTTCTGGGGTCTTTAGACACTTTTCTCAATAGTTTTCTTTCCAAAGTCTAAATTCTTTTCTTTCCTACCTCTGCCGGGCTTATTCTGTACACTGTAGCTCTCTTTGAATTTTTTGATGAAACTTCTCATTCCAGTTCTTGACATTTGGAAACTCTGTGATAAGGTTTTAAATTCATCTCCTGCTTTGTAAGCATCAACAATTCTTTTTCTGTTGTCTAAACTGATTTCTTTTGTTTTTGGCATGATGATTTCTCAAGTGGCGGCTCAAACTCCTGCTGAAGTTTTTGTACTGTGTGTAAACTGGAAGATGATGCTCAGTTTTAACTTGATTTTACAAGCTTTGAGCATTACAAAGTTAAAGCACATCACTACACAGCAGTGGCTTGTGTTTTTGCTCAATAGAAGGTCAGGTTATCAGGGGTTATGTTAAAAATCTGTTGCTCTGTTTCATTGTGGAGTAATTATTTTATCCTCACCTTTATATACAGTCAGTCAATCATGTGTGGTCACAAGTTCACCAACAAAACTTTAATATTGATTAAAAAAAGTCTGTGTTGTGCTCAAATATTTTTGCATGTTTATTTTAGAAAAGGTAAGAAAAAGAATGAAGAGCAACTAAGAGTTTACAAAATAGTTTCTAGAGCTGTCCTAAGGAGCAATTCTTGGGCTCTGGACAGGTCAGGTTAATGACTAAAACATTGTTTGACAAAATTATCTTACTATCTATAAATTATTTTGATGGTGATAAAGTAATTTATAGATAATGTCTTTGTTATTTACAAGTTAAAAGCTCACTCATTACAAAGACTGCCACAAGGCTCACTAGCTGAACAGTATAAATACAGGAAGATTTCTTTTTTCACTCTCACTCAGTTTTTGGAATGATAGGATTGTTAGCCCAAGTCCAAACCTCAACATTCAAGACCTAAATATCTGGGCACATGCCCTTTAACGTCAGTGAGTAACTAAATGGAATGAACCCTGAGCAAATGTAAATCCACCTGTTCTATATTTCATGAGCCGTTAAGGGTGTGTTAAGTACTATTATGGGGTAAGGTATGCTACTGAAGACAGACCTTTAAAATTACATGTTGCTTGGTCATTGCAGAAAGGTACGTGTAGTACATTCATATTTAAAGCAATGTAGAGGCTTTAAGAGGCACATCCGTATAGAAAAGTGAAATTCACCTTATGTTGTAATGCAATGCTGGGATGAAGTTAGCAGCCAGCAGTTGCAGCCAGTTTATCAAACTTACAGAAAGAACCATATTGGCAGAATATTAATACTGAAGATTGAGACTGTAAATGCTGACTGGTGCTCAATTAATAGGAACTAGACTTCAGGGAGTGATTTGACGTGAGTGCACACACACACACACACACACACACACACACACACACACACACACACACACACACACACACACACACACAGTACAGTAGCTTTGTGATTTAGCACTCTGCAAGAACTCATGAGAGGCAATTTCACATCTTTCAATCCCATCAAACAGCCTCCCTCAAACTTAATTACCGCTGCTATGGCTAAGACAATGAAACCTCAGTATGATGAAAACCACTGAGGAGTCACACAAATTAGACCTGATATGTGTGAGTGGGTGAGACACTGTGTGTATGCTGATTTCCCTCAAGGAAAGTAGTTGCACTTTATGACCACTAGGTTTAGATAAGGCGGGATAAACACATTTTAACTTTAAGATTTGGGGGCTTACATATATTTTCTTTGTCTTACTTCTTCATACAGCATTCTGAGATACACTTACAGGAAAAATAAAGTGTTCAGTCCATCTGGGAACTACTGTAGGTAAGGTTAAGCTTGGAGCTCTGGTGGTAAAGATAAAGATTATGTTATTTCTATGAGTTTCTTTACTAGCAGTACAATGTATGACTATCTGTGAATAAGGCAAAGTAAAAGTGTGAATGTTTCAGAAACTGGGGCATTAAGTGGAGTCCTAATTTCTTCACAGGGCTGTTTCAAGACTCAGCTTTGGGTCTAAAATTGGAACTGGGATAGGGTGGGGTTAGACACAGCTGTTTAAATGCCAATGCACGATTCAGCCAGGCCAAATATGTTTGGTTTTGTGTCAGTGTAGGCAAAATCTCTACCGGCAACATTGTTAACAAATGCAGACCTTTTGATTATGGAAAGACAAAAGTGAAAATGAGGGTGTGTGGAATTTGTCAGACTGACTGCTGCTTCTCCATTAGTCAAGCATTGTGCCTCCTAGATGAGGAGTTTCAGACATCCTAAGGCAAACACAGGACATCCTGTTGAGATTATGTCTCACAGTGGGCTTGGACACTTTAGTATCCTATGCAGAAGGTGGCGGAGGGTAGCTACTGCCGATGAATGGACTTTCTGAGAAAGTTTGGATGCTTCTGCCAGTCCTGAAGCCTTCAAAGGTCTTTTTCAGGATCAAAGGATTTCTCTAGTTTTTGTCATAACCCCTATGGTTCTCAGACAGGTGGTGCCCTACACGTGACAATTTGTCTCACCTGCCATCCTCACTTTATATAGCTTGTTGTTGCAGATCCAGGTTACTGAATCTTAGAACTAATATTTTCTACAGTTCAACACCACTTTGATTTAAAGCACCCTCCTTCAAGTATCTACCTCACAGAACGCAGTATGCAGCTAGTTTAATTAAGCCAGTTTGCCTGACCTGTCAGTTTTGTTGTACAAGCTTTAACCAATAAAATAAAATGACTCTTTTATACAGAGCTTTTAATGAAAACCAGTATCGTGTTATTTTATCTCTTATTTCCTTCAGATTTTCTTCATCGTTCTAAGCCAATTTGTTCCCACAATAGAAGTAAATGTAGAAAAAAATATTGTAGTTTTTAGCAAATCCAGTTAACATAACAACAAATTTGTTGAGGTGTCTTTGTAGTGGCTGAGACACAGCGCCCATCAATGCACTGTGTGACAGAAATAAGACTTGCCTATATACTAATGCTAACTTTTGGTTAAGACTGAGTGGAAGGTCGGTGGTTGTTAAGGTTTGGGTAAAAGGCAAGTGAAAGCATAACTGTCCCTTCGAATGTAGTGTACACCTGTGTTTGCGTGAATGAGGCTGGCAGATGGAGGTGAAAACGCTTTAATTAACAGTATCTCTGTTGAATTATCTGAGTTAACAGAAGAATCTCATTGTTATGACATTCACTGATCACCTTTGATTCACTTCTAATCCCCTTTGAACCTCAACAAAAACACCCACACGCACACATGTGAGTTCTTCTCATGTACTGCCTCACCTCTGTCAATCCTCCTGATTGGGCCTGGCTGATTCCTGCATTTTCATTTAAATACAAAAAGGGACCCAAACATAATGCTTTAGGTGATTTATTGTTTTATCTCACTAAAAGCTCCCACAGACTTAGTCCAGATAGGCTCTACCTGAAGTGAAATATTTAGTCCAAAGTCAGTGACAGCAGCAATTTAACACAGCGTCAGTGGAGTATTTCACTTGGGGGACAATTTGTAATTTTTTGGCATGCATATTCCTGCAGAAGCTTGTGAACACTGAGCCATTAATTACGTCTGTCTCAGTTACTCTGAGCGATCATTTGCTTGCATTTCTCTGGAGATTTGCCTACTAAATCATAAGCTAAAGGAGGGTGGCAGAACAGTGAAGCAGACGCTGCAGCATCCTGACACCAACCGCAAGTGTCTCACACTGGTGTTAAGTCGATATTTGATGATACGGTTTCTCCACATGGCGTATGTGCCAGTACAGTAATTATGCCTCCGGAGACTTGGGAACATTTTGATTTAGTGCAGCATTTTAATTTTCAAGAGTTAAATTAATTTTGTGAAGGGTCTAAAAATGTGCTTCTATTTGAAAGCGCAAATGCTAGCGACTGTACAGGTATGCACAGTGACGAGATGCAAGAGGTGTAAATCAAACCTGTGTTGCGAGCTTGTTAAGGTTAAATTAAAATCTACTATTATCCAACAATGAGCTCACAGCAGGAGGTGAAGGATTAAAGGATCTGTTCAGATACCGAGGCTGCTATTAAGAGATTATTATGATATTACTTTTACAACTCAATAACATTTCAGCTCCACAAAAGACAAAACAAGCAAAGGATCAAATAGTTTCCATCCTCTGATATTCGTTTTACCTTCTTACATCAGGTATCAAGCACTCTGCTTGTCGTTTCTTTATCTGGGTTATAGTTAATTGCTCTGATAGCTAAAATTATTAACTCCACAGCCACCGCTGACCTTGATCCTAATTTCAGCATCACCAAGGAGGAGAGATCCCTTCCTGTCTTTGTCTGCAATCAGTGATAATTCCACATAAACTTCAGAGCGAGTCATAAAAACAAAACAGACCTACTTAGCCAATCCTCCCTGGAGCACATGTCAGCTTTATTTTCAACGGCGAAGATAATCACGGGCGTCGTCGCTAAAGATCTTACAGAAGTCAGACAGTAGAAAATAAAAAAATAATGATCTACTTGGGAAATAAACACAGCGCTGCTATTTTTGCTGTCATACCAAATAGAGGCTTAGTGCGCTGGATATTTTGGGTGATTTGTAACAAATATAAAAAAAAGTTTTTGGCAATCCAAAAATCCAAAAGGAAGATAACCAATATTGCTTTAATCGGTTCTGTTAATTGGGGGTTTTATTTGCTCAGGCATAATGGATAGATTTTGCTTATCAAACCATCAAATAATAGGAAATAGCTTGACTTCCTCTTTTTTTAAAAATGTAAAATCATCTTTAGCAGCAATAACTTGTAGGGTTTGTCATCGTGGAGGAATTTTGGCCCACTCTTCTTTCTTTACAATGTTGCTTCAGTTCATCGAGGTTTGTGGTCCCACCATGGCATTTAAGTCAGAGGACTGGACTTTGAATAGGTCGTTCTTTTCTTTTTCAGCCATTCTGTTCTAGATTTGCTGCTGTGCTTCATTGTTACTTTAGTATACAGAGGAGTTACCTTTGAGTCACTGAGTTCATGATCAACTCGGTGACTCAAAAGAACCCAGGTCCTTTGGCTGCAAAACAAGCCCAAATCATCACCAGTGCACCGCCGTGCTTGACAGTTATTTGTACTGATATGCTGTGTGTGGGTTTCACCAAACACGGCACTGTGTATTATGGCCAAGCATCTCCACACTGGGCGTGTCTGTTCGAAGGACACCGTTTTAAAAGTCTTGTGGTTTGTTTAGATTAGACTTTGTAACCCTAAGACACGCGGCCTTATTCTCTAGAGAGAAGCGGCAACACTTCAGTCTTTTTCTAATTGTACTGTCATGAACTTAACAAGCTAACTGAAGCCTGTAGCATCTCAAGTTTTGCTTTTATTGAGAGGCTCACATTTGCTGATGATCAAGTTAATCAAGTGGATTTGATTAGCAGCACCTGGATGCTACTTACTTTCTAACACCCTGTGGAAGCAGTAAGGGTGTACCTAGATTTTCATAGGGCTACACAGATACATGTGAAACTGTGAAAACAACTTTCCTTTCACATGAATGAGTGTATATACATTATATGTTAGTGTTGTAGAGAAAAGGAAAAATGCTGGTTACCTGATATTTCCAGTTATGTTCTTCACAAAATAGCTATGAACTTACCAAGGAGACACTGCTAACTGCAAACCAACAGCTATAACATTTACTGCTGTACTACTACATGTAGTGCAGACATCAGTGCAAGTACTGTTAACATTAGCGTCGGAGTCACTCTGTCATCTATGTAGTGACAACATTTATAAATCAGTTGGGCAGCGCTCCTGGGTTTGAACCTGTTTGTCTTTCTGTGATATTGTACATCCTGAGTGTTACAACCTGACCCATAAGCTGCTACGCAAAAAAACTGACAACAGAGTTTATAAAAACCTTTAGTTATTTCAATTGATAAATATTAATAAAAGTTCAAATTTATGGAAAAGTGTTAATACTAAAGCCAGGAGAGTACAAAGTCTAGCAGAAAGTACTTTGAGTCACAGCCATAATTAGCAGCTAATGTAAATCTTATAGCAGAATAAGTCTATTTGAAAGCTTTTGTTTTGGAACTAGCATGTAGCTAAAAGTCCTAGCAACTTAGCATATAGCTAAAATGTAACCCAAACCTAACCCAACTGTTAAGTGGCTTGCTGCCAAACTGGTGGATGCTGAAAGGTTAAGTCCATACAGACCCCACTGAAAGGCTAGCATGAGCTGCAAATGGGGAGTAAAACTGAATCCATTAACCTTACATCCATTAACCTAAGACACGCAGTGATTCTAAAGTGGCTGTAGGTATACGTGAATATCTGTCTGTGCTAGCCCTGTGATAGACTTTCACAGGAAGCCTTACATACAACATGCACACCAATACAACTGCAACAGGCCAGTATTGGCTTGTAACATAGCCGATAATATTGTCCATCATATGTTGGTTAGACATCAGTGGGTAGAGAGACAGCAGTGTGCAGGAAGGCCCTGCTCATATGTCTGCTTAAACTGTCCTAATATATTTAATGATACAGAAACAGCGAACCGTTTTAGAGTAATGGGACAAATTACTTGTAGACTGTACAGTTAAGCATCATTTGCTCTCAGTACACAGGTAGGCTGTGGAAATGCACCGCACTGTTTTTAATCATTTATTGTTCACCAGCTTCGACATTTTTGATCTGCTCCTCCTCTAAATTACAGAGAGAAGACGAGCAGGGACTCAAAGTTTAAATACAATCTTACTGACATGTCATCATCCTAATGACTTAATCTGAATCAGAATCAGAATACTTCAATAATCCCTAAGGAAATTATGTGGGTTACAGTTGCTCCATGACAATAACGGTAACAGACTGAACTAATTAAATAACACAGTATATTATAAAGTTTACAATATATGAGATATAGTTCTAATATATACAAATAGCTCAATTATGAGTACCGAGAATATTACAGAGGTGAAATGTATATGATTGACTGAACAACCTGAACTAGCAACCAACCTGAAGCGTTAATTTGGAGAATGCTTCTATTTGCCTTATCAACTAAATGTTTTAACAAACACTCTCCTTTAAGGCACCTGCACACTGCATGATCCGAGGAATCTTATAAGTTCACTGCATGACACTATGCAACATGGATCTAATAAACTCAGGCAGGACATCAAGTTTGATGATATTCGTTTACCTACAGAATCAGGAACCGCTCTGCAGTTTCTCTCCATGCTACCAAAGGAGTTTGCAAAGAAAAGCGTCTGGACTTCTTTGAGTTGCTTGAAGACGTTTCACCTCTCATCCGAGAAGCTTCTTCAGTTCTAAGGTCAAATGGCCGAGAGTCCCAGATTTAAACTCAGTGGGAGTATCCCCCCAAGGAGGGACAAAGGACCCCCTGGTGATCCTCTAATCACATGCGCCAAGGTGTGAAAGTGGGTGTGGGACCTAATCAGTCAGGGTTTCGGGTGAGCTCATTGTGAAACCTGGCCCCACCCTATCATGTGATTTCCTGAGGTCAGATGGCCCAGGATGTGAGTGGGCGTTAAGGCGTCTGGGGAGGGAACTCAAAACTGGATTATAGATGGCAGACAGTTGGTGTCGTAAACCACCGCCTCTGTTCAAAGATGGTCGCTCACAGTGGACATAGATGGCCTCTTTCACTCCTCTTTCAAACCATCTGTCCTCTCTGTCCAAAATGTGAACATTGGCATCCTCGAAAGAGTGACCTTTATCCTTAAGATGCAGGTGGACTGCTGAGTCTTGTCCTGTGGAGGTGGCTCTTCTATGTTGTGCCATGCGCTTGTGAAGTGGCTGTTTGGTCTCTCCAATGTAGAGGTCCGGGCATTCCTCACTGCACTGTACAGCATACACCACGTTGTTAAGTCTGTGTTTTGGAGTTTTGTCTTTCGGGTGAACCAGTTTGTGTCTGAGTGTGTTGCTGGGTCTGAAGTACACTGGGATGTCGTGCTTGGAGAAAACTCTCCTGAGTTTCTCTGATACACCGGCTACATAGGGGATGGCAACGTTGTTGCGTCTGTCTTTCTTATCCTCCCTCGCTGGTGTCTGATCTTCTTTTCTGTGCCTTTTTGCTGACTTTATGAACGCCCAGTTAGGATAACCACATCTTTTCAGTGCTTCCTTTACATGTGTGTGTTCCTTCTTTTTCCCTTCAGGCTTAGAGGGAACAAGTTCTGCCCGGTGGTGT
The DNA here is from genome assembly GCF_013358895.1 of Oreochromis aureus. Taxonomy (NCBI): domain Eukaryota; kingdom Metazoa; phylum Chordata; class Actinopteri; order Cichliformes; family Cichlidae; genus Oreochromis; species Oreochromis aureus. The sequence continues at coordinate 19,688,333 of NC_052956.1, read as the reverse complement.
AGGGTCCTAATTACTCCAAGTTTGTGTTCCAGAGGGTGATGGGAGTCAAAGAGGAGGTACTGGTCCGTGTGTGTGGGCTTCCGGTAAACTTCAATGTTGAGGTTGCCATTCTCTTCAATGTGCACAGCGCAGTCCAGGAAAGGCAGTCCAGGAAAGGCAAACAGTTGTCCTTAGTGTCTTCCCTAGTGTCTACCCCACACCACATCAAGAACTCCACCGACTTCACCGACAAGGTCCAGAAACTTACCCTGGATCCAGATGAAACCATGGTGTCCTTTGATGTAGTCTCTCTCTTCACTTGCATACCCACCACGGAAGCAGTGGAGACTGTCAGAAAACGACTACAAGAAGACAGCTCCTTGGAAGACAGGACCAACTTCACACCCGATCAGATTTGCACACTGTTAGACCTCTGCCTTACCACAACATACTTCAAATACAACGAAGGCTTCTACAGACAAAAACATGGCTGTGCCATGGGCTCCCCTGTGTCACCTATTGTAGCCAACCTTTACATGGAGGAAGTGGAAAGAAAGGCTCTTGGCTCTTTTAAAGGGAGAGTACCCAGCCACTGGTACAGATATGTAGACGACACCTGGGTCAAAATCAAGACACAAGAAGTGGAATCCTTCACTGCGCACATTAACGCCGTGGATAAAAACATCAAGTTCACCAGGGAAGACACTAAGGACAACTGTTTGCCTTTCCTGGACTGCGCTGTGCACATTGAAGAGAATGGCAACCTCAACATTGAAGTTTACCGGAAGCCCACACACACGGACCAGTACCTCCTCTTTGACTCCCATCACCCTCTGGAACACAAACTTGGAGTAATTAGGACCCTACACCACCGGGCAGAACTTGTCCCTCTAAGCCTGAAGGGAAAAGAAGGAACACACACATGTAAAGGAAGCACTGAAAGATGTGGTTATCCTAACTGGGCGTTCATAAAGTCAGCAAAAAGGCACAGAAAAGAAGATCAGACACCAGCGAGGGAGGATAAGAAAGACAGACGCAACAACGTTGCCATCCCCTATGTAGCCGGTGTATCAGAGAAACTCAGGAGAGTTTTCTCCAAGCACGACATCCCAGTGTACTTCAGACCCAGCAACACACTCAGACACAAACTGGTTCACCCGAAAGACAAAACTCCAAAACACAGACTTAACAACGTGGTGTATGCTGTACAGTGCAGTGAGGAATGCCCGGACCTCTACATTGGAGAGACCAAACAGCCACTTCACAAGCGCATGGCACAACATAGAAGAGCCACCTCCACAGGACAAGACTCAGCAGTCCACCTGCATCTTAAGGATAAAGGTCACTCTTTCGAGGATGCCAATGTTCACATTTTGGACAGAGAGGACAGATGGTTTGAAAGAGGAGTGAAAGAGGCCATCTATGTCCACTGTGAGCGACCATCTTTGAACAGAGGCGGTGGTTTACGACACCAACTGTCTGCCATCTATAATCCAGTTTTGAGTTCCCTCCCCAGACGCCTTAACGCCCACTCACATCCTGGGCCATCTGACCTCAGGAAATCACATGATAGGGTGGGGCCAGGTTTCACAATGAGCTCACCCGAAACCCTGACTGATTAGGTCCCACACCCACTTTCACACCTTGGCGCATGTGATTAGAGGATCACCAGGGGGTCCTTTGTCCCTCCTTGGGGGGATACTCCCACTGGGTTTAAATCTGGGACTCTCGGCCATTTGACCTTAGAACTGAAGAAGCTTCTCGGATGAGAGGTGAAACGTCTTCAAGCAACTCAAAGAAGTCCAGACGCTTTTCTTTGCAAACTCCTTTGACTTCAATGACCTGGATGACTGAGAACCTTCACAGACATATCTCCATGCTACCATCACTCTTACATCCTAGTCCAGACCTCTTACGACATCTAGCTGAACCATTTTACCTGTGTGGTATAGGTTCACTGTTTTTGATCAAGACACAACGCAACCATCCTTCTTTAAAGACAGCCCAGCATGGCACAGTATATACTGTATGCTGTAGTTGCAGAGGAACAGCAGCTAGTATGGGAACCCCTGAATGACATCCTCACCCACTTTAAAGCGAGCCTCCTGTTAGGATCCCTGGGTCTGTTCCCAGTGTTTGTGTTTTTTTGGACATTTGAATCTATGTTGTAATTTTTATTTTGAGAAGTGAGCTATGTTTCTAGTTCTTAGTCTTTTGTTAATTTAGTCAGTTCCCTTTCATGTCCTAGTCTCACCTGTGTATGTCCTTCCCAGTGTCCCCGGTGGGCATTCTCTCTTTCTGTGTCTCTGCCATGTGACTGTGTCAGTATCTCAGCGTTTCTGATTTCCTGTCTTATTTTGATAGTCATTGTCTCATGTGCAGTCTTGCTTCCCCTGCCTCATTATGTCTATTTTGCTCCAGCTGTGTTCTCATGTGTCTCCACTTCTGCTAATCACCCTCCTGTGTATATACAGTATCCATCTCCCCTTGTGCTTTGTCATGCTATGGTCCATTTATGCTACTGTTCTGTTTCCCAGGCTTAGTTTCTGAGTGTTTCCTTGCCTGAGTTAGTTTAAGCAGCTTGTATTTAGTTCCCCGTTTGGTTTTATATTTTTGCTCATGTCTCGTTTACTTATCAGCTCATTAAAGAGCTCGCCTTTAGTTAAACTTCCTACTGCCTCCGTGTCTGCAATTTTGGGTCCTCCGTCACCACACCCTAACACCTCGATACCCTGTGAAAAAGTTCAGTTCCACCTTGCACTCGGTTGAAATGTATACAAGCACAGAATACAACCTGTTTAGGTTTCACTTCCTTACTTCAAGGAAATACGTGGCTTTAGTTGCTAATTGCTCCCCTGTGCTCATCATCTTATGTGAGCATTCATTTAAAATAATCAAACTGAAGTCCCTAAAACAGTGAGAGCCACTATTATTTGACCCATTAATATAAAAATACTAAGAAATATCACTTTTGATGTCTATGAACGTTAAATTAAGGCTCAGGTTGGACAGCTTGATGAACATCTACTCGTCATAATTTAATCTATAAAGTGACTATCCATAATAAAGGAACACATTTTATTGAATTTCTTCACACGGACTTTGTTCCCTGTTTTAATTTATATCTATCTTTGATTACAGGCACAAAATCTTTGCAAGCTGTTTATAGAAAGAGACATCAGCTCACTTAAAACTACAGAATTTTCAGCTACTTCACCTCCGTCCACCTTCTGTTGACTCATTTTTGGATGAGCAGGTGAGGGTTCACACTCACTTTGATGGTGCTCTCTGCAGTGTTAAGTGACGACTGCAGCTTGTAGGACCTCTCCCGGTTTTCCCGAGCCTCGTCCGACACCCTGGCCAGCTCGGCCCTCAGTTTTCCGAGGGTTTTCTGCAGTGCCGCCTCCTGAGTCTGAAACTCCCGTCGCAGCTCGGCCTCAGTGCGTTTCCACGCCAAGAGGTTGTCGGCGGTAAGCTGCTGGGTTCTCTTCATGGCCTCCAGCTCGCGCTCATAAAAGGCCTGAGCCTGGGAACAAACGGAGACTTGTGAAAGTGTTCACCACTGCGGAAAAGATTTAAGCCAAAAACATGAAGGGTGTAAAACTAATTAATAAGCCTCAGTTTTCTCTCTTTAATGACAATGTGAATTTTATATTGAAAGGTCTAAAAACATTTAAAGCTGGAGCCAAAATAACTTTCCTGACAGTGTTTACTGCCGACGAGGATGCTTTTTTTTATTGAATTACTAGCATCTAAATGCAGTCCTTAAGTGCTGCTATGGCTTTTCCTGTACACAGATCTGCAGATAACAGCCTTCACTTTCAGCAGCGTCAACACTATAGTGCCAGGAAATTAAATTTTCAGGCCTCTTTTTAACTATTACTAATCCAAGGACATTTAGCACAGCCTGGAGTGAATGGATTCTGGAAATGCCAGATGAGACACTGTGTGTGCAAACCTTTTAAATCTGCTTGAATCCTCTTGAATCCTTATTTTATTTAGGCTTATTTTTAAAAGATCGCACCTTTCAGTCTGGACTCAGTATTAGGTTTTTGGATTGGCTCTAGACAGAATTAGACTGTAGCAGTAGTGAGAGCAGGGAAGGAGAGTACACCCACACTTTCCTGAAAACATTAAATAAATAGAGTAAATAACAATGGACTTAGAGTCTTAGAACATAGTGGCACCAGCTCTCCATCTACTGCAGGTTCAGGTTAGAGTTGACCCACTAACTTGGATCTCCAAAGCAAAACAAACACTACTGTATATTGTCCCTAGCAGCAGTTGAAGTCTGGAGGAGCGATACGAGGTGACTGAATGGCATCAAGGACAAGACGAGTGGGAACATTTAACCACATGTGAACAGTTTGGGAAGGGCGGACAATCACAAAGGAGAGCAACAAAACTGGAAGTAAAAACAAAACAAAACACACGGGTGGGGGGGACTAACACAGAAGGCATGTGAATAAAATATCCAAATAATGCCTAATAAATGATTTATTAACTCATATTTGGTTACCATTTTGTTTATCAATTATTAATGATGGTAATTATTTTTAATGCATTGTACCTTGCTGAGTTTGGCCTCGTACTCCTCCACCAGTCTCTTCTTGTCCTGTTTCAGCTCCTCCACCCGCTCCGTCAGAGAATCAACCTGCAGCAGAAACGTCCAACACGGAGACACAAGGAAACACCACATTTCAAGTTAAGAGTCAGTTTATAAAAAAAAAATTAAGCAACCAGAAGTCTCTGTTACTTTTGCTGTAGCGAGACAAAACATTATAAAATGCATGTAGTCTAACTACATGCATCTACTAACACTAAAATGTTGTCTAAGGAAAGGTAAGGTAGCACAAACAGTTGGAAACTTGGTAATTATCGCTGTCCCACTTTCTTTCTTCTTCCCTGTAGTGGTTTAGAGTTTGATGCTTTGGCTTTCAAGAGCTGCTCTACTTTTGCAGAAGCAAGTGTGTTACCTCGGCTTTATGGAGCTGTACCAGTTTCTCCTGGTCTTTGCTGTAGTTTGCGTTCTGGCTCTGGTGGCTGCGAAGAAGCTCCTGGATTTCCTGTCTGTGCTCAGCCTTGAGCTCTTCAAGCGCGGCCCTCTTCTCCTGCTCGAACTGGGCCTGCGCCTGGCTGAATGTACGCAGCTTCTCCTCAAAGGACCGTCGCATCTCCTCCACCTCCCTCGACATGGACACCACACGCTGCGTGTGCTGCCAAAGGAGACGGGAATGAAAGGCTGAGCTAACAGGGGAATTGATTTATGGGTTTTGTAGGCTTCTTACAGAGCGCGTGACTTTTCAAAAGGTCCAAGCCAGGTGGTGGTGTACTGGCTTGGGGGATTTTGACCTTCTGGATGCCGACCTGGCTGCTCTAAATTAGCAGTAAAAAGCAGCAGACTAAACAGAAACAAAGTGTGTGAGCAGAAAACACTCTGAAGGTCATTGTTCAAAAATAACAAGAAAAATGTCATCTAGTATTGACATAGGAGGTTATCATTCTGACAATGCCTCAATCCATTGATATTATATGTTATATTGATTAGCAGAAAAAGTGGTCTCTAAGGTACCTGATCAGAAAAACACTAAACATTTTACCATAAAATCTTTAAGGCACATAACAACCATCTGTCAGGGGAAGATTTACTAATACGTTTTCATACCTTTAATTTATTTTGACTGCATTTCATTCTCTAAAGTAGCTAATTACACAATCAGCACAAACTAGCTATTAGCCATAAATTTTATAGTCTCAAAAGGTGCAGAAGTGGCATATCAGCTGAGATAAAAGTAGGAGACACCCATGACTGACAGCTTGGACAGTTATCAGGTAAAAAAACACTCAGGGGTAATAACACAAGCACAAACACAGACACACATCTGCATATTTGCCATCAGTACGGTGGCTCATTCTGCTGCACTGTCACCTCACAGCAAGTGGCTTCCTGGTTCAAATCATTTCTCCAGGAGACCTGGCTTCTCCTGCCATCAAAACATGCTAGGATAATGCTCCTCTCGCTGTGCCCTTGACCAGAATAAGGCCTAACAGGTGCCCACCGCTGCTAATAATGAGTATGGGTTAAAATGCGGAGACTGCAGCCTTTGGGTGTTTGCATTTTAATTCTTTGAGCATCACTCTAATTCAGGGATGTAACTTTAGTTAATGGGCTAGATCAGTAAAACCACTGCATAATAACATGTGGTGAAATATCCATTTCCAAAACACATGATGAACATCCTCAGATAATTTTAACAATATGTCTTATTGCATATGTGCTGTAAATAAGTGGATCTAGAAAAAGCAAAAGTAACTTTCACTTTGTTCTGGAGGTAGTTCAGTGTCTGTTTTGGGTTGTTGTGTTGGAAAAGTGATGACCCAGGCCTGTTTTGCTGCCTTTTAAAAACCTGACATATCCTTCTTTATTCACAAGTCCATCCACCTTGACGAGATTCCCAGATCCAGATGTATTGAAGCTTCCCCACGGCATGAAACTCCTGCCACATTGTTCTAACTCTAGCCCTCATTAGCCATTGGTCTGGAGTCTTTAAACATACAGGTAGTTTTCTTTCCTTCCAAGCTTGTTCTATATTTGTGTTTCTCTGATTTTGTGGATGATACTTCTCGATCCACTACTTGACACTTGGAAATGCTGTGACAACTTTGTATATCCATATCCTGCCTTGTGAGTATCAAGAACTCTGTATCTCTGTGTAACTCTCTCTGTAACTCTGTGTCTGTACAAGTATCAGTCCATTTACCAAACAGTCAAGATGTCCAGGGTGGTCTACACTGAGGGAAACATGTTGTGAGATGATGTATATTGTACTGATAACTGTCCCTACAAGTGTCTTACTTTTCAAAGCCATCCAGTGAGCTCGACCAGATGCTTTGTTGGCCTGGTTCAGGCCCCCAGGCTGCTTTGTTTGACACCCCTGCTCTAAATCATAAATTCCTGCATCTAGTCAATTTTTCTTCATTCTTGCCTTTGCATCTTTTTATCAGAGAGCTGCACACACTCCATAAATCTATATAATGATGTTCATTTGGTCAGCTATTGTTAGAGATTAGTTACACGCTTCACTGTCCTCCCAGGTCATATACAAGCATATACATGGGGATGATTTCATACACACTGGCTCACTCATAAACTTATAAACAACAAAGCAGAGGCAATTTACAGCATAGCATTAAGAGAGGTACTCCTCTCCTACTTACAAGAGGTGGGGAAAAAAAACTAATTTAAATTTAGTCTCTTTATGTGTCTTAGCAGGACTGGATTGTTATTGGATATCGAAGAAACTAGATGTGATTGCATCCGAGAGGCTGCGAGATCCAGCTGTTCAATACATCCTGCATTTGACTTGCAATCCAGGCAGATGTGAAGAAGGTGAATGCATGTGTCTCTCTAAGACTTCAATGCAATGTTTACCTCTCCCAGCTGTTATTGTGTCTGGTCTGTCTATTGTTACTGTAATTCTAACAGGCAGATCTACTTTGGAATACTACCAGAATAACACCAGTTGTTCCTTGAGTTTAATTAACAGAACAGACATTGCCAGCTTCTGAATCTGAACATGAAGGACTGTAGAAAAGGCACACTGAGTGCTTACAGCATGTCGGTGATCTCTGGTCATTGTAATCATCTGTTTTTATATTTTAGTTGCAAGCCTCTATTTAAGGCTGTGTCCAAGAAAGTTGGCACTAATAGGTCTGTATTTTTACTCAAATAACTGTATATAAAAGATGGATGCACCGTGCACCCACTGTGGCATCACCCACTGGTTATTGAGGTCCTGCTGTGATCCCTTGAGATGAATCTTTTTGCCCTCACCATCTTGGTGTTTTAAAATGGGAGATATTAGGCAGGGCTTTAATAACTGAGAAACATTGTATATACCTGAGCTGCAGCAAACCCTACCCTCCTTTTTTGACTGTGATGAGGATCCTAATTTAGAAAATGAATTTCATGTTTCATTCATCTAGTGAGACCATAAACTCAGGTCATAGACTGAGTAAGCTGAGGGCTGTTTTTCCATCAACTCAACTTCTGCCCATTGCGCGACATTACAAAGAAAGCTGGTTCTGGACACTAAGCTACATCTAAGAGTATTTTTATTTTGTAGTATTGCTGCCTTCACTAAAGTAAAGAATCTAAATCCTTCCTCTGCTGCTTTCCATGTATTTTCGTATATTAAGGCTTAAGGCATCGACAAGAGCCTGAAAATTGTGCCTCCTATTTCCTAGGCTAATATTCAAAGCTGCATTTTCTGATTTCCCCCATGCGCTTCGCTCTGATGGGTTCTTGGCCTTTCCTGTGGCAACACATTCAAAGGTTAGACCAAGCCAAGTTCTCTCTTTTATGTCTCTCCCTCTCTCTGATCCAACTTTTCCTTTGTCCCACCATGAGCACAACTCCTCTTTTAACCAGATGACCCAGGCCTCCTCGCTTCCTGTTTCTCTGCAAGGCCCTGCTCACATCTTAGTAAAATCAAAAATGGAGTTATAGTGGGCCAAATCATTCTTAATAAATCATCATCTCACTTTCTTGTGGGGGAGTTTCTTCTGGTTGACTTGTTTTAAAGAAACCTACTAAATCTGAAAATTTGTTAAGTGATGGCATTACATTGGTGTTTCCAGGTAAACAGAGCTCATTCTAGTCATCATGTAGCTGGATTAACTCGTGGATGTGACTAAAGTTAAAAATGTATTAAATAATATCTGGACTCTATTTACAAAATCCTTGAAAAAAGAGGTGAAAATGAGCCCTGAAGGAACCCTGACCGCTCACAGCAATCTGAGGCAGTTGATGCAGACAAAGAGAGACTCTTCACTTCACAGCAGGACAGAGAAACAGACTTAATAGCGATTACCTGCAGCTGTGAGTGCAGACACAGGTGCCTCTTGCCTCCGGCACACACAGACATCACATCACTCCTCCATTTACCTGAGCTTCGGTGCAGAGCTGCATGTCTTCCACCCTCTGACGGTAGCTCTCGAACTCGGCCAGTGCCTGCCTCTTCATCCTCTCGTGGAGTTCCATTGACTCCTCCAGAGACTGGATCCGCTTCTTCAGGTCCATCTCATCGCTGATCTTGCTCTTGTACTGGGACAAACATGTAAAGTTCAGTGAAGAGCTCGCTATCATCCAAATCTAGCATTTTAATGACAGCATGTGCAGAGATGCTTACTCTGTGATTGACAAGACACAATATGTCGTGCACTTCATATCCTCCAAAACTTGATCATTTTGAGATATTATAGGACATAAAATGCATGCAAACACCAGTAAATAAACATCCTGGATTTCAGCTTTAATTAAAATTACTTTAAAAGATTGGCTGATGTGCACAGAATTTAAATTAGGCTTTGATTTTCCTCATTATGACAACAAATGAAAGTGAAAATTAAAAGATTAAATAGGTACATCCAATTCGGCTAAATTAATTAAACTTGCATTCAAAGCACACCAGTAAACACTGCCTCCAGGGAAACTTAATAGAGGAGCAGAGCGAGGCGATGTCTGCGTATTCAAGTGTAGCTGATCGAGGTTGGTCACATTACTCACAGAGAAGCAAGGCATTGTCATCAAGAGTAATGACGTGACATATAGACCTAAATAATTAATATTCATGTGATTCATAATTGATGACTTCATTTTAAATGTGGTCTGAGCTCACCGGTGATCGCAGTGCAGCGATCCTGATGTATTTTAGCGACATCATCAGCTGTATGCGACTTTATAATGATGTCTGTTTTCTTCCTAACCTCTTCCTGTTTTATTTTGAAATCTATTATATAGTTGATTTCAGTACATCTTCAGCCTTTTGTCCACCTATTATTATTACTGTTATTATTGTTATTATATTTATTATATCATTGCGTCTAATTTTATTACACTAAATTTCATTTTTAATTGCTGTAACAAAGGAATTTCCCACCTTTTATGATAAATAAAGTAGATCTTATCTTAATGTTATCTTCTAGGTCAAAATGATCCAAGGCCTCAGAGATGCATCACAGGTGTAAAGAGAAGCTGTTCTCAATTATCTAAATTTGGAAAATAGGCTTTGCTTACATAATATTCATCCTCCTCCTTTTATATTACCAGTAAAGAAACTGTTTCAGATGTAGACATTTAGATTCAGTACGAATTCGACCTGGGCGGCATTACATTATATCAGCACATTTAGATATCTTGGTTCTCCTGGATACTGAGTGCTTGCTACAATACATGTCTCAGCAGTGGTCCTGAGACTTCTGAAACTCCTTTCTGCATGGGTGAACCTGGTCTAACGAGATTCCCACAACGCCGTCTTCTCTCTTTTATTTTATCTGCATTCCTCAAGTCTGCATGTTACTAAAAAGTCAAACACTGTGTTAGATCCCAGTTACCCCTGTACAGGAGGTCTGGACTGGCTTTTTTTTTTAAAGGTTCAGAGTTTCTGATCCTATGAGTATACAATAGTGGGTTATTCAGACACTATCTTAAACCATTGGCAAGGACACTCCTAGATCGAATAGCCTGATATCTTGTGAGCTTCTCGCCTGTATTTGTAAAGTCTTTGTGCTCTAAAAGACACAGCGCAAAGTATTTTTCTCCAGTGTCTCCTTTAATGCTCAAATATTTACCCTGTTACAATGTTTGGTTCCAAATAGATATTCAGTTACATGAATGGCCCTGTATAAATTCACTAATTACCCGCTGTAATGAATCTATTCATCGATTTACTTACCAACTTCTGCATCTGGCTATTAATATTTCAGTACATACACATAAATAGGCATGAAAGTTACTTTCTTGGTTCATGAATAAACTTAATATGAATTGACAACACTGTAACATTTGATATATCAGCAGTTTTGCTCTTAAACCACTTCCTTGTGTTGTGGACAGGAACAAAAGCTCCCCGACATGTCGTGAAAATAGCACAAAATATTGTTGGCACAGAGCTGCCATCTTTAAAACATCTCTAGATCACTGGCTGTGTGAAGAGGACCAAGCAAATCATCAAAGACATTGCAGACCCTGGACACCATTTGTTTAAGCTCCTACCATCAGGCAGATGCTTTCAAACAATCCACACACAAACGGATTGAACTGCAGCTTTTACAAAAACCCCAACTCAAACATCTCCACTGTCTGAAAACTAAATGTATACAGCTTTACTACTACTACATGTACTATACTTACATCCTCACTAACTGTCCAATTATAGACCGGATTGTTCAGCTTTATATATTTCTTATCTCACAACTTGGGAGTCATTTTGAATTGAATAATTGAATTTTAGTATAATGGTCACTGAGACATAGATACTGGATGAAAGGAATAATCATTTAAATCCATTGGAAAGTGCTAAAAAAACCTCCAAGAAAAGATTTTCCCCCATAAAGCTGTACTTCTGCTATGCATACGTACATACCGTGACTTCTGAAATGGTTGTGAAACTCTAATGTGCGCATGCAATGACATGATTGATTTAACCATTTCCTGTTTCGAATGTTGTTTGGCTCTTTGGGGATGAGATCGCCATCTTTAGCGTTTCATAATTCTCTAAAACCAAGTACACCCCTACTGCTTCCATAGGAATTAAGTAGGTAAGCAGCAGCCAGGAGATGCTAATCAAACACACTTGATTAATTAATCATCAACAAGTGTGAGCACCTCTGTAACACCACTAATCAGAGAAATTGCAAAAAAAAAAACCCAAAAAACCCAAGAGCTACATCTCAGACTCTACATCTGACATGTAGCTCTATATCTCAGTTAACATTTATCATGCTGACTGAGGCCTGTGCTTCTTTCAGATGCTCCCTTATTAGCAACGCATCTCCACAGAAGAGGGATCCGCATATCTGATTTGGCACAAATTTTTATGCTTGATGCCCTTTGTGACACAACTCTAAATCATTTGCATCTTCTCCAAGTCTTAAACCAGGGATCTCTTGCACATTAGGTCAATGTGTTAACCACTACAAAAAGATGAATATGCATGATTAGTTTGGAAGGGCTGCCAGGAGAAAGTCTGTTCTGTATAAAAGGAATGTGGCACCATGGCTTAGGTGTGCACAGTTGTACCTGAGCAAACCACACGAACAAAACACAGCTTATCACCATGAACACTTCACTGTCAGCACAGTGGTGCAGGGTTGATGATATGGGCTTGTTTTGCAGCAACAGGACCTGGGACAGAGTGGCTGAAACAGAAACGAATGAAGGTGCAACAATGGCACAGTCGAAGTCTAGAGCTGACTGAAATGCCGTAACAGGACCTTAAGAGAGCTGTCCATAAATGAGGGCCCATAAACCTCAATGAACTGAAAAACAGTAAAAAAGAGTGAGCCTAGATTTCCAAGTTGAGCTATTATAGTTATTGCTGCCAAAGCTGGTTCTACAACTTAGTGAATCATGGAGTGTACTTAGTTTCACAGGACTGCAGAAAGGTATGATGCCTCTGGTCAAACTGATCTTGTGCAGTTTTGAAGTGCATCCTGTCAATGTACCAGCTGAAGGTTGCGTGGACTGAAATGCTATAATTTAATACATGTTTTATATTTATTAAATATATAATAAATATGTCAGTTTCTTATAGATTGTATTGTGTTATGTGCCCATACTCCGACAACGGTGTGTAACGTCTTCTTATGTGATGTGTGTTTCCACCATCATCATCTGCTCCTATCTATCTTTAAAGTGCACACAGAAGGAGAACTTCACTGATTTCAGTCGATCAAATTGAAACACAGGAGTCAAGCAACAGAGTTTTTGTGGTAAAGAACCTAATAAATATAAAGTAAGACAAACACACACACAAACCTGGAGTATCTTCTCCCTGGTCTCAGAAAGAATCTGCTGCACCTCCTCTTCATGAGCCTCCTTCAGAGTAGCGATGGCTGCCTCGTGTTCATCATTTTTCGTGTTCAGTGCATAGATAACCTGCAACAGAGGGAAGAAGCACATTAGATTATGTACAGGATCATAATGAAGATTTAATACAATATTGATACGTTTTTGTTTGGTTTTTTACACCTGACTAGACCATTAACAGCAGTATTCAGCTAACATGCTAGGACTGCTATGCTGGGCATATTGTGTTAAAATATTAATACGGGAGCTAGCAGCAGAACATCAAAGCATGAGGATAAAGTAAAGAAACATGAGAGCGGAATAATATATCTGTAAGATGAAAAGGAAAGGTGATATTGATGTTTTGAGGATGAAGCTCCCAACACGGTTCAAGGAGAGAAAAAACTTCTCATACAATATTTTTACAATCAAGTCCAATGAAGTCTTTATGAAGAACAGCTGGTACTTAGTGCACATTTGGTGTTATAGACAAGGTGTTTGAAGCATCCACTATGATGTTCAACCATCACCTTAAATCAATGAAAAGAAAATTTTTCACAATTTTGAGAACTCGAGTTGGATGAGGAGTCCTTACAGGGTTTGTCCTTAAGTGCCTTTTTGCCTTTTAACCAAAGAAAAAAAAATCACCAGGACTGTGATAAAAACATTTCCAAAGCTGGCAAACACTTCACGTTTATAAGATGGCCAAACACTCGCCAGTTACTCTCCGAGTTGAGTGACGCAAACCGAACTCTACCATTCAGCTGCAAAATAAAAGATTCACCTTGCTGCTGCAATCAACACATTTGAAAGGGCAAAACTTTTGCTTTGAAGGTGAGCATTCTCCACTTCCTGTTTGCACTGTAAACACACACGTTGCACTTTTTATAGTTTCACTGGTGTTTAATGAGTAGTTGATAAGTGTTTGCAGACATGCCGGGGGCTTCCATGTAAACTACAACCATGACGATCTGCTAACAAATAAAGCATTTACAAGGAGATTTTGGTGTAGCACTATATATTTCATTGCAACCTCCAGCAACAAGTTGAAACCAGAAACCGGTTGTAGACTGGTCTCTAGACCTGTGAACCCTAAAGACCTAACGTGAGCCACAACAGTTATAGTGTCATGTTCAGGCCATTATAAAATACACTTTTAAAAAACAAAACAAAAAGCAAATTCAAGATTATCTGCCATACTACTAATATTTGTTGTGGTTTACTGAAACGATTAATGTTGAGACAATTTGCTGAACTTTTGCTGGTTTGCTGGAGTTTTTTGGGGGAACGCAGACCAGACTGACCAGACATGCTGAAGAACTTAATAAGAACTTAATGCAATTCTAACTTCATATTTTGGCCTCAGTTCGATAGTCCTGCTGTAGCATAAATATTTCTAATGCTACTGACATACAATTAGTAGAGATGAACTGTGATACTGTTTATAGCTGGTATACAGCTGCTAAAACCTCATAGTCCATTGCTTAATGTTTCTAATAACTCAGGAGTATCAGTGATCTCTTAAGGATAAGCTATGGATTTCACATTACCTATATCTCCTCCATATCTGATGCCTTGCAGTCATGAATTAGAAATTGGTTGACGCTGTGTATTGCTGGGGATAAAAATAACACAAGCAAACTGTTGTGCATGAGATTGACCTTTAAATCTGTCCAAAAATACATGCGGCCATCCAATAATTTGACAGTGCAGTGATCCTCTGCTCAAGGCAGAATGAGAGGGAGAGGACAGAAATGGGTTTTACATTTCCACATGAAAAACCGTGAGACACCCGTCCTCTGCTTCTCTCCCTGCCGTGAGAAACAAAGCTCTGCGTTGCCTCTTTGAAAAACCAAGTCAATAATTCAGCACATTGAACTGTGTTTGGGTGCTAAAGAGCCTTTGTTTACTTGGGCCAAAGTCCATCAATAGAATTAGAAAAGAGTGCAGAGGAAAACATTAGAGAAAGAAAAGTGGGCAAAAGCTTTCACCGAAACTAGACATCCACTTTTTATTCTTTGCCATGCCTTACTGGGAGAAGAAATGTAGTGCATGTAGCTTGACAAGTGCTGATGTCTTTGAGATTTTCATTGTTTATTCCCCACACACTCACCCTGTTTTTGCTGACAGCTGCAGAGCTGTGCAATGAGAGAAATAAGTCACTTTATAATCAAAGACATACTCAGGCGTGGGATGAAGCCTCTCATTTGGTTTTGTAAACCACTGAAGTTGAACAGGACCGTCCAGCTTTCATTTGGCCAAAAATCCAACTTTATCACCTCTTTTTGACTCAAATTATTGTTGTACAAGATTCTACTTTGTGTTGTTCTCTTGTGATTTTCAGTGTAAAGGTATTAATTTAGGAACATTGTATTTTAGATCCTTTAGCTGCAAATAAGCCTAGTTCATGTCTAATAAAAACAAGAAAAAAAGAGTGTATTAAATCTATAAAGCAACAAATAATAATAATAAAAGTTTAACGTTGGCATAAGAGCCATTAATGTGAAGTTACATTAGTGTGTGAGTTTTATTTGCATTATAAGAAACTCTTATAAGCTTCTAAATAAGCTTCTTTAACAGTTGTGTTGGTAAATGCTTAATGTTTATAATACTATTATTACTGTTTATACAGCCTTATTAGCACATAGTATATCTTAATACATGCAACAGATGTTAACTAATATTTATTACATGGATTTTGACATCATGCATTACCAATTACTGTCCTGGCAATATTAAGATGCTAATAAGACATTATGCTAATGATCCTGTGAGACTGCTCTTTGGCTGTGCAATTAACTAAAATTTTGTTTCAATTTCTATTTTGGTTTCAACCAATTATTAAAATGAGATTATCAAAATCATATAGTTACTGTGTCAGATTCTGTTTTAAAATAATCTTCTTGTTTTGCTTTCAGTACATCACTCTTCTGTACTTTTGATCTGACACATTTATTCACTTTAATTATAGTTAAAGTTCATAGAAATCCACTTAAATAAAAATGGAAAAGAAAAGTGCATTAAATCATCCGCAGTACTGAAAAAGTAATTATGATTTTGACCATAATCAAGACGCCACAGACTGGTTTTAGGTTCAATTTCAAGAAGAAGAAGAAGAGCTTTCCCTCCTCTTTAACATCTCTCTCCCCTACAGGTTGTAGCAGCTTTAGCTCATCTCAAACCAAAAAGAGGTAACTTTAATAAAACTGACCCAGGTCTGTGGAAAAACTAATTTTAAGTAGTTTAAGAAGGTGACAAATAAGTACTATCTTTGCTAAAGGTTTTTTTTAAAAAACCCACCATGATTGCCATGATCTAACAGCCCACGTGTGTTTAGTAGCTGACTTAAAGGAAGTGATGTGTGTGAGGTTTTGGTCTGTCCTTAGTTTTTAATAGGATTTACATTTAATGGGAATCCAGCTACAGCTAGACTTAGACTTTAAAAAAAATGCCAGTATAGATAATTCATAGTGGTGTCAGAGAACAGGCCAGGGGATCACCAAAGTCAGCAGAACTGGTCCCCTGATGCTCATGAATGTTTGTCCAAAATTTATAGCTGTTGACATATTTAAGTATTTCAAGCTGTTTCATCCATATGACCATGTTCCTCCCCCTTGTTGTCCACTTAACCCTGTCTTTCTTGTAGGCCAATTAGTGCCTACAGTGTACTTGTTCTTCATCTCACCTTCCTCTGCTTCGTGGGCAGGTGTCCCAGTCCGAGGCTCTAACTCTAATTACAGTGGCTGGCTCAAAAGAGCTGCCAGTTTGTCATTTGAGATAGCAGTGATTTAAAGTGAGGAGTCTGCCCCATGTCTCCTTGTTGGTAGCGTTGTTGTTTGGTAATCTGGTTAACACTGAATGTACCTTAGAGGGATTTGTGTTCTGCTTCAAATCTATGTGCTTGCTTTATAGTGCTTTAACTCTGTAGCCTGAGACACTTATCTGAGTCTGGAGACTGTTTGATCTGTTTACAGTTAGGATTTCTAACTTTTTTGTTCATTTTTGTCTCCTGTGCTGTTTTATTTCAATTTACCCATTAATATCTTTTGTTTGTGACTGGACCTTCTCCTTCTGTGGTCAAAAGACTGACTGACATCAGTACACCCATGCAATCCATTCACACACACACACACACACACACACACACACACACACACACACACACACACACACACACACACACACACACACACACACACACACACACACACACACACAGCCTAGTTTATGTATACAGGGTAGTTTTATCCAAGAAGAATTACAGCCTGTGTTTTCCTTTGGACCTCTCACTGTAAGTCTCCTTCACTGTGTTCACAAATGAGCAATGAAGCACCAAAGATCAGAGACAAACTGCAGAGAGGAAAATAAGGCCAAGAAAAATTTGGTTTGCTCCAAAATAAAACATCTTTTCCTCATCAACACGCCTAAATTATTCAGCTCGGTTCAGCCTCTCATCAGCTTAGGAAGCGAACGAAGCCAACGTAACGGTTAGACGAGCTAAAATCTCCATCAGAGTCATCAGCACACTTCTGCAGATGAAATGCACTAATCATGATGCTGTGGGGTCTGCACACACACACACACCAACATAAACTGTCAAGTTCCTGATGAGCCAATGAGCCCATGTCCAAACTCATCATGATAATTTGCCTGACAAATGGTCAGAGACAGAGATGTGGAGGCAGAGACTATTGTGTGCGTGTTTGTATGCGTTAGCACCCACAACAATGACAAGTGCAGCCTGGGAGATAAAGCCTGCAAATATTGCCATCATTGTCACCCACGGACACTGAACAGTGTGTGCCAGTAATGTGCCAATAAGAGACATTCTTCTAAAGGTTATTGCAGATATGAGCCAATATCTTCTGCCAGTGCTGATCTATGTAAAGAGTTTCTGTAGATCAGCACCTTCTGAGAAAATTTGGGTTAATTTAAGTATTACACAGCATATATTCAGCATTAGATGAAGACCCATCCTGCCTGTTGGGGCTCTGTGAGAGCATCGGTATACACAATTTAGGGGACTTTCTCAGCCCTAACTGATCCTCTCAGACAGTGTTTTCCCCCAGAATGTGCTCTTGCTAAGGCAGTACATAGCTTTAACTAAAGTCCTGCCTTAAGGCGGAATTACAATTCTCTGTCAAGGCGTTATGTGGTTACCCTTCAGGTATAGACAGAGATCAGCTTAAGATTTAACCCAATGAACTGCCAGAGCACTGTCTGTGAAATGCAATATCATTCATTTATTTTATGTATTGTAGGTATGAAATATATTTTGGTATTCATGTGATGGAGAATCACACCAAGGACACTTTGGTAACAGCTTGTCTAGATTCTAGATAGTAAAACACATTTGTGCATATTTAGTGATAATTTCAACTTAAACATCACTAAAATGACCAGTTCCAATTTTTGTAATCACATTGATCACAAGTTTTCATTAGAGTGCTGTGAAAACTAAGTACACCTCGTGTTTGAATAGCTTATAGAAGCACCTTCAGCAGCAATAACTTAGTAGTTTTCTGTATGACTTTATCAGTCTCTCATATTATTCTGGGGGTACAATTGGTACTTCAGTTCATTGAGATTTCCAGGCATTCACTTATACACAGCTCTCTTAAGGTCTTAAAACAGCATTTCTCTTAGGTTGAGGTCTGGACTTGGGATCATTATTCTGTTGAGTGACTCAGTTTTGGCCGAGCTTTAGCTGTCAGAGAGATCGGTCCTCACATTTGACTCTAGAAGACTTCAGCATAGAGAGGAGTTAACAGTCAGCTCAATGTCTGCAAGGTACCATGGTTCTGTAGCTGCCAAACACGCCTAAATCATTGCCCCTCCACCATCATGCTGATAGTTCGTGTTGGGCCATAATGAGTGTTATGTTTGGCAAAATCTAAACAGCTCTACTTGGGTTTCATCTGTCTAAAGGACATTGTTCCAGAAGTCTTATGGTTTGCTCAGATGTAATTTTGCAGACCATCGATGTTCCTTTTAGAAGAAAGAAGAAAAGAAGCTTTCTCCTGGCAACACCCGCAAACAAGCTGTACTAGTTCAAACTTGGTCTAATTGTACTCTGACAAACTTCAACATTTAACATGCTAATTAATTATTATTTAAAATGTCCAGTCCTGTATGTTAACACACTCATGAATGCTTCAGACCGGCATACTACCAAATGATCTTTTTAGTGCTATAGAAACACAAACATTTTAGAAATTTGTCAAAAAACTTGTAAAGCTAAAACGTATTTATTGTTATTGAGCCGAGACACTGGACTTCTTCTGTTCAGGAATGCTAGTAAATACCTGTAATTTGGCATCTTAAACAACTAATAATGTTTGGTCCATCCATTCTCCTCCATTTAACCAATTCAGGGTCGCGGGATAGCTGGAGCCTATCCCAGTTGCCATAGGGTGAGAGGCACTCTCATTCACAGTTATGGGCAATTTAGAATCACTAATTAAGCTAACCCCATTAGCTGCATGTCTTTGGGCCCAGAGAGAACCCACGCAAAACACACAGGGAGAACATGCAATCTCCACACAGAAAGACCCCAGCCAGATGGTGGATTTAAACCCAGGACCTTCTTGCTGTGAGATGACACTACTAACCACCACGCCACCATGAACAGTGAGAACAAACCACAGATTAAAAGACTGTAAACCACAAGAATGAGTTAAAAGACATAAATGAATGTAAACGGGTACTCTTTACATTCATCAGAGAAAGTACAGTCAGCTGTTAGAGTTTCAATTTAAACCTTTTTCCAGCAGTTAAATTTGAGATTCCTGCGTTTTATGACAAAAGGCCACTGTTAAGATTTTCTTTTGGTATAATACAATGAATGTTACTGTCAGCTTAAACTACAGGTTCTTTTTTACACTTGAATACAGTGCTACGAATTCATCCATCTAAGGTGTGAGCGTGAGAGAAAGAGGGAGTGAACGTGTGAGCACGGTAGCAGAGATCTTTTCTCATCTCCGCCGGTCGATCAGTTCATGTCCTTGGAGGAGTTTGCTTAAATGACAGTGATACCAGGCCAATCGATAAGGCGACAGCAAAATGCTGCAAATTTTGTCTGTCAGCTGGGAGAAAGTCACAGCTGAGAAACTCGCTAAGTCTTCGACCAGACGCGCTACGGCTGAGTCTCTGCCTGCTGCTCGGTGAAATATGACTCAGCTGCCAAAAGCTAGGAAAAGCTGGGAAAATATGACTTTCTAAAACGAAAGTTTCCTCTCCTCACTTTTACTTAGTTTTTAACCCCCTTTACTTCTATTTCCTTTTATGTTATTCACTCGACACAAACCAGCTGCAGTGTATAGGCTTCATAGCAATACTGAAGATATGTAAACTTGTTTTTTCCTGTCTCCGTTTCATTTTTTCTACTTGAAGTGTTTACTTGTCTGCAGGAATAATGTCAGATTTACTTTGCGTGGTGCTCCAGACATTTTATCATCAACGTAAGCTTCGGAAAATAGCGTGGATAAACAAACTAAATCATGTCAAAGTATATTGAATTAATGTTAAAATATACAAACACAACAACAAACACAGAAAGTTATTTTAGCAACACATAGTACAGTAAATGTTTCTGTCAATACCATAAGGACAGCTTAAGCTGCTTTCAGTAGAAATGATTATATGTGATATGTTGTTTGGTATTTTTATGAACATTGAAGTATGCAGACAGACAAATGACTAAGCACCTGTTCAAGTACTCTAACCCACCTTTGTGCAGAACAGTTGTTAACCCCGGTGGTGATGACTGGGTCACAGGTGGAATTTAATATTCCACTCATTTAATGAAATGATATCAATCTCTGTAGTGCTGATTGTGAGGCACACGCATACACACACAGTGGATGATAACATCATTCACATATGACATAGAACAATCTAGCCAACTGCAGTACATGATTAGGGGACAGGCACCATTTTTTCAAGATATTTCTTCATGTATTTAAAATGGCAGAAAACAACAGTAGATTAAAAAGTACACGGGCAACGTATCATTCTACATTTTGAACTAAAATAGCAGAAATTATGATAATAATTCACTGATACTCAAGCTTTGTACAGCTTTTTACAGACTTGTATTGTAATACACTGCATGTAGCGTAGGCAGATCTTCAAATACTCGTCTGAGATTTTTAGTAGACGCATATATGATATCAATTTGAAAATCCTAGGTGACATCTTGAGTTGATGCGTTCACAAAATTTTCCGATCTCAGCCGAGATCACTGAGATTCTAACTCACCAGATATTTTTCGTAGATGTACCTATTGCATAATTTACAAAAGCCTCGTCACCTCGTTCTCGAATTATCGTATTTATAAAGTTGGGTGTCCACGCTGCTAACAATACTCCATTAGCCTTTCACGGCTGAGGGGTAAAAAGGATGCACACAGCTTTTGGGTCTGAAAAATTGAACCAACTTGTGAGTGCCTAGAACCAGCATTGTCTTTAATGGCCATCGAGGGGTGCTTTGGGTCCTGTAGAAGTCTATAGAAAATAAGCCGTCTGACACTTTCCTGTTGAGGGTTGAGTGCTCAAGGCTCATTTTTAGTCATACTGAACAAAAAAAACAAAAACATTAAATCTTGGTCGTGCTGTGTATCTGGGGTATGCTCACTACGCTCACCAGTGAATTGCGATTGACAAGTCATCAGGAAATGAGCGTGTGGTTTCACAGTCAGAACGGCCCTGCTCTCACCACAGTGGGCAACACTGGCATCACTATAGCTACATCTGATGTAATATCTATCATCTTTTTTTTCTCAGATCTATCATCTGACCTCAAGATTCTTGGGCTGGACAACACTCATTACACTTTTTTATTTCAAATGCACACCTATAAAAACTTGTGACTGCACCTTGCAGAGATGCATGCATGAATGTCATGTTGAAAAAAATCTGCCCACAAACCAGTAAACCCCTTGCACCTGATATTGCCTTTGGGGAAGTCATAGTAGCTACAGTGGGTGTGTCCAGGATGCACATATTGCCATGACACACACACATGTATATATACATACACACACCAATTTAATGACTGCAACGTCATTTTTTAAAGAGTTTAGATTTTCCAAAGTGAGACTGAGATTCGGTGAGTGCAAAGTTTAAAAGTGTCCCCACAATTAAAACTCAGACAATAAGAACTCTGAAAAAAAAAATAATCAAAATTTCATTGGACCAACAGCAGCTGGAGGGGATATGACAGGGGAGGTGAGTCATTACTTTTTAATTAGCTCGTAAAGGACAAGATTCTGGGGTGATCAAAGCAAACTATGCTGTTTCATCTTCACTTCCCCACCACACTCAAACCTCAAATTTTGTCACTCTAAATTGCTTGTGAGTGCTATTTTTAGACATTATTTATTTATTTATTGGCTCTGCTGCCAAGATTGGATTGTGTACAACTTGCAGAGATGCAAAAAAATATGTTTGCAAGATCCTGGGCACTGGCTTTTGTTGCTTGGTTCCCAGTGCCAGTAGGAAGAAAGGGTTCTGTAGCGTATGCATGTAGAGTAGCGCTTCACATAGTTTGATCCTGGAGTTCAGAACAACTGCACCTGTGCTGAATACTTCTGTAATAAGATAAGATAACCTTTATTAGTCCCACACGTGGGAAATTTGTTTTGTCACAGCAGGAAATGGACAGTGCAAAAGTTATGAAGCAAAAATTAGAATAAAATAAAATAAGAATAAATACAGTACACAACTGTACAGAATAGAATAAAATAAAATACTACATACAGTAGAATAAAATAGAATAAAATATACAATGAGATAAAAATAGAATACAAATGCTACATACAATTGAGTAAAAATACAACGATGCCAGAAAAGATTATTGCACATTAGTGTTATTGCACATTTGTGGATGTGTGTGTTTGATCAGTTAAAGTCTTTATTGTGGAGTCTGACAGCAGTGGGGAGGAAAGACCTGCGAAATCTCTCCGTCCCACACCGTGGGTGCCGCAGTCTCCCACTGAAGGAGCTGCTCAGTGCTGTCACAGTCTCATGCATGGGGTGGGAGATGTTGTCCAACAGGGATGACAGCTTAGCCACCATTCTCCTGTCACTCACCACCTCCACTGGGTCCAGAGGGCATCCTAGAACAGAGCTGGCCCTGCGGATCAGCCTGTTCAGTCTCTTCCTGTCCCCAGCAGAGATGCTGCCTCCCCAGCAGACCACACCATAAAAGATGGCTGAGGCCACCACAGAGTCATAGAAGGTCTTCAGGAGTGGGCCCTCCACTCCAAACGACCTGAGTCTCCGCAGCAGGTACAGCCTGCTCTGCCCTTTGCTGTAGAGGGCGTCTGAATTATGAGTCCAGTCCAGTTTGTTGTTCAGATGAACACCAAGGTACCTGTAGCTGTCCACAGCCTCAATGTCCATACCTTGGATGTTCAGTGGTTGCAGTGGAGGATGTTTGTGCCTGCGGAAGTCTACCACCAGCTCCTTGGTTTTACTGGCATTGATCTGGAGGTAGTTCAGCTGGCACCAGTCCACAAAGTCTTGAGTCAGTCCTCTGTACTCCTTGTCGTCCCCATCAGTGATGAGGCCGACTATTGCAGAGTCATCAGAGAACTTCTGCAGGAAGCACTGAGTGGAGTTGTGGGAGAAGTCTGCAGTGTAGATGGTGAAGAGGAACGGAGCCAGAACCGTTCCCTGTGGGGCCCCCGTACTGCAGACGACCCTGTCCGACACACAGCCCTGAGTCCTCACATACTGTGGTCGGTCGGTGAGGTAGTCCAAAATCCAGGTAGTGAGGTGATGGTCCACTCCAGAGTTCTCCAACTTGTCCTTCAGAACCGAGGGAAGAATGGTGTTGAAGGCACTGGAGAAATCAAAGAACATGATTCTCACAGTGCTCCCAGCGGTCTGGGAGCAGTTTCTAAGTAGTAAGACTGCAATGCAAAGCTACTTAATGACATAACATCAAAAGATGTAAATTTTTAGGGGTATAAAGAGATGATATTTAACTGTTCTGCTTTTGTCTCATACACTTTTACAGAAACTGGATGCACCTGAAACTACAAAGTTAAATATGCATTGTCTTCATTGAGGTAATCCACTTGTTAAGCCTGACTTCATTAGTTACTTCTGGGTCCAAATGCTACTAGAGCTCTCAGAAGCAAACAAACACTGAGGAAGTCCAAAGTGTGGCGAACAAGTGTTTAATGTATGGCTTTAACCTCCTGAAGCTTTGCAATATTTGGAGTCCTGGACACAAGACTAAGCCTAAAGACATGCTACACATGATGGAGAAGCTTAGAATGACAACAAAACACTCTCTTATCGGGTCTTTCCATCAGCTGACGAGACTTTGATGATAATGATGATGTCTAATGACCACCATTACACTACCTTAATGCAAGCCGGTACTCATTTCCCACCTTCTAGCGTCAGAGCTTTGTCTTAGGAGTTCAGTGGGTGTGTAAGCACATGAAGGAAAGCTTGAAATGTGCTTGGAAATGTACAAAAACAGAAAGAAATACAGTATATCTTCCTTTTCATTAAATGCCAATTTTCTATATAGAAGCAAGATTTCTCTTCCTAATGTTTAATAATATATTTTATATGTTTTATTTCTCATTTAAGAAACTTTTAATCATTTTTATTTTTATTCTGGTAATACTGATTAAGACAATCAACAGCTTATAGGTATATATCACTGTTGACTGTTTATATTATATGATACATAAAATAGAAATATGGTCATGCATAGGGATGGGTACCGGTGTCCGGTGCCATGATGGCACCGGTTCTGACATAAACGGTAGTAACCAGACCGAAAAGCAGCACACATTTCGGTGCTTTATTTCGGTGCTTTTTTTTCCTGAGCCAATTCTAGCCAATCATTTGGCTCTGCTCTGTTCTTTTAGAGCAGAGCTACAGATTAAAAATGTCCAAGGCGAAGCGATCAAAAGTCTGGCTGTACTTCACAGCAAAAGATGCAAACTCAGCAGCCTGCAACAAGTGCTTTAAGCTGATACTGTGATACTGTCAAAGGAGGTAACACCTCAAATCTGATGAAACACCTGGCGGCGCATAGCGTTTTTTTTTAAAGCCGAGAAATGCGCCGTGTTTGATAACTTGCTGTGACCTCACACCGTGCACATCTACTGCGGGTGTGGTGCCTGTTATCGGACCCGGAGTTAGCAACATCCCCCAAAAACCCGAAGAGTAGAGTCCTGGCCCCTAGCCCTGTCAGCGTAGCAGAAATGATGACGGATGATGATGTCAGCAGCAGCCGTTCTTCTCTGCGTGAGTAGCTTCATGTTGTTCGTGTGTAATTAACGTTGAGTAGGCTAACCACATTATTACATTAATGCATGTAAGGTGAACTAGCAAACACCGTTGTAGTTACATGCGGCTGTCTTCTTGTTTGATGGCAGATACTCCCTTCACCCTGGCCAAAAAGGCTAAAATGACCAAAGAAAAAGTGGAAAACAGTTAAACATGAGAGGTTTTTGGACAAAGTTTGTGTTTTTTCCATTGTTTAAGCACTGCTTCCAGCCAAGAGTGATACCATATATGCCCTATAGCTGCAGAAAAGGCTAACATTGTGATCTTTTTACAAAAAAAACAGCTGAACATGAGAGGTTTTTGGACCAATTTTGTGTTCTCCATTCTTTAAGCACCGGTTTGAGCACCGGTTTGAGCACCGTTTAAGCACCGGCACCGTTTCAAAAGTACCGGTTTGGCACCGGTATCGGATAAAACCTAAACGATACCCATCCCTAGTCATGCAATATGTGTTCAAATTTAAAAACAGAACAATAGTGTAAATATAAAAACATCAAGGAGATTTAGAGGTGAAACCAAGTAAACTGTATTAACATGGCTACCACTTAATTCAACTTTCAAGCCTTTGTGCCAAGTGAAGCTAACGATCAACCTCAAAGTGTAAAAATATGAATGCACATTTTAATTAGTAATGCTAACTGCTTCATGCTTTAATTTCTGATTTTGAATTAAAATTCAGAAATAACACCGTGCAGATATGAGCGACTGCATGTCGGTACCCATGTATTGATTTCTGCACACTTGGGAATAAGATCGTTAATGGTTTGGAAAAAGGTCAGTGGGTGGGATCTGGCTCCAACAACTATTGATGTGTCATTTCACTGGCAGAAGCCTTTTAGTCAGTGGGCTGCTGCAGAAGGTAGTCAGTTTAGTGGAAAAATGGGTTTTGCAAGCAATTAACTTCATTATTACTGCTGCATAACAAACTATAATTATGATGTTGATGGGAACCCTGCTTTATTTTCTCCCTTTGTCCCCTGTCCAATCTCCCTCTGCCTGAGTCTTAATTCTTATGTCATCTTTTTGGGGGGGAAGCTACAGGAATGGAGAGATATGCGCTTAACTGAAGACATTTTTACTACTATTTAATCATATTTTTTTCTGCCTGCTTATTTATTGTTTCATTAGAAAATAAATTTATTCTTCAAGTCAGGATCACAAGTTATTTTTTTTTCTAGGCTTTCAAATGCCCCTGGTCCTCAAAGGCAAATGGACATTCCCTGAATAACTGACTGAACTGTCTGAATTATTAAGTTATGATGTTCCACTTGTAGATCATCTTATGACACCTGACTCACTTACATTAGCTGATGAGGACCATCATATGCAACTGAAAACTTTAACTGGAGTCCATAATTTGCTGTATAATAAGAAAGATGTCAAAAATCAAAAGTTAAACACAAAAACATGAGTATAAAAAAAGTGATGCCATGCATGTGACACATGGTTACATAGGAGATAGGTTATACATTTCTACAACCAAGCCAAAAAGTCATGCACAAAAGAGTTCAGTTAGATAATGAGGCGAAACATGAGGCAGAACACAAGGAAGAATATGAGAAAGAGCACAAGGTAAAAGACAAGATGGGCTAAATGAAACAAAACTAGAGGAACAGGAGGATCACAAGATGTAAAAACAAAAGGGCAACATGAACATGAGGAAGAAACACAAGGAATCCCAGATGCAAATGAAGCAAGAACATAAAGCTAAAAAAAAAAAAATACAAGAAAGCGTAAGCAAAAAATATGAGGCCATGACTGCGAACTTGAAAACAATCTGTGGGAGGTGAAAGACAGACTGTATATTTATAGAGTGACTGACTAAAAACAGGTGATACAAAGCAAACAATCACAAAGGAAGGAAAGACACGAGGTTAAAGTGACAGTGTAAAAAGACAGAGTTAGAAAATAAAACAGGAAATGATGATGTAAGGCAGCTCTTCTAATCACTGACCCGGCACCGTCTTGCTTGTGGTCAGTGAGTTGTGAAAGGCACTTAACAAAGGTCTGAGTAGAGTATAATGTACAATCTCGTGGCGTTCCAATGTGATATCCGCTATAACGGCTTTAAATACTACTTGGCTAAGCAATATGTGATGAGACATGAGTGCCAAATCCTCTCAAGCTGCAGTGAGGAACATTCCTAGATAATTATCATTATCTTCCTGCACTCATTATAATTTAATCATAGTCAAAATGGAAATTTAATTTCTAATTTGGAATATAAGCCTGTGGCCGTATCATGCATTGGTGACATTACTCCTATTTTTTTACCTATCTTGTAGAATTTTATGTCATCCATGCCATGTCACAGTTAACATGGTGCCTACAACCACTTTTTTTTTTTCCAGTGAACGAATTATTCCATTTGATTTAGAGTTTGTGAAGGAGAGTGTTAAAGGGGGAAGTTGATCATTTTTTTCTGGAGGAAACAGTTCTTCGTTAATTTCCAAAATTCCCTAATAATGTCGCTGATAGAAGACCAGCATACAACCCAATCCAAATCTCTTTAAGCAAGCTTGAGATCATGCACAGGGGAAGCAGTCAATCAGGTAAACTAAGCAGGTGAGGAGCAGGCAAGAGGCAAAGTCCAGAAACAGTGTGAGAAAATGAACTGGGAAAAACACCTAAATAAAAATGAAAAAACTACAAAAACATGAAGAATATAAAGCAGCGAGTAGATTGATCAGAATGAAAAGATGATCCGGTACCTAACAAGATATAAAAATCAATATTTGCAGCTTAAAATTTGCAGAACGAGAAGAAATCAGACTACTTACTCCTCCCACGCAGACTTCAGTTCGTGAGTCGTGCAGGTATATTTCAAAATTAATTTGTATTTTTTGACCTGTCTAGGAAAAACAGTCATCAATTTACAGGCACACTCTTGCTAGCTGTTATTTTAATAGTTCAGAGCTGATATTTATTGTATTAAAGTGTATATATTTGGAAATGTGCATACTGCCCAAGCCATAGGTTTTATTGAATTTTGGGGCGGTTGTCGAGTATTGCTCGTGGATGTCAGGAGACCACAATGCAGCCCTCAGGCATCTGACATTTTCTGCATTTACTGAACTATTTTTAGTCTGGTTTTTTGTATGTTATTGAACTTTTTTGCTGAATTGACTGTTATCATAGTCTTTGAATTTTATTGTACTTTTGTATGGTTTTTTTTCAGTAATTAAGCTTCCTTTTGTCTTACATTGTTTTTAATTATATTCCATTTAACTTTACATGTTTCTTTTTAATCATTTTGCTATATTGAGCTATTGTTGTTTTGTTCGTTTGTTTCGTCAGCTTTTATTTACGTGTGTCGCAACTTTATGTGTTTAATTTTCCAATCAATTAAAATGGAGCTAATACTGACACCGACAGGTAGTGACACTAGCACGAGGAAATACAAAATAAAACAGGAAATTACTTGCAAACACAAATAATCAGTATGCTAGTGCTGGGGTTACTTCTCATAAAGACCATCTATTTTCAGACTGAATCCAACATTAGTATCAGCGTCCTTTCAAGTGCCACCTCACACTTCTACTGTGCCCTACATCACAGCTTTTCCCCACAACATCATCTGAAAGTTTCATATTTGCAAATGGGGAGAAAAAAGGCAGTGTGCCATCTCATTTCAGCTGCCTCAATATTATTCATTTTCTGGGAGAGAATTTACCGAAGCACGGAGAGAGCGATAGGAGGCCTAATTACTTTAATTATAATGTGCGCCTGTGATCTGCTAAACTGTAAGGTGCACCTTAATCCGCCAGCTAATTACGGGATGCTCTGTGGCAGCATAAGCAGCGGTGCTGTTAAAATAGGTTTGAGCCGGTGAGTAAAATGCAAAATTTGGTCTTTAATTTAATGCAGAATCTGTGATCTGTGGATCAACTCTGTTAGCATTTCACCAAATAAACACCAGCGGATTTTAATTGAAGGATCGTGTCGTGACTTGTCTGTCTGGCGATGGATAAGGGGGAGAAAATAATAAACGTCTGAAGCGGCCTCACTGCAGACTGTACATATTTTCTGCTCCTTTTTTGGGTAAGCTTTTAATGCACATGCTTTTCGCAGCTTGTCAACACTGTTAAATAAAAGAAGAGGCCACTCAGTGCAGTTTTTCAGATTTTAACATTTGAATCGCTCCATATTTCTATCATATGAATAACACCAGAAGAAGAAAAGACTTCATGCTCAGGGACAATTCTTCAAAAATATAAAGGAACAGATGCATGGCCTAAAAGTCAACATCAAATACGTCTAAAAGAACATGTGAAAGTGCCTCTTGCTTCTAAAAGAAGGGGTGTACTTTAGTCATTTCTGGTTTTAATTAATAACTCGTTGGTTTGAAAATGATCCAAATTAGCATAATATTCAGTTTCATTGTAAAGTACCTTTATTTCAAAAACTTCTACTCTTAAATAATGCATTTGTTCTCATTGTTTTATACATACTTATTTACTCCCCTTGACATCTCTCTCTCTCTCTCTCTCTGTTCTGCAGGACCAGAGTAGCCAGTGATCTATTCAACAGACATTAAATGTTACCATTAAAGGACTGAATAGATGCCATCAATTCTCAAAACCGGCTTGTATTAGCTTAATTTGCAGTGATGCATGACTTAACGCACACATTTTAATTTAACAGAGAATCTGATTTACTGGGAATCATTAGCTGCATTTGGTTTTTAGAGCACTGTGTAATTCACCAAACAGGCTCAGCGAACAGAAAAATCAGCTTTACAATCATTTGAAGACTCTCCATGGAGGAATAGTTTGCGCATCACTTCTTTTGGAATACACACTTAATAAATCCTACTCCTAAAACAGAGTCACTGTTGCTCAGCAATATGCAAATGCATGCCTAGAATAGCGCTAAACACTGGAGGGATGACATATATTTATCATAGATCTAAATCCAAAGTAAAATTTTGTGTGAAGCCGAGTATTTTTAGCTGGCATGAAAGCTAACTTTCTACACTCTGACTTGATAATTAACCAGTTACTGTGGCAACTACTGCAAATACAGATGCGACATAAAAGCGCGTGACAACTAGTGAGAGTTTGTTTATATGCGTGGTTACTGTATTACAAGAACTAAACAGTACAGACTCGTCTAATTGAACAATGAGCACCATCTGGATGCAATTAGTTTACTGTAAGCTCTGAGTGCATTGTTCTTCTGCCTCTTTAACACAACACAAAGAAGGAGTAATGCAATCTGTTTCTGGTGCATAATACTTTCATTCATCTTAACCTTTTTATGGAAATGCAGGCAAAATGAATACAACAAAAAGTCAGATTGTAGCTCATTTCTTTTGTCCTTTAACCTGTGAATGCTCAGGCACACAAACATTGAGTAGGGAGGATGCTGGGCTTTCTTTCTCTGCTGGCTGGATGTATGAATTGATGTGATTTCTATAATCTTTGCATAGATAGGGTCACAGAATTAAAGATTATAATGTCTTCATATTTGGCCAATATGTTAACCTAAGAAGAAACTTATCCAGATTACTGGATACAAACATTTTGGACTTACTAACAAGTTGTTTAATGAACTAAGATTTCAAGGTATGGTACGGCTGTGGTTACACCCTAAAAAACATACTAATGCTACAGTCACACTGGGAAAAACAGTGGTTGATGAATTGTTCCCTTCAAAATGGTTCCTTTGAAGACCAGGTCTGTGACTAATCGCAGTCTATTACAGTCTTTCAAGCGACTTTAGTGTTTCAAAACTGCGATGAAACTGTAATAAGACAGAATCATTCCGTTATCAGTTTGCACCAATGGGTTCAAATTGGCAATTACATAAAATTGGTGATAGTACAACAATTAACTGTTATAAATCACCAAAAATCTCAAATCTGTTGCTGACTAAATATGTAGAAATTGACATTAAATAGAAATTCACATTCACCCATCTTCTTACACTCAGAGTCTAGCCAGAACCTCCTAGATTTAAAAATAGAACTCATAAATTCCCCTGCAAATAATGATGATGTTTCTGCAGGACAGCAATTTAACTGCAAAATGACACAGTCCCTCAGAAACCTTCCATTGCAAACATTGGAACCAGTTGAGTTGAGTCCCCTGTTACAAAGACATATGTTCCAAACAATTAGCATTCATTAGTCCAGACTCACTGACTATTTGGATTATTTAGCTGCTTACAATACAAAGGTACTTCTCTTTTTTTGGGCTATTTTTCACTTCTCTACCTTTCCTTTTTCGGTGATAGTCTATTCCCACTTGTTTAAATGTTATAGACAAAGAAGCAATGTCTGGAGTCTGAGAGATTTGTTAGCTTGCTATGTTATCAAAACCACCCCCACACCACCAGTGTAGATATATATATCTCATCCTTGCAATGGGCTCAGCGTGTGCATCCAAATAAAATAATAGGCCATCTCTGTTTCCCACTATATGTTTGCATGCTGTATTATATGGAAAGCCACTGCACTCAGTGAGACTGAAATAAAGTCAATACCATGAATGCACTTTAATCTCAGAGGTTTAAGGCAAGCCTTACTAACAAAATACAGTGATTTTATGGCCCTTTAGGTGTTTTTATTTTAAAAGAAGAAGGAGAAGGGCAGCTTGATTAAAAAAAAATAAAAAAAAATAAACAACATTCAACACAAGGCATGAGATTTATTTTTGCATTTTAGCATAAGTAAGCTATTATCATGCTAAAACGAAAAGCAAATTAAGACACTGCTGAGACGTGCTATAAATCAGGCAAAAAGACACCTTATCACAGTACGGTATTGTGCACTGTCTTAAGCTACAACTCAATTCTGTGTTTTGCTAAAACAATCGTAAATGTGGAGTAATTCATTGACATGTGTCCAAGCATTCATGAAAATACACTAAATAAAGCAAAAACAGAGTTTGGAGAATTCGAACAAAGTCAGTATTTGTTGACCACCTTGATTCTTCAACATTAAATTCAACTCTTTAAATCTGGTCGTGTTCACTGTCAAGATGATCCCACACTGCTTCAATCAGTCATGGACTGACCCACTCCATGACTGGTAGTGTTTCATTGTTTGTTTTTCTTTGCAGATATGCTTTGGCTACATTGCCAGTGCACTTGTGAATAATGATAATAATAATAATAATAATGATAATGATAATAATATTTAGCCCCAAACAATGGCAGAGCTTGCACTGAAAAAGCAGCCAATGTCCAAAGAAAATCTCTGAAAGACCTTCAAAAAGCTAGACAGCTATTGCTCAAGAGAACTTCAAAAAAATTACATGGAAGTCTGGCTCTTTGGAAGCAAAATATAAAGAAATTAAGGATAGCTCAAGACTTTTGCACAGTTCTCTATACCAATTCAGACAGATTAAAAAGAAACAGAAACATAGTGTAGATGAACTGAGTCAGAGCCAAAAGAAGAACAAAAGCATTCAGAGAATGCAACTCCACCCGAAAGTCAAGGGCTATACTAAAATTTGATAATTTTACTACAACATGCTGACATCAGCCTGTTTCTATTAAAATATGATGACATCAGTAATATTTTATAGATCATTTGTGGTTATTTCACCCTAATGAGATTAGTAATACTGAAATCCCTAACAATGACATGACGTGATTTTGTGAAACTTTATGGCATCATTGTGATCTGTTAGGGCATCAGATTTGAAAAAGGTGGGTTGTGTAGCTCTCACTATTTGCTTTCATATGATATGACTGACTTTAACCTTGAGCTAACAATGAATCAAATGCTTAGCCAACCTAGGTCTTTACGTCCAACAAGGCCTGGTGTATTGTTGTGAAGTTTGAAGACGAACCTTTAAAAAATTGTGAGTAAAACAGGTTTTTACCGATTTTCACATTTGTTGTGACTTTGACCACGACACGATTTTCACCTAAATTAAATCAGATCGAGCTCTTATTGCTATCTACCATCGTACAAAATTTGAAAGTGATATAACTGTGGATGCTAGACTACTAACAAACAAACAGACAGAACCGATTACATACTCGCTCACTTCAGAGGGAGAACAAAGGTGCGTTTTTAGCCTTCAGATCTCAGTAAAAGATTTGGGAAGCAGCCTGGGTGGCCCCGTGTGTGTGTGTGCGTGTGTGTGTGTGTGTGTGTATTTGTTATAGAGCCCTGAGTTGATTACAGCCTATGCTCCACTCCTTTCATCTGTCCACAGGTCCTGGCAGTGTCAGGCTTTGACAACAGCTCTTTGCCCAGGTTTTATTACTGAGGGGCTTCATTTCTCTCTTGTTCATTCTCACAAGTTTACAGTAGCTGGAAAAGCAATCAGCCTTATTTCCAATGTCTTCATTCACCCTTTGCTGTCACTGTAAGAGCCAAGGCAGCACCTAAAGAAAAGCTCTAGATGCACCAAGCCTGGTTTTCCACTAATTACCACATCTCTCCATTCACACCATTCACGGGAAGTCCCTAAACAGAGCCATACTGCTGCAGACAGAAACAGCAATTTTCCTTTGAATGTAGTGGTCCTGACCAAACTGTAACTACAATCCCTTTGTAATCGTAAAGCGGTATGGTGATAGAAAGTAGAGGTGTGGAGGCTGACAAAGAGGAGTAAGTAATGCTGTGAGCTGTCACAGACCTGTGACTATGTCTGCTTTTTTAAACCTGACTCTGTTGTTTTCTTTATTTTAGCCATTCTTTAACCTTATTTTAGCTCATAAAACTCAAAACTTTTCACTCTTCTTAAACATTTTGCAGCTGCCATGCTGCAGAAACAGTAGTGCAAATATATACAAGAGTATGGGAAAATGTCAGGTAAAATTGTAGTCATCCAAAAAAACAACAACTCTTCCCTGATGGCAGATTTGCAAAGCTACTATCAGTATTTCTTTATTTCACTTCTGTGTTTGCTGTTGTCATCACTGGACACCAAAACCTTAGATATTGCTCAAACCCACTGCTGCTGTAATCTGGGCTGAGGTGGTCCAAACCTGAATCAAATCTGACAAATGCTAAGTTATTTGAAAGCTAAAAGCCTCACCTCAACAGGGACACACACTGTAAAAGTCTGACAAACAAAACACCCGTAAGCTTTTAGTTTTTAAATGAGAGTTATCACTTAAGATTTTACGCCTCTGCCAGCCAGCGTAGCTCAAATTTAAATTGCTCCCAACTCGTGTAACATATACAGTGAAGACACTAAAATAATTTTATATGTAATCAACTTGACAGCTGACCAGATGTCAAAAATGATAACAATCTCTCCTTGTGTTAGTGAGTCATGGCATTGACTAATAGTCAGAAAAGTTTTTTTGTTTTTTTTTCCTCAGTGAGATTATGCGATGATGAGGCCTTCGTCATCAGTCAATCCCTCCACAATTCATGAGAATCATTATTCAATCTACATTATTCAAGGAAAGGTCATATTTGTCATTTTACAAGGGGCGTTTCCATTTTTACAAGAACTGCTTCCCCTCTGATTTTAGTGAAGTAAGGTTAACTTGGATATGATTTCTAATTTTCTTTCTGTATTTTACATGTTACAATAACCTGTACAGTTTGATGGCTCATGAACCAGATGAGCTTCTAAGTCACTAATGTTCTTGTGGATAATTATAATCAAATTTATAAGTTATAAATAAAAGGTAAAGGTTAAAAGAAAATCATTTTTATCATCATATGCCTCTTCCAAAACGCAGCAGTGGCATGACTGTGATGCAGTGTATGCAATAACACTTCAGAATAGATCGGGTATTTTGATCACGTACCTTTGAGAAAACATGAAAGCAGTTTGTTGTCTACAATTAATAGTTAATGTGTATGTTATATATACATATGTATATATATGGACTATATACTTTACATACTCGCAAACTTGTCATGTTTTCATCTCTATGAAGCTTCTTAAATTGCTTACCATCAGCATAACTGTCATTAAGAAAAAAAAAACACCTCCACATGTAGAAACAGCATCAAACAGATGAACCACAAAACTGATGGCCTGCAGCCAGAAACACACCAGCTTGGGCAACTTGATTATTCCTGTTCTTATTTTCCATCCCGTTATCCGTCTATCTGCTGTGCTGGCTCGCTTCCATCTCGTGCCTTTCCCGACAAAACAGGCTAGATTGACACAGAGCTCACTTCAAACTTGAAAAGTAAAAGGCTGCTCTGGTTAACAAACCGTCTAAGACATTTTAAATGGATGTTAATGGTTTGTAATAGCAACAAAAATCACCCCGTGCATCGGATGACCAAAACGGGAGCAGACAAGCATGAGCCAGCAGTATACGGTGGCACAGCAGGTTAGCTGACAGCCTTTATCAGGTCTGATTAATGCATGGGGAACAGGGATGAATGGGGACACTAACATCCTCATGAATTTACTGTTTCTGTTTTGAGCACATATCAAACTCCTTCCCTCCTCATCCTGCTTCTGCCTCCGAGAAAGGCGCAGAATGGGACGGGTGGGAACAGAGGATTAAATAAATGCAGAGAGTTTATCATTTATCCCTCCATCCATCCACTCCTCTCTCCCTGCTGTTACCCACAGGCTCTGAGGAAAACGTGTTGATCTGATTATGTTTGTGAATGTGTGTGTGTGTTTCAGGAGGACATGTGTGTATTTGAATCACAGACTACACACTCCTATGCTGAAGTGTAGTGAAAGCTTAAATAACACACAAAGGCAGCGTGTCGGACTGCTGAAATGTGTTTTTTTTTTATGTGCACTGAGGATTTGATGAAGGCTGTTAAAGGAATGAAGGAATGGTTAATCATTTCTCCCACAAAATGTAGGCGACTGCTTTATGGCAGTGACATAGATGCATGGACATTAACTCAGACTGTTTGTCCTGCTGTCAGTAATCTCCTAGCAGACATGCATGATGTCACACAAAAATAACCAGCAGCACACAACACTCAATACAAGACAATTCAAAAGCACTGCTGTATTCAAAATATATATTAAACTGTGTTTTTGCAAATTAAGTGCAGGCATTTTTTGTCCAAGTGACCAAGCGAGGTAATTTCTAAGTGATGTTATGATCATTTTTCTCATAAAAATGTATCAGAAATCTGTTAAATGTGTGTTACCAGGCCAGTAGGTGATCCCTGGGAGCAGATTGCTGTGGTTGCCTGTAGTTTGCATGGAAGACACCAACTTCAGTAAAGCGGCAATCATTGACACAGGCAAAGAGTTGCCAAATTTATCACTGCAACCAACACGTTTTAAGTGGGGCAACTTTTACTTTGAAGGCAAATCGTTTCCATTTCCATTTTGTGTTATACTTTTCACAGCTTCAGTACACTACTTTTCCCAGATGGTAAGATGACCAAGTTCTGTGAGACCGAGGCCTAAATAAATGTAATTTTACTTCTTCCTTACTTGATTAATTTACTAGTTGTCTAAACAAGAGAAAACTCAAGTCTAGTTAACTAGTTTAAAACTAATGCAACACTCAGACATCATTCAAACAACCTGCATATTTAAGATGAAAATTCTTCACTAATCAATTCGTGTTTTGAATGTCCCTGAAATGTGTGGCACTGTACGCATGCCACATGTATACCATCTCACGCATGCAATGTCAGATTAGTTTACTGAGTCTGGGTAATACTGCAGCGTGTGGATACACATTGCTTTAGCTGTGTGGTTATATGCCACTTTACTCTGACGCAGCCGACTCGACATCAAAGTCCTGCAGAATAGCTGTCATCTCTTTACTTTTGACCTTGCTTGTTTACAACTTGCCTTCACAAAAAGAGAGAAAAAGTGATAATCCCAACTAGTGGCAGGTGGAGTTTCCAACACACCATCTGCCATCGTACATTAAGTAAATAATAATAATAAACACTGAGTAGTATTTCAGCTAAAATACTAAAAAGGCAATACTTATGCACATGTACATTCCCTATTGAAAATCATAATTAATGAAATTGTAATATTTTACAAAATCTGTCATAATTACAGAAAACAGTATAGGTGATGAACACCTATACTACTGTACAAAATATAATGTGGTCAAAAACGACCGGATTTGGTTAGTTTAGCGACTAAAACAGCACAATCCTCAAGGCTTAAATCTAAGGTTTCAGCTGTGGGATTTTATGTTTCTTGTCAGTCCTTTCATATTTAGTCTCAGATGTTTTGCTGCAAAAAAACACCCATTTTCAAGTCCTCTGTGTGGTTTAATCACTGAGGTAAAAACCGGGGAGGAGGAGGAGGACGGAAGAGACGAAGAGGCAGGATTAATGTAGTGGCGACAAGCAGCTTCGATATTGTGTTCAGCGTGTGAGTGTGTGTGCGTATGTGTGTGTGTTTCTTGATGTCATAAAAAGTCCATGTGAGAGTGAAGAGCCACATAAATATAGAAAGAGAAGGAATAGAAGGGTTTTAGCTGGTGCTTTTCTGTCTATGTCACAGGTTGAACCTCTCGAAACGTGTGTGTGTGTGTGTGTGTCTCTCTGTGTCAATGAACCATCTTGCATATGAACTGGTCTCTGAGAAAATGAGAGTCAGGCCCACTTTCACTTGAGTTACGCCTTCTTGACCACCGCTGACCTCCATCAGCCATCACATCAAAGGTCTCTTCATGCACTAAGAAGCATGAAGAGATGGCCTGTATAGGTACAGTACTTTTCCCAGAGACATTATAGGAGAGAGACACAGCATTCAAAGGCAGACTTTGCTACTCCTATCCTTCATGTTCTGTTGGCTGAGCACCTTGACTGGATTTTCAATCAGAATCCGAGCTGCACAAAAGCAGATGGACGGTCTTACTGGTCTCTGTACAACTCTGAGATGTTGCCAAGAAGCCAAGATGCCATGCAGCACTGCTTACCCAGCCTGAAGATCAACATCAGGGATTTATAGGAGGATTTCGGGCTTTCCAGACCAGATTCTTTGTTAATTTTTGCTAAATTCTTACAAAGAAAAGGGTGTTTGTTTCTCTTTAATAGCATGCTGTCATGTTATTACAGTTTCTTAACAGGGATCGTATATCTTATGAAGAGTTAGATGTAAGAATTTTCAAAGACTTTTTTAAAGCCAGTCAGATTTAAATTTAAGACTAACTTAACAACAACCAAAATGAATAAAAAAAAAAAATCTATTCGACAACAGGAAGTCGACAATGCTCTGCTGGCTTAATAACTACAGATATCCAAACCTCTGTCAATAACATCAGCACCAACAATGTAAGCCGGAAGCTTGGTGTGGGTTTTCATGGCTGAACAGCTCCAATATGTGGAATGTATAGGTGGCCCAGTACTTTTGTTCATTTAGTGCATGTCGAATACTTTGGGTGGACTGCCTCACTGGAACATTTATGACCCCTTTGCCCTGTCCTGATCTGTGGGTCTGCTGCACATCTGCATCTGTGCTGCACATCTGCATCTGTTGGAAGGCTGCACAGCAGCATAGGACGGGACAGTGGTGCGGAGGACTGTTGCTTCACAGCAAGAAGGTCTTGGGTTTGATTAACAGGCTGAGTTGTTTCTGTGGGGTTTCTGTTCTGTTCTGCCTTTGTCTCTCTGGGTACTCTGGTTTTCTTCTAAAGTCATGGTGATTTTAAACTGACCATAGGTCTGAATGGTTGTCTGTGTCACTCTGTTTTAGCCCTGTGACCCAGTGACGAGTCCAGGGTGCACCGTCCCTCTGGCCCTAAGACATTTGAACTGCAGTTCAAGAAAAGTGGGGAAAATGGGTAGATCTCTTTAGTCCTCTCCCAAATACTTACTGTAAAAACATTTAATTTCTGCATGTTTATTCTGGGCAATAAGACATTATGAATACAAGACAAGACATTATGAATGCTACTAATTACTACTTTGGTGTTATTTGATAAACGGCAGAAGTAACACAACTTGAAGCAAAACCATTAATACTTCTGCAGCAGCAGCTGGATGTCAGACCAATCAGTAAACTATGGGGCTTGCTTTAGATGATGACAATAAGAAGCAGTGCAAGTTTTTTTTCAGGTTTTTTTTGTTTGCTTTAACTTCATCTGAGTGCTGTGTTTGGTTTGCAGCCCTGACTCATTAAAGGCTGAGCCAGACGCTAACAAAGTAAATTTGGTCTACATTCACTGATGATGTCTCTAAGCAAAGTAAATGCCAATTTAACCTTACCAGACCGCGGTGAATAAAAGGATATTTGTGAAGCTGTCTGCCTGCAGGGTAATAGAAAGTAACATGCACTGAAATTAAATGACAGACAAATGAAAAGAAAAAGAAGCAACAAGCAATTAGCATCAACAATAAAGAACAAAAAAAACCCCTAACTAAACCTACACTTCCTACATAAAGCCTGTTTATCTTTAAAGATAAGCTTTTGTGTGCCATCCAGATAAAACTATCTGTCATCACAATATGCAGTATTGTTAATATTAAGCTAATAAGCTGTGATAAGTTGACAGCATAAATGATTAACTGACAGAAAGCGGGACATGGTTACATAATCTACATCAGCATTCAACACCAGGACATAAAACGTGCCAGATATCTGTCAATATGAGGTTTATGGATTGAGACGTATTAATTCTAGGGTCGGGCCTTTGAACAATGCGTGAAAGACATTATGATTCGCAAATGATGGATTTATTATTTTATTGTATTGCTGTAATGCACTGAACCACTGTATCTATAGCTTCATCTGTAGTCTGTGGCTCATATTTTAAATCCAGCCCTCACAGGACAAATGATGTGTGTCAGTAAAGATTTTTAAGTTGACTATTTGTTGACTGTATCTTGGCATCACATTAATAACGCGCAAATACCTACATACAGATAGATGTATTGACAAAAGAGCCGTAAAACACAATGCCTCTGGCCATGGTTATTTTCCAGCCTGGAGGCATGGACATTATTACTTATAGCCGTAGGTGATATTTGTAAATGTGGCAGGTAAAAGACATGGTCAGCATGTCTAAACTTTTTTGCAATTTGCAAACAATAGGATGTGCTCACTGCATAACTAAAGTAAGGCTGAAAATTCCCCACAGACTCCCAAGAAAAAAGAATATCTAGATCTGGATTAGTTTCCTACACCTTCTTGACAATGTCTCACAATTTTTGTTGTTTAAATATTATAGCAAGTGTTTGTAAAAAGAATGCAAAACGTCCATCTCTGACTTAAAGTATCCTTTAAGGATTCAGATCCAGATCCTAAAATAATCACTACTAAGTCGACCCAAGCTGACCTTGGGTAATTTGTCATGCAAATCCATCCACGACCACCCTGACACAAGTACAGGAAAGCAACGGGCTGGAAACAAACACATCAGCTGAACAAACTCCACTGAGAGAGTATTTTGAATCTCTTACCTCTCTTACTACTGTCCTGACCTTGTTCTCCTTGACACGAGTTGGCTTTCACAGTATTTTTAAAGCATTTAGACAAATAGCTCACACACACTACTTTTAGAATTTCAACTGTGCCTTTAACTACTTCCATTTTTAGCAGAAAACAAGTATACAAGTATTAGTAAAAATAACATGTATATTCACTTTACATGGTCCGGTGAAATCCCCAACATTGCACGCTTCTCTGTATGTGGAGTCAGAAAACTACCTAC
This sequence comes from Oreochromis aureus, assembly GCF_013358895.1. NCBI lineage: Eukaryota > Metazoa > Chordata > Actinopteri > Cichliformes > Cichlidae > Oreochromis > Oreochromis aureus. The sequence continues at coordinate 19,647,653 of NC_052956.1, read as the reverse complement.
AGCATAATTATATAAGAAATAAAATGTATGTTTCAGTACTGTTTTATTAGCCCTTGTGTTGGACAGCGTGGTAAGTGCAAAAGAGCTGGTTAAAACGGAATAAATAAACTCCCTCTAAGCGGTTCACTTCACTGGTCTCATTGCTTGGCTGTGCCAATCATTAGACAAGAAAAGAAAATCATACTGTTGCTGGGATCAGTGAAACACCCACCTGTTTGACACCTGTTTGGAATAACTAACTCTCAGATTACGTGCTGGGCGAAAGGTCTTAAACCGGATCTCAGGAGTGAAAATTTTACAGTATGTGTGTGATTAGTGATATAAAACGCATTGCATTGCATTTTTAGACATTTTTAATCTACTTATAGCTTTAAGCTGTAGTAGTAAGGAGAAGCATTAGGGCCAAACTACACATTCAAAAAGACCAATGACATTATTATCTTGACTGAAAATGTGGCAAGACCGTAGATACTCAGAATTTCTTTTTGTCTCTGTGCTCAGTGAGGCTCAGCAATGAGCTGCCTACTCATTGCTCACACACCGGCAGAAATATGGATCTTATTTTTTAAACTGCTGCCCTTCAACAAGTAAAGGATAAATAGAGGAAAATACTTTTAAGGATCCACAAAGCACATATTTGACGCAGGCAGTATTTAACTTTTATTCATCCGATTTTTTTTTTTTTTTTTACAAATGTGCTTACCTATGCTACTTCTCGCTGCAGATAATAAACTGAGCACTGTGGGAGCCTCTAAATACAAAACTGAATCCAAACAGGGTGCTGAGGCAAAATCAATATAATAGTTTTCTAGAAAATAATCAGATGACTGTTCAGATAATTGATAATAAGAAACTGAATGATAGCTTTCGAATGCTGCCGATGACACCATTTCATTATTCGCATTAAATGTGAATCTAAGTGGGAAAAAAGAACAAAAACATGTAAGTATAAAAATATGTAAGATTTGTAAGATGTAAAGAGAGTCAAGAAATGTACAAGAAAAAAAACAAATCCATGTAAATGCCGAGTTAAAACTGATAACAGATCTGGTTTGGCATAATTCATTGTTCGGGGAAAACAGTGGGATATGTAGAGTGTTCCTTCATTAAAGCCGGTAAGCTAATCCAATACAGTACATACGGCACATGCACAGTGATTAAACAGAGGTAATGCGAGCCCTTTTGTACGATTTAAAACCTTTTACTGAGACACACTGTCACGCTGAGTGCTGCTGACAGCTGGTCTGCTGCTTGGCAGCCAATCTAGTTTGTAGATGCCAAGTTTACAGCTGAAATATTGATCCTAAGCAGACAGGTGAGTGTTACTGTGTCTGAGGCGACTGTAGGTCCCGGCTAAAAAATACGTTGTGACTAAGGTGTCCTGGTGGCTCAGTTGGCACACGGACTTTTGAAAAAATAGTTTTAGTCTTTCTGGCTCTTTAAGCAGCCCAGCGGGAGAGGTGCCACAGTGTATTTGAAAGGAAAAAAATGTCACTACTGCAAAGCCTGAACTCCCACACATAATTATAAGTTAATAATTATCAGTCCAAATCAACCATCTGTGTTAGTGACAAAATTGTTTAATTAGTTTATTTACTATTTCCTGGCTTCCCAGGTCCTTAAAATTCAGAAAATGATATTGAAACATCACTAGAAATGTATGGATTGCCTTTTTTACGAGGTTTTTTTAGAGGATAAGGCAGATATTTTAGGTTTTTAGTTAAATTATCTCAACAACTATTCCGTGGATTTTAATTAAATCTGGGAGAAAAACACAAAACCCACACAAACCATTAATTCAGCCTGATAACAATCACAAGGATTTGTCTCTGGTGGGTTAGATTTTTCACGTATCCTGTGAAATGTCTTTCACTGGCATTTTATCTCAATAATGGATAATTCTGGATGGTAAGTAATGTAGCTGGGTATTCTTGTAAACCACCTTTATGTACTGCAGTGCTGTGCTTGAATGAGCTAAAAAGAATATGCTCACTGAACACAGTGAATGGACTGAATGCGAGAATGTAGCTGGGGTGCTGTAAAGTGCTCACTGCGTGAGAGCCACTGTAAACAACAACACAGTTGTTGGCATGGTTAAGGAAGAGTTAGAAGGTACAGCTAACAGCAGTATTTCTGAAGCCAGCTCACATTTTTAAAAATGAATTGATTCAGATATTTTATGCAAAACTCTGCAAATTGAGTTTGAACAACCAAGTCAGATTAGCCAAATTTGCAACTTAACTTCCAGCTTTCGGCCAGTCTTGGGAAATATCAACGAAGGATTGATGGTGACAAGAAATCCTAACTACTTCATAAACAGATCTGTTTTGAGATGGCCTTTTCTGTGGTGTCACTGCTGAAACGGTAAAAATCTGCATTCTTTTGTTGGTTTGATTGCACAGTAGCACTGTGGTACCAATGACTGGGACTGTGTGGGAATTTAAGTCAGCTCAACTCAAATTTATTTATATAGCAACCAAAGCGCTGTAAAACAGTTACAATAGATTACAACTAATTAAAAAATGGAATAGATAAGAAATAAGTGAAATACATGTTAGTAGGTACAGAGCTGGCTGCAAAAGGCATTGGAGATACAATGGTTTTAAAAGACTCAATGGAGGGAGCAGATTTGACTGTGAGGGGACTGCTGCTCCACAATCAGGGGCAAACGCAGAGAACACCCACTCTGCTCTGAGTTGAAATCTAGAGTGGGGGACAGTCTGAAGCACTCGATCAAGAGGCAAACCACGAAGGTTTTGAAGATCATCCTGTTTGTAGACAAACAGGATGATCTTGAAATCGATTCTAAACCTTACTAGCAACCGATGGAGAGAAGCTAAAACAGGTTTATTATGATCTCTTTTTCAGGTGTCTGTGGGGAGTCTAGCAGCAGCATTTTTGACAAGCTGGAGACAGGATAGAGAAAACTGACTGAGACCGTTGCGCTGTAAAGTGAATAGCAAGTTCTTTATGTGCTCAAGGGATATCACAATGCTATCCAGCCTACACCTAGCTTTAGCTTTTCCAGTGATAAGCAATGATCACTGGGGCTGCTTGGGTGGTGGGAGGAGGGTTTTACTACAAAGAAATTAATGTGAACGGAACTTTAAGCTAGAAATGAACATCTACAGTGTACATATGGCTAAAAGGAATCCATTTTCTGTTTTGTTTTGTTTTTTTAATAAATAATATGACAACTAACAACTGAAGGCATGTTAAATGAGGTTATGGAGAGGGTGCTCAGGGCATTAGAATCATGAGGATTGACTTCTGGTTACCAGTAAATAGTATGTAGGTATAAAGCACTACCCCAAAGCTGTCTATATCCATTATTGATGGCATCTACAGGCAAACACTGTAAATAATCCCGCTAAACATCATGCATGCATCGGCATTCAATTTAATTTTAGCATGCTGAAATTAGCATTTGGCAAAATTGCCATCAAAGGAATTAACCCTGCGAGTCGTCACATCAGTCAAGCTTTATAGTGTGAATAAAGTAAGTCATTAAAGAGTAAATAAAGGTAAACTGGCACCGAGGCTAATATGGCTCCCATTTCTGCTACTGCTTGGCTATCGAGGGTTGGACAAGATCCAACTTTCCCATTTAAATATTCTTCTATAGATTTCTATTCAGGATTATTTGACTACAATGGCTCCTCTCCATAATGTCTCTAATAGGAAACATCAGTAGTTCTAAGACAAAAGTAGCGGTGAGGCTTGAAATTTGCTGTTTATCCAGGCCCAGGTCAGTTGGGCAGCAGTCAACGTTTCCCTGCCCATCTTCTCTAGATCTTCACTGACAAAAACTAAGCCAGCCATGAGATGCACTGTCTCCAGGACATGCCCAGAACACCCTTCCTCTGGTCAGAACAACCTCAACTGGCTCCTTTTGATGTGGAGGAGTACCAGCTCTACTCTGAGCCCTTCCTGAACGACCTTGTGGCCATCACTGAGAATACAAACCAGCATCAATCATGGGTAAATCAACATCGCTTTCACAGAGAGCTCTCTGTTCACCCCAACAGATCAGTACAGCACTTGGACCATTGCAGATGCTCCACCAGTCCATCTGTAAATCCCTCTCCACACTCCCTTTACTAATGAACAAGTCCCTGAGATAATTAATTTCCTCAACATGGGGCTGCAGTACATTCCCAACCCTGAGTGGACACTCCACCCTCTTACAGCCCGCGATCCATGGCCTCAGACTAACCACTTCCAAATTTGAAGCTTGTAAATGAAAAAAAAATCTGTGATTTTATTTGGAGTAGCAGAATCAGATATTGGGACAGTGGCATATCCTGACAAACTACCCAAAAGCACCAATGTGTGAACTCATATTATAATACAAAAACTTATCTTCAGGTTTAGTAGCTGTTATCTCATAGCTAAACCCTCAGCATGAATGCCAAAACTTTTATGCCTTAAACCGGGGGAAAAAACAACTTTATTCACTCTTAAATTAAGAAAACCAGTATGAGTTTTTATGTATTTCAGCACACACACACACGCACACACCCACACACATACACACACACTATAGGACCTCATTACCCTGAAGTGTTTCAGATAAAACCAGCTGAGAATAACTAAAGTCATTTCTCTTCTCCTCCTCCGCCCCACGCCGCTCTCTTCCCACCATTTCTCCTGTCTCAGCAGATATCAGAACAGAGCAGGGAGAAGACAACTTTCTTGCTTTTTGAAGCGAAAATGTGACACTCTCGGGAGGTCCGCGTTGCAGCCGACAGAGTAGCAAGGGGACGGTGCTCTGTTTCTCCATCTCTCCTGCATCTCATCTGCCTCACATGAGCCTACCCACACCCGCACACATGCACAGCCAGGCTGTAATCTCTTTGGTCTGCTCATCGGCCTTTTATGTTTTCCCCTGAGCCCTCCCAGCATGCTGCAGTTGGCCATGTGCTGCTTTACTGAGCATTGGAAGAATTAGAAACAGTGTCTTATCAATCTGTTCATTTATTCCAGCTCGACCGCAGTTCATACATATAAATTGAACCTTATTTTATCTGGTTTTACCAACTTCACCTCTATGTGTTGGGATAACAAACAGAAGGTTATGAGAGGGTTTTTTTTCCTTCAATGAAACAGCTGCCTGCTGCTGAAAACAGAGCTGAGTGGTCTCACAGCAGGTTCTAGCCCCCACATGACCCTGAATGAATAAGCGATTACGAAAATGAATGGATTCATATTTTCAAGTATGTTATTGCAACTCTTTGAACATTAACCCTGGCTAGGGTTATGTAATAAACCAGAACGTCAACGATGTTAGCAGTTCATTCGGCTCACAATACATCGTGTTTCAGAGCTTATTGCCCATAAAATGACAAATGTGAACTACACCACAATTTAGGTAAGGAACCATTAGGTGATTAAATTGATTCAATTCTGACTAATACTGTAGAAGTAAAGGTTCTTGAGGACTTCGAATGGATGGATGGATAGACAAACGGGCAGATGGACTGATGTTGGTTTGGGTTAAAATATCACGACTGCTAATTCTTACAAAGCTCCACTTTATTGCTTGCAAGGCTAACACATTCTCTCTGAGGAGTCTGAGCAGCTGCAGACACAAAACATAGATAAAAATGCGTTTCAAAATCACATCGTCACCAAAAAAAATTCAATAATTTGTCTCCATAAATAAACAACAACAAAAAACATAGATTACTCGCCTTCACTGCAAAATGTGAACCTTTCATGTAAAACCAGAGTTGAGTGGAGCATGAGACTGACAATGTTTGCATGTTGCTGGTACAAAAAATGGAATATTTAGTAGACAAAGAAATATAATGAAGACTACATAGTTGGTGTGACAGAAGAGGATGCTGGGAATAAGGTGAGATGGAAGAAGGTCTACTGTGGCAACTCTTAAAGGGAGCAGCCCAAAGAAGAAGAGGAAGAAGAAGAAGTCCACACACTAGCTATACCAGTTTTTCATTTCCAGCTTGTTTTGGACTGCTTTTGCCCTCCAGTGCAAATGAAAATTAGTTATTGTAAAATTAAAAAAAAAAAAAAAAGCTGAACTGCTGTCAGCTCCACAGTTCCACACATCTGTCTGACCCTGGTTTACACCAGGAGTCTCTGAAACAGGGAGGGAGGAGTGGAGGGGTATAATTAGCCTCCTTAAAAGGAAAAAAAAAACACAACTTCTCTTGTTTCTCTTTTCACTAATTCTCTGAGATTACTCAGACCACACAGTTCCCTGCAGTGCATAAAATCCCAGTTTTATGCCGCACAGAACAACACTGATCACTGATGCAGCCGTCATTTGTTTATCTGCTCAGAGAGACAGAGATATGTCTGCGTGCTCCGGCAGGCTGGTTTTCTCGGCTAATTGCAGCACGGTGGCCTCGTGCGTTCAGTTCAGAGGCAGAACAAAGCTGAGAGGGTTTGACTCTGATCAGCTGGGACTGAGGACAGCACAGCGTGCACACAAACCCGCTCTGTGTGTGCATGCTTGCACGCAGCGGTTACAAGTAATGATATTTCTTTGGTGTCTGCCTTTGAGTCAAATGGACGGAGTCGGGAGATGAAATAGAAAGCTGAGTGTCCTGATTTACATGTTCTGTATCTCCTACTTAGGTTGCTGAGGCTGTAACTAACGTTTATTTCCATAATGATATCTGGATGGATTTTTAAAATTAATTGTCTGTCTTATATATTAGTTGGTTCAATGGATAAAAAACAAAAGAGATTAAAATTTTAATCAGGAGCTAAACATACCGGGCACTTTCTGCTTATTAAATGACTTCAAGGATTATATAATACTTAAAAGATCAGACAGGTGATTTTTTTATTGTCGGTAAAATACTTTCTGACTCCTCTGCCCCGTCTGTGGTACTCTGTCCTTAATCCACGTATTAATACTGAAGACGAAAGTCTTAAAAAGCGGATCACAAATATTACTTTTCATTGTTTTTAAAAGAGGATCTGTAATAAACCCGGCACACTAGTTTTTCGAAAACATTAGCAGAGCAAGAGTGCATTCTAATAAGGATTATTTAGCTGCATGTGAATCATCTTGGCTGAGTTTTTTTTAGCAGTCTCTGTCAACTGCAACTCGAGCACACTGCTCACGTTAATCGAATTTACTGTGAAGTAGAAGGGTGTGGCTTATTGTTGATTTCTTTTGTCTTTCGCCACACTGAAAGCGCTTGGAAGATTTTGTTTTGTTGGAAATCGAACATAGAAAGTTGCTATCCTTCACGAATGTGCGAGTCTGCTTTGGTGGCTGACTCAGCTGCAGACTACAGTGCCCAACAGAGTCAACGCAAAATACTACAAAATGTTCTTTTAAACCACACTGCAAACACAGATGATCCATAATTTAGGCAGCAGAATGACATATCGCTTATTGAGTCCTTGTTGTAATACTCCAAGCTGTATTTTGAATTTAAGCAGGAGAAGAAAAAAAGACAAATGGCATTCTTAAGGACATAATCAGTAAAATACTGTCTGTGCAGAGAACAGAAGCTACTACTTCAACTGGGACTAAGAATTCAGCTCGCACGTAATCTCACATTTTGTTCCACCTCCACTAAAAGCTGGCAGATAAAAATGCCACGACTCCTGGAAACAGATGACAGGTGCCACAGTCGAGCCCAGATAAAACTGATGAGGAGGCATTATCTTCTTCTACGAAGCAGAGCTTCTTTTTCTTTCTTCCTGTAAAGCACACGGCTGGTTGGACAGGAAGGATTGCAGCATCAGGGGAACAATAGTTAGACTAAGAGTGAAATTAGCTTTGAAGGGGAGGTCTGATATGAGAACGGTGACAAAACATATACAGTAACCTTGACTCTTTCTTATAACATTACTTCAGTGTAAAGTAGCCCATTGCCCTCGTAGACTGACTTATTGAATGACGCTGCAATAAGGAGCCCCGTTGCTATGGTCACACCATTAAGCTACAGCCTCGGAGATTTTTTTTATGTCCTCGGAAGGAAAAATTAAACAATTGCACGCTGACTTATTTAAGCCCACGTTACAACGAGATGCCATCTTTTATCCTGCATGCCTGCAACAGTACCACAACCGACGAAAGCATTTTTAATCCGAGTGGGACCAACATAGTTAATTAACAATTAATTAAGCAAAAGAGACAAGCACAATAAAGAGGTACAATTATGTTAATCGCAAGTGTCTGGGACAAGAAATGAGTTACTGGGATCATGAACCCAAAAATCTCTGCAAATTAGTGCAGGGTGGGTGGCGTCACAAAATCATTATCATGCCAGGCCCAGAATGCAGAGATACTAATAACAGGAGCCTTTAATTTTGAGCAATAACAATAAATTATGATGGGAACAAAAGACTTATGAACAGACTGAAAATATTTTCAGTACAATATAAGTACTTGATTTTGCAACGCAAATATGTAACACATAAGGCATTTCTTTGAGTTATATGCATAGTATTTATTATATGAAATATCTGAATGAATTCTCCATATTGTAGAGAATAAGCAGTGCTCCATTGAGCGAAAAGGGGTGAAAAAATGTATCCACTGGTGAAGGGCCAAACAGTGCAGTTTTTCTAATGGCCACTTGAAACTGGTTCCAAAAACGAGTTAATCCTCCACCTGTAAAACCCAAAGCTTATTGGCTAACAGCTTCTCAATCAAAATGAAATTTAAGTTTATTTAATTTTCCTTGAAAACAGTGACTGAGCTCATAAACATCAGGAAAATGCAAGCCGAGTTAATGTCCAAGGGTAATTTTCCTATAGACCAGAACTCAAAAGGAGCGGAAGTCTAGCAGTCACTTCCAGCTTCCAGGCACTTCTCACAGCCTGAAGCCATGTCCATCTTTTATAAAGTTATATCATAATGTCTGTGATACAATAGGGATCTACTGCTTCATCATAAAATTTTACTGTGAACTTTAATCTGCTCTCCGTAATTATAATATAACTATAAAATCAAAATGGATTTAGTTGCAGTAGGATATTCAGGTATTTGGGCATACTGTATGTTTATTGGAACACACTGAATCTTTTCAGGTACAGTGCTTGACACATTTATTAGACCACCACCCAGTGTAATGTTTATGCAGCAGCTGCTCTAAATTAACAGTACCGGTAATTACCAGAATCATTTTTTTATCTTTCTGTAATGGTTAATCCACATTTTAACGCTATCCATGAATTTAGAAAAGTTTATTATTTTACAGAAAAAAAGCAATGTTTGCGTTGTGAATTCAGCGTAAAATAGTTAAATAGTTGTTTGTTTTTTTTATTTCTAAAATATTTGTATTTTCTTGTTTTTATGTCAGGTGGTCAAATAAATGGGTTCGGCACTGTATATGGAATAGTAAGGTTGTATGGTGGGATTTGGCCTTATGAAAGGAAAATAACGAGGACAGACATAAAAATATTATTAGCCACAAGCTGAGTTTAATTTCCAGAAAACCCCTTTATGATTATTTGAACTGACTCCTAGTATAACTAATATCAAAACTACAACTCTTCTGTGAATTCTACTGTCTTAATAAAGGAAGGTAAATGCACACTGACTGGTGATTCACTTTATATTGATTTTGTGTTTTATTACTCTTTTCTAAACCTATTATCTGTAGAATGCAAGTTTGTGCTTTAATAACTTTCAAACAAGTTTCTTTATGTACTTTTATATTACTTAGAATTCAAAAGCAAAAGGAAGCCAGTTGAAATAGAGGGCATGGTGGTTTCGAATGTACAATCTTTCACCTGTCACCGCGAGGGCAAGAAAAGTAGGAGAGTGTATGTGTGCTTGTGCGTTTGATGTTAGATGTGTTGGATGTGAGCAGACAGAGCGAGCTGACCAGTTGCCCCAGAGAGCAGTCTTCAACAAATCTGTGTGTGTGTGTATGTGTGTGTGTGTGCAGATACAGATCATCTTCTTACAGGTTCTCTCTGAATTTGTTTTCATGTGGGACCTGAGACACTGCAACACAGGAAAATATGTGTGTGGGCGCATTTTGTATTCACCACGGCACGGTGCAATATTTGCAAAACTTTGATTATGAGCAACAGTGGCAGAACCACAAATATGCTCATACATTTGTTGGCAACACATGCCATTAAAATGCAGGACTGCTGTGTTTTTTGGTGCCTTGCAGGCAATAGATGAATCCCCTCCGGCTAGTACAACTGCATATGTAATGTAGTGTTAGGAGCTGCACAGGAAGTGTGGGCCTAAGATTTTGTGTTTATTTAACAACGTAAGCTTGAATTTTAAAAAAGGTATGGACACTTCGCAATATAGACAAAATAAATCTTACACAATATAAATGTTGCACTTTACCAGACAGCTGTACACGTTGAGTGAAAAGCAGCATAGATGTGTTATTGTTTTACAAAAAGTTAATACAGTGGACCAAGTTACTTAACATTTGTGTGGTTAATAGAAGTTATATAGAATTAAGCTTTATGTGTGTTAACCTACGTAGCACTTCAGCAAACAGAAAACAAGATTCTGAACTTACCTTAAAAGTATATAGTTTAAAAAAATTAACTTTGGTGCTGGTGGTCAGTGTGGTTTCAGACACTGTTAAGCATTTAATGTTAAACACAGACTTGTCATATTATTAACACAACAATAAAGAACTGGCAGAATTTACAGAGTCCCTCTAAAACTGACCTTCAACCTCTACATACACATAACTGTACATTTGGCAGACTCAGTAATCTCCCACATGATGTAAGATGTCACTGGTACCAGTTCATTTTTATATGTATTAACTTTGACTCCCCTTGTAGTTTAAAACTACAGTTTTATTCCCTCTACTTCAAGTTTAGTCTTAAAGCTCTGATCGTTTTTTCTGTAATGCTCCAAAGCTTTTATATATTTAGGGCTCTCTCTGATTTCCTTTAATTATTTGCTCTTTGTCATCTTCTAGCTTCTTCAGGCTTGTTTTGTGTTTTAATAAGTCACAGTTGCTTTATTTTAATTACTTTAGCACTTTAACTTCACCTCTAGCTGATTTATCTTGTAGATGTGTTCTATAGAAGGTTTTGGTACTTTTTTAGTGTTTTTTCAGTGTGTGTGTGTGTGTGTGTGTGTGTGTGTGTGTGTGTGTGTGTGTGTGTGTGTGTGTGTGTGTATGTGTGTAAATGTGTGTGTGTTATACATTATGTACTGTTTTAGAACAAGTTATTGCATAAACAGTTGTTTGGACTTCCCTAAAAATGAAAAATTACACGTCAACATTACAAAATGCACAGAAGGGTCCCTGTGAACCTCAGTGGGTTTAGCAGGCGACTCATATGCTGGGCTAACACAGAATCCTGGGTTCAAATCTGCCACTAAAGCCAGTTACTGCATCTGTTTTTCCTGGTCTTTCTCCCAGATCTCCAGCTCTTATTAAAAATAATGGCTAAAAAGCCCCAAAATATGTATACTACTAAAGGTTGTTAACGAGGGAAATCTATTTAACAGTGAGAGGAAAAAAAAAATAAAATCGGGAAGCACCAGCCAGATGCCATTTGAGTATTATCTGACAGCTACACAAAAGTGTAGGGTAAACAGCAGGGACTGGGTTTACATTTAGCATTGTTAGGTTTTAAAAAAGTTCTTATTTGGCTCTCTGTGCATTCACTGTGTGGACCAGCGTACCTCATAAAGCGCCATATCATTAGTTCTAAATAACAGCATGATGACAGTCATTACTTCAGGTTAAATTAATAAGCAAGAGATGAAGTAATAAATGACAGCTTTCCTGCCACGACATGTAGTTTAAACACAACACAAATGATTAAAGCAAAGTTTACTCTGTAATTTGAAATCAAGATTATATTTTCTTTACTGGAAATGTTTAGCAGTTCCAAATATAACTTTTCGGTCTCTTTAATGACTAAAAATTGCCATCGGTGTCAGCCCTGAACAAGCTATATCAGTTGATCCCAGTAAGCAACGGTTAGAATCTCTTAAAAACAAGATCTCAATTTTAATGAGACCCAATCAGTGGTTGCGGGAGAGAGGCTTAGTTTAAGTATCTCAGGATCTTATTCATAATTGACAGGAAGCTGGAGTGCGATGTGAGTAATGTCACGGTTGTGTAGACTGTCATTATGAAGAGACAGCTGAGCTAGAAGCTGAAACTTCCTACTTATCAGTCCATCTACCTTCCAGCTCTCACCTAAGGTCATGAAATTTGGGTGATGAAGAAAAGAATAAGATTGTGAATAAAAGCAGCTAAAATGAGTTTCCTCCATGGGGTGTCTAGAGCTCTTACAGATAGGGTGAGGAGGTCACCCTATCTGTAAGAGCCCCAGCTTCATCGTATCAAAAGGAGTTAGTCGAGTTGGATTGGGCATCTGATCAGGATGTCTCCTGGGCGCCTCCCTTTGGAAGTTTTCTGGGGATACATCTAAATGGGAGTTTACAGGTGTAGACAAAAAAACCTGCTGCCTGCTGGAGAAGTTACATATGTCATCTGGCCTGGAAACCCCTTGGGAGTGTTTGTGGTTACCCTGCTGTCAACTTCAGATAAGCAGAAAAGATGATGGATGGATGGATGGATGGATGGATGGATTAACCCTACAGTTTGCGAACTATATAACTTTTCATTCAAAATTTTAAGAAACTTTGGCTTTTACCAAAGATTTTTTGTGACATCCATTCTCAATCAGATTACACATGGTTACAGGACAGCTAATAGGGCATGAGCAGCAGAAAAGACAGGTAGAAAAAGTAGAGCAGCAGCCTGTTCCAGCTCCATGTCAGCTCTCGCTGTGCATTGTGGCAGCTGGAGAGTTGTTGCGGTTGTTTTTCTTGGCATTAGAAGTCAGGTAGTGTCTGTTCCCTCCAGCAACTAGTCATGAAGTGCGGGAAAAGTTTGAACGGTCTCAGCAGTAGGTGCAGAAAAGTGAAGTCTGCAACATTTAACTTTGTCCTCAAACTGATGGAGCTAAAAGTTTCCACAGGTGTCTGCTGAGGTTTGGGATATTTTTAGAAGCGAGTGGGTAGACTGTAATTACACACTGCACAGACAGGTGAGGAGAGAGGGTGGGGGGTTAAAATCACACACACAAAAAACCCCTCTCTTTTACACACAAACTTACGCACATACACACGTCTGATTGGCAAGGCTTATCGGATGGGTTTCCATGGTAACTAGACACAGCTGCTTCTATTAAAAGGGAGGAGGTTGAAAAAGGTGAAGAGGGAGAAAGAGAAATAGAAAAGTGAGGGGGAGCACAAATGAAAGAATAACAGAAAGAAAAGAAAAAGCCAGCGATGGAAAAATGGCTGAACATATTTCTAATTCAAACCTTGTAATTTACACTCAGCTGGTGACGCACATACTAAAAGCAGTGATTGAGTTAAAGGAAGCGAGGCGGGCAGGTTGGCAGTCAGGTGCTATCTAACCAGCTAGGGGAGCATAACACACTGTAGACAGATGATGAATGAGCTGCTGGGAGTGATTATGACCAATTAAGGCTCCCACTGATTAAAAATAACTGTACTGCAAACTTCTGTGTGCCTTGGCTGTGAGATAAAACTAATTAACATGATCATAAATATGTTGAATAATCTTTGAAACACCACTGACGTAAAGAACATTGACCATTTGCTTGCGAGTTATACAGTACTGTGCAAAAGTCTCAAGCCAACCCTCATTTCTTCATATTTTGCTACCAAGAAGCCAGACTAATGAAAATAATAGAGCAATAGTTCTTCAGACTTCCTGGTTGCCAAAGCCTTCACTTGGACAATAGCTGCTTTTTAACTCATCCTCAGTCCAGTCAGGAATATATATATATATATATATATATATATATATGTATATGTTTAAGGCTCTGGACACTGACCGACCAAGCATTATAAAAGTCACCTAACTCGAGGGGTGTTGTGTTGTATTAGCCAGAAAACTTGGCATATCTCAGCATGGTATGCACTCTATCCTGAAAAAAATTGAAAAACTGGACAAGTGGAAGACAAAAGAGGTGGCAGGCCTAAAAAACAAACACACACACAAAAAAAACCAAACACCTTTAACAGCAGGTGAACACCATCTGGAAGTAATTTCCATCTCATCAGAAACAGTGCCATATGTCTGTCAAGAAGCCATTGTCATGGAAAGGAAACACGGAGAAAAGCCTGAGGCATGTCAAATTACACAAGAGCTGGGCTCAAAATCGGTGGCAACAGGTCTTATGAAGGGATGAAACCAAATCTGAAATTCAAATCGTTGTCAATATGTACAGAGAAGGTCAGGAGAGACGTGCAACAGATATTTTCATGTGATCACTCAACCTTGATGGAGATATCCATATTATGTCCAATTCAGTGTGCAAAATAATAAGAATGTGATGGTAAAGTGAAAACTGTGGCCATGATGGAAATGACCATCCAAAACCTGCATCAAATTTCTCCACATACCTGAAAAGGTAACACTATAACTTAAAGAAAGTAGTAAAATAACCACAAACAATGATGCCAAACACCTAAAAGCAAAACTTTCAGGTAGCTAAAAAAGAAATGAACAGACTTCTATGTGCAACATACCATTGTACACAGTTCAGTTTTATTTACATATCTCCCATTCACAGAAACCATCTACTTAAATACTGTAAGATAAAGATGTAAAATATCAAATGGAAATTGATCAGCTGATCCCCTAACATTGTCTTAGAAATATGAATACTTCATATCTTGTTAGGGACTGGTGCTGAGTATGTGGGGGTTAACTTTATACTGTAAACTTGCAGTTATGTGCCAAAGCATTTCAATCTTGTGAAATAAAACAAATGTAATGTACAAGTAAGGTCTAATACAATGCTTTGTTGGACCCCAAAACTGCTATTTATTCAAATTCAGTGTAAGATAAGGAGCATATGGAGAGTTTACAGCCCGCCCACGCTGTGAAACATTAATGGACAGGGACACATCAACAGAGCCCTGATTACCAACATTCAGCTAAAGCAGCTTTGTGCTTTTATATACTGCAATTTTCCATAATAGGCATAAAAGCCTATCGAGTGCAATGAGTCATGAGTAGGTAGGGATTAGTGCTGGGCCTCAGCTGAGGAACATAAAGTCAAAACCTCATGTATGATTGTGGAACCATGACTAATAAAAAACAGACAAGAAGGAAATAATAGCCAAGGTGAGATCAAGTCACAGGTTTCCCATGCCTTTCTGCTAAACAACTGACATACAGTCTTTCAAACATGAGCCACTTCAGGGATGTGTTTAAGCTTTTTAGAAAGACACATAAAAGAAACCCCTAACGCAGGTGCTAGTTGGAAAAAAAATGCTTGTGAAAGCAGCTAGCAAGACTTTGATCTGTCTCTTTGTACTCATTTCATCATTTTCTACAATAATAGTGGTTTACATATCACTTCAAGCTGTAGTGGGTAAAATGAGAAAAGGGAAATAATTTGAACAGTGACAGTCTTTTTCCTGCACTATTTCTTTGTTCTAAGCTCCTCAATCCATTGATATATCTTGATCGTGCGAGGCTGTTTTGTCAGAAGCTGCCTGAGTCTCACCAAGGTGCCATTTGGCAGCTGTGCCTTTGTGCACGAGCCCTGGCAATATTGGACTGAGACACAACGGTTCAGTTTTACAAGGGGTTCAAGCCACAGATATAGCAGACAAGAGACTGTGATTCACATCCAAATTGGACCTTTGCATTTCAAGCTTTTTTTAACTTGATGATTTGTTTCATTTTACCTACTTTTTACTGGTTAGATTTAGGCACTAAGTGCTCCACGGTAAGGTTTGGACACTAAAAGCTATTTGGTTAGGTTGAGTCATTAAAAACCATTTGGTGAGGTCTATGCACTGAAAACTTACTTGTTTGGTAACCAAGAAGTTATGTGCAGCCTTGTGGATAACTGAGGCACATCAGCCGGTTTGATAAAACTGCATTGCTTGACAACCAGGGAACGAGAATGGACTGGGCTTATATGTGATAAAAATAAATCAGTGCTGACTCATGGCCTCATACGCAATTCAAAAGACATTCTCACGTGAAAGTCTACTGCTTAACTCACAGCAGACTTGCTTTTTCTTAGTCTTAATGAAGCAGTTTTTGTCCTTCATACAGCTCAACTGATCTGGTCTGAGAAGATCTGTGATCAATTGTAGTGTCCTTTCACACAGCCAAGAGGAAGTGCAGGACTCCTTTCCCCTCATTAAAGGTCTTTAATGGGTTTAGTGAGAGAAAATGTCCAGTTTCAGCACAGTTTTACTTCATACATCTCACCAGATCAAACAAATAATCAGTGCTAAATTTAGCACCATCATGCTACCCAAAGCAGAGCTCTGCATTTAATTTTAATCACTGTTAATGATACAGCACGTATGTGAAAACAGAGCACCCCACATATGGTGACAGGTGAGTGATGGATGTGTGTTTCATTGAGTTTCTCTGCCTCTGCTGCTGCTGCTGCTGTTGAGAATCAGGTCAGATGAGTCACCAGCAGCACAGGCCCATAGCTACAATCTCCCTCTCTAATCCACTCTCAGCCTGATGTGATAATGTGATCCCATTCAGTCTGCTCTTCTGTTGACTGCTAATGTCTCGCGGTTTGTGTGCTTCTTTACTGCATGGTCATTTGTTTGAGTTAGAGTTTGACAGGTGCACGTGTTTGAAGAATGCCACTGTAAAAGTATAACTACTGCTGAGTTTGAGCATTTAAGCCTATGAGGCAGGGAAGCAGTCTGGTCACAGACATTTGTGTCTGTAAGAGTCAGTTTAGTTTAAACTTAGTTGTTTTTCTTAGTCTTTTGTGACAGTTGTTAAGCTGGAAGGCATTTTTTTCTGTGGGAAAACATCCTAGTATTGAACTGCTGTTTGAACTGATGTGAAACAGGGTGAAAGTTCAGTGGAGTAGAGATGGATTGGCAGAAATTAATCTGCAACTCTCAGAGTCTTAGATAATCTCTAACCTTCAGCAAATAAATCACCCGAACGCACCTGAAAGTGCACAATAACACTGAGGTTATGGTGATAAAGTGCTTGCTGTAAATTGGATAACTGAATCATAAAACAATGCAATCTAAATATTGTGGGGCATTTAAAGTATGGCTATTTATTTTAATAACACAAGTGAGTATGTTGGTGTTATATGTAGAGATTATCCCTAATGCCAACGTTTTTTTAAAACTAAAGTAATAAGCTGATGGAATCAAGAAAATAATCAATAATTGTTTACTTATTTATAATTATTGTTGTCATTTCCAAGCAAAAATGCCAAATACTTGTGAGGTCAGACCACAAAAATGTTCTTGCCAAGCAGTATCGAGATTTTTAAAGCAGACTCTAATTTCCTGAAATATAAAATCATTTTTTTCTTCATTAAACAACCAGAAATAACACAAAAATGTATAAATGAGTGTTAAATAAGGTAATATTAACTAATTTTCTTGGCTATACGCAAATTAATTGTGCTTATATGTGTTGTCACCATACCAAAGATTTATTTTAAACCAGGTGAAAACCTTAAGGTGTGCTGTTTTTGAGCCACAAAATAATATGAAAAAAACATCTGTGAAATTGGTGAATTTTGGAGTTCAAAATGAACCATATTCAGGCGCAGGGAACTTTTAACAGGTATTCTTTACCATTTTCACACATTTTACTGAGGAAAAGGTTCAAAGTCAGGGACAGGTTGGTCAGTAGGAAGATCAATATAAATTCCAGGCTTGTGAAAGAATCTAAACTCTGGTCTTCCATGTAAAGTTAGACAGTTGACCAGCTAATGAACAAACACACACATCATCCAGATATAAAGAGATCGCTGGTCAAACGGTGCCTTTCTAACTGCAGATTCCTTGACATGTCAGGCTCTCGCTGTCAGACAGAACCAACCCTCAAGTAGGTCAAATCAGGATGATGAAAACTGCAGCAAAGTCATTACTATCTTCAATTTTTCAACATACACTTCAATTCCTGGTGAAGTACAGATAACATTACTAGACTGGAGTGAAAATATGTTGGCAGTTAGAAATATTTCTAACTGACAACATGTCCAGTAAAGAGTCAAATACAATTTTTTTAGCTCCCCCCACAGTGCTACCAGTTATTTCTTCACCACTGAATTTCATTGACATTTCCTAGTCTCTGGTCATCACATCGCTGCTTATCTCTTCCTATGGGGTTTTACTTTCCACCTTGCTACATAAATGACACACTAATTCCTGCTTGCTTTGTATAACTTATGAATTGTGTGTTTAATACAATGCCAATGACGGTGCCTCCACCCACAGTATTTCTATGCAACGATCTGATCTCATTCTAAGCTGGATCATCACACTCCTCTGCAGTTCACCTCCTACCATATAACATTTAAATTGTAGATGAATGATAGCACTGTCTTCAGTTGGCAAAACACACAGTGACACTCTCTGTTAATAGCTTCCTGTTTTTCCATCTTTCTTTTTCTCGGCATGTCCTCGTTGTGTTTCCAGGTGGTGGCCGGCTTGTCCAGCCGACCGTCTCTCTCCAGCTGTCTCCCTCTCTGCATGGGCTAACTCTGACTGACACTGACCCTGCCCACAGGCTAAAAACAACACAGCAGTTTCAAATACATTCATTTCTGCACACACCCACACTCGCAACACACACCCACAGAATGAGAGATACACAGTGGTTGGTTTGTGGCAACGACAGCTTGATCTAATCTGACCTCAGCCTCTGTTGTCTGGTTTTAGGTCTTTGTGTGTGTGTGGATATGTGCTCACAGCTGTTGAATGATGAGGCACACTCCATCACCTGCGTCCCAGTCATCCTCCTGTGAAATAGCGGATGGCTGTCGCCCTAAGAGATACGCACAGTGGCACACACTGATGTCTGGATTGTGCTTCTCGCTCATGCCTCAGTATATCTTGTATGTATCCTGTCTTAATCTTTCTCTATGTGTCCCTAATGTCTTCCTCCCGTCTTAAAAGTTGTCGGTGTCTGCATGCTGTGTTGCCTTACCAGAATGACTATTCCATCCAGACTACCAGCTACCATAGAAAGTATAAAAGACCAGAGTAGTCAACACACAGTCACACACTATTTAGTGAAGTCGTGTTATGAAGCCTTGAGATCAGTGTTTTCACCATTGAAACAGGATGTGACAGGCAAGGGAAAAACCAAATGCAATGCATGCTTATTGTTGAAGGACTTTTGATTCATCAGTCCATTAGAATATTTTAGATAATCCTCCTTTTTGAATCCAATATTTACCACATTTTACATTATTAATTACATTTTTATTTAATATGACCTCAAACTAGTGATTTAATCCAAAAAGTCATTAGGAAAGTTTTATAATGAGGTCAAAGAGCTGAGGGTCATCCCACATAGCAGACAGATCTGGCCCAGATCTGGTGTCAAGCCGGCACTGCTGGCTGACTTCTGGCATGGTAAGTGGTATGTCATCCAGATATGGGTCAGGTCTGGCATAGATGGCACTGTTTTTGTAATGGCATGCCATATCTGGCCTGATTATGGTTTGGTTTATGTGTCCCAGGATCATAAAAAATAACAGGTCTTCCCCTGATCTGGCATCAAGCTGGCACTTCTGACTGACTGGTGTCATGGCAGAGTGTATGTCAACCAGATGTGGGCCAGGTCTGGTAATTATGGCACTATTTATGTTTCTATTTTCCTATTATTGTACTGCAACAAGACCCAAATGCCTTGTTGCAGTACTATACTGCTATGGTAGCCAAAGTTTCAAATGCAGGTTTGACAGGTTTGTGAGTGTACACTTTATGCAAAACCTAGTGAGGGGGTTACTTGTGTTTCCCACCAGGTGGCTGTAGCTCAGGAGGTAGAGCAGGTCACCTACTGATCGGCAGGTTAGTGGTTCGATCCATGGCTCCTCCAGTCTGCATTAGGCTGTGTGGCCAGCAATGTGTTTGCAACCGGTCTTGTGCTGGCCCATGTGTGGGCCACCTCTAGCAAACCAAATCTGGGCCGCCAAAGGGCCATCATTCTTTGCATTGTGTGGGCCAGATCCGGGCCATACCAATTTTGCTATGTGGGATTTTGTCACAGACTCCAATACGTTAGGTAAAAAGAATGCAGATCTAAGGAACTTAGATCTACGGCAGGTCTGTGGGGCACATGAGTATGAAAGCCCAATACTTACCTTTTTCTACAAGTCAAATCTGAAAAATCATATTCATACTACCAATCAGTTAGTCAGTTAAACAAAATAACTCATCACAGATTCACAGAATCTCTGTATAGGCTTTTCTATTCCTATGCTACCGTATGTTTCCCATGGCAGTCTTGAAAATGAAAGTCTAAGACAACCCTGAATACTTGGAAAGTTGTGCAATTCTGTCTGCCATGGAAAGCGGTAAAAAAGAATAAATAGCTGCATTTTGACAGTCTCATTACATAAGCAAAATCATGCACTGGTTAAACCCCGGTTTGAATACAAATTGGGGCTCTGTAGATCCTTTACAGGATTTCAATAAAAACCATCTACATTGATTTAAAGCTAAAAGTTAAACTTTAGAAAAAGAAAAGTACAATATCTACAGTTTTAATAAGACTACAAGTGCTGGGAATGTTGGCTTTAAGGTAAAAACTGTCTATATCATGTTATAAGGATATTTTTCATAACGCTATGGGGATTCTATTTTGGGTAAATGTGCGTTTTACAACAACAGAAAGAATCTCCATGTTTTATTCCTCATCATCCCTCCACCACGCTGTCTTTCAGCTTAATTTCTTTAAAAAACACTCATCACCACATCATTGGGTCTACTTATGCATTCAGGCTTATTTTTCTCTGCGTCACAGTTTGCTTTCGGTCTAAGAAAATCTCTCCTGTGCTTTAGATTCATACTCATTCTCAAACGCAGCATCGACCACCCTCGCCTCATCAGCCGCACCAGCGCTCCACGCCTGCCACTTCGCTCTGCACTCCGTCTCTCATTCATCCTCTAAGCCCCGCTTCTACCTTCAGCCCTCACCACCTGCTGAGTTGTCTACAGTCAACTTCAATCCCCTGCCTTCATCATTGCTGCACTTCTCCATTATCTTAAGATCCTGAGTCTGAAATCTTCACTGGTCATAATGCATTGTTCAAAACAAAAAATAAAGACTCTCTTAATCCTTCCAGAAGAATCTTCCTACATCTTAATTAAATATGCTAGGTAAGAGAATCTAGAGCAGTGTTAAACCAGTCCAATTTGACACAATGCATGGCTTTAAAAAGGCATAAAATGCAGTGCTTTTCCTGTTGTAGTTATGCGATGCCAGCATTACTGCACAGGAGTGAAAATGTATGGAGATCATGTTTAGATATAAACATCATGTTTAATTCATAAAGACATAAAATACTTTGCTGCTTGCTTACAAAAACAACATGTGAAGGTTGTGGCTGTGAATCTGTAAACTATAACAACATCACACTTACTAAGGGGTTGCTTGGTGCCTCACCCAGGACCAATTTGTTTTAGTATAGCTTACCAGGGGGCACGTTTCCCCTAACAACATAGCTCCTGGGATCACTTGGGTAGGCAGACACCGCCACCAGATTAAGGTGGACATTCAAAAATGCACAAATTAGCTTCCTCTGAGGTGTTTCTGAGCTCAGTCTTCAAGATAACATTTTGGAGTGGTCCAGGCTTCTTACTGTAATGTCTCCTGCACGCCTCGTAGTTGAACTGGTTCAAGGATGTCCTTGGTCCTTGGTTTGCCTGAGGATCAGACCCTAGGACAAACCAAGGGCATGATGGAGAGAATATGGCTCTGCAGACTTTACCCCTGGAAGAGCTTGTATAGATAGCTGGGCCTTGGCATCAATCCCATAACATGGATGGATGGAGAAATTTAGAGGAATACTGTTTTCCTATAGGTTAGTTTACAAAAGATAAAGTTTCTCTCTACTAGTATGTGATACTATTAGGGAATTTGAAGTAATTTTGCAAATTATCATTGCATGAATATAGCATAATGTATAATAAACTCTTTCTCATTACTGCAGAGGACAAAAAATAAAATAAAGGTAAAAACTCCCAAAAGCCAGAATTAATCGGCTCACCAGGTCATCTTGCCCATACTGTTTTGCTTGATTTACAGCCCTCTGCTTGTCCTTTGCCAGCACCAGGTCAACCACTGGTGCATGAAAACCATTTACAGTGTGACCACTTTCTGTTGAGTCATGCTGTAGATCACAACTGCACAGCTGGAGGTCATTCTCTAAGACTATAAGGTCTACCGCCTTATGTGCCAACAATTTAAACGCGTTAATCATACTTCCTCACCTCGAGTACAAAGCTATGAATCTGTTCTGACTTCAGATGTAGTCCAATGAAGATGTTGGTGTCAGTGTTCAGCACAGAAAAGCTGTTACGAACCCGTGTAGCACAAGTAGTGATGTATGAATGGGACGATCGTTATAAAGAGAGTGTTAAAAATAGCACAGCACCGGGTCCCTCTGGAAACTGCATGGCTCGTTCCCTCTCTTTCCTCATCTTTCTTCTGCTCTGTTTTGCTCACACAGTCACAGCACACTGAATTCCATTAGAAGAGGCATCAGTGTCTGTAGCACTTGTAGCCTGCAGCCTCTTTTTCTCACGCATATTCGGTGTGTGTGTGTGTGTGTGTGTATGGCTATGATGTCACTATTTGTTGTATTTTAGACGCAATGGGACTGAATGAACCCTCTTTAAACACTGCGGAGGAACGTAGTACTAGTCTTTATACTAAATATGCAAGGTTGTAGATTAATGCCTGATAAGAATGATTTTTAAAAGACCACTTCACTGGTGAACAAAGAAAACACACACTTCAGTTTTTCAGGGGGTTTAAGATTGGGGGGGTGGGGGTGAGACCTGAATTGCAGCTTGGTCTCATATCAAAATGTGAAACAAAACCCCAAAAACCCCCAAAACATATTTATGGACACAAACTGTCCATTTGTTTGCTTGCTTTTTGTGTCAGTCACCATGACATTGAAACTAATGTATCTAAATTAAGTTTTGTGTTTGCATCATGTAAGTTGCCTTGACTTTTCAGTAGGGACACATCACCATGGCAACCAAGAAACCTTTAAAGGAAGAGGCAAAGCATGAAGCTTTTTCAGAGTCATTTTTAACTCCTTACCCCAGCCGAGCAGTTTTTATCACCTAAATGTAAACAGATTCATTATTAGCATTCATAATTAGCTTGAATTAAAAATTGGAATACTTGGGTTTCACCAAAATGATCCAGAAATTGGAAATTTTCACTATTACAAGTGAGTAATATGAATGCACTTGGAAAAATGTTCAGAGGCATTAAAAGGGGCCTCGCAGCTACAGTCAGCAAGAGTAAAGACACATGGAGGATAGCTTTTTATTTTATTTCTTTCTCTCTTTTATCATAAGTTTTATACAGAATAATGGTATAGTTGTTGGCACAGTCGTGTAATAAGTGAAAGACAGCTCGTGTAAAAATCTGCCAAATGAAAACATGTGGTGCTACCTGCTGTGAGGACCCCTTGGGAATAAGGGAATAGCTGAAAGTAGCTTTTTTATTCCTCTAACAGAAGAAAAATAGGCCACTTTATACTGATATAAAGGCACACTTAATAATAACAATTATTTAGTTATATTAAAACTGTGCAACACATTTTAATGTCAATTAACTATTTTATTAGAACAAAATAATTATGATAGCTGTACTTTGCAACAATGCTCTACTTTTGGACTTTCAGCCTCCTCTAACAACTCTTCATTTCAGTTTTTTGAGTTCAATAAATCCACACTTGTTCCAATGAATGAGCAATTGTAATTAAATAGTTGTAATCTCATGATTAACCAAAAAAATCATAATTATAAAATTTGCCATAATTGAGTGATATGCAGTGAAACCACCAGAATCTCTGTGATACAGATTTTTTTGTCATGCCACCCAGCACTCGAGGAATGTCAAGCTGGAGGGAAAACTGATCCACATTACACAGTCATCCTTTTAACATCTACTGCAGCAGTTAGGCTGAGATGCTCTGCACATATGTGTGTTCGTGTGAGCACGCCTGTTTAATAAGGTGATATAAAAGACAAGGGTGAGATGTTGTAGCTCACATACAGAGGTGTTATCAAAACAAGCACACAGATAAAAAGCATCACAGAGCTGAAGGGAAGCGGTGCCGTGGAGTTAACACGAGGCAGGCGAGCATTCTGCTGAAGTGGTAATAAGCTGCGAATCCACAAATGACTGTCCACATATTGTGTCAGTGCGAGCAGAACTGACACCAAAAGGCTTTGCACAATGTCCCTGGCTGTGCTCAGCCTGGCATTCAAAAGCTGAACATTGCTGAATACATGCTGGACTCAGAATGTTCATCAAGTTTAAAAAACTGCAAATATCCTCCCACCTAACTGGAAAGTGTTTAAAGTTTGTCTGTTGTACTTAGTGTTTTGTATGTAATGTTCTTCTTGTCTGCATGCTAACTAAAAAAAAAGGAAAATAATTTGTCTGAAATGGCAAACACAGAAACTCACAGGACAGTTAATGTTTCACTTCAAATCTTTCTTTTAGCAATTACAATCTGAAAATCTGAAAAAGTAAGATTGTATAAAGTGTGTTTCACTTAAACTTATGTAGCACACTTTTACTGTGGTATATTAAGTTATATTTATAGCTCCTATATAGGTTGTGAAGAAACCTTTTCACTATAAATCCATGATAGCACATTTAATTTTACACTAGTATTTCATGAATCCATTCGCTACCAGAAGAAACTATATTTCTGTGTCCTGCAGGCATCATTTATGCACGTTCAGTTTATTCTTTTTCCACTCTCCTGTGTCCTTGGCACTAAACCAGTATATGTGTAATACCTTTTGAATTCAGTCTACTCATTAAGTACACCCTAACTACACCCTGATTGATTGACTTTCCCTAAGAGCAGTTCCACAGTGATTCCTGTTAATTAAATGTCTATTTTCTGTGTATGAAATGCTACGTGCATACTGTGTGATGAAAGCTCCCAGCAATTCAGTACGGAAAGAATTAAAAAAGCTACTCTGCTAAAGCCGTGTGATGCAGATAGTTTGTTTTTGGATTTATCATTATTGAACATTCATTACTCTTGACTGGAAACTCTGTGAAAGTGTTTGTCTTTCATTTCTCAGGATCACTTTGTGAACCTTTTTGACCTTTCAGCTCCAAAATACCAAGTTTATACACCATCTTCCAAGCTGAGCAGAACTACTGGTAGCATTAGAGAAACTTGGGGGAAATACACCAGAGCATTCCCAAGCCAGAAAATGGACATAATCTCTTCACTGGTCCTGGCTCTGCCCTGGGGTTTCCTCTCAGTAGGATATGCCTGAGCTCACTTGGAATGTGTCCAGGTTATCCTGGTCAGATGCAACAACTGGCAACTAAAACAGTGGTTATGGGTGACACATTTGTCACTGTTAGTAAGCCCAGCAACATTAACACAGCCCTGTAACCATGTATACCAGCACACTGGACTCAGTGCCATGTTCTCCTGCATGATAGGTATCATATTTAGAAAAAGTCCAGGAAAAGAAGGTAGAAACAGGAAGTCAAAACAGGAAACAAAGCAGTCGCTGATCTTTTTTTTTTCAAAGTTCTCAACAGACCGTCTCATCATCTTCCAGCTTTTGAAGGAAGCCCCTCTCTATCACTTTTTCACTGATATATAACTAAAATGCTGGTAAGGATGTACATGCTTGCACACTCATTCTCAACAACAGCAAGCATAAACTGCTGATTCTAGACATCCTTCAGAGGAAGCTTATTTCCACCTCTTGTATTGGCAATCTTCTGGCCACTACTCCCAGTTCGTGGCAATAGGTGAGAAAAGCTCACACAGTATATATCAACAGCTTTGCTTTCGTGCTCAGCTCTCTCATCATCACCACAGACTAGTACAGGTTCTGCATCACTGAAGATGCCATGCTGACCCATCTGTCAATCTGTCACTCGTTCCCACTTGTAAACAAGAGCTTAAGAATAAAATGTTTTAAAATAAATAAAACATCAGCAGTCAAGCCAACAACTCTGATTACAGCTTCCTGCTTTTCTCTCTTTTATTTGATAACAAAACTGTACATCATTACCAAATATGCTTTAAATTGTGTAATATAATCATTAAAAGAAGAAAAATATCCTGACACGAAACTCACTTTCATCCAGTTTGACTGACTGGAAACAGCAAAAACAAAAACACACATTGCGTTTGGCTTCAAGGAGCTAGCAGAGTTAGTCTATGGACAAAGTATGGTCACCTAATCCTCTGCTTGTTTAGTAACGCTTTCTCAAGACGTGAGAAAATATTTAATCCGAGTCCCTCATGAACTTCATATGTTGCATGAAGGTCAAACTGAAGCTTTAGCCTTGGGCTTTATGGCTTATTGTGAAACTATTAGCATAATTCAATATAACCATTTATCACTTGTTTTCATGTTTAAAGTAAACTTAACCACGAATCCTATAAAGATTAAAAAACACAAACTCCTGTACTATTTAAGAATATTTAAATCTATTTGTAAATCAAAGAAAAATTAGGCTAAGAGCTTACCATCCCAGTATAACAACACAAAGCTTAGAATAAAGTAGTCAATGAATGTAACCTGATTCTATGAGTGAGCTGCATTGTGCCTATTCTCTTTTAGAATCTCCATCCTCTGCTATTTTCTGAGATAGTTTTGCAATGTTGGCAGTTGCCACCACTGAACACGGCTTTTCACAGTCTGATAGGGAATATATCCTCACCTACATTTCTTTTCATTGTCCATAAGAGGACAAGCATTGAGTTTTACATCAAAATATTGCAGTTGAATTGATTAACAAAATAATAATAATTGTTTTGCAAATGGAAATTGTTCATTGACATGAATATCACAGTATTAGTAAAATAAACTGTAAAAATTAATACAGAAATCATGACAGAAAAATTCATGGCTTAATTTATTGGATATTTTTCCTTCTCACGGTTTAAGTTTAAGTCACATTCTTCCTTCATGTTTGCAATTACTCACCAAGTCTGTGGTTCAGTTGCTTCATTTTACTTTAATTAGTGCTGACATTTCTCACTTTTTAGCATTTTAACCATTTGCACATAAAAGCAGTTTCATGTTTAAAAAAAGGGAAACTTGTACTTGGCATTGATGGCACAGATGGTGTCAGCTGTTTGGGCTATAAAGGTGGTGTGTTTTGTGCTTTAAAAGTACAGAGAGCAGTGAAGCTACAGCATTTTCTACAGTGATTTAGCTTTTAGTCTGTCAGCTGCCCTAGGCAGAGATGTGCCCTTATCAACAACATTTTTTTTTCTGGATAAACAAGGTTAAGCTATATTATTTTCCTCTGTTAAATGGTTTTATTTTTTGTCATTTTTGGCAAAAATCATCAATCATCATTGATTAAACAGGTAGATTTTATTATGAAATTCTTCTATAAACATGCTCAGTAAATTCAAATGGGTTACAGATCTTGTACTTTCTACCTCAGCATTTCAGTTTAGAGCTTTACTGCAGCTAAAGTGCATATCTAATGCTGCAATCTTCCACATAAACAAGAAAAAAAAGGGACAAAGACTGAATTAAAGGAACATTTAACTTCCTGTAAGGCACAAAGAGGCAAAGAGAAGCAAGGTAGGCATTTGTAGAGAAAGAGCTTTATTGATTGGACATAAACCACCCCTCAGAAAACTGACTGATATAAAAGCAGCAACGCTGAGTCATGGGGTTGTCAAGCTGTCAGCAAAGAAAGGCCAGAGGACTGTGCAGATAGATGGAAATATGTGGAAACAATCAGAAATATACTAAAAAGTTATGAACAAACAATTTCCCCAACTTTGGTTAATTTATTAGTGAACATATTGTCTCACAGATTGCGGTTCAATCATTTTGGCTCTACTTCTCTGTTTATAACAGATTGATTCCAAATTAAAGTTTCGGCTCAATAATTCCCTCTTGTGACTTAAAAGCTATAAAAAGAGCTGGAAATGTTGATGAACTGGTGTCAAATTGTTTTTGTTGTTTTCTATGTTAATATATGCATTATACATATACATTACATAGACAGCTGCATCCAATTTAAATTTAATTTTCTTTACTAGGATAACTTAAGTTTCAAGTTACTACCGTATTATGTCCTTTATCCCATCCCTGTTGACTACTGGCCATAATATCCCCTGAGGGATTGGTTTCATCTTATCTTAATGGGAGGACAGACTGAAGACTGGGTGAAGTCATGGCGAGCCCTGCTGTTGTTTGGATGTCCTTTAGCTTGAGGGAAGGACAGACTGATAAACAGAGACATGGAGAGAGGATGTGAAGAAGAGAGGAGTAAACACAGGCCTGCCAATTTTAGAAAGAGCCAAGAGGGGCATGGTCTTCAGGAGAATAAATAAAAGTGCAAAACGAAAGAGCAAACAGCAACTGAAGAGTGAATATTCAACACTAACGTTTATGTAAAGATTACAGTGTAATATGAATAACAAATCATTTGAAGGCATCAAATTCATGTGCCACAGCATGCAGGTAGTTCTCTTCTCTGCTTTCAGATTAAAGAAACATCACCCAAAAAAGTATACAAGGACATTAATGGATTATTATAGATAAAAGAATATAATTTAGAAGTGAGCAGCAAAAGGACATGTTTGGGTACTTACAATAATAATGTGCTTTTGCCACTTTTTGAGTAGTAGAGTACCACGTTTCTGCTGCTGATGCTGCGAGTGTTTGGCATAGTTGGGTGTTACAGGGGTTAGGGATGGCCATGATTTTCCAATAGAAGTGGACGGACTAGAAGCAGAACTGGTCACAGGTTGTTTTTTTTCCCTGAACAGCTTATTACCTTTTTACCATAGACCCACAGGTCTACTAACTCGCCCAGTCTGTGTTTTATGTTTAAACTTGCTCACCAATCTCACCTATTATTACTCAAGTTGATGTTAAAAAAGACCCTTAACATTCTTCTCTTAAATAAATAAATAAAATAAAATAAAATAAATTAAAAAAAAAACAGGTCTGAACTATTACACCCAATATAGTTTGAACTATTTCATTTTGAATTGGGCCACTTTTACACAAGGTCATTATTTGGGAAAAAAAGAAGGAAAAAAAAGCATATATTCTTTGAACACTGATAATAATTCAGATCCACAGTCAGGAAAAAAAGAAGTAAACACTACACTCTTGTATAAGCCAGATACTTATTAGCAAATAATCAAATATATCTCAAAGAAACTTCCTTCAGCAACAAACTTTAGGAATGAA
This sequence comes from Oreochromis aureus, assembly GCF_013358895.1. Classification (NCBI taxonomy): domain Eukaryota; kingdom Metazoa; phylum Chordata; class Actinopteri; order Cichliformes; family Cichlidae; genus Oreochromis; species Oreochromis aureus. Next base: position 19,618,453 of record NC_052956.1, on the reverse strand, counting down.
ATAACTGCAAAAGTAAAAGCAATAACAGTTTTTTATTGTTGAGGAATCATATGCAAGCCACTGCCCTCAGTTATTTCTATGACCTTATACCCAAATGATGCACACGGTGAGAAGGAGAGGGTAACTGCCAGTGTTAGGCCCATCTCTCCCATCAGTGAAGAGAAACAGAACCCAGTGAGTAAAGATGGATCCCTGGTGGCCGAGTAGGCTCACGCGCTGCCAAGAAAAGAAGAGAAAGTCGAAGCAGACTTTAGCCTCGAAAATCCTGATGCTTGCTCGCTACTGACAACGTCTGCCAAACAGCTCCCTTTTCTTGTTAAGTGTGTGGGCTGGTGTCAAGTTAGTAGGTCTTCACTTTGTAGTGGCTTTCAGTCAGTACTGTTTATTCCCACATCAATTTAGGGCATTGATGAACACTTTACACTTTATGTAAATATGTCTGACGGTCTTTTCTGATAAACCTTTATTCTAGTCCGTGAATTAGAGCTGAAATAAACAGACACAGAGGAATGCAGAGGAAATAAGTCTAATAAAAATTACAGTTGTTGTGGAGAGGAAAACCTGGCCCACAGTTGTCATCACTGATGGATTATACACGGAAATCCAGCCCACGAAATGCACTCATGTGCAAAAGTGTGCAGCTTTATTTCTTTTTTCCACATCAAAGCTGTAAATTATACAGATCCATACAACTGATCGCTCCTTTATTCTGCAGCATTTTTTATCTTTCAGAATCTATGCTGTGCTTTTGGCTAAGTGTCACAGATTAGTAGGCAGAGGACTCACTCGCAGGATTCTGAAGTTTCAAGAGAAGGTGAAGGTTTATTCATAAAGTGACACCAAGTGAGAATATATACATATATACAGTGGAAAAGATAACATGGAGCTCCAGGAAGTGGGGGGGACCGAAGGGAAGGTCCCAGACGGGGGTACACACACGCTCCTCTTCAACCTGATCCGTAACTCTCTCCAAATAGCTCACGCTCACTCACACACATCCACAGAAATCCAGACGACAAGGAAGACAGGCAGGGAGTCTAGAAAGCCTGTACACAGAGGAAAACAATGTCAGGAGGAAACTCTAGGAAATCACAAGAAACACTTTCTTAGTCGAGGCTACACTGACGCTAGGTAGTGTGACGATCCAGCGAGGAAGCAACCTCTCTTGCCATCTTAAGTAGTCTGCCAGGATCAGTGTGAATGAGCCACAGGTGCGTGTTCAGGGCGGGTCCAGAGGCGGGGATGGGAGAGGTTAAGACAAAAAATACACACAACGACCTCTCCAGATCTAGAGAACCATGACAGTACCCCCCCCTCAACGGGAGCCTCCAGGCGACCCACCAGGCCTGTCCGGATGGGCGCGATGGAAATCCCGGACCATACCCCGGTGAAGGATAGCGGACCTAGGGACCCAAGAGCGTCCCTCCGGGCCGTAGCCCTCCCAATCCACCAGATACTGAACTCCCCGCCCACGGCGCTGCGAGTCCATGATGCGCGTAATAGAATACGCGGGCTGGCCACCAACGAACCGGGCGGGCGGAGGGGGCCTGGAAGGAGGGCACAGAGGACTGGACAGGTGTGGTTTCAACTGAGACACATGGAACACATTGTGGATACGCATGCTACGTGGGAGCTGTAACCGCACCGAGACTGGGTTAACAACTGCCTCGACGGTAAAGGGTCCAATGAAGGTAGGTGCAAGTTTCTTAGACTCAGTGCGGACAGGGACGAACCTCGTGGAGAGCCATACCTTCTGCCCAGGTGTGTAGGTGGGTGCGGGCGTCCTCTGACGGTCAGCTAGCTGTTGATTCCGTTCCTTGGTTCGAAGGAGGGCGGCACGAGTAGCTCGCCAGACTCGCCGACATCTGCGGAGGTGGTGCTGCACAGAAGGAACGAGATGCTCACCTTCCACAGATGGGAGAAGGGGTGGCTGATATCCAAGCGAGGCCTCGAAAGGCGACATTCCAGTGGCGGAGGAGGTGTGGCTGTTGTGAGCATACTCAATCCAGGCTAGATGCGAGCACCAGGTGTTTTGGTTTGTTGAGGCCACGCATCTCAGGGCTGTTTCCAGTTCCTGGTTCAGCCTCTCCGTCTGCCCATTGGTTTGGGGATGGTAACCTGAAGAGAGACTGACCTGGGCACCAATGGATGAGCAGAATTCTTTCCATACCTTGGACGTGAACTGCGGCCCACGATCGGAGACGACGTCAGAGGGAATTCCATGAAGGCGAAACACGTGGTCGGTAAGCAGCTGGGCGGTCTCGAGGGCTGTGGGAAGCTTGGGTAATGCTACAAAATGTGCAGCTTTAGAGAAGCGATCAACAATAGACAGAATTACTGTGTTACCTGCCGAAGGTGGAAGTCCGGTAACAAAGTCGAGGGCAATGTGTGACCACGGTCGACCCGGGGTAGGGAGTGGACGAAGCAAGCCTGCAGGGGGAGTGTTTTGTGACTTATTTTGGGCGCAGGTAGTACAGACTTTAACATATTCTCGGGCATCCTGGGCTAAAGATGGCCACCAGAAAGTGCGTTCCAGAAAGGCGATGGTGCGTTGGATTCCAGGGTGACATGAGAATCTTGCTGTGTGGGCCCATTGGAGCACCTGGGATCGCACGGACGAAGGGATGTAGAGCCGCCCCGGGGGTCCTGTCCCCGGATCAGGTTCGGTACGCTGGGCCTGCCGCACCATCGACTCAATCTCCCAAGTGAGGCCTCCTATGACACAGCCCGGAGGCAAGATCGACGCCACCTCCCGATCCCCCTCAGAGGATGAAAACTGACGTGATAAAGCATCTGGTTTGACATTTCGGGACCCGGGCCTGTAAGTAATGGAGAAATTGAAACGAGTGAAGAAAAGCGCCCATCTGGCCTGACGTGCGTTGAGGCGTTTTGCTGCCTGAAGGTAGGCGAGGTTCTTGTGGTCGGTCCACACAATGAAAGGCTGTGCTGTCCCCTCCAGCCAGTGCCGCCACTCCTCCAGTGCCAGTTTGATGGCAAGTAGCTCCCTGTCGCCAACGTCGTAGTTTTGCTCTGCGGGTGAGAGCCGACGAGAGAAGTAAGCGCATGGATGGAGTTTACCTTCAGTCGTCTGAGAGAGGACGGCCCCCACGCCCGTATCTGAGGCATCCACCTCCACGATGAAGGGTTGGTTGAGATCAGGCTGGGAGAGGATGGGAGCAGAGGCAAAACGTTGTTTCAGATGATTGAATGCCTCCGTGGCCGCCTGGCCCCACTGGAACATAACCTTAGGGGAAGTGAGGTAAGTAAGAGGTGAGACAATTTTGCTGAAGTCACGGATGAAACGACGATAGAAATTTGCAAACCCTAAAAAACGTTGAAGCTGTTTGCGGTTTGGGGGTGTGGGCCACTCCAAAACCGCTTTGACCTTTCCAGGATCCGGTCTCAAGTTCCCCTGCTCAATAATGAATCCAAGGAAAGAAACAGTGGTTACATGAAACTCACACTTCTCTGCTTTGACAAAAAGGCGGTTTTGCAATAATCTTTGTAACACCAGTTTGACATGTTTTTCATGCTCTGACACTGACCTGGAGAAGATGAGTATATCGTCTAGATAGACGAAAACGAAGTGGTTGAGGAAGTCTCTGAGGACGTCGTTCACGAGAGCTTGGAAGACTGCCGGGGCATTTGTTAGTCCAAAAGGCATGACAAGATATTCAAAATGTCCCAGATGGGTGTTGAAGGCCGTCTTCCACTCATCCCCCTCCCTAATGCGAACCAAATGGTAAGCACTCCGGAGGTCAAGTTTACTGAATATTTTCATCCCACGGAGAAGCTCAAATGCTGAGGTCAGCAGGGGCAGCGGGTATTTATTCCTGACAGTGATTGCATTCAAGCCCCGATAGTCAATGCACGGCCGGAGGGACTTGTCTTTCTTGTCCACGAAGAAAAATCCTGCTGCCACGGGAGAGGTAGATGGCCGAACGATTCCTGCAGCCAGTGCGTCAGTAATGTACTCCTCCATGGCTTCTCTTTCTGGCTGTGACAGGCTATAGAGTCGGCTAGTAGGCAACGGAGCTCCTGGCAACAAGTCGATGGAACAGTCATAATAGAATGAAGAGAATAGTCCTTACTAAACACCTCCGCTAGTTCATGGTACACTGAAGGAACTGCTGTTAGGTCCGGAGGAACCTGCGGGGGTGACCTAGAGGAGCCGACGGATGGAATGGCGGATTTTAAGCATGTCATATGGCAACCCTCCCCCCATCTAGACATACAGCCAGCCAGCCAGCCCCGTGCGGGGCAAACGGCGATGAAATGTCCGTGACGGCCGCAGTATAAACACTCACCGGCCATGAAACGGCGCTGCCTCTCCGTTGGCGTAAGCCGGGCGCGTCCGATCTGCATCGGCTCCGCCTCGCTGGGGCTCACGTCCATCGAGGCCGGCTGTTGTGGTGAAGCAGCACTGCCGGCAACAATCCCAACACTGAGCGGAGCACTCTGGGAAACTGAGTGTCGCGTCCCGCGGCGCATTCGCAGGCGCTCGTCAACGTGAATGCACAGGGACATTAATGATCTGAGAGATGATGGCAATTCCCTCGTCATGAGCTCATCCTTCAAATCCTCCGCAATATTGTTGAGCAGAACCTCCTTTACTGCCTCTTCTCTCCACCCGGTTTCTACAGCGAGAATGCGGAAGTCAATCGAGAAGTCAGCCATAGTGCGTTTACCTTGTTTCAGATTTAGTAGATGCTGTGCAGCAGCAGAGGGCCCGCCGTCCCTTTCAAACACGCCTTTGAATTCAGTCAGGAACTCGGGGTAGGAGATATTCGGCAGGGTTTTCAATAGTGCCTGAGCCCACTGGAGCGCGCGGTCTCGTAGCAGCTGAACAAAGAAAGCAATCCGGGCATCGTCGCTGGCATACGTCCTGTGCTGCTGGCGGAAAAACAGGGAGACTTGGGCAAGAAAACCCGAACATTTCTCCAGCTCACCTGTAAACGGCTCGGGACTTGGCATCGTCCTCCCTGGGGCCTCTAGCCAGGCAGCGGGAGGGTCGGGGGGTGCAGCAGCGGCCTGGGGACTCGGAGATGTAGAGGTATTTACATGCGGAGATGGACTTACGCTTGGAGAGGGCGGGCTTACCAGGGGCGTGCGCTGGGCGAGAGCCTGTGTAAGGGCGGAGAGCTCTTCATTGATATGGTGGAGCATCTTCTCGTGCCGCTCCAGCAGGGCTTCCTGAGTGAGGAGAGCCCGTTGAACAGGGTCAGAATCTGCTGAGTCCATAGTGGCTGGATCGTTCTGTCACAGATTAGTAGGCAGAGGACTCACTCGCAGGATTCTGAAGTTTCAAGAGAAGGTGAAGGTTTATTCACAAAGTGACACCAAGTGAGAATATATACATATATACAGTGGAAAAGATAACATGGAGCTCCAGGAAGTGGGGGGGACCGAAGGGAAGGTCCCAGACGGGGGTACACACACGCTCCTCTTCAACCTGATCCCAGGGCTCGCAAAATCGCTAGCCCGACGTCCCGGGGCTAGCGATTTTTCCAGTCGGGCTACCAAAATCTATCTCAGCCCTGCCCGTCGGGCTATCATAGGAAGGGAAAATATGTGTCAATGCTTTTGCATCCTTTCGAAAATGTAGCTGAGTAATTATGTCATCGGCATCGATGAGCCACTGCCAATACGTGACATATTGAAATCGCGTTTGAATTTGTGCTTGTTTTTTGCTTTCACTTTCACTTTGCGATCGCGCGAACGGTGTGTAGAGAGCGGCAGCACTAATTGGTGAGTGACGATTAATTGCGCACCAATTCCTTTGACATCGTCTTATCACTCATTAGCTTACTATTCAAACGTGACAAGTGAAATCTCCCACAGCAAGTTTAAACATGTGAGAGGTTGATTGCGCAGAGAATCGCTGACCGTTATGTAAGTACGTGTGTAAAAGCAGCAGGATTTACGCCGGTATTTTAGTTCTGCTGAGCCAAATAAGACAGGTCAGGGTGAAGAAGGGGCAGCCAAATAAAAGCCTACCACAAAACGGAAATGTTATGACAAATCAGACTATGAGGCAAAAGAAAGCTCAGCTTTTTGGTTTCATGGACAAAAGAATTTCTGTGGCTGGAATATGACGAGCTAAATAACATGATGTTCTGCCGGGTGTGTCGTGAGTTTCATTTCATTTGAGTCGACAAGCGCCTTTGTAACTGGGACCAGTAATTTTAAGAAAGACCCCATCAGAACCCATGAGAATGCATTATTGCTCAGTCTGCAATATCTTTCCCAGAACAAACAGCAATTGCAAAAAACATACTAAAAATAAACCAAGCACAAGCAGAAATCCTGAAAAATCTTTCAAAAGCGTACTATGTTGCAAAGAGTGAACTACCATTGTCAAAATTTAGCAGTCTTTGCAAACTTCAAAAAGCAAATGGCCTAGATCTTAGTTCCACTTACCCCTTACCCTTGACTTCAGTGGAAATTTCAGATTCAGGATCTGACACAGACTGATTCATGTTCTAAACAGTTCTTACAAGTTCATAGAAATTTCTGTTCAATTAGAACCAAGTATTTGAGTTGATGACTGTGATTTTTATACAGTTGTTGTGATTTGTATTTTAACAACTTTCTGATTAATTTTTGTTTCCGTTACAATATTATACTTTAATGTATAATATTGTAAAGGAAACAAAACATTAAAAAATTGCTCTCTTTTTTATTCGGGCTATTTAAATTTATTTTGGGCTACCAAAAACTGAAGAGGGCCTGCCCGAAGGGCTACCAGAGATTTTGAAATTTTGCGAGCCTTGGATCCGTAACTCTCTCCAAATAGCTCACGCTCACTCACACACATCCACAGAAATCCAGACGACAAGGAAGACGGGCAGGGAGTCTAGAAAGCCTGTACACAGAGGAAAACAATGTCAGGAGGAAACTCTAGGAAATCACAAGAAACACTTTCTTAGTCGAGGCTACACTGACGCTAGGTAGTGTGACGATCCAGCGAGGAAGCAACCTCTCTTGCCATCTTAAGTAGTCTGCCAGGATCAGTGTGAATGAGCCACAGGTGCGTGTTCAGGGCGGGTCCAGAGGCGGGGATGGGAGAGGTTAAGACAAAAAATACACACAACGACCTCTCCAGATCTAGAGAACCATGACACTAAGATACTATTTTAAAATCTCTGGACTGGTGCTTTGGAAATATATTGAATTAAAAGACATTGCGCAGATATTTCACTATATATCATCAAGTAAAAAGCAAATAAAGTCACTCACCAATCAACAGAGGAGAATAAAAGTTAGGAAAAAGAGCTGGCCAGGCCCATTGGTGGCCAGGGTGAAATACTATGAAGCAAGTTCAATATGGTTTTATCTATGTTAGGGGGCTTGACAAAATCTAAACCCCAGTCTGAGATAAGAATTATCACAATGGTGGTTATCATCTTTCTCTGCTAAACCTTTGTGCTTCAGGCTCTGTGTGCGGTCATACGAAACGAGGCTTTGATGCATCATTCGACTGTTTCACTGCAGAAAACCGAGTGCTGCCTACTGCAGCCTCAGACTTAAGCAAAAGAATGCGTGATAAAGATCTAGTCAAAAGTAAATAAAAAGCCAAATAGCAATATTGCTGTTGCAAATAAGTAAAGAGAGTGATGCTGTGAGAAGTCTTAGATCTTCACTAATTCACAAATGAATAGCTGTTACAGCAGAACACTTTAGAAATGTGAAACTTGAGCCATTTAAACATTAACGCATGTTTATTCATGTTTGACAGTCTGATGAAGGGGAAGTGGGAATAAGTTTGTGGACAAGTCAAAGGGAAATACATTTTTACTGATTAAGAGCCTACAAATAGTTTATTTTTTTAATCTGTGTTCTAGTATCTGCAAATCAAGCAGTGTAAAACTTTACTACTTATCAGTATATTAAGTATAAAAATATATTTCTACATTACTAAATGAATACATGTACAGTTTGTGTGGCTGTAAGCTTCTACCAGGGCTTGATTTGGTAGTGTTAGTCAGGTGATGTTGAACAGGTGGCAGGTGTTCTTACTGCAGAGAGTCTGGATCGCACGTAGAGCAAAATGTCATCAACATAATTACTGAAAAATTGCCACTTAAAACCAATTTTATACTGAAACTGACTCCGGATCAGGTCATACGCTCAGCATAAGTTACCGAAGTGATCTAACAGCTGAAAACTCTTTGACTACTGACTTTCTTTTGCTTTAGGTATCATTAAGTTAAACTTTTCATTATTGTATTGTTTTATTTATTAATTTAACTTTCTTGGTTTTTCCCCCATCTAGATATCTTTATTGTTATTCCCTTCATCCTCTGGCCCATTTCAGGGAATACAACACAAGGTTATAAAACAAGAGACAACTCAACAATTACCTGTGAGATTTCTTAGGTTAGCAAATCCTCCAGATAATACTATGCTGGTAAATATATCCTACCAACAGTGATTTCTTGGTCAAAATACTCCATATACTCAGTGTAGAAATGTTTACCACGATTTCAATTCCAGCTCTAATGATGTGGTTTTTGCTCTACTTCTACAAACACAATCAGCTGTGCGCAGCTGCTCTTGCCCACAAGCCGCTGCCTTTCAATATGGCCACCAGAAGGACTGTTACATCACCTGAAAGCCCTCACAGTGAAAACAATCCTGTGCAGAGCACGCCTTGTTGCAGGCAATTTGTGACAAAGCGATGATGGATTACATCCTTCTGGGCCATTACTGGCTCATGGAAGTGAAAAAAATATTGGTGCGATGTTGTTTCCTGGCATGTTTTTTTCTCTCTCTCCGCAAAAGTTGAAATTTTACTGAGCTGACATTTCTTTTTTATAGTTGAACAACATGCAATGTGGACAAATTATGCAAATACAACACTGACAACATTGACGAAGACTGTTTCTTTTTTTGCCTCTCTCTCTTTTTATTGTTAATTTTTCAGATGTCAAAAATGCTAATACTGATTAATCAAACAAAAAATGTTCATCCACTTTGTTTTAAACTTAAACTTGTGATTGGTGGAGATACCATGAATGGATCAGGCCAGTTAAGCCAAACCTTGATACCTTTACTTGTTTTCCTCAACAATAGCACAGTATGTAATGGTATTAAGTTGGAGTCGAACTTTAAGCATAAACAGTTATCTGAATGATTAAATGTTTTATCACAATAGATAAAACTTATTTTTCTTTGATTGACAAATACCTACACCTTTGATTAAAAATTTTAATTATATTCAGCTGGCCTAATAAGCTCAATGTCACCTTCAAAAATAAAAATACAACACATGTGAATTGAAGCAACAAAAAGACTTTACTATTCCATAAACTGTGATACAATAAATGCCATTTAAGCCTTAAAATTTCCAAAAATCTTATATGAACATTAGTCATCCAGTGAATCAGTGAGGCAGGTCCCACTGCAGCTTTTACAGGCTGCTGAGTACAACCCTGCCACACTGCGCTGGAATGAGTTCTCACATCAGACATCTCATAACAGTAACAATAAAAACACACCGACTGTGTTTACAGGCAAACCTTCATCATACTGGAGGTGGAAGACACTGACCTCCTCTTATGAGACTTTCCACAAGGACAGCTGAGTGTTTGTCTGATATATCAGGCGTGTGTAATGACCAATTGTGCACTGGTGTAGCTCCGCGTCTCGCCTGTTGCTGCGACATGAGTTGCTGCAGCGTCAGCCAAATAAATCGGGGCAGAAAAGACGAGCAGCGATGTGGCTTCTGGCTGTCCGAAAGCAGAGGAAACAGTCAAGGTCAAACATTAAGAATGACTCATCAAATCACCCTCCATGCGCACCTCGCGACGCCATGAGCCACATGTGTGTGCATCCAAGCACGTGTCTGTGTGTGTGTGTGCACGGTTTTCTGTGTGTGTGGGTGCGTCTGTGTGACAACAGGCATGTCGGCAATGCTTTATTTGTTCTGGATAGTGCTTCAAGCCAATATGTTCCCATCTCACCCCCTATCTTTGTGCTCAGCTCCCTGTATGTTTGTGGTTCAGTGTAAGTGTGTGAGTGTGTGAGTGTGTGGGCGTATCTTAATGAAATCTGACAGAGAATTGTGACAATCAGTGAAGGAGCATCCTGCAGAGGTTAATAAGCTGTACTCCTCACAGCAGCAGCAGCAGGCCGCTTTTCTCTCTCTCTCTCTCTCACACACACACACACACACACACACACACACACACACACACACACACACCATTATCCCTGTGTTTTCATTCTCCCAAAATTATAGTTAGAAATCACAAAGCTGAAATTCATGCCCAGTATCTTTAGCACCCTATAAGAGCCAATCTTCTTTGTTTGTCACCTCAAGAAAGTACTCTGAAAGGATACTGCGGCTGCTCCTTGGAATGTTTTCTGAGACAAAAAGTAGCTTATAATCAAATCCCACTCCCACCCTTCCGAGATCTGAACTAGGACTTGTGGTTTGGTGTAGCACTCAACAGAATAACACACAGATAGACTTTAACTTAGGCAGTTCAAACTGAACTGTCAGAGGGACATCTCCATTCAAGTCAGTAATTACTTAAATTCCGGATAGATTAAGACTCTTTTCAAATGAAAAACCCTGAGTTAAACTGATCAGTAATTTTCTAAACGGACTTTGTGAACTGCATTACTGACTGCATTTTCTTTGCCTGTTTACTCTGCAGTTGAATCCTCTGCTACAATGTTGTTGTAGGGCAACCGTGTCTCCTGTGGCATATTCAAGGTGGAGAAAAACAATCATCAGAATTTGCTGAATTCTGAACCAATTTTCAAATAGACTGGATGGCATAAATCATTAAAAGAACTTTTTCATTTGCCACAGACCCCTGGTGCCACATCATTCAAGAATCCAAGGACAGAGTCCAAAGACTTACCTCCTACCTTCTTCTCCTAATCACATTTCCTTGACCTCGATGGAAAAGTAATGAGGGCATTGAAAAGTGTAAAGGAGAATTAATAAGGATTTGTGGGGGGAAAAGGGAAGCACAGTGCTCAGAAAATCCAATCGTACCTACTGATGAGATCAGAGTGGAGATGACTGGCCGTAATGCACGGCCACATTTAGAGAAAACCAAAATACAGCATATCAGCACACACACCTCACATCCACTGTGAGGGGAGGGGTGATGACCGACGCACCTTGCAGATATTGAATCGACCATGAACTCCTCTGTACACCAATGTATTCTTGAATCAGTGTTAGTCCATCTGTCTAACAGCTTATTGTATGTCTGGCTAAAACTGGGTCATGCAACAGGACAATAATCCAAGCACAGCAGCAAATCTACAACACAATGACTGTAATAGAAAAGAGTGAAGGTGCTGCACTGGGCTAGTCAAAGTCCAGACCTCAACATGCCTGAAAGGCTGTGTCAGAACATTAATACAGCTGTGCATAAATGAAGGCTCACGAACCTCAATGTACGATGATGTGAGAGACTGAAAGTCACAGAGAAAATTATTACTTCAAGTTATTGCTGCTAAAGGTGGTTCTACAAGGTTTGAGATGAGCTGATGAGGTGCTCTTAGTTTTTCTTTTTCTCATAACTGTACTTATGTAAACTACTACAGCTAAATGCACGTTGATCAGTTAATAAAACCGACAATCTTGATTTACAGACTCTATAGACACCTGTGTTCTTCACTCCAGGCAACAGCTCAACAAGAAACAGATTTTATTACAGCACTGTAATATTCATGTTACATGAGCTGAACCATCAGGCAGGGTGTCGCTACGACTTGTGGGATGGCATCATCTCCTTTCTTTTCATTAAGAATGGCCCAGTGCATCCTCTGCTGAATGAGGTAATAAAGGAAGAATTGAAACAACTTTCCTACATTTTTAGAGAATTCAACCAGCTCTTGTTACAACTGCCACACAGATACGTCCAGGTCACTTCACTAAGTTGGGAGTAGAATTCAGTTTATTTAAAAGCACGTTACCCAAGTTTTAATCATGCAGCCTCTGCTTTGTTGTCTTTGTTAGAGCAGCTATACTGAAATAACAGTATCAAATGGATGCTAATTGCTACAGCTAATATGACCATTAACAGGAGAAGCCGCAGTATCAAGTGCATCTTTAACTCGTTAAAGAGTATAACTCAGATAAGTATTCGATCTTTGTTAATCATTACAAATTTATTTCAATTTCAAATCTTCTTATTTGTTTAAAAATCTGTGTGCACAGTATCAGGCTTTAAAATCCCAATCAGCAAGCAGTACTCTATTCCCAGATCTGGACTCATGTTGCTCTGGCCATCTGCTCTCTAACCCTGCCCCGGCTACACAGATCACTGCACTACCACCCCTGGATTATGGCATCAACACACGCACATGCTGCTGCCAAGTTAGTGCCATGATAGTGTATTTATGTTTTCCTGCGTTGTCTTCAGTGCAGTCACTAAATACAATAACAAGGAACATTAACCTTATATTTCTACAAAAGAAAAAAATATTCCATCTTTTATCTACCATGAGTACTTCTTCCTGTAGTACTGAACAGACGTTCGGCCACAATGTGAAATAAGGGAATAGTTGGGAATATAAAATTAGAAAACTACTAAGCCTCGGATTGTAGAGCAGCTTGTGTGGATCTTCTCATCTTTTCTGAGTTGCTTGTAAAGAAGCCCCACTAGGGAGGAAAAAATGTAATTAACAAATTTCTCTATGGATATGTCTGAGTCAGAATATCATTTAATCAGAGCATAAAACCAAATCCTCTTATCATCTTATGTTGGACCTTGCTTAGTGTCTATATGTGATACAGACAATATAGAGCAGTGTACATGTTGCACACTTTAGTGGAGTCATCGTGAATTATGATTACAGTTCCTATTCCAACGCCATAGAGATCCATATAGAAGAAAGAAACGTAAGTATAGAAAAAGCAAAACCTTTTCTCCATTCAAACTGTTACTTTTAAAGCAGCCATCCACAAACTTTAGACTGCCATCTAAACTATAGTCCATCCAAACTAAAGATAAAGCATTTCTCTTTGGGGGTTTTTCATTGATTTATTTGGGCATCTGTTGGTGATCTGTCTTTTTAAAGCTGATTCTCCATAAAAGCATGTATTTCTTGCACTTGATAGCTACCACTCTAAGTTATTTCATGCCTCTGACAGGAAACAAGACGAGCTTAGGACTAAAGACAATCAGTTGGTCAGAAAATGAAGAATATGTGTCATTTTTAAATCATGTTTTTCTTTTAATTTTTTCTGGTTTGTTTTAAAGTGAAAATACTGCTTTTTTTCAGCTCAGCAATACCTTTAAGATAGGGCTGTGCCATATCAAACTGTCCATGATAACACCACTATACATTTTTACCAGATAAAAAAGTGTCATCTCAATGAGATAGTGCCGACATGCATTTCTCATGAAATGCATGTCGGCACACGTCAACCTCCAATGACGATTTAGTACCTAAAAAATTAGCTACTTACAACACTGTACTTTGCAAAATACACTAGAAAATGTTTCCCGCTAAAGCTGGAAACAACAAACTTGTTTTACCACTTGAGACTAAAAACACACACAACAATTGGTGATGTGCAACCTACAAGTAAGCAAATGACTTGAATGAGCATGTCTGGAGCTCTCTGTAGTTGCATCCATGTGACAGGAAGAGCAAACAGTGGATGGAAATTACTGTTGCTGTTACATGATGGGAATTCTTTTAGTAGCTGGTTAAAAATCTCGACCCAAGATACAACAACCAAAGGAGAAAATATTTTTCCATTTCAAGCTTTTTAGTATGTCTGTATTGTTCAGACTGTTGAAGAGTAACAAGGCTAACTTTAACTAAAGTTTTAAGCAGTTCTGTTATACTTTTACTTAAAAACGTCAGGTAAAACACTACTAACACTACTTTTGAAGTTACATTTGACTTCTGTATATATTGGTGTCTCACTACCATTGCACTGTACCTTGTGGCACTAGAGTCATACTTTGAATTAGGTCACTTGCCATCAATGATAGTGGTTCTTGGAAAAGAAGGATGGATAATGCTCTTCATTTAGTTTGCACTTAATAGCAGCCCTGTTTGAAATTCTTGCACTTCATTTATATGCTACTTAGCACTAATTAGGAGGAACCTGTGTTCCTGCGATGCATCCATATCATTTATGGAGGACATGTGTTATTTAAGCTAGCTAGTTGTAGCTGGTGACATAGTACTAAACACTCTTGTCCAAATATGCTCACTTCTGGCTATTAAAAAAAAACAAGATGGTGATGGGCAAAATGCAAAAGTAATCAGTGACATCATGGTGGTTACATCTATTTATATGGATGGATTTAGCAAAGCTTTAGAAAAATGAGATAAGGACTCAGCAGAGATGGTTTGATGTTGACTTTTTTTTTTCCTCAAACTATATTTGAAAATATCTTTGCTGAAATGTTTATACGCTGATTTGGTGCTGCAGCACTACATAATATGAATTACAAACATCACACACACACACAAACACACAGACTCCATGGTATTTCAGTATCTCTGTCTCTTTCGATCCCTTCGTCCAGAAATGCACAGAGAGCTCAGAGGTCTATTTCTGACTCACTTCAACACTAAAGTCAGTCAGGCATTGCTGATGAAATACACACACACAAACCCTAGGCTAGGTAATACATTTGTTATAAAGCCTTCTCCTGACGATGCAAAATGACATGCTGCCCTCTCTGTTTCCCAGAGCTCTGACAACAACCAGAAACCTCACTCCTGACTCATTGTGGACGGCCTACAAGATCAAGCGTATTTTTTTTTTTTGTTATGAAAATCAGCCCACATCTTACAGTACGTTGCCCTGAATTATAATTTAAAACTTGTTGCCATAGCAGCAAAGCCCCTACACTGCCTTCTTTTTGACAGAAACACTACAGTAAAAGGAAAGCCATCAGAGAGTGTAACTTATGAAAAAAAAGAAAAATCATGACAGTGAAATCCCAGCAGAGCCTGAAGTACACAAAGGCAAGCAGCTTTGTGGGATTAAAAATTACTGCATGAAGTCTTAAAGAACAGTGCCAACAAGTCTTGCATCGCAAATCATGAAATTCAGCATCCCACGAGAATTGCAATCAATAACTGACTTACTGACTTTGCATGAAATCCCAGCAAAAACGTATGAACACTGCTTCACTGACGCACACTACAACTGTCAGCCTGCTCTCATAGCAAAAGTTGAAGTGGTCACGTACAAGCACTCTCTTTGTTCATGTTCACGGACACAAATTCTCACATGTTTTCATGTCAGTCAGCACGACTTTGAGACTGAAATGTATTTTGAGTCTGCGATGCACAGGTTATCCAGACTCCTAAGTGGGAAACACTCCATCACGGAAACCAAAAATACAAGCTTTAAAAGATGCTGCATTTATTACATGTGTTTCCTGTATTTTTATTATGACGATTTAACCTGGCGGGAGTTACATATGTTCACATTAAGCAGTTATAGTGTGTTATTATGCGGAGAGCATGCACACCAGCATAGCTAATTCTCCATCCCTTGCTGAGATTTTTACTTTCCAAATCCTCATTCACGCATTTAAGACTGCTTCCATGCAGGAAGCAATTCGCTCATCATGCATTACTTTGTCGCTGATGGTTTGTCTCTAGTTTACTCAAGGCTTCACCTGCCAACGTAAACCTGTAATTTATTCACCACCCTGTAATATGTCAATCGATGGCATGCTTTGCTCTCTGGCTGAAGTTGAGATTTGCCCACTTTGTCTCTCAAGCAATTATTTTGTCTTTGTACGTAACAAAATAATTTATTGTATTATGCAATAGTAATGTAAACTATATAAAGTATTGCAAAATTTCAGTAACTATAAAATAATTAGGATAACAAAAAACAGAATTATAGTAGCACTGAAAAAAGCTGGCTGATGTTATCAGGATTAAAAATCATGTCCAGATTATAAAAACTAAATAAGGGAAAAAAGGTAAAAGATTTTGAAAAATCATAACATATAAAGCAGAAACTATAGATTCAAATAATTCAGTTAAAATACGGGACTAAAGAGATGCGTCAGTCGCTCCCGAATCATCCTGTGACAGCGAGCTGGAAATCATCCAGGCAGAGATGTGTCATGAGAGTGGCTCAGAGAGGTTCCAAGGTTGCTATTTATTCCTGAATGCATCTCTCACTCTGTAGAGATCAGCGGTCAGCAGATGGGCCGAATGCTATCAGCCTGTTCCCCTCCCCTGCTTTGTCGTGGCCCAACACAACAAGGCACTAGAGACACGAGGCTCAGATGTGTCGCCTGTGGGAACGTGTGGTGATCATGTGACTTGGCGTATGAAAACAACATCTACTATTGTGTCAGTTGGTGCACACTCACTGGAAATATGGTTTTATCTCAGCCTCTGTTTCACTATGAAATTAATGCTTCTCCACTTTTTCTATGAAGACATTATTTCTTGTACTTCAATATATAGGCTGAACTCAGGATCAAAAATGGCTGAATAAAAATGAAATATATGTCATTTTTAAATTCCATGGTATTGTTTCATTAGTTATTTTTCTTATTAACATAACAAATACATAAATAAATATTTGATGGCAATCTTGAAAATTGTTTAATGTAAATGAATTCTTGGGATACAGGTGCAGTAAAAATTGTGTAAATTGCTATTTTGTGCTTCCCATCACTGTCTTAAATTCATGTTTTGTTGTTATACTTCCTATACAAGAGCCAACAGTGGCATTAAAGACAATATATCAAGAAGGAAGTGTTGATGAAGAGAAAAAAGAAATCTTGTTGATAAACACATCAAAATATCAGCCATTTTTTTGATAGACTGTGTGGTGGGGCGTGGTCTGCGGTGCCGTGCAGGGAGGGCGGACGCACCTGCACGGCATCCGTAATCACGCCCGCCGGGTTAAAACACGGAGACTCAGGTGTGTGTGGTGTGTTGTGGTGAGATGTGAATAAAGATGTCTCTAAATGATACTCCGTGGTCCCGCCGTGCCTTATTCTCACCACAGACTGCAATAAAAATATTTAGTTAAACTATGATTGATCTTATTTTTTAACAGTTTAGCACCTTCATTGGAATTCTTTATTAAATAGATTAAAAGCTGACTCTCATTGAGAAAACGTAGATTAAACTACTCTGCAGCATCATGCAGGCTTTCATAGAAGTGCCGGATTTAAAAGTTTTCTACCCTGTTGCTGACCGATGATCCGTGGTAAGTGTACAGGTGCAGAACTGGGAAAAAAACTGGAACTGGAAGTGAGGAATTACCTGGACAGACAATGAAAAAAATCATTTTCATGAGTCCTGTCCACTGTGAGGTTAGGTTTATCAACACTATGACACAAAAACTGTAAATTATAAACACTCCAGAGTATAAACTCTGGTGCAGTTTATATACGGCATTAGAGTCCAGGGCCCTGTTTCAGAAAGCGGGTTTAGAAAACTCAGAGTTAAAAATGATACTCAGGGTTGAGTAACCCCGAACTGTCCAACTCGGAATATTCGGTTTCAGAAAGGCTGATAACAATTAGTTCAATCAACGCGGAGTTGCTTTAACCCCAAGTTAAGCGCACGCATAAAGCCCTGATTAGTGGAGCACAGATTAAGCGAGTCACCATGGAGACGGAGGGAAAGAAGGCGCGGCCAATGTATTTTACAGCGCTTGAGGCCGAAATTCTGATGGCAGCATATGCCGATAACATGCAAATTTTGCGGAAAAAAAGTAACACAGCCTCAGCTGCAAAAGAAAGGGAGCATGCATGGCAATACATAGCCGACAGAGTCAATGCGTGAGTGTTAATTTAAACATTGATCTAGGGATTTCCACCCATTTAACACGTTATTTTATTATATTTCATTTTATTTTTTATTTTATACATTTTATTTTGTGATGTGATGTGAGCGCAGGTGCAACCCAACAGGCCCCAAACGTTCCTGGCAGCAAGTAAAAATGAAATATAAAAAATGTAGAGGAAGAGGGTCCAGCCACTTCTCCAACAAACCTTTCCTCAGTAAGATGTTCAGCACTGATTTACAACCAACCTAAGTAGGCATGTACTATGAATGTCAATGCTATTTTCTGTGTTTCAATAGCTCCCTGTAAAGCAGCTGTACAAGACCTGTTTGATCAAGAAAATAAAAAAATGCTTTTTGGAAATGGAACACTTCAAGCAGCAGAATGGAATGTGAGTGCCATCTATACAGCCAATCACGCCTGGGAACCCTGAAAATAAATGTAAAATCTAAGTAGTAGTTCAAGTATCACCACATCATGAATTAAGTTTTGTTCATCCTGATACCTGCAATTTTGTGGAATCCCTCTTTGATAAATCTTGTGGGTCTATGACCGGGGAACACCACAAACAAGTACAGGAGACGTTTCAGTGCAACTGTAACATTCCTGACTGCCCGACAGACGGTAGCCTTGGAAACGTGCTCAGCGTCACCAATATTATACAGAAAGCTCCCGTTTGCAAAAAAACGAAGTGCAATACAAATAATATGTACAGAACTGAGAGAATGTCCGCGATGTGTCACATGAGCAATATAAGGCCTGAGGATGTTATTCAAATAAATTATGGATTGTGCTGAAAAACGGTAACGTTCACACAGAAAATCATCAGGAAATGATAAAATGTCCAAACGCGCTCTAATCACTCTCTCCCGGCAGAGAGCTCTGCGGAGAATTTGGGCTTCAACATCTACTGGCTCTTCAAGGAAGGGGCACGCCATGTCTGACACTTCCTACAGTCAGGTTTCCGACAAAGAGGCGGAGAAAGTCAGGGTTAGTTGAAGTAAACCTGCTAGGGGGCAGGTTAGCTTCACGGAGTGTGTCGTCATAGTAACTCACTCAGAATTAATCTAAACTTGCTTTGTGAAACCGAAAACCCAGAGTTTTCGTTAACTCAGGGTATACTTACTCAGAGTTTGCACTAAACCGGCTTTCTGAAACAGGGCCCAGATTTTGAAAGGTGATGAAAAGACCAATGTTATTTTTTTTAGTGTAGGTTAGTGTAGGTTACTTTTTTTTAGTAAGCATAGAAATAATATTTTTGGGGGGGTCTTGTAGTTTTTATTTAATCCATTTTTATGTCTCCTTTGAATCCAATGAGTCCTAGCAATTCTAACACTATGTTAAGAGAACATTTTTCATAAGCAAAATATAGTCTGACAACATAATGTTAAGGGGTTATGTTTAGCTCCTTGTAAACCATCCTAATAATAATTTTGTTGCACCCAAATTTGTCTGCTTTGCTGACCCGTGTTGTCCAGAATTATGCAAAAAGACAGCATTACTACATAATATTATAGAAATTAATGTTATAGTCTACACATCAGCTTTTCACTGAAAAGAATATATTTGTGCTTTTCCAATATTCTCTGTCCAAGGCACACCAAAGCGTGAGCTGAAAGATTAGGACTAACGTCTGTAATCAGTTCTTCTTTTGACTGGGCTGTCAGATGATGCGACTCAGCACCTGCACCTAGGTGTCAGAATTAAGGACCTAAATGCAGGACTCCAGGCAGACTAAATATTTAAAAGCAAACCTTTCATGAGGCACGCACAGGAACAGATATAGACACCACAACAAAGACTAAGGGAAAAGGACAGGACTATTTATACACATAGGGGAATCAGGAAAGTGGAGAGATCTGGAAGGAACAAGATACAGGTGAAGACCAAAAAAAATCACAGCAGAGGAAGTAAAATTCAAAGTTAGACACAAGAGACAATGTTAAATTAGGACATTAAATTCAAAACAGGACCATACCCAGGTAGCTAGGCTGAGACAAGCAAGGTTTTTTGCTTCACAATAAGCTCCACTATCATATACTTTGCCTCCATATTAAAATAATAGTAAAAAAAAAGAAAAGAAAAAGGTATTGTTGATATAACATTCCCTTTTGGCATTACAGTAGCCATACACAAAAATGTCTTTTAAACTTAAATAAATGAAATCAAAATTAACATAACTGTTTTTTGACAGGGGGTCTGTTGGATCTTCATATAAAATACCAAAAGTTCCCATGAAGAAAAATCCCTGTACCTTTAACACTACATAATATTTGAACAAAACTGTGGCAAATAAACACAAGTTAAATTTTTTTTATGCAAAACATACAAAAATATTACATGTGCAATTTCCTTTAAATTATTATTAAAAGCTACACTGCATATTACAATGGTGAATTAGCTACCACGGTCGAAAAGACCTTTTTCTATTTCATTGTGACTTTAAAGAGTCCACTCTGCACTAAGGCTTGGCACACACCTAGCCCAAGGCTGCTGAATTGTTTGTTTTTTTTAAGCATCCACTCTCTCAGCACAAAGAGAGCACAAATCTTATACTTAGAAGTCAGAGGCAAATCCTCAGAGTATATATCACCAACTCCAGGCGTCAAACCCTTCAGAAGCCACCTGGAAACATGTATAAGTGCCTGGTGGACCCCCCAGCTCGATGATAATGACACCCTGGAGCCAGAAACATGTACTGACATGGAGCCAATGTTTTGGAGGCACCAAAGTTTGGCAAGTGACATAAAAGAACTGATCCTGCTTTGAGGTGAAAATCATTTAAAATGCCCTTGAAAGACCATAGATGCGGGTGGTGTAGAGGAATATTATTCAAGTCTGCTGGTCTAGAGCAACCATATATACTGTGAATGATCTCCAAAATATAATTTGCATAATTGCATAATGCTTGATATTATAAGGGATCAAAGTTTTCAGGAAGGGTCTAGTTTAACTGCATACAACACTTATGCATGAGAGGTAAAACTAAATGCCAGAAGAGTCTGTGCTGCTAAAGATGATTAATGAATGAGATGGCTGATATTGTGGCCAATGACCCGCTGCTCGCTTAAGATGCAGCATCCAAGCAGATCTTCAGGCAGCTCGTACCTCCCAGGTAAGAAATCACGCCAAACTCACTAAAATAAAATATCAAACTTTCAGGGCGTTTGTATGCTTTTAGATTTCAGTATGCCATGAGGCATTCAGAACTGCTGCTTCACAATTCAAACACCAGCAGCATGCATTTAACTTAAATCCAACTTTAACTTCCTTTTAACCAAAGCGAATTACAGCTGTAGTGAGCATACCCTACTTTAGGAGTGAATCATTTTTTATCAGGCTAATAAATGTCGCCTTAAATGGACCCCGAAAGTACAAGAACACCCTGAAAATCCACTAAAAAATATCAGTCTTGTTGTGCTCGTTAGACATGTAAACCGACACAAGTTTAATTGCTAAACGGGCAAATTTCCAATGGAGTTTGGTGCCCAGTTCTCACACCAGAACAGCAGGTACAGGGTCTTACCCAAGGGTTGAAGAGAGAGTGCAGAGGAGGCCTCCTAAAAAAATGCTCCTTACCTTTGTTAGCTGTGCTATCTTCTTGCTCATCTTCAGGTGTAGGTCTTGGGTATATTCCATGGCGATGCCGGACTGAAAGGACATGCTGGATGCCGAGGATGTGCTAAATTTCCCCTGACCGGCAGGGCAGTAGCGCTGCTGCCAACCCGACCCAGTCGCCATCTTCACGATGATGCCTCAGATGCTCGAGAAAGATATGGGCAGTAATAATAATAATAAACTGGACGGTGCTAATGAGCGGTGGAGAGGACTGGGACTGTGGAGGATTTATGTTTTTGCCGAGAAAAATAAATCAGAAATATGAAGCCTTTTGAGCCCACAGACTGTTAAGAATTGGTTTCATTTTTGCTTGGGTCGGGGTAATAGTACACCAGAGGGGTGAAATGAGTAATTTTAAGGTCCGGAAACATGAGCTACTACCATCTCGTCCGGAATGCGTCCGTTTTCAGCGGGTCCAGTCTGCTGTCACCTGGCGCTGATGTGCACCCGTTTCCAGGGAGCTGGTTGGCGGGCTGGCTCCCGGTCGGTCACCTTGATACAGAAATTTGTCAGCGGCAGCCGTTAACAGTGATTCCTCCTCGGTGCATTCCGGCTACACTGAGGAAGAAGTGAGTAGAGACTGGGGGTAAGTGTGTGTGAGCGTGTAGGACAGGCTCGGCTGGCTGCTGCTCCTCTGTTGCCATGGATCACCTCAACAGTTTATGCTGCATTCACGTAGGATGGGAGCAGCGCTGCATTCACGTGCTGTCGGACAAAACGAAACGTGCTCACGTACAGCAAGCCAACAGCAAAATACGGTTACTATAATTAACTACGCTAAAAGTAGGTGTCCATTATAGTCAACGGAAATAAAATAATACTGTTTACGATTTTTCGTTCTTAAAATATAACAAAAATAAAATAAAAATATGGAAGAAATGGCTTTGATCTCCTAAGCAGCCTTTGAGGCTTTGATTCATTATTTATTGAGACGTGTATACACGACCGTGTGTCAAAAGCTTTTTAAAACTTCCCAGGCTTCACTGAAACTAATCTGAATCCAAAGCATAAAGTAGAAATACAATCTAATTAGGCTTTAAATTTGGCAAAAACAAGATTGATGCACTCATGATTAACAACAACTTACCTTCCCATTTAGTTTGTCTGTTTGTTCTCTTGTTTTCTTTCTCCACAAAGTGATCCCTATTTACCACCCGCCAAAGTTTAACCTTTTGGCTGTTGTTTGGTTGATGCTAAATCCCTGGAGTTGCCTCGAGGCACACAATTGGAAAACCACTTAAAAATGTAAAAAGTAAAATGGAAATGGAAAATTAGAAAGTGCATAGCAACGCAGCTGCACCCACCTAAGATGGGTCTTAAAAAGTCATAAAAGTCTTTTATTTTAGTGGGCTGCAGAAGGCACAGGCTGATTCTCATGACTGCACTTTTTTAAATGTCTTTTAAAAATGCACATATATCTAAAAGTCTTGGAAAGTCTGTTTCACAGGCATCCATGACAACTGTATGACAACTCAGCAGCTGAAGAGACAGTTTAATATTTTACTACTTGTCCCATACACCCAGTTTTTCCTCTCCCCAGTTTTTCAGTGATGCCTCGCCTAAACCACAGCCTCTGGCCCAGCTCACTGCTTTTCATTCATCTATCATCTTCCTTATCGATAAGCGTTTATCATTTGTATTCGGGGTCGTGGTCCTTGCTGGTGAAAAGAAAAGTAAAAGATCTTTAATCATATAATTTACCCATAATGTACAGCACAGCCTCCTGACCTGAAACTGGCTGCACACAAAATGAAATTTCCCTTTCCAGTTGCATCACTTTGAGACATTGTGGTGTAGCCGTATGTCCCTTTTTAGTTCAGTGGCTCTCTGAAGCCAAAGATTTATTGAGTTTGTCTGTGGGGCGGACTAAAATATGTATTTGGCCTGATTTGGCCCATGGGCCATTATATTAAGATGATAAAAACAAAAATCAAGATGTAGGGAACTAACAGCAGCGATTTCAATTTAAACCTACTTTGAGGAAATTAAAAATCACACATCAAGTTGTCTGAGATGCAAACCTATTCAAGATGACCTCACGTATCATGAAGACTGAGACAAAAGCAATTAACTATGTTATGCAGTGCAGGTTCAAGCCAATTATATGGACTCAATTACACCCACTTAGACCCAGTAATTGGAATGAATTAAACACCTATCAATCAGCAATCGACCAAAGAGTACACAGTGCCTCATTTCCCATTAAAACATCATCAAAAGAGGTGGCATAAATTCTAAAAAGACCCAGCAGGAAAACATTATGGTCCCAAATCTGTTTTTAGAAATTAAGAAAGTAGCCAAACGGCCTCAAATCTCAGAGATACATTTTCTATTTTCCCCTCCTTCCTAAGGGTGTCAGTGTTTGAGATAAAGCAGGTAGCACAGGCAATTCAGAATGCTGTCATATTGTCAAATAGCCAGAAAAAGGGGTAGGTTGGCCTTTGACACCTAATGAAGCAGTGATGGGTGGCCGTTCTCACAGAGAGATGACAGCATGCTTTGGGTGTTGTTTTTCCACTATGAGAAATGAAACAGGTAGCAGGTAAGACTGTTTATGCTCAGTGGAGCTTAATTTTGACAAGTATAGGTGCACGTTCCTGTATTTCATGGTTATGACACATTTGTTTTGTCATTTACATCTACTGAGATGTGTCTACAATTTTAATGATACCATTATTTGCTGCTGAGTGACTTAAGTTTTCACAATTAGGTCATGTCTATGAAGTATTCACTATATTCTAATCATCATTCCGCTAACAACACTTTTTATTTTAAATATTTCATGTTATAAGTCTTAATAAAGGATGATGTTCCATTATCCTAAATGCCTACATCCATTTACATAAAGCTCAAAAAGATGGCCGCATGTTTTACCCTGACCTAAGCTAAAAGCATGCACATGCATATTCGTGCCAGATTATTCAGGTACAATGCACCATTTTTCTTCATACAATGACAAATACACAATGGACTATTGAGTTACTGAAGCCTGTGCCATTTTTATTCGTGCCTTGGCTCCAGGCATCCTGACTGACCTGGAAAAAATCTTACACAGTAATACTTTCACATTAGTTTGTGTATTTACTGAGGTTTTCTCAATAATCAGTGATAAAATTCTGCAAATTAAGCTTTTCATAAGTTAAATGGGGAAGATGGCATATGAGCATGTGCTCCTCCTCTTCCTCAGCTTGCACGCTATTGCATGTTTTTGCAAAGATCAAAACCTGGCCCACCATCTGGTCTCCACGCAAATGTCAAGTCTCACCATGAGACCTCCTGTTTAGCCCCAAAGATCACAAACAACTAAGCATGACACACTTGAAATGAAGTCGGTTTCCAGAAAATCTAAGGACCACCTTCTCAAAAGGTGTAGGAGTGACACTCAGCAGTGTTTGAAGAATGAAAGAATAACATACAATGAACCTTTTAGATGAAATAAATCTGCAGCAGAATTTCTATTTTTACTCTTGTGCATGTTCGTTTTTACTCGCACATACCAGCTACTCTCAATAAGGAGGTCATATGAAGCACGAGTTTCTTCCATGGCACATGAATGCACCAAGCTGAATTTCAGTGACGTCATTTCATCATTCAAAGCTTAAGAGGAGGAAGAGGAATAAAAATTTAAACTGACTGGCTCGCTGCAGGCAGTATATCTCACATAGTCATAATCACAGGGATGACGCAAATAGTTTTTCTTATGCTTTCTATTTAGGGTTTCTCACAAGCTTTGCAAGAGTGTAACCGCTTACTTCATCCATTTTTGTGCAATAAATGTGTCCACGTAATGAATAAATAAAAAAATAAATCAATTTGTGACTCACTGTGTTGAAATTTAAGAGTACAACCAGTACATTAACAGTTTTGCAATAATCACAGCTTGTCTATATAATTTGAATTGGACTACAGTAACAATTTGACAAGATTTATGATCAAAAAAGATAATATTATTAGTGCCCACTGATGCAGTAACAGCAGTGTGATTTCCTTCTGCTGAAAATGTTTTCACTTATTAATATAAGAGAAGATGTGCAGTTCATAAAATTCATACTTGCAACCAGTAATTTTCTCAGTTGATAATGTTAATTGGCTTACGAGGCTAGGAGCCCTTCTGCTAGAGGGGGCACAAAAACTGGTTAAATCAGCAGTTCAAATGATGAGAAAAAATTACCCGGTTGAGCACACAATCCTGTGAGAATAATAACTTCAAGCCAGGCGCTAACTACATCTTCCAAGGTGCACTGTTGCAAGAGAGATCCAGTCATCTGTATAAGAATATGCATAATGCATCACCATTTGCATCACCAACTAACAACTTTGTCTTCACAACCTTGGAACTGAAAAGATCCAAGTTCATAAACTTGTATACAACTTTTCATGAATGTAGCAGAAAACAGCACTGCTGAGGCAACCAAACTCTAAAAAGTAGCAATCACTGGGGGGATAATGCAAGAGACCTCACATCCATCCCAGCTCAAATACTCCTCAGGACTTTTTGGGGGTAAGTGATTTTTTTTGGGGCGGGGGGGTTCTAGAGCAAAGATCAACAGTATCTGTCTTGCACATCCAAACAAAAGCCACTGGAAACTACCAGTAGCTGACAATTTTCCCACTGTGACTGGGTGGGAAGCCTCCAGTTGCTTACTGCCCACCAGATTACCCAGATTACCCAGATTACCGGTGGGCAGTTGCTACTTTTTAGAGTGGGCAGTTGCTTACTGCCCACCGGTAGTAGGAAATTCGATCACATCACTCCAGTTCTGGCTTCTTTACATTGGCTTCCCATTGAATTTAGGATTTGTTTTAAAGTCCTTTTATTGTTTTTCAAACCTTTAAATGGCCTGGCTCCTGTCTACTTATCTGATTTGCTGAAGCCACATGTTCCTACTCTTCGCTCCGTTCAGCTGAGCTAAGTCGCGGCTGAAACTCAGAGGAGACCGAGCGTTCTCTATTGCAGCTCCCATGCTTTGGAATAACCTTCCCCTTCATATTAGACAAGCGTTATCAGTGCAGGTCTTTAAGTCCAGATTGAAAACCTATTTTTATTCCCTGGCTTTTAACTCTGTGGGAAACTGACACCTTTCTTATTAATTGTATTGTATTTTTAATGTTGCTAGTTGTTTTGATTTGTGTTGTTCAGCACTTTGGTCTGCCTGGTGTGTTTTTTAAAGTGCTATACAAATAAACGATGATGATGATGATGATGATGATGAGATTATCTTGTTGTGGTCAAAGAAAAGCTCTGAAAAATGTAAATGTCACCATTCTCAGAGTTCATGCATTATTTGGATGTAGATGAAAGTAAATTGCATCCTAAGCCCCACTGTTTACCAAGTTTACTAAGTGTGTTGCACTCACAGTATTTTTGTTAGGAAATGTGCACAGATTGTATTATTTTAGAAAGCAGAGGAGAGAACAGGTCAGGAAATTCATGCATTCCTCTGATGGTCACATTTCCCAAGTTGGAAAATCATTCTGTCGACTCTGTTATGCTTATGTTCTCCTAACCTTTGTGGCATCCGTATGAATTTTTCCAACTGAAAATGTTCTCTTTCTCATTAATCTGAGACCACATGGTTGCACAATAAGCTGCACCTACTCCCCCGTTACTCACCTAATATATCCATAAGCCCTCCCTAATATAAACTGACCTTGTATGGCGTTATCAAGAGCATATTCTTGTTTTGAAATGACTCAGAGATTCTCGGACCTCATTTGCTTGATATTCTCAGGTGAAACCATTTTCCTGGCAACAGATGTCATTTTAAATCATGGCTGCTGGCAACAAATAAAAACAGCTCTTTTTTTTTTCTCTCGGTCTGGAATCAAGGACATTCATTGTTTCATTTCTTGTGGTAAAGTCTGCCCTCTTTATTACTGTGAAACCTGCATACTGGAGACAATTGCAGCATCAGTAAGAAGCTCAGCGAAAGGTCTATTGTGTCTTTTATAATATCTTTTGTGCTTCTTCTGCAAGAATGACTTAGGTTCGCATACACTGTAGCTTCATCATACTGTATGTCCCAACTTCAACAGCCCAATCGTTTGAATTCACAATGTAAGAATTACAAGTAGTAAAACACGCGCACATAGCCCACACGCACAATTCATAATCACTCGTGTTCAGTGAAGCTTGGTGTCAATATGGGAGCATTAATTTCTGCCTTGTCTTTGTCCTGCTGTGGGTCAATAACTCTTTAAGGACAGAGAAGACGTGTCCTTGCTGATACACAGTCACAAAGAGGCTGCAAGACGCACGTGTGATGCATCCAGCTATTAAAGAAAGTAATGCAAAGTATTAATGTTGTGAATTCAATATGAGGCTAAACAAGGAAGAGCCTCAAGGTCCATCAATAAAGGGATTAAGCTCCCAGGGGCTAAAATTATTTACAGAATACAAGGTTATCACACGGGCTCAGTTGTGAGTTTATGTGCAGATACCCACGGCAGGGGCAGGGGGCATCAATAAGCTCCAACAAATCCCCTGCATCTACAATCATTTACAACCAAAACCCCCAAAAGCCTCTATTTAAAAAGAACGAATCATTTAGGGACAAAAGAAAAGTGATATCTGACGACTGATGGGTTTGGTCAGCTGGACATCTTTGAAAGAAAATGCCCGATGAGCTCTGAGAACATTGGTCCAAACTGAATTTTAATAATGACTGGTCATGAAATTTGTCACGTTTATGCACTTCATTGGAAAAAATAAATTATTTTGTTGACCTGTACTCGTTTAATATAATTATAGAGATTAAAGTTAGCCTTTGAAAATTAATTAATACTAACATCAAAATGTGAAGAGGCAGCTGCTTTAATGTGCTGTCTAAAATGTCTGAGTGCATTTAGGGAAGAAAGGTGATTAAAGTGACTTTGTACATGGTGCGTTCAAAGTCACTTGTGTTTCAGAAATTGCTAATCTACTGGGATTTTTCTACATAACCATTTCTAGGACTTAAAGAGAACTGTCCAGTAGATCTATGGGAAAATGTCCTGCTGATGTTGATTGCTCTGTACACTCAAGGTATGCAGAAGAGACTCTCTGAATGCACACCACATTGAACCTTGAAGCAGACAGGCTACAGCAGCAGAAGACCACACCAGGTGCTACTCCTGTCAGGTGGGAACAGGAAGGTGAGGGTGCAGTTCACGTGGGCTCACCAAAAATGGACAATAGAGGATTGGAAATCTGTTGCCTGGTATGGCGAATTGCAATTCCAGCCGCAGGATTCAGATGGTAGGGGCAGAATTTGCCATAAACACCAGGAAAGCATGGGTTCAAATCATCAGCAGTTCAGGCTTAACCAAGGCACTATTTGCACCAGCTGAGCTTTGTTTAAAGACCACAGCCTACCTAAGTGTTCTTGCTGACCATGTCTGACCCTTTTGTGTCCATTCTCTGAAAGCTTCTCCCAGCACGCCGTGTAACAAAGCTCAGTTAATCTCAAACTAGTTTGCTCAACATGATCACTGTCATCAAATGCCCTCCACAGTCACCAGATCTCAATCTAATAGAGCACCATTGGGATGCTGTGGAGTGGGAAATTCATATCATAATGTGCAGCTGACTAATCTGCAGGAAATGTGTGACACTACCATGTGAGTGAATATGGACCAAAACTTCTAAGGAGTGAATGAGTGTTTCCGGCACCTTGTTGATTCTCTGCCCTTAAGAAACAGCAGCTCTAAAGGCAAAAACAGGGTCCAACCTGCTAATAGGAAGATGTAGCCTAGCTGACAAAGCAGCTACTAAGTGTGCATCTACCAGAAACTTTGAAAATCGCATGCTTGTCCCTCCACCGGGCGTGACAAAGATTGTCCCTAGGAAGAGGCCTGAAAAGGTCATGCTTGGTGGAAGTGACTGTTCTTTATTATCGGAAAGACTAAAAATCATAGAAAGGGGTATAACAAACCTCTCTGGGGTGGAATGACCTTCAGAGCACAATGATCAGTTTGCTGCATCAGATGTGCTCATCTCATTCCCCCTTCACATTAAGTAGTCCTGCTGTCATGTCATGCTAAAAGCTAATCCCTGTTCATCCACAATAGCAAGTAGAAATTCTCACTGCACACATGTTAACAAAGTAGAGCTAGCAACTGCTAAAGTGAAGCTGAGCAAATTCAAGCTGTGCATCTGGGGGGTGTATTGAAAGTATTTGATGTGAAAAGAAAAAAAGCAGATTTCCCAAATATGCAGCTCCTAACTTATTAAATTATTACTATATAAAGCTATAATTCAGGGTGATTGCAGAGAACTTAGCTTTGTTGAGGGACCAATGGACCAAAGGAGTTTATTAAATCATCATTTAATCAGGGTGTCATTGAGAATACAATTACTTTTTCCAGACAGCCCTGAGACCCAAACATTTACCAGAACAATGAGCCAAAAACAACAGAAGGCAATAAACAAAGAATTAATAAAAGCAGTTGCAAGATTCATAAAAACATCAGTTAAACAGAAGCAGAATGTTACTCTGTGTGCAGAGTAAACTTACCTGAATATGATTCATCATTTATCAAAAGATTTTACATTTGGGCCACTGTTGGGCCAAAGTACTTTGGCTAATAACTAATGAAAGTGAAATCAATGAAAGACTGCATTTTTTAAAGCACATTTAAAGCTAAAGTTTACTGAGTTCTAGACATATTTCAATTCCTGTGGTTAATATGTTATAAAAGTCCTCAAGCATCTGCTCTTGTCGCAATCTGACACTTAATCGAGGTTGTTATATTAGGAAGAAGCATTATTTAGTGATTCCCTACACTCTGAAGGCCACTTTCCTTAAGCGTCACGTGTGTGTCATTGAAGCGGACTGCCAGGGGACACTTATTCCGCCTGTCTCATATCAATAAATCAATAAAACTAAAACACCCTCAGAGGGAGCAGCATCCCTGGCTCCCTTTCCCTGCTTTTCAACAAAACTGGTCCTCTTGCAGTGACAGGAGCAGAATAATATGAACCTTATGTCCTTTCATTTATTAAATCCCCTCTTGGGACACAAAACCATATTACAGTAACTGACCATGTGCAACGCGATGGCAGAGTCCTGGACTAGCACAACGCAATAGTGTGGTGTATTTACTACTATGTAATGAACAAAATAAGGTTTGATGGGGTTGGTTTTCTTGCATTTTAGTAAGTAATCAAAGACACGACAGCTGTCAGTATGACAACAGTAAATCCTAAACATTACATGTGAATGATTGTTGTAAATCAGTGTGCTATATGCGCATGCATTACCTGGATTCTGCTCACATTCACTTGTAATAATTATTTACTCACATGCAAATGTGAACAAGAATGCAGATCACTGCAGAAAAGCAACATTAATGCATAGTGTCATCTTTCATAGGTGTGTTGGGTGACTTAGACGGGACTTTTTTCTTTTTCAAGACCTAAAACCAATTTACAAATAACAACATGTTGATTATCAACCACAACCACATTTAACCATGTGGAAGTAGTTTGACTGTTTTTGTTGTTGTTGTTGTTCTTTTTACTTTAAGTTTTTCTTAAAACAAATCCACCTGTTTTTATTTTGAAAATTTAAAAATGGATTTACTTCCTATCCACTGTTGCATTAATTAGCAAAATAGTTGCACCTGCCACTTTAAAAAGAGAGCAACAGAGAGAGGAGCTAGCTAGGCTGGCATAGACAGTATAGATGGTTATAGAAAGTGGGTGGAGCTGTATAAAAGGGGGTCTGTGTTTTAGGGTGAGGGGCACAGCTAGGCCATAGGGAGAGACCCAGATCTCATCCTTCTGCGGAGAAGGTCGGCCCCATGCAGTGTACAGGGGCAGGGAGGCTGCTGCTACAGGGAGGGATGGGACCAGCCCTTGTAATTACCTTAGTGGACTTTTGGCATATGATGTTTTATATTTTCTCGACTGGGCTCATTTTATCAATTATTTTCTTAATGTTTTTGGGGCTTTTATTAGATACATTGTCTTAAAATGGCTAACTTGCATATGTGGTCTCCTGGCAGTAGAGCCAGCATAAAACAGCTTTTACAGAAACAGCAGAATGCATGTGCATTTCAGTGACCTGTAAATAACTGTATAGCTGCCGTATTTATGTGTTAAGTATGATTATTGCACAGCAAGAAGGTGGTTGTGAATGTGACTGGTTGTCTGTCTTTCTGTGTTAGCCCTGTGACAGACTGACGAACTGTTCAGGGTGAACTCCGTCCCTCGCCCTGTGGCAGCTGGGACAGGCTCCAGCACCCTCACGACCCTCATTTGGATAAAGCAGAAAAAGGATGGCTGGCTGGATGGAATCATTTAAAATGCTCCAAAAGGGTTTCCACATGATTAAATTGCTTTATTTTAGCATTATGCAATTCTGTTATTCCAACTTAATCTACTTGAGTTGGACCAACTTAATTAATTAATGATAAATCAACTTATTTACTATAGTTGAGTCCAACTTAATTTAACTGAATTGATCCAACGCATGCAAATTACATTACTGCAACAAAACATGGAAATCCTTTCCATGATTATTTTAAGTTCAATTAAAGAGTTATTTTTTTAAGTGTTTCACAAGTCTAGAGTTTGGTTAACATAAAACTCATCATTTGCATCTTTTTCCCTCCAATTTAATGGATTTGTAACAAATTTCACATTTTTCGTTCTCTTCTTCTTATCCTTATCAGGGTCGAGGGGTGGCAGGAGTCCAGGGAACTAACCACTCTTAATAGGGGTATCAGGTCATCACGTTGTTGATTTCATGCTGATGATATATCATTTAATTCCGTTCAGCATAAAAAGATTAGTTTGCTCAAATAACAAATTAGACTCTTCTAAATTTAATCACCAGCCAGTTTCGGTTTTTTGAGTGAACTCCATTATCCACGTGGACAAGTTGTAAAACATCCACCTGACTGTGAGATTTTATGGAGGGGGAAACTATACATAGAGGTTAAAACCATTGGGCATTTTAAGACGGGTCTTAAAGAACTGAATATCTTATGGAGCCAGATTTAGGTTGCTTATAGGTGGAAGTGCAATTCATGGCTGCTGTCTGCTAAAGAGTCACTGCATATGTGGCACTTACTTACAATTTTAACTAAAACTCTGCTGTGGACATGGTTATGTGCTCAGCATAAGTTTCTGTGTTAACTAAATGGGGTAAAAATCTTGTGACACTAGAAATTTAGATTTTTAGGCTCATCAGACTTCACTAAACATTAATCTCACCTTAGCTGGAGCTTAGCTGAGCCTGCGCTTCTTTAAATGTAAAAACTGGGTATGTCTTTTTGCACAACTGCATTTAAAATCCCTGCCAGTTCCAGTATAGCTGAACCTTTTTTAATCTTCAGACGAGCTAAATTAGTCAGAAACAGCCCCACCAAGCGCTCCCAGGAGTATTTAACAGAGTGTGTAACAAGTAACACACAACAACACATTTTCATACCTCACTTCGTACAGCGCGGCAGAGAGCCGCCACAGACTCTTGTTTAATTCTGAATTGAGGTTTTATCACCTGAAATAATTTAGATGCAAACACTCAAACGCGGTGAGCATTAGAGATTCCCCTGAGCTGCAGGTCTGCTGCACTGTGCCATGAAAGAGGGTCGTCACCCAACCCTGCAGCAGCTGTGTTAATCAGTGAAAACAGCTGCTGCGGTGTTGGTTGGAGTGAAATGAAATGGAAATGAAAGAGGTTTCAGGGAATGTTAGCAGCAGTCCTGCAGTCAGAAGAGAGTAGAAAGTTCACTCCAAGTTTAGCACTGAAAGGATTCCTTCTTTGTCTAATAATTTAAAGGGTGACAGATTCTGATGTGGATTAATCTAAACTGCTGTCAGCCCGCGGTTCTGACTGGTGCAAATATCAAAGTTTTTGCCACGTTTGGCAGTTTAATCATCTCAGGGCATGGAGCCGTGTAAAGGTGTGTGTGTGACAAATGTAGAGACGCTCACGCTGAATTTAAACTTCGGGTGCGACTGACAGAATTAAAATGTAGACTTTGATATTAGATCAGTACAGGGGTATATTTGGAAGCGCTGACGCGGTTGTGGATGTTGATATCTGTTATTTTTATTGACAGTCTGTGGTATGGAAAAGCAGTTAATTTACATACTTTCTCCTAGGTAGCAATTTATAGTGCTGCTAGTGAGAATGTGATATTTCCCATGTCAGATTATGTGAACGCAGCTTTCTCGCCGATAGTACGACGTGTTTGAATATTTTTCATTTAAATATTTTTTTCCTTGCCTTTTTTTAAAGAATAGTCTTTTACTTTGCTAGCCTTATATATTGAAGTCCACTGATTGTGAATGGCTTTAGAGGCAGACTTTTTTTTATCCAATTAAAAAGTACTTGCTGAATTTTATTTTAAAGCTGTATATGTGTGATTCCAAACATTTCAGTTTTATACATGGGTTTTTATGTTGATTGTAAATGAGATAGTAGTAAAATACTTACTTCAAACTGAATATTATAATGCTACAGCTGTTTTTGGTGAAGTTCTGCTCTAAAAAACTGACTGCAAATTGTAAGTGACAGGATTACTTCCATTATTTAAATGACTTCTCGGTCCTGTCAAAGTTTAACTTGAAATGAAAGCTGTAGACAAGTCGGTGGATCTCTTGTCAGTGATGTACTTAATAAATGTCTATCTTTAGCTTATGAGACTCCACACACACAAAAGTAAACACCAAAAAAGAAAACTTTTTTTTTTGTTCAGATTCGGGTATACCTGCAAGTTGACGACTTCTGTCAAATTACAGTCACATGAAATGGATAATTTAGTGCAAACAAAAACACATGATTAAATTATAAATATTTTAATCAACCAAATAATTGAACCTTACTTATTTTGCCAAGAAGGGTGGTCTAATATCCACACAGAATTAGACCAGAAGCTTGTCGATGTCTACCAAAAGCATCTGGTTGAGGTTCAACTTGCTAAAAGACATTTAACCAAGTGTAAGACTGTGTATGTATGCTTTAGACCAGGGGTCCCCAATTCCAGTCCACGAGGGCCGGTGTCCCTGCAGGTTTTAGATCTCATCCTGGGTCAACACACCTGAATCACATGATTAGTTCATTACCAGGCCTCTGGAGAACTTCAAGACATATTGAGAAGGTAATTTATCCATTTAAATCAGCTGTGATGGATCAAGGACACATCTAAAACCTGCAGGGACACCGGCCCTCGTGGACTGGGATTGGAGACCCCTGCTTTAGACCCTGTGTGAGTTAAAAATTGTGCACCCAGTTATTGGTATTTAAAGTCATTAAAGCTGTATGTGGTAAAATCATTCCACCCTGGGAAAAGAGCGGTTCAAAGATATCATAAAATCTCAATATTAATTGATATTCATGGTCACAATGAGTGTATGGAAACTTCTGCCCACAGTTTTTCATGTTTGAAACACACGTAAGGTGCTATCTGCACTTTAGCCTAAAATAAAGTTAGATGGGTTCTAATTTAAGCATTTAAGGAGTATTTTTTTCATACTGCTACTATATAATTTTTATAGTATAAGCATTAAAATCTGAACAAGCTTAACATGCAAGCAAACAGTTGTGCTGCTTTGTTGTGGATGATTGTGAAGTTTCAGTTCATAGGACTACAACCTATCTGTCTAATTTGTGAAGTTGCCTGAATATTTCATGTTTTAAATATTCATGTCATGCCATGTGGCTTGTACAGTCTGCACATAAAAAGATTTTCCTCTACCTTCCTGAAGGGCATATTTAAGTTTTGGACTTCCTCCAAAATGTGAATATGAATTATAAGTTGATACTACCACTGAATATTTTGTGGCTAGGCTAATTATCCCCACCACACACAAACACACCCATCATGCTGATCTCAATTAGAAGCAACAGCAGCAGCACTTCCTTGCTGGCATGCACGCACAGGCAGATCGATAAGCACCGAGGACCCAGAAAGAAAGAGGAGGTCATGCAATATCAGTCTGAAAGCCTAATAAGTTCAGCACGACTTTTTATGTGATTAGAACGGTTGTTTCTTCTAACCTTATTACTAATTCTAATGAAATATTGACAGACCTTGTCAAACTCAATAATATAATTGATATTGAGAGGAATAGAAATATTTTCCTGCTATTATTTGCTGCTATTTTGATAATCATCATTACCATTTCATGTTAATAGTGATGTTGCTTTCACAGATGCATTCAGATGTTCAAATATATTGGTATTATATCAGTTTTTATTACAAGTCCAGTTATAACCACGTCGAAATGTTGAGTTGAATATATAATATATAATTTTAAATGCTTTTCTAATGCTGCTATGATCTCAGGGTTTCTGTGTAGACTGCAGGGACAGGAAGTTATATGTCTTTGAAGTTGCAGGCTGGTGCAGAAGTGAAACTGAAAGCAAAGAGAGCATTTAAGGGCGAGACATACACATCCAGACACGTACGCAGTACACAGCATGCACGCGCCCCTGCACGTGGACGCACACACAAATTAGAGAGACTCATTTAGTAGGCAAGAGTTGAAATATGTTTTGCTATGGCTGCAAAGTCGAGGCGTACGTGGTAGTCTGTTACAGGAAGTCCACCTGATCGGGGAGATAAGGAGGCGCTCATGGAGCGACAGCGAGGATGGAGACAGGAAGCATCAGCCGTCGACACGAAGATGATGTTCTATGTTAAAAGTCGTTGTGGTTTAGGCTGACGTATGCTTTGTTTAAATCTGCCTAGTAACAGGAAAGGGGGCTGTACTATCTTAACCCCATAAAACAGTTGTCTGAATATGAGAAAGACAGTTCAACACTGATTGGGTTGTTGAACTCACACATGTGTTTATTAAAATACTGTCTAATTGCACACACCCGGATCTGTGGTTATTTATGGATTCTTCTCTCAACATTGAACCCTAACAATATGCGATTCATAAAAGTCATCCCTAAAATACAGATGCAGTTTTGTGAAAAAGTACCTGATTTTTTAATGTTTAGGCCTCCCTTGTCTCAATTTATGTCAGTATTTATGGTTCAGCAATATGAAAGAGATCGGGCAAATGGAAGCACAAGAGCTCCCACAAAGGCTCATCTCACATTTGCCAAAAAAACGTCTTGATCATCCCCAAGACTTTTTGGAAAGTAGTCTAGACTGACGAGACAAAAACTGAACTTTCTGGAAGGATTCTGTCTCATTCCAAGAATGCAACCAGTTATTATGTTTAGGGGTCAATCACTTTTTCACAGCTACCTGCTGCAACTTGTATCCCTTAATAAATGAAATCATTTAAAAACATTTTGTATTCATTCAGGGTTTCTTTGTCTAATGTTAAAATTACTTTGATCCGAAAAGTGTGACAAATATGCAAAAATAACAAATAAGAAAGAGGTTAGGCAGTACTGCTAACTCTCTTCTTCGTAAATCTCACATCTGGAGTGAGTGAAATGGAAAACCTGGAAGAGGAAAGTTAAAAATTATTATCAAACGTTGTACAGAATTTCAGAGACTCTCGTTGCTAATTGTGAAATTAGGAAAAAAAAAGAAAATTAAATTTCTTGGAGAATGGAGGGTTTGTTGGACCTCTTGCCAAATAAAAAGCATTTTTGTGCAATCCATTGCTTGGAGCAGGACTGTGTGTGTGCGGTTGTTTACATCAGGTTTTTTAGGTGACAAATAATTTGTCCAGCCCGCCGCTTAAGAAAACCCTCACCTGTGATCACAAGCTCAGCAGTGCAGGTGCATACATTGCCTTTTAAATACCAAACAAATCCACGTGTTTTACAGAAAAAGTCCAAAGTTCTTCAAATAGTCATGCTCATTGATTCGCTACCCAAACAAGTATCTCAGTATTAATGGTGCAGAGGAATGTGTACCAGTTCAAATAGACAATCATAGCACCAGACCTTACACGGCCTTCCTCGTGGTATTTTCTTGTGTGTCTACTTGCTCAACGTGTCTTTGATGCCAGCTTGTATGTTAAAAGCGGTATCTGTTGATTGTGATGATTTGCAAATGGGGCACATCCTCATTTAGCTTGCTCTTAATGAATAATGAAGAGGGACATGCTGGCTCAGCTTGAGCCCACTGAGTCTGCTTCTGGAGATCAGCTTTTTAACGGTGACATGACAGAGCAAAGCCATTCTAATGAAGATATATTAGAAAGGCACGTGTGTGCGCATTCGCACAGTATTGTGTTTGTATTTCTGACATCCATTAAGGATGACTATGGCAAAATAACATGGGAGGGTGAGCGTGTATTTTAGGGAAAACTGAAAATGGGGAGAGCTGTGGGAATATACGTTGCATCTGGTGCACCAAAATGATGGACTGCTCTCCATTGTTCTCTATTGTGCACTAGGGATTGAGTCTGCAACAGCAAACACATGGGCGTACACACACTGGCATGCACGCACACACGCTTGTTTGTCATCAATCTGTGTTTCTATTTTTAGACGATATAAAGCTGAGGCACATACTCCGCATCACTTCTTCTGCTTAATAATTGGAATATTTTATAGGTTTGAGCTTCCTGCTGCCGAGGGAATACAGACTACCACAATCCAATTAGGGGAGCCTGATGGCTCACCCAAAAAGTAATAAAGTTGACAACATAATAACCACAACAATCTAATCTCTCTTTGCTCGCTGAAATATACAGTGTGCAGCGTTAACACTGGAGGGCAAACGATCAAACTGAAACATAATTGCATAACTCCACAGAAGGTTATTGTGTGAAACAAGTTTTACACAGGAAACAGAGTATTGGATCAGTTCAAAGCACATCAGTCACATCGCAGCGGCAGCGGCAGTAAAAACGCTCTCACACAGCGTTATGATCCTACGGCACTGGGTGAAGCCGGCCTGGTTGCAGCCTGATATTTTTCTAAATTGCAAAAAATAGCCCAGTTAGCCCGACTCACTTCTTGACCTCAGCTAAATTAATCTGGCTTTTATTTAGTTCCAACATCTTCTGATAGCTTAAATACTGCGTTTTTGATTTTGTATTGCTACAGAGTGGAAATCCTGATGATAAATGAATCTTTAAAGCTGATTTGTCTTGCACATCCAAGGAGCCCCAACAGCAAACACTTGACTGAATTTTGTCTTTAAGTGTCCTGGGTGAATATACAGAGTCAGTAATGTTATAGGACCTTCACTTCTTTTTTCTTATGAATGTTGAAGTTTTAGGTTATTTCATTCTTGATTATTGAGTCACAATATATTTTGTCCAATTTATACTTGGACAATTTATATGGATGAGACTTAAGTCATCAGGAAATATTTGATGGGTTCTAAGATTATAAATTACTAAAATATTATCCTCTTTTTCTTCTTTTGGCTGCTCCCTTTAGCGTGTCATCTACCTCCATTTTACCCTATTCCTACCATCCTCTGTCAAATCAACCCTCTGCATGTCCTCCTTCACTACATCCATGATCCTCCCCTGTAGTCTTACAAATCTGGCCTCATGTCTCCAAAGTTTGGGATTAAGGGTCTCCTTTAGGGTGA
This sequence comes from Oreochromis aureus, assembly GCF_013358895.1. Classification (NCBI taxonomy): domain Eukaryota; kingdom Metazoa; phylum Chordata; class Actinopteri; order Cichliformes; family Cichlidae; genus Oreochromis; species Oreochromis aureus. The sequence goes on along the minus strand of NC_052956.1, from coordinate 19,579,611 downwards.
AAGAGAGAAGGTGGCTCTTAAGGTTTTTGGAAACAACCTGCCTTCTCGTTGCCTCTGAATCTGCCTCTCCCCTCTCCTCTGTCTTTGTCTTTGGCCAACAGTTTCTTCCGGCACCCTGTTGGCCAAGAGCACCAGAGGCGGTCGTTAATCTGGGCCCCGACCGATCAGATATGGAAATCTCAATCTTCATGAGCCGCATGTTTGATTTGGCAAAGATTCAGATGCACTTGATACATTTCCTGATTTTGCCTTCCCCATTTGTCCAGGTTTGAGACTGGCACAGGAAGTACACTGTGTTGTTTACTGCCAAGAATGCTGGAGAGAGAATAGTCAGAGGCAAAAAGGTTTAATTAAAAATAAGTCTAATGACTAAATATGTTTAATGACTAAAAAAAGAAAAGAAAAAATACAGTCTGAAAAGGGTTAAATCAAAACATGCCTGAAGGAGCATGAACTGACAAACCAGAAGACAAGCTTTCATATATACAGACAGCTTTGTGTACAATACAGCTCAATGGGAAACCATTCAGGTGGGACACACAATCAGAAATGAGGGACAGGTGAACACAAGGTGTAAACAATCAGGGAACAGGAACAAATACAGGGAACAGGAGGACAAAGGAGACATGTAAAGAAAACAGTGCCAAAATGAAAGAGGTGGAAATGAGGAAGACAAGGGAACTAACACACAGACAAAACAGAGAGAAAGAGGAATACGCAGGAGTGCAGGAGACGCTAGGGAAATCTGACTGTTAAAAACTATTAAAACAGGGAAAATATTTTAGAACCCCCCCTCCAAAAAAAACAACCCCAAAAAATAAAAACACCATGTTCAGTAAATTCTAGTGTTTTGAGGATTTTTTAGCTGGCAAGTGTCTCCTAATAACAACTCTGCAGTAGCACCTGTTAACAACAGCAAATAAAATTGCTGCTAAATCTTATGAGATTGGTTGCAACAGCTAAATATTTATTTCAGTCTAAACAAACTTGGATCATTGTACTCGTTGGTGGTTCTCCCAGATTATAAAATCACATCAAAGATCACTACTAAGTATCCACTCGTAAATTATTTAATTGCATCACTTAACACATCTTATTCTGATGTTCAAAAACATGGATAAACTGTTAATATCAAAGTGATTTTCACTAATAGATGAAGCGAAGTGGGACTTTTGTTTCTTGCCCTCACCTTTTGTTCTGTCTCTCCATGGAGAGCGTCCCAGGCGAAACCTCCCTCGATAACAGAGAATGCCAAACAAACATGCATATGTATGTTCAGCCTGTTTAGGGATTCAGCAGGTGTATGTGCATGCATGGAAATGTATTCAAAGGCACTGTGTCACCACTGTCATCCCTCTGCTCCCCTGCCAGCTTATGGAGGACGCTGTGAAGTAAATCCACGTTTAGTCTTTGCTGTATCCACACTGCTGGCAAAGTGCAGAAGAATGTACAGTTTATCCATTATTCAGAGCCTAGAAGTGCCTGCTTCTCATGTAGCTATAGGGTGGCTAATCACATGACTTTGTAGGCTCTGTTCTTTGTGAAGGTTGCAGTTTTTATAAGGACAGTTGGAAAATCATTTTAAAACCATTTCATCTATTTTAACAGGTATAAACAGTCAAACACATATGCTCAAGTCTTTAGTTAAGACTAAACTTTATGCAAATTTAATTTTAATTTCTGCTGTTTTCTATTAGGAATTTGTTTTTTATTTACAGTTAGGACAGATGGAGAGCAGATGCAAGTAAGGCTTAGCATTAAGACTCCCTATTTTCAATGTATATTTTAGCCAAATGGCCCATTTCCATTTCTGTGATGTCCTGGTTTGTGCCAGTATGGGTGGCAGGAAATGGCAGCTTAGCAGAGCTGCTGTCAAAAACAAATAGCCAGAGAGAAAAAAAGAAATCCTTCAACGCAAGCCAAGACTTACTGAAAAAAGCTTTTAGTTGGAACGGTCTTTGTGAACCTCATCACTCTCTGAAACAGACAATGACTTAACTGGGCCAAGAGACCATAAAATAAGTAATATTTGATTGAGACTACGAACTACTGAGGCCTTACTGACTTTGATTAAAGGCTTTATTGTTGAGGAACCTCCTTTAAGTGCTTTGAGTGTTGAAATATGCACAAAAGCACGTTTCATCCAGAACGTCTCTCAAATTTCCCGTCAGGATAAAGTTTTTTTACACAGAGAATTAGGGAATAGCTAACAGGTTTTTTTTATTGGTAGTAGCAAGCTGAGATAAGATAGCTCACCATCCACAGAAGGTGCAAGAAAGCAAGTAAGGAACCATTTTGCAGTTTAATCACGGACCATTTTTCTGTAGTCGAAACAGAAAGCAGGTGGGAGAGAGCCTGGAGAGGTGGAGGTATTCTCTGGAGAGAAAATTAATGAAAGAAGGGGAAGAAGCAAGACAGAATATATGTGTGTGAATGGTAGGGAGACAGGTGTGACAGTGAAGGTGCAAGGAGGTGAGGTAGTGAAGATGGTCGAGTTTAAATATCTGGGGTCAACCACTGAAAGTGATGGATTGAGCATTAGAGAAGTGAAGAAGGGAGCAGAGGAAGGATGGAGTGTGTGGAGATGAGTGTCAGGGTGATTTGAGAGATAAAGATAGCAGCAAAATATCTCTAAATAGCACATATAAATAACTAAATAACATTAATGTTTGGAGGGTTAGTTGGCATATACTGATGTATTAATGACTTCATGGCTAACGGGGAGAAGATGTTGGCTGAAGGTTAAATTTTTCCTAATAAAAATGAATCTTGATCATTGGACGGAGATGAACGCCATCATACGGCAGGAAGAAGACTCCAAGAATGGACCAAACATCAGCCAGGAGAACATCTGAGATGATCCATCCACCACACAAGGTTGGTCATTATTATGCTGCTGTGGTTTGGATTACTCGCTATGAAAATATCCTGGTCCTAAGATTGATGTCCACACTGACACGTCAGTCAACCTGAGGGTGATTCTCTGTCCGAAGCTTTCAAATATTTCGTGTCTGGGTTTGAAGTGTACACAACAAAAACTCAAGCCCTTGTATATTTTTGGTTCCTCTTGTTACTAGTTGCTCATGTATGCCTCACAAGAACTCTTTGCCTGTATTTGACCTCAAGCCTGGAGTTAAAGTATTGAACTGTTTTCCTTGTGATAAAAGGCAGTTTGGATCCTATTCCTTTGTGAAATGTCACACTATATTATGTCATATTTCCAGACTTGAAGTCCTTCCAAAGTGCCAGATAGCAATGATGACAGAACTAAAGAGCTGCTTTCAGTCTTTTACCAGTGTTTTTTCTACTAAACTTGTTACTCAGCTACACTTGGATATATCCAGGGAGTGTGTGCTCCACAGACACACACAGACCTAACGAGTCCTTAATCAGTTATATTAATCAGGGATCTAAAATGTATTATTCATAAGATGGAATAACATCACTGACAGTGCTCGGAGTTGATGAGTCCTGCAAGTCCGCCTCAAAAATCTATCGTGTCTTTTTTCTTTTCAGCATGACAGAGGACACTCTGTCACAGTTAACAAACACTGAACAAAGACCATCATGCATCAAACATTGAACAAAGACTGACCATGCATCAGAAAAAAGAAATCTTTGAGCAACCTTCACAATCACTGAACTGGTTGGAGAGCAGGAACAAATCATTTAATATTCTCTGTGCACTGGTCTGTTATTGAATTTAAAGATCAAACACTGCCGCTGTGCCTTTCCCGGGTGTTAGAACTCACTGCTGTGTGGCGTAATTGTTAAGTTTAGGAGTTGCTCTGTTCCTTTGTCACTCAGTCAGAGAGAAACACACAGGCATGCTGTTGTTATGTTACTAGTATGGATCAGAAAGCAGAAACATTTATTCATTAAATTAAAGAATACTGCTTGTTCAATAAAAAATTGCACTACTGAAATAGTTTCATCCTGAAAGCTAAAGAAGAGGATCGACATCATTCATGTCTGTGTTCTTGATATGATATGAAGCTGGACCCAGTGGACTGTAGCTTAACGCTGGACTTTGAAGCTCATTATTTGTGGTTTTATATCAGACTGTTTCTTGGCCACGCTCAATAGCTTCCTTGAACCTTTCAGTAACTTCTGTTATTTCTAGCTAAGACAGATTTCAGCACACAACCCATGATTAAAAAGACCCCTCCAAACATACCTTTCTTTTTTTGTTTTCTACAGATAAAAGACTTGATTAATTACCTGTTGTTGTATATTTATGTTTTTGTTTATGGGTTTAATTTGTGTTCACGTCAAATGAGAAACTGGATGGATTTCGACACAGCTTAATTTCCCAGGACTTCACATTTATGTAATATTTCATGCATTATGAATCATCATATCACAGGGGTCAGCTGTATTTATGTACAGTGTGTGTTGTAACTCAGGCCATTTGCCAGTTTTTTTCCAGGGCTTTCAACACCATCAGCAGATGTTCTGGTAAGAAGTGAATGTAATTTTGTCAATCTACTGTTCTGATAAACGTGTACAGTCCCTGAGCATTATCTGACTTTCAGTAAGAGCACAATGGACAGACTAATTTCTCAACAAAAAGCTCAGAACAATTTATCTCCCTCAGTCTTTCCCCCCTCTTTGTGTCTGTAGTGTTCCTCTCAGCATTTGGCAGATGGATTTCCATTCAACACCACTATTATCAAGTGACTGTGTGGACGTGGGCTGGTGATGTAAGTGGCGTGCTATTATTGTCTGTGTGCATCATTGCCTTTGTGTAAGAGAAGTTTCAGAAAGGCAAATTATTACATCAAAGGAATATTCACAGGCAATCAACCTGAAACAATGACATTATTTGATTTTAAAAAACCCACAAAAACAAAAACCTGAAAGGCAGTTTTTGTAACATTAAAGAAAATTGGTTGGATTCAAATTCATGTTGAACTTCACGTGTATATATTTTGTTTTGCTTTGTTATTTTTCACACCACACTGGGAAATAACGATGGGTAATAATCTAAAATTATAGATATCATAACACGAGTTCATAATATGAGCACGATGATATACCAGTACTGACAATAAGCATTATATTTTAAAATGAAATATACATACTGGCCACTTTACTGGGTCCATTGTCTTAGTCCCCCTTTTGCCATCAGAGCTTCATTAGTTCTTCATGGTATAGATTCAACTAAGTACTGGAAACATTCCTCAGAAACTTTGATTCTTATTGAAATGAGAGCATCACAATTGCTGCAGATGTTGCACATCTGTAATGATAATCTCCTGTTCAATCATGTCATGCTCATGCTCAAAAGCCAGGTTGAGATGATTTGAGCTTTGTGACCTGAGCTTTGTGATGCGTTAACCTGCCAGGAGGTGATAGGTGCATTGTTGTTATTGTCGGGATGGGCATGGTCAGCAGCAATATTCAGGTAGGCTGTCGCCTTTAAACAATGCTCAGTGGATAATAGAGGTCAAGAAAATATCCCCTACACCATTAGATAAACACCATCGGCCTGAACCATTGGTACAAAGCATGATGGATCTATGCTTTCATGCTGTTTATGCCAAATTTAGATGCTACCGTCTCAATGTTTGGCAGAAATTGAGACTCATCAATTGAGACAACATTTTTCCAATCTTCTATTGGCCACTTTTGGTGAGCCTGTGCAAACTCTATCCTCAGTTTCCTGTTTTTAGCTCACAGGCCTGCTGTGGCTCATCTGCTTTGAGGTTCTTTACATTCAAGATGCTCTTCTGTAAACTTTAGTTGTAACTAGTTATTATTTGACTTACAGTTGCTTTACTATCTGCTCAGAGCAGTTTGGCTACTCTTTTCTGACCTCTGACATCAACATTTTCACCCAGAGAGCTGCTGCTCACTGGATATTTTCTTCTTCTTTGGATGATTCTCTATAAACTCTAGAGATGATTGTGTGGGAAAATCTCAGTAGATCAGCATTTTATGAAATACCCCTCCACCCTGTACAACCATGCCACATTTAGAGTCTCTTAAATCACCTTTATAAAGGGCTTTTCTAAATGTTGCTGGCATATGATTGGCTGATTAGTTATAGTGGCCGGTGGGTACAGATGTTGCATTTATAATTTATACGACTGAGTCTATCTCCACCTCCCTACAGTAAAATTTGTACTTTTATCCAAACTTTCTATTAGGTATTCTTTGTGAAAATCTGATCTTGTAACAGCTCGTGTTTATAGAGCCTCCTGAGTCCTTGGAAGTACATTTTCCACATACTAATATTAATCTGTGTAAAGAAAACACACACAACATGCTTTTTAATCTACTGATGCACTTTAATGCATAGCATGTAATCATCATCAGATTTTATAATCTCTGGCTTTACCGAGAGTCACACAATATACGCAGCCACTATAATAATAGTTACATAATCGATAAGCTCTGAAATGTATCATAATTTGGAACGAGTTATGAGCATGTGGTGTTGAGAATGCACACAGTTATACACTCGATCTGAAAGGCAGCTTCACGTAAGGTGGTTCGCCGCCTTTTTTGTTGTTATGGCCTAAGACCAGGGAGATATTGAAACGCAAAATAAAATAATGCCCAAATAAAGGTCAAGAACAGAGAAAAATTATAATCCAGTAATAGAAAAGCATTTTTGTATTTAGATCTTTAGGCATAGGTGTTACTAAGAGCAGGCAGGACAACTGGACAGATACGAATAAGCAAGGATGAAAATAAATAATTAAAGAGGAGTTAACAGACTCCACCATAGTCATCATCATGAGAGCATGTGAATAAATGTGATTGGCAGATTGTAGCCATATGCTGTATGAAACATTTATGTAGCTTCTGGGATGTGCCTGCATTTTTGTAATTGTCCCAAGGGGGCGTCTTCTTTGGTTGCATAAAGACTTTTGGGGACAACAGTGCTCTGTGACATCAGCAAAAATCTTTCTTGATGACTTTAACAGGTTAATCGCTAGTTTCAGGTCACACTGAATAAAACATGAAGTTCATTTTGTTAATTAGGGAGGTTTTGTTTTTGTGTTTGTAAGTATAAATAAAAACTGTTGAATAAAAAGAAAATCTAAAAATGGAAGATGGGGAGGGCCTGCAGCCTGCTGACTCTTTGCATGTGAGTCAGTACATTTGTCACTGAAGCATCCTCCTGTTCCTACTTGTATATTCACTCTTCCCTCCTTGCCAGCTGTTTAGCGCTGTAGATGTGTGCTGAGCAGCAAATTTGCTGCTTCCTTTTCTGCACTCATGTATCTTTAATATTGATTTTCTAAGATCATAGTGGTGTTTTTCTTTTATCTCCCTCTTTGAGGATTAATTTGACAACTTTGCTGCTGACTGTAATGAGTTTTTGTTTCGTGGTTTCTTTTTGCTCTTCTCCTGCAATATGCCACATAGGTTGGATTGTTAACTATATTTATAGAAAAGGAAAGTTATTCAGCGTGGTGAGAAGGTGTGAAATTGTAAATGGATGAGACAAAAAAAACAATACAAAGCCATTGTTTCTACTGAAACAGCAACATTTTCTCCTCTAAAAAACATCATGGGGAATATAATAATAGTGCAATACTTCATTTATTTGTCTGTGAAAGGATTAATATCAGATGCAGCTGCAGGATGCATATTGTCCAATAATATGCAGCATGCAGAGTCATCCGTCAGATTGTTTACAAGAAAGTTTTCCAATGAGAGCCTTAAAATGAGGCGATAAAGAGCCTAAATACGAGGAAAAATCCAGAAGTCTGCCTTGTCGCTGTTGCTCAATAAAAGATGAGCACAGGAGAGAAAAGCAGTTCCTCCTTCAGGGTTATTGTGGCTCAGCAGATTTACTCTCAGTCCTCCTCTCTCTCTGTATCCACACATAAACACGCTGTTGAATCAGGGAATTTTTGAGGAGCGCAGGTGCTGTGGTTGCGTCCTCTCCTGTTCTGTAATCTCCTGCTGCTTTAAAGCTCTTGTTCAAATTGAGCCTAATCTGAGTCGTCTGTTGTTCTGCAGGTAGACAAAAGGACAGGGAGAAGAAAAACAGATAAAACAAGGACAGCAAATGGATGAGAGGGCTGCAAAGATAAATGCATGAAGGAAAAGGACGGGACAGAGCGGGAAAGGGCAGTGTGAAGGAATGGAAGGATGTTAAAGGAATACTTTTGGTGGTTTATTTACACAGAGCTGTGATTTTAGTGGGAGGCAAACAACAGCTGTGAGCAGCTCAGTTGAGTCTCATCACAGTGAAGTCTCCAGATTTGGTACCACCATACCTACTTTATTATTATTATTATCATCATCATCATGCCATTTATAAAGGTTGTCTCTCCATTGTTACATGTACTTGCAGTTTTTCCTCTGTTTGTTAAAAACTGACTCGTGGATTTTTATTAATATTTGTTTGAGAGGAATGCTTTTTCTTTTTCTCCTCTGCCTGAATCCCTCTGTGAATTTGTTCGTGGTCCGGCATTTTTAATTAGTATCAAAATACTTTACTAATCCCAGGGAAAAATTCTTTTATTACAGGCATATAGAATCTAACTTTAAGCCTAACATACTTGGTAGCCCATTAATCTCACTTTGAAGCACACTCTTCAAGAAAGGCTCCTCAGTCTTTAAAAGTTACTTAGCTCCCCAGCTCTCATTGTTTCAGGAAAAAAGCAGGGGAGGATTTAAATACCTTCTGCCTTTCAATTCTGTCCACAATCTGGGGACAAATATGTAAAAATGTAGTGAGACCAAAGTCCATGTTCATTATTCTAGATATTGTCATAAAGGGAATCATCAACTATACAACAGTAATGTGCAATTTTCATAGCCAGTTAAACATAAAGTACAACGGAAGGCAGTTTCATTAGGTGCATATATAAAGAAAAGTAACTAACTGCCTGTAGGAGGAAACAAGATTTCCAAAATGTAACCAAATAAAGTAAATGTGTGTGACAAGAAGAACTAACGTGTCTTGAAAACAATCATAAACCAGCATGCATATGTATTGTCCTGCTTCTTTTCTATTATGTGAGATGTGTATTAAAACTATATTAAGATCATTAAAATGTGTCTTGGAAAATGTGTGGTACTGTGACTATCACTACAGGGAGTGCAGAATTATTAGGCAAGTTGTATTTTTGAGGAATAATTTTATTATTGAACAACAACCATGTTCTCAATGAACCCAAAAAACTCATTAATATCAAAGCTGAATGTTTTTGGAAGTAGTTTTCAGTTTGTTTTTAGTTTTAGCCATTTTAGGGGGATATCTGTGTGTGCAGGTGACTATTACTGTGCATAATTATTAGGCAACTTAACAAAAACAAATATATACCCATTTCAATTATTTATTTTTACCAGTGAAACCAATATAACATCTCCACATTCACAAATATACATTTCTGACATTCAAAAACAAAACAAAAACAAATCAGCGACCAATATAGCCACCTTTCTTTGCAAGGACACTCAAAAGCCTGCCATCCATGGATTCTGTCAGTGTTTTGATCTGTTCACCATCAACATTGCGTGCAGCAGCAACCACAGCCTCCCAGACACTGTTCAGAGAGGTGTACTGTTTTCCCTCCTTGTAAATCTCACATTTGATGATGGACCACAGGTTCTCAATGGGGTTCAGATCAGGTGAACAAGGAGGCCATGTCATTAGTTTTTCTTCTTTTATACCCTTTCTTGCCAGCCACGCTGTGGAGTACTTGGACGCGTGTGATGGAGCATTGTCCTGCATGAAAATCATGTTTTTCTTGAAGGATGCAGACTTCTTCCTGTACCACTGCTTGAAGAAGGTGTCTTCCAGAAACTGGCAGTAGGACTGGGAGTTGAGCTTGACTCCATCCTCAACCCGAAAAGGCCCCACAAGCTCATCTTTGATGATACCAGCCCAAACCAGTACTCCACCTCCACCTTGCTGGCGTCTGAGTCGGACTGGAGCTCTCTGCCCTTTACCAATTGTTACGCCGGGATGCGCGGTGAGGGAAACATTAGACTTCACACTGTCTTAACTGAAGTAATTGCTTTATTATCTCATGCCAATATCATGCACATACAGACAGCAACTTCTCAAAATGGGCCCCCAATCCATTTCCTGCTCCTTTTAAATACTCTAAAGACCACGCCTTCTCAATTCAGACTGGCCTATAAAAGAGCTGCAATTGAGGCAGGCCACCTTTTTAGTGGGAAAACAAGATGGCCACCACAGAGGTAACCTGCAAAACACTTTGTTACATGAATGCTTCCCAACACCAATCCAGCCACGGGCCCATCCATCTGGCCCATCAAGACTCACTCTCATTTCATCAGTCCATAAAACCTTAGAAAAATCAGTCTTGAAATATTTCTTGGCCCAGGCTTGACGTTTCAGCTTGTGTGTCTTGTTCAGTGGTGGTCGTCTTTCAGCCTTTCTTACCTTGGCCATGTCTCTGAGTATTGCACACCTTGTGCTTTTGGGCACTCCAGTGATGTTGCAGCTCTGAAATATGGCCAAACTGGTGGCAAGTGGCATCTTGGCAGCTGCACGCTTGACTTTTCTCAGTTCATGGGCAGTTATTTTGCGCCTTGGTTTTTCCACACGCTTCTTGCGACCCTGTTGACTATTTTGAATGAAGCGCTTGATTGTTCGATGATCACGCTTCAGAAGCTTTGCAATTTTAAGACTGCTGCATCCCTCTGCAAGATAGCTCACTATTTTTGACTTCTCTGAGCCTGTCAAGTCCTTCTTTTGACCCATTTTGCCAAAGGAAAGGAAGTTGCCTAATAATTGTGCACACCTGATATAGGGTGTTGATGTCATTAGACCACACCCCTTCTCATTACAGAGATGCACATCACCTAATATGCTTAATTGGTAGTAGGCTTTCGAGCCTATACAGCTTGGAGTAAGACAACATGCATGAAGAGGATGATGTGGACAAAATACTCATTTGCCTAATAATTCTGCACTCCCTGTAAAACAAGGCAAAAAACTGGGGAAAAAAAGCAGTGACTAATGGACCAGCTCCCTGCTAAAGGTCTGGGGGTGATCCACCACAACACGTCTCGATGTGGTCCACCGCAGCAGTGTCATCACATCTTCTGTTCCCTCGATACTCTTTCTATTGCTGCTGCTGATGTTTATTTGCCTGAAGACTGCTTGACTGCCCATATTTCATTTTTAATTACCAATATTAATACGCACCCATTCTCTTTTCATTCATTGCTTTAACTTAGTTGTCCCCCTTAAGTCCTGGGCCTCCACTTGCATCAATGAAATTCCTAAACGCATAAAGCAAACACAGGCTCTGTTAAATAATATAATATTTTATTTTCTGCCTCACTGTCTTCATGCCTTGACACATCTATCACAGTTCAGGGTAGATGTTTCCTTTGCCTATTTCTTCACTACTTTTCGGGATTCATTATTTGAGCTGTAGTCTCATCTCAGTCTTGAGCAGCAGCAGCCGCAGCAGCATGTTTTTATGGAATCGACTGAGAAACTAATGATGCTGCATGCTCACATGACTGGGACTTGTCAATCACACTTTGCAATCAAACCCTAAATGCATCCTTTATTTTACTCTTCATAGGAATCAAATTTACAAGATGAGCACCATGTTGTGTTTAAGAAGACTTGAAACTAATAAATGACACTAAAAATTAATGTCTGAGGTACGAAATCATGTAGAGTAACAGTGGATGCAGGTTTAAGGCACTTCGCTATCTAGTTTACTTTTCAGACCCAAAGGCTGCATTTGTTATGATCCTGGCACATTTTGGGGTTTGTCTCCATTCTTTCTCCCTCTGGATTTGAAAATATTACTGTCTAAATCTCAGGTGAAGTTTTATGCTGGGTCCCACCTGTGAGTGGAGTTTCTCTTTCTCCCACACACTTTGAGTTAATTTATCAGGTATTTCTGGATGTTGCTACTGTTTACCACTAGATTAATAATTAAACCCTTAAAAAACCTGCTAGCCCTTGTGCTTTTCTTCCACTAACTTCCTGTTTCCTAGTTTCCAATCCCAAGTCTGTTTGTCAAACCAGTTCTCTTGGATTCCTGTTGCCTTGATGAATTTTAAGGATGCTAGGAACTTACCACTTTTTCCTGCGCTTCCCTGCTGTTCTCTGTGCCTGCAAAGTAAAGCACTGATCAGCAACACACCTGCCTACCAATTTTTTAGAGTCAAGATTTAGATAGTCTAGCATGACAATCTTCATCTTGGCTTGGAAGGACTCATTTAAAGTGGAGGTATTACATTTTTTTCTTATTGTGCTATATGCAACATTACCGTGTTGGCTGTTCATATTAAAGTTGGCCAAAATTTTAATGTCAGTCTGTGTACAAGTAAACCCTATGAGGATAACACTCCAAATATAGAAAATACAGAAACCCTACCCAGATGCTGTTCAAACAATGCGTTTTGAGAGGCAGCCAGTCACAGGGTAAAATGGCTGCAAAAGGCGAAACATGCTACTCTACAGGGCAAATATAAAAATCATAATAGCTTCACTTTAAGCACTGATTAAGATGTAAATGCATTAGATTTATCATGAATGCAACACACTGCAAAGTACAAGATTCAGCAAAAAAGGCAAAAACAGGAAAGTTGAAACAAGCTTTATTCCGTTTCAGCTGGTTGAATGTCCACAAAACAGAATCCATAAATCCAAAAGGAGAAATAAACAAAGTTCCAGAAGCAAACTAAACTTCTCTTTTTAGAGGAAGTGGACATGTAGTGGAAGAGAGTTGAATAAACTAAAATGCAAGGAATACGTAAATAAACCAAGAACTGGAGAGGAAAACCGAATACATCAAAATACAAATATATTTTAAAATCCTTCAAAACTTTGGGTCGAGACCAACACCGTGACATAAAATTCCTGTAGACCAATACACTGGGTTTTAGAGAGGTTGTTAAACCCAACAATGAACACTCAAACCTTTTTTTTTTTTATTTTAACAAGTATTTGAGCTAAGTCAACTAAGTCAATAAAGCAACTCAAACTCAGGGTGAGTAAAGGCAGCAACAGACTTAGAGTCGGGGGTTACTTTATTAAAAATGAGTTTTGTGGTTTCCTGTTGCTCCTGGAAAGACACAGCAATTCACTATCAGAGTAAAACTAAATGTCTTTTACATGCTTGGACTCATTTCAAGCCAATCAGTCTAAATTAGCACACATGAACGCACATTATTCATGCTGTTATCGCAGCGCCACAAGCTGTCAGGTTTAACCGCGTCCTGCAGCAGCTGTTTCATGTTTCTGGGTTTTGATGAATTCTCTGATTTTTCAAATGAATTTAATGTGCTTTCATGTGCTTGGTTGTAACCAAAATACAAAACATTTACATCTTTTTTTCCACACTTTTTTTCCGTTGGTGTTGCATTTTTATGAAACAGAAATTTTTTTCCACGTAAACACATTCTATACGCCAATGTCTGTTCACTGCAGTCCTGGAACATAAATGCAGTTTAGCTCTAACCTGAGTGAGTGGATGCTTTTAAATGGCACATGTTAGTAAAAGATCATTTATCCTTTGTTTTTATATTTCCGTACAACACCATGTGAGATCTGCTGGGCTCTGTAGCTGACAGATCGTATGTCATCTTTTTGGATCATTAGAGGAAAAATTAGACAGCCACTGAGTCCCCCTAAGGCTAGTGCGCTGATGAGCTGAGTCATTGTTTTGTCATATTAACAGCTATTGACTCTGACGTCTGGATTAATGACACGTTTCCTCGAAAACATTATGCCATCCACTAAACAAATCCGACGCACTGAATCAACGTGTCAGTTTGAGACAAGAGTGCAAATAAGATTATTCAATATTAAGTTACATTAAAAAAGGCCTTGCTGACACAAACAAATGCTTTAATTTTGATGCCAAGAAAAAAAAACTTGCTGAAACTACTCTGGGCTCTGCACTACAAAGCAAATTCAGCATGTCGAGGACATCTTTCCATTATCTGGACTTATACTAACACTGGCAATCAGGAGAAACAAAGTCACACAAAGCTGTATATCAGCTTGCAGAGTTAACTCAGGGTTTCGCCTACATGTTTGGTGGTGTTGGCAGCATCTGGATCATATAGCTCTTCTTCCACAGAAAATGAGCGTCAGCCAAGCCAATCAGACACATTATCAAATTATTATAAAATGGTGATTAAAAAGCTCTAAAGACCAGAAAAATATAAGAGTAAAATGCAAAACTGTTAAGAAAATAGATGAATGCTTCAGAAAACTCTTAATACACATTTAAATCCAAGCTAATTATTTTATACCTGAGTACGCTCTCAGTGCTTCTGTTTATTTCTAAGGTGAAAGCTGCATATTAGAGCTCTAAAGCTTTAAACTGGATGCATTTAAACATCAAAGACTGCTGTCCCACAGCCTAATTAAAGGGACGTGGAAATCAGTACAGTTTGTTAGCAGATCAAATTAAGGTATGTTTTTTTTGTGTTCTTGTAGCTACAATTCCAGCAGAATACAACAGACTAAACATCAGATTAGAATAAATTATAACACAAATTTAGTACATTTTCTAAATCCCCAAATTAATACATGCACATTGCCGTGACAATGCAATGCGCAGATTGCGTTTAATGCAATGGTTTTGGTAAGATGCAGCTTAACAACATTCACATATAAACTACAGTATATTCCACCAAAAGAAAATCTATAATGCACTTGAAAATGTGGCACATCCAGCTGAATTTGAACTGAAACACAAACCACAACCTGATCCTGACAGTTTTATGTTTTATTCTCTCAGCTGCAGACCATTGGAAAAACACAAGGGAGAAGGACAGTTGCACAACAGGAACATAGAGATGCTTTAACAAAGGGAAGACGGGATTGTATATTGGCCAACCAGCTGTAGCTAGAGAGAAATGTGCATTAATTCATTTCCTTTTCTGTAAAATAACCAAAGTTTCGGCGTTACTTAAAAATACTTAAATTAGCTTACATTGTAATTATTTCTTTTTTCCTTTTAAATACATGATGTTCTACACTATGTAAGGTCGCGTAAGCATTACTAAAAATTACATGCACACTACTTAAAATAATTACAGTTATTTTTGTTTCCTGTAAAAACCTGACTTTTTACTCATTTATTAAAGTGTACTGACTACTAGGTAGTTGTAAGTAAATATAATTACATTGTAATTTCAAATATAATGCATTGAAATTCAAATTAATTCCTTGGAAAGAAGTTGGGCTGTATTATAAAGTGCCATTTTTGTGCCATTTTACAACAATTTTAAGCATATGGTAATGGTTTTTACATTACCTTGACATCAGCTCTATTTGTGGATGTTCTGTAGTTTTTGTTTGCTTCCCTCATCAGTCCAGTCATCCAGTCCATCACAGGGCTACCGCAAAGATATTGACACACTTAGATTTCAGTGAGACAATTCACATTTCTAACAAGATAAAGCCAGCTTAAAAATGTGTTACATGTAGATATTAGGCATGGTGAGGAAATCAAGAGCCTTTCTTCTCTGTCTTCCTCTCCTCCTTTCTCTCTGACTCCCAGGTGGAGCCTCCTCGGGGATCCGCTTGCAGGTTCCCTCAGGCTTTCTCCGGCTTTTCCTCCCACACCTGTTGCTCATCATCTAACAGGATCATAGTATTTATGGACCGGCTGGTACTGCTACTCTCTGCCAGATTGTTGTCGCCTTTATGGTGTTAATTAGGCCTTCTTTGTTGCTAAACTGCTTTCGTAAGTTTCATCCAATAATTGCTCTCCAGATTATTGCCTGAAGCCTGAGAGATTAGTCCTAGTTCCCAGACCCAAGTTAACTGAAGGAGTTTAACAGACACTGCCTGTGAACATTACCTGAGTCAAACAGCAGGACCAATTCTTCCCCTGCTCCACTGGAAGTGCCTGTCCACCCACAACTTCTCCAGGGATCATATTCAAGAACACAGCAAGTAAGACCTCAGACACCTACTGTTAAATTTGCTAAATCTTTTTGCACTGACACTGGCCGTTAACATTTCTTCCTCTCTCTGGACACTTTCCTGAACCACTTACCTGTTCTGCAAACATCATTACACAGAACCTTTTCAATAAACCTTCTAAACTTACTGACAGTCACCTGAGTCTACTTCTTGGGTCTAATTTGTTGTTAACCACGTCTCCTGCAGGCTTCTCTCCAATTAGAGTCCCCAATTAACTTTACATGCATGTCTTTGGACCGCCAGAGGAAGCTGTTGAGAAAGTAGAGGGGAAAAAAGCAAACGCCTCACAGATAGGCCTCAGCACATCAGCAGCAGATTCCAACCTACAGCAGTCAGGAGACAGTGCTGCCCATAAAATTAGCAGATGAGAAACTAATGCAGTTTTTCACATTAATGATCAACAAAAAACATTACAAAATACCTCATTGTTATAAATCACTACTGCTTACTGATTTTGAGAAATGTCTACAATGGACCATAAAATTTAGTACCAGCAGTTATTGTCAGGATTTATACATCTAAAGCAACAACAACCTGAAAAACGACAAAAAAGAGATACTTTATTTTTAAAAATGTAGAGGGCCCCAGAGTAGAATGACCAGTATCTGAGGGATGATTGCAAGGTGCCTCGATCCTGTGGCTGCAAAACAAAGCCAAGCACCAATTCCACCACCATATTGATAGTTGGTATGAGGGTTTTGTGATGATATGATCTGTTTGGTTTTCTCCAAATGTGGTCCTGGACATAATGGCCAAACACCTGCATTTTGGTGTCATCTGTCCAACTTGCTTTTCTAAGATCATTGCTGATGTCATTCCTCCTTGGTATTGCCTAAACATACACTTGAATCAAAACCTGATTATGTCGCCAGTCATATGAAAATCTAGAAGTTAAAGAAGGTGTACTTTCTTTTACCATGACTGTATGTAACGAGAGTGCATAAAAGCCTCACTTCGCACTGTGTGTCTAACTTTAAAACAATTCTAACTTCTCTCTAAAATCTAAATCTAAATCCCCAAATGGGTCTTTACAGTGCTGTGAGAAATAAAAAGAGCTGACCAAAAGGTTATTACAAAGGTATCCGCTATTACAAAGTGTTTTTATTTAACTGCATTTTTTTGGTCTTCATAAAAATAACTTCAGTCACCCACTCATGTAGTTTGGATGAGCAGTTCTCAAGAAAGCTGTAATCTATAATCTATTCTTCTCAAGCACCTTTTTAACAGCCACACACAACCTGTATTTGTGTGTGTGTTCTTATAGCTGTCCTCTTTTTGAACAGTGTTTGCCAGCATGTGGTGTGTTTAAGGAAAATCTGGAAATTAGAGCTACAGAAAATAATCTGCATTACACATTCTCTGGACAGTAATTGTACTTGCACTTTCACTTTCACTAATTGTACACAATCAGTAAATAAGTCTCCAATGAATTTAGATTAGGGATGCCTCGTGTCATTATTTTATGTCTTCATTTGTGTTTTTTTATAAAGTGAAGAACTTATGTTGTAACTTTTTAAGTATAAATTAACTTTTATATCTACTGCAGGGACTTTTTGAGGGATTTTTATCTGTGTATAATTCTTAATTCCCAGAATTCAGAATAGCCAATAAAAAGGCACCCAAAAGTGCATGAAAATATGAGCAAGAAGGGTGTCACATATAAAAGCCTCCCAGTGTGGATCTTTTTAAGGCCATATGGTGTGGGAACAAAGCTTAAACTAGACAAGAACATGAACAGTACATTTCTAAATGACACATTCACACATTTCAAACCACAATAGTTTAAGAGTAGAGCAGAGCCAGTTCAGTAACCCTCCATTTATATTAGAAAATGTAAAAAAGGAGCTCTACAACTCATCTCATCATATCATGGGGGGGTTGCTTCTTTTACTTTCTTAGGAGAAATCAACTTTATGCTCTGTAATGGGATGCTGAGCTGATGAGACTTTTTCTGTGCTTTTAGACATCATCAAACTTAAGCGGTAATGTTGCCAAGAGGTGGGCTTTGTACTCGCAAGCAGAGTCATTTTGGAGTCTCAGGGGAGAGTTTGTATGATTAAATGGAGAAAGAAATCATGGGGAATAAAACACAACCTGCAGGACCTAACGCGAAATTATAGAAAAGGTGTCAAGATCTTAAAAAAACAGACGCAGTGGTAGTCAGCCTCAGACACCCTTCCACAGAGAAAGCTGAAAATCTTTTGGTGGTCCTCTGCTGCTCTCTGGTGGTACATTTCCTAAATTGCACATCCTCAGAATGTGAACTAAAAACATTTCCACATCTGCTTTATTATGCGCAGGTCATATGATCCATGAAATGTTTCTTTAGATTGGTCAGATGATTCCAACACTGCTCATTCATGTGAACATGCACGGGAAATCCTGGGTTAGAAGTGATAGCAGAGGTGGGACCAAGTCATTGTTTTGCAAGTCTCAAGTAAGTCTAAAACAATATTGCAATTATATGTTAAAAGTAAATAATAGACTGATCCACCCTTATCAGCCTTTTATGACTGAGGGGTAACAACTTGTTTCTTCCATGAAATTCAGTATGAGCATCTTTCATTTTTAACATGTGATAAGTTGACTTTGTATTATCATCATAATTTTGAGTAGGGCTTAAATGATTTCCAAAACAATGTATCCTGTTCAGTGTTCCCTCTAATTTTTAATGTGTTTGAGCAAACACACAAACTCCCTGGGCGATCCCTTGGACCACTGTGAGCGACATCAGACGTGTGCACTGTGGTCACGTCAGCATCTAATCCATGGTTTATTAAAATAATCAAATTACAGCATTTACATTTATGTTAGACTACTTTTAATTAACTGCTTTAGCCAACTTACAATGAAAATTTTTAAAAAATCTAGTCATTGACCTGTGCAGTATGTTAACACTATTGGAAGTAAAAATAACTTGAACTCCAATTTTGAAAACACAACTTTATATGTATATATATATATATATATATATATATATATATATATATATATATATATATATATATATATTTGTAGGGGAGACCGGGGATAGTTGTAACGTGGGTCAGTTGTAAAACTTCCAATTTCTCCAATCAGGGCTAATTTTCAAATGATGTGACTCATCCTGTGCATGCCCAATTCAGTTCTGCTATCACATGTGAAAAATCAGCACATTTTGTCAAACACAGACAATTTAATACGAAAAAAAGTAATTTTTATGCCAAAAAGTAAGTTTTTCTACTTTATTTCAATTTCTAATAGCATTATCTGCTTTGCAGTTAAATGCATCATACTTAAATTATGTTATTTGTATGTCTATGGGGATATATTCTGTGTAGGTCGCCTGTGCTAATGTTTTAGCCGTTGGCTGTAATGTTAGCTAGTTCATGGCTATAGGAGTCTGGGTTAGTTGTAACAACAACAGTCTGGGTTAGTTGTAACAATAATGCAGATGTTACAACTTACCACACTATTACTTTAACTTATATTAAACAAGTTGGGGCAACGACATCAGCAGAGACTGGTCGCCTTTGTATATGCGGTTAATGCCATTGGCAACACAATTCCTCCACTGTTTGTGTTCCCACACATACATTATGCAGACCACTGTGTCAGAGATGGACCAGTAGGAAGTATTGGTAGTGGAAATAAATCAGGATGGGTGCAAGAAACAGATTTTCTCATCTTTCTGAAGCACTAAACCACACCAAGGTAAGCCATGATAAAAAGTAATGGAATTGCGATGCTGGTGCACAACTAAATTTTTTCAGCTTCATTGTTATGTTCAAAAGTTGGTGCAAGAGTTGTAGGTTATAATGCCCACTGAGCCAATGAGGCCAAACTCAAGGAGGACCAACCAAAATTAATGAAATATTCAGTTGCAGAAAATTCCATCATTTGTCTTTTTTGGGGGGTTGGAATATGTTCAAAAGCTAGATTTCTGCATTCTGTCACACACACACATAGCTACATAAATGGCTCTAAGTGCATTCATGTGTTGAATAAACAAAGACTACATGTTAATGTTTTGTCAGTACCCTTATTTCATTGTGTTACATTTCACCCCAGGACATGTTACAACTAACCCAGACTATGGGGTTAATTGTAACATTTCACTCTTTGTGTTTGAGACTACACCATGCAATGGGTAATTGTGCTGCAGAGAAAATAGCTGCACTATTTAATAGCAGAGACATGTAAATACTTTGCATTAAATTTTCAATCCACTACCTTAAAAGAGCTCCAAGTTACAGACAGAAATGTCAAAAATGTTACAACTATCCCGGTCTCCCCTACATATATATATATATATATATATATATATATATATATATATATATATATATATATATATATATATATATATATATATATATATATATATATATATATATATATATATATGAAGCTCTGACTTGTATTATGAGTATGAGCCTGTGGTCTGGGAGAGAGTCCTGTAACTCTCTGTCTGCAAAATACAGTATATAATGGCCAATGTTGAGCAATTAATTATATAGTTACTTCTTCAAAAAAGTAACTCAGTTTGGCAAACAACAAAGTTTTTTGCAGTTATTTATTTTTTTTAAATGCAGCCAATGCGTTTTTAAACAAACATTTCAAACTATTTACAGAACAATCAGCTGTTCTGCATTAAATTTGATGCCACACAAATTATTTGTGCCACTCCAAAAAATAATTTCTGTCCACTATGAGATAAAGGAGAACAACAGCCTGATACCTGCAGGCCTGACAACAGGAGATGTATCACTCCTGTAACGCCTCATTGTTCTGACACACCAACAAAACTATTGACTACACTATACACTAACTACACACTAACTACACAAGATTTGCGCTAAACGTCGCAAATCTCTCACATCTCAAAACACCGCCGTCACTCCTAAAACTTCCCCCCGTTTCTTAACAACTAGATGCCACGTTGCCATATCATTTTTTGATTGGTCCACATGGTACTTTTTTCGACCAATAGGAAAGGGTGGGGGGTTTTTTGGTTTTGTTTTTGCTCACAGGCGGAGAGCGCTTTCGAGCCTTTTCCTTATAAAACACAGTTTTTCTCCCCACAGTAAATATAAACAACGATAGTATTCAGGAAGAAAACCAAACATTGCATATATTTTTATCAGAACTCTGGTTTTACGTGGCTTATCAACACAAAATCAAAACTGGTATAAAGTTCACACTTTTTCCCGTCAATTGTTCCCTCTGTCCTGCTCACATCTCCAATGGTTGTACACGTTGTCATTAACTTTGCTTCCCTCCACATCAGCCACGCCGCTTTGCTAGCTAAAACACCGGTGTCGGCACATAAGGACGCTGTCATAGCCTGTCAACGACGTTGATTAGCTGTGTATATACAAATGTGAATCGCATTATTGGCTGGACTGTGGGATAAGGTGGCATCGTTCTAATCCCATATAGGAGCAGCCAGTCACTTACTGACTAACACTGCAAAACAGAATTGTTGAAATTTTAATTTTAATTTCAATTCAGGTTAGGTTTTTTTTTTTTGTGCGCAACGCAGATTTTCTGTGCGCAGAGACCGTGCCAGCAGTGCGCAATTGCGCACGTGCGCAGCTTAGAGGGAACATTGATCCTGTTTCATTTACATTTCACTCTGTTTTCCAGTTCTATATGGATTAACATAGAATAACATAATGACAAGGTGCATTTGTTTATTTCATGTTTATTTATTTTCAAATGCATACAAAGATTTGATGCAGAGGTCTTCCTCCAGCGAGGTCTGAGGTCAGGCGAAACGGTTAAGTCCGCTGGTCCTTCTTCTGCACGTGCTTCCCTCCAGAAGATCTCTCTAGTTTTCCACGCCGGCTGTGACGGATGCTTGCAAGCAGGTGAAATGGTTACCAGAGGGCAGGAGCCCAGGAGCAGATCCAAGCCCTGAAACATAAGGAAGCGTCGTGAATTGTTTTGTTGTTTTTAAAATCTTATCTGATGAAGCTTCCATCAGTGCTGATGGAAATGGACCAAACGATAAGAAACCAAGAGCAGCAGGAGAGAAACACACAGAGACACGTAAATGTGGTCTTTGAGCCTATTTAGGCTCTCGGAAGGCGTGACCTAACGGCCGCACTTCAAAGCACTCAGCATTGTGACGCGTCACGTAATCTTTGTTCCCATGGCAACCATCGAGCGTAACTCTTCCCAGTCTTTTATACTCCGACCAGTAGCGATTTTTGATAGGGGCGACATGGGCGGTTGCCCAGGGCGGAATCGTGGTGGGGGCGGCATCATGGGCATCTCCAAAAAAAAAAAGCTGCTCGTACTCATGCTGCCCCGACATCAGCCAGAGCATTTTGGAGCTCTCATAGGCAGCTGGCGTGTCCAGCGGGGTGGCCTGTGCCCCCAGACTGGCTACTCTCAGGGGAGAGTTTGTATGATTAAATGGAGAAGGAAATCATGGGGAATAAAACACAACCTGCACAACCTAACACGAAATTATAGAAAAGGTGTCAAGATCTTAAAAAACAGACTCAGTGGTAGTCCCACTCAAGACACCCTTCTGCAGAGAAAGCTGAAGATCTTTTGGTGGTCCTCTGCTGCTCTCTGGTGGTACTCTGAGGTATATCATTTTGTCATTTCCTAAACTGCACATCCTCAGTTCCTCTCCTCAGATCACCCACTTGC
Source organism: Oreochromis aureus (assembly GCF_013358895.1). Classification (NCBI taxonomy): domain Eukaryota; kingdom Metazoa; phylum Chordata; class Actinopteri; order Cichliformes; family Cichlidae; genus Oreochromis; species Oreochromis aureus. Next base: position 19,557,053 of record NC_052956.1, on the reverse strand, counting down.
ATCTTGATTCCTCCCACTAGAGATCCGCGTTGAGGAGGGGAAGAATAAACACGAAGAGAGACGTCTTTAATTAAATGAGGAGTCCTCGTAGCCCAATTTTAATGTGATGTCAGTTAAACAGAACATTTGGCACAAATGCATCATAAATGATTTTTGTTTTAGTACAATGACAGCTGTTTTGCAGAACTGCTTTTAATTACATTCCCAACATCACACAGTGTGACAGGATATTAACCTCACATAAACAGTAAAGGGCCGCAAGTCTGATCGTGTTAAATAACTGAAACAGCCTGTGAATAAAAAGATGACATCTTTTGAAGAGTCCTCCTCTTGCATGGCATATATACTCCAGCTGTGTGTCACACCTCTTCTAAACTCTAAGGGTAAAGCTCTATTTCCACAAAGCATGCACCTGATAGCTGCTCCAGCACGTCTCTTCCATTCGCTCTTTGTCCTCCAGATGCATTTTACGAACTGAGACTCAGCCTGGCCTGTTGAGATTGACTTCCAGGTCACAGACAGGAAGATGTGGGACAGTGGAGACGAGGAGTCACAAATTGGACATAAGAAAAAGCATCTTGTTTCTGCCAGGATGAGAAATGGTGTTTTAAATCACGTAAAGGGACCCTGCACACTTATGTTTTTTTAGAGGTTCTTACTCCGGTGCCTTGTTTTCAGCAGATTCATATTTTATATCAGGGCTGATTGAAAACAAGTTTATCTGCAAATTAATAAACTGCAGAGATCTTGTTAAGCTCACTGCTCCCGTTTAGCTTCAACACGTATGCGCAAACATTTGTGTGTTGAGTCACTGTGTTTATCTTTGCTGGAAATAATGACACTTCTGCTTGAGATATTAAACTATGTGCCGTAATGATAAAAGTATAAAGGAGCCTAAGAGACCACAACAGTCAAAGGACGTACATGCACAGAGGCCTGCACTATGTACTATGAAGCAGGTATTCATCTTATCCAGCTAACTTCAGGGCCAGCCTTGGGTTTCTCCAGGTTTCACTGGTTGCATGTACCATGCTATGTTATAGAATAGAGCAGAATAGCCTTTTATTTTCATTGCACATCTGCAACGAAAGTGTGGGTGCTCCTCACCAACTGTGCATGAAATAAAAATCTAAATCAGTCTTTCTGTTTTTGTTTTGTTTTTTCCTATTGGCAGGAACCAGTTTTACAACAATTAAGCATTAATATACGACCCTAAAACAGGACGCCTGTACCTGTTTGTGCATAGACTATGACTATGTTTGAATTCTGTTTTTATATTTAATCTTTACTCTCAAACAGCACAGAGTTTGCTATTGAAAGATTAAAAACTAAGGCTGTCAGGAGCAGATTATGTTCAGAGTTTCAGTTTAAAATCGACTCAAAGCAACACATTTCACTGAGTCTTTTATTTACAGCACGCTTTAAGCAAAATATAGAGTATCTGTTAGGGAAATATGTTTTATGTAAGTTTTTAACCCTTACCCATGTCTCCCTGGATGAAACATCAGCTGTGCATGGAATTGGCATAACAGTATTAAATTGGTGACTTTATTACTTGCGTCTAAACTGTAGAGTTTCTTTCACACTGCTGGAATTGCAGCTATGAGAACACAGAACACACCAAGTTTACCTGTTCAGTCATGAATTTGATTTGCAAGAAACTAAAACCATTTCCACATCTGCTTTATTATGCTGCAGGTCATATGATCCATGAAATGTTTCTTTAGATTGGTCAGATGATTCCAACACTGCTCATTCATGTGAACATGCATGGGAAATCCTGGGTTAACCAAAGAGTTGATTGCCAGCTTAATGTTACAGTTTATCCTGATATGTAACCAGTAATTGCCAATGTTCGAGTAAGTGAATTCAGATTACAGAAAACACAGATTTGTAAAGATTAATAATCAAAACCTTTGCCTGGCCAAATGAGCATCTCCACCCATACTAGCAGAAACCACTTTTAAATGCAAAGTGGGAGACTTCAAGGACAATATCTGATGCAATATGAAGAAACCCCATTCTCCCCTGTGCACTCAAAACAGATGGTTCAGTACATTTGGTCAGCATTTAAGAGAATCCATCCTCCATTGCCTCTTTTCTTCAAACCAGGAAGGACCCGAAAGACAGACAGGTAACCCACAAAACCAGCGGAAAGGTTGCCACTTGATAAAACAATAAAACTGGAAAATGTGCCATAAATTAGAATGCAGTGTTATAAGGAAAGTGTTAGCTCAGTCAAAAAGGCCTGTTTACCTAGAGGAGTTAAAAACCATGAGCACAGTTCAAACACTGTCCGAACAAAGCCTTTAGCTTTAAGCTCCCGCAACACTGCTCCCCCTCACCATATCAGGCAGCCCGGTGTCGACTGTGGAGATCTTCAAGTTCCTGGGTACCACCATCTCCCAGGACCTGAAGTGGGAGACATCAACTCCATCCTCAAAAAGACCCAGCAGGGGATGTACTTCCTGAGACAACTGGGGAAGTACAGTCTTCCACAGGAGCTGCTGATCCAGTTCTACACTGCAGTCATCGAGTCTGTCCTGTGCTCCTCCATCACAGTCTGGTATGGAGCAGCCACTAAGCAGGACAGGCGCAGACTGCAGCGGACTGTACGGGCAGCAGAAAAGATCATCAGCGCCCCCCTGCCCTCCATCCAGAACCTGTACTTCTCAAGAACCAGGAAACGGGCAGGGAAAATCATCACAGACCCCTCACACACTGGACACAGACTTTTTGATCTACTGCCCTCTGGCAAACGGTATAGAAGCCTGCAGACCAGGACCACCCGACATAGGAACAGTTTCTTTCCCCTCGCCATCTCCCTCCTAAACAGTTGAACTGTCACACTGCTCCCACGGCCAGACTGCAACTGCACCTTATGTACATTCTGTGGTATTCATTTCACTTCATTTCATTTCTGTCATCCTGTATTTTATGTATATAAGATTTAGAGGTTTAGGTTATTTATGGTTGGTCTACACAGCTTTGTGTATGTTTGTGTATATATATCCACACGTGTGTGTGTGTGTGTGTGTGTGTGTGTGTGTGTGTGTGTGTGTGTGTGTGTGTGTGTGTGTGTGTGTGTGTGTGAATGGGTGTATTGTGTCGCTTACACTGTTGAGATTTATTTACACTGCTGTGCTTGAGAGTCACCATCTACCAGAACCAAATTCCTTGTATGTGTGTGTGCATATACATGGCCAATAAACGCGATTCTGATTCTGATTCTGATTGAGTGCTTTTGGCTCTAATTGCTGAGCAGAGTCAGCTGTGACAAAGAGCCAGAGGGTTACTACAACACAGTAAATCAGAGCAGGCCAGCTAGGGAAGTAACATACATGCCTCCATGACAGTTCACTGTACTCGGGCTACATACTGTAAACATTAAGCACATAATGCACATCTTAAGTTGTCAGTCAAGATGCTGGAAACTTTAAAAAGTTGTATACAAACATCAATAAATTTCGAAGAAGGACGAAAGACAAGTTTATTCAGTTTTCTTCAGTGAGGCGATATCGAGCTGCTGCAATCCTAGACAGCTGATACCAGCGATGAGGAAGATGAGGCCTTCCGGTACGCCCCAGATTTGTCTGAGGTGAATTCCTTAAATCAGGGGTAGGGAACTCCAGGACTCAAGAGCCGGTGTCCTGCAGGTTTTAGATGTGTCCTTGATCCAGTACAACTGATTTGAATGGCTAGATTACCTCCTAAAGATGCCTTGAAGTCTCCAGAGGCCTGGTAATGAACTAATCATGTGATTCAGGTGTGTTGACCCAGGGTGATATCTAAAACCTGCAGGACACCAGCTCTCGAGGCCTGGAGTTCCCTACCCCTGCCTTAAATGGACCTTGGCCTGGGTTTCAGAGGGAACACTCTACATCAGGGGTCCCCAATCCCAGTCCACGAGGGCCGGTGTCCCTGCAGGTTTTAGATCTCACCCTGGGTCAACACACCTGAATCACATGATTAGTTCATTGCCAGGTCTCTGGAGAACTTCAAGACATGTTGAGAAGGTAATTTATCAATTTAAATCAGCTGTGATGGATCAAGGACACATCTAAAACCTGCAGGGACACCGGCCCTCGTGGACTGGGATTGGGGACCCCTGCTGTAAGGGTTTCAGAATCAGTGCTTTCTGTTTTTTATTGTTCTTGTTTGGTCATCAGTTATGCATCTTTCAGCTTACCTGCAGTGTTGTTTTATCCATCTAGATTGTTTTGGTGTGAGTCCTCCAGTTTTGGAGAAAATGCCGTTTAATGGGTGCGGATTGATGGAAAGAAAATACATGCAACCGCTCACAAGAATGTTTGTAGAGTTTTGTGGATTCATAAAAGGTTTATCCGCAAAAGTTGATTCTGTTCATCTGGACGTAGCGTTTTCAGTGGGGGAAACGTTTCGTCACACATCCAAGTGACTTCTTCAGCCTCAGCTGACTGCAGGTTTCTCCAGTGTTATAAACAGTGCATAAGATTGGGGAAACCACAGTTAGCTGAGACTGCAGAAGTCACTTGGATGAGTGAATGTTTCCCCCACTGAAAACGCTACGTCCAGATGAACAGAATCCACTTTTGGCGATTTACTTACTTGGATGATTGAGCATAAATCAAGACATAAAAGACTTAGTTTTTAAAAGGTTGCCACAATGTCTCCACCATCTGTTCAATATTCAAGAAAGGGCAGAAATCTCTACAGCCAATATCTACAAAAACAGTCGGCTAACAACAAAATAAACTAGATGGATGAATAGCACTACAGCATTACTTCTCTCCCTTTAGATGAGCCTATTTGTTCCTGATTCAGTCCCCAAGCATTCAGAACTTTTAATTTCCTGCCATCTCAAATTCACAGTAAAAACAAAAGATGAAGCTTTGACAGACCATACCACAGTCCTGTGTTTGCACAATACTAAACTCCCAGATTTTTTTCATTATGTTTGGAAAAGTAAAGCCCAAAATGCTCAAGCCCCGGTTTTTACCAACACTGACATATCGTTTCTTATTCTCTGAGCTGTGACCAATCTCTTCACGTTCTTTCTATCACTGTACAGACGGCAGAGCTTACTGTTTGGTTTAGTTAGAGTGGCATTTATTACCCATGTGATGATGTATTATTGTAATTCTGCTGATTGTGTTAATTTATTCTGTGCTAGAGAACGTAGGAAACGTTGGGAGCCAACCCCTAGGTGGCACTGTGGGTTTTTAATTGGATTAGAGACAAAGACTGGCAGAGAGAAAGCTTCACAGCTGCGTGCTGGTTTGTGTTGGGTTTTAAAGAGCTGGCACCTTTACAGAACAGCAGAGAAAAGGGGCGAAGGAACCACCTGGGAGTCGATGGGAAAACCTATAGAGAGGAGAGGAGCCGCATGAATGTACCATCCAATGTGAAGCGAAGAATATTTTGTTTGTATTTTTGTCTTTGTTCGCTTCAGTGTGTTTTGTTATGTTTGTTTTTTGGGGGGGTTGCTTTGTTTCGGGGTTTTGTTTTTTGGGGTTTTTTTGGTTTTCTGGTATCTTGGGACGCCACAGGAAGTGGAAGCCATGTGTGCAGACAGGAAAAAGTTTGAGAGCAAAACAGATGGAGAGCTGCTTAATGTAGCTGTTTATATGGGAAATGACCAAATCTACCACATGAGGTTTATTTCTACACTGTAGGGACATTTTTTTTTCCTCTGGATGTGACTAATAAACATAAGAAGAGTTAAAGACATAAAGTGTTCATTGTACAGTAGAGTGTTAGCGCACTGTGCAGCTTTATATGAAATCACAGAAACCAGTGAGAGCTGATAACAGCAAGGTTAAAATATGTACACGTCCCTGTCTGATGTATGAAAAAAATGCAAACTACAGAAAATGTTTACTTTACTGGTAGTAAATGTTAACACACTGAACAGTGACAGTTATCAGCTGGCTGGGTATAATTTGTAATCGATTACTTTGATCTCTGCCGACTGTTATGCCAGGCTCAGACCACACGACAAGTTCTAATGTGTCAGATTAGATTATAAATTCAAAATCTTATTTTTTACTTATTGGCTACACCCACAGGCACAGAGGCCTAGAAATTTGTCAGCTACCACCTAGAAACCTAGAAGCGTGTATTCCCTGAGTGATTGGTGGAGATTGTAGACAGTGATGAGGTGAAATTGAGCGCCATGGTTGCCTGTGGTTTTTATGGAAGACACTGGCGTGTCTGCAAACACTCTTAAACTACTTTCTGCGCTCTAGTGAAACGGTGAAAAGGGCAGCACAAACCAGAAACATAGACCGTAATTTCCTTCAAAGTAGTAGAAGTTTTGAAACATGATGGCTCCAACTGTCAAGCTCGACTTTTATTTTGAAAGAAAATGTTCTCCGTTTTTGGGTTGAGTGACACTTTTTTTTGCTAGCAAGTTTTTGCAGGCAGGTCAGCGTCTTCCGTGCAAACTATGAGGAACTACAGCAATGTGCTAGTGACCAAAGAAATCACAAGGATGTTTTGTTTCACCCCAACCCCGTTACGGCAGATGGCTTCCCTTCCCTGAGCCTGGTTCTGCCAGGCCGTCCTTCCTGTTAAAAGGGAGTTTTTCCTTCCCACTGTTTCCAAGTGCTGGGTTTTCTCTGTAGTAGTTGTTATTTAAAAAAAAAAAAAAACTGAATTAAATTGAATCCGGGGCACTAATGTGAATCATTTCTTAGACAATTAATTCAAGTTCATTTATATCGCACTAAATGATAAAAACAGTCACCTTAAGGCACTTTATACTATCAAAAGACTCTAAAATATTAGAGCGAAAACTCCAACAATCAAAGAATCTCTTATGAGCAAGCACTAGGTGACAGTGGGAAGGAAAAACTGTTTTTAACAGGAAGAAACCTCCAGTAGAGCCAGGCTCTTTAATGATGCAGACTTTGGGAGAAAGAAGATAAAAGTCTACAACATGTAGCAGTGGTATCTAAAAACATGGTGAGAAGAGGTCTGTGGAGACAAAATACTTCTTTTTGAGACCAGAGAGGTCACCCCCTGATGGCCATTAGAAAGAAGGCAGGATTAGCCTCACTTTTAAGGTCTTGGCGTTATTTTTATTTTTCTTACACTTTCTGCAGTCAGGACGTGGTGAGGCATTCTTTTCGTCCATAACACCAGTTTTTGTTCCCAAGTTCAACTTCTTGCTGATGTCGTGTAGTCTGAACCTGGCATTGGTCATTCACATTGGTCCTGGTGGTTTTAGATACTTTATGTACTTTGCATTTAAGACCTGCAGCTAACAGCTCGAGTATTTTCTCTATCACGTCATTCCCTGAGATGGTCAAGTTACAGTCTAACATGTAAATGTTGGACAGTCCTGAACCCACAAAAATGTCCAGTGTGCAGTAAGATATAAGAGAGAAAGAGTTAAGGCTACATTTCAGCATTAAGGTACTGATATCACTCTGATATGAATTAAGTTATTTAAAATTTCTGATGATTTCTGTCCGGTTACAGATCAAAACATTTAATGGTGTGTGGGTCATACTTTCTTTTCTTTTTTTAAGCCTCAGGTAAATATGATCGTTAATAGAGATTTGAATGGGTGAGATTTCCTGATATTTTCAGCAGTCATTTGCAGCATTTTGAGGAGTAATCTCCCAACAGGGAAAATTGCTTTGCAGGCATTAGTTGAACACAGTATACATATGATTATAAATGTTGTTGTTGTTGATTTTTAAGCCCTGTGTGCAGACGTTTATTTTGAAGGTTTGTATTCTTAGAAACATTTGACCTGTTTAGACTTAAAGGGCTGAGTCCCAGCTTTTCTTCAAAAAAAAATTTCATTTCTCTTGTGCTCGTGTCCACCTGGATTTTTATCATTTTAACATTTTTCTCTCTCTCATTTGACACTGAACTGGTCGTTTCACTACCTGCAAAAGGAGATCTGGAGAATGTATTTGGTTTCTGGTGTTTGCTTTAGCTTCACGTTGTGTGACGTCAGGCTTTTGTTCATTATCACATGCAGACTTGATTTTTTTTTTAATCTGTTGTTTTCATGATTAAGCTGCAGTGTCTTTGGTGATTTTATGATTATTGTGTTGACGGTCTGTTGCTTTCCAATGCCTTTCTATTAGTGAATATTAAAGGAGAATTACACCAGTTTCAGGAATTCAAACCAAAGTCAGTCAGTCCTCTTTGAATATACACCACTTTTCCTTAAACGTCTCATACAGACATCACTGACATTTGTTTTTCATGGTGGTACACAACCACTAGAAATGACTGGAACTCAATCTGAATTCCTCAAAATGGTCGTCAATCTCCTTTAAAGGGTTTAAACATGTGAACCTCAGAAATGTATCTGTACAAAATATTGCTGATAATCTTTCCATTGCACATAGTTTACTTTGCATTTACATGCAATATTTTAATTTTGTGGGGAAATCTGTTTTATTGTGTTAATATTATAATTATTGAGTAAAAATGTAAATATTCCATTCCGGCAAACTGGCCGCTCGACATTTATATAAAAATCTCCCGAGCTTATGGATTAAGATGATATTAATGAGCAGCAGACTTTTAATAAACTATATTTGTTACACTTCAATTGTGAATAAAAAATCTTTTAATATGTGGTTTCTTTGGATTTGTACTGTGTTATTTTAATTTACAGAGCTGTTGTGGAATTTATTGAATTTGTTTATTGAATTTAAAATCTGTCCTAAAAATTTGTCTGGGCTGCTGACATAAAAGTACTTTCAGATTTAGAGTTCTATACTTGTCTTTTCAGAATAAGAGCATGGTATTAATGCATTTATTGGGATACCTATTTAGATGGATCCACTCTTTCAAACTTTTTACATCAAATTATGACAATCAGTTGCAGCAGAAATTGAATCTCACTAGAACAGGCAACATTTATTTAGGCTTCTGTCCAATTTTCGTGAGCCTGTGTGAACTGTGTAAATTGTAGCTTCTGTTTCCTGTTCTTGGCTGACAGGAGTGCCACCCAGTGTGGTCTTCTAGCCCATCTGCTTCAAGGTTTTGTGCATTCGTACATGCTCGAATGTACCTAGAGTGTAACAAGTGGTTATTTATTGCCTTCCTATCATCTTGAAGCAGTCTGGCCATTCTCTGATGTCATCAAAGCATTATCACCCACTCTGTTTCCTCTTTTTCAGACCATACTTCTCTAAACTGTAGACATAGTTGTGTGGCAAAGTCGCAGCAGTTCAGCAGTTTCTGAAATACTCAGACCAGCCCAACACCACCAACAACCGTCCTGCGTTCAATCATTTAAACCAACTTTCTTCCTGTTCCTCATGCTCCATTTGAGGTGTCTACATGTCTAAATGCTTTGAGTTGCAGACATATGGTTGGCTGACTAGGTGTTTGTCTGAAGGATCAGTTCAACTGGTATACCTAATAAAGTGGCTGTTATATTTGAGTCAGATTCACACACTGCTTATAACAGGTATACCACGCTGACATCACCCATGGGCTTTTGGACTTTGCGTTTTGAAGCTTCAACTTTACTGTTTTGTCGCCACAATGCTGGTGACTATATGTGGAAGAAATTTACGTTACTGTTATCTACTGTGGTTACACATATCTGCTAATTATTAGACTAATAAAATGCTGGAATTTGACTCAATGAAAAAAACTCACACAAAATTCTCAAACTTTCCTTAGGAGGACCCCAGCACGCCTGCTTAAAGAAAAGTAAGTGTGCTGATGTGGATGCTTGCAGCGACTGCTGTATAGAGGCCATCCTGCTACACATGAAACACATCAGTGTCATAATTGTTAGTTTAGTCACGTGTTTGTTTATTATCCTTATTCTTTTATCTGGGACTCTTTGCAAACATCTCAGAGAGAGGAGACACCAGCATCTGAACAGAGACTCAAACCAGCAACCTGCAGCTCCCTGCTTGGCTGCTCCAGTTTTCTCCTCACTCATGTTGCCCACCAGTGATTTCTAGCTGGCCACCCACACAGCAGGCTAGAATATGCGCTGAGCCTCAGCACCATGGTTGCAATACTTGGACATGTTTTCTTTATTAAATAATGAACCAGACCCCAAAAAGTGAACAGCTGTTATTGCTAGGCAACGGGAGCAGCATTTGGTGATGCAGCACCTGACATTCCTGACCATGTGGGCGGAGCATGCATGAGATGGAATGTTTAGTAGAACTGTGCAACACAAGCACTTAGTTACAGCATTTTTCATTTTATCCAGACACAGCTAGAGACAAATCTACAGCAGCATCTCTGTGCAGGACAAACCACAGTTGAAGATAGAAAACCATCGAAAACTTCACTTCACTTCTCTACAATAAGTTGGTTCCTTTCTTTAAAAGGCCAAAATGAATCAAGGGAGATCGAGAAGAGGATATGTGAGTGCTTCACCATACAGTAGAGTGAAGTCTGAGCTGATTAACCTACAAGAAGAATTTAAAATAATACAGGCTGAAAATGTCAAATTAAAAGAAGAGGCAGAAAAATCAAGAGGAGAAGCTAAATATTCAAAGTTTGAAACTGAAGTAGTATTGAAGGAATTACTGCATGTGGGTCTAAAACTTAAAGGAGAGAAAATGGGAAAACAACAGGCAGAAAATGAGAATGAAAACATGAAGAAAGAACTGTTGGAAGCTGAAAAAGCATTGGAGGAAGAGAAAACCACAGCAGAAGAAGCCAAAAATAAATATCAAACTGCAAAGAAGGAGGCAGAAAATGTGATGCAGGAATTACAGGAGGTGCAGGAAGCTTTTGAAGAGGAAAAAAGGAAAATGCAGTCGGCAACACAAGAAGCTGAAAATGCAATGGCTGAAGCTGAAATACTGAGGAAGGAATTAGTGCATTTAAAGCAACAACTTGAAGAGGAGAAAAAACGTAAACATGAGGCAGAAAATGAGATTGAAAATATGAAGAAAGATTTGTTGGAAACTCAAAAAGTGTTGGAGGAAGAAAAAATTAAAATACAGGAAGCAAAGAAAGAAATGGAAAATACAAAGAGTTACACTCAAAACATTAAGAAGAAGTTGCTGGAAACACAGGAAGCACTTGAAAAAGAGACACATGGAAAATGGGAGGCAAAACAGGAAAGTGAGACTCTGAAGAAAGAACTGATGAAAGTGCGAGAAGAAGTTGCAGAAGAGAAAATTGAGGTGAAGGTACTCAAGAAAGAAATGACAGGCTCTGCGAGGACCAAAAAAGACTGCAAGGATGCACTTAAAGAAATAAAAAAGCAGAAAAAGGAAGCTAAAGAGCTCCTCAAACAGAAAGTGAAACTGGCCAAACAGCAGCTGAAAGAAAAATTTGAAGACGCCGAGGAGCAGCTCAAGAAAACCTTGAAGGAGCTGAAGGCAAAAGAAAAGAAAGCGGAGAACAGGAGGGGATTCTGGAGCAGACTGCTGAGAAAAAACTGACCCAGCAGCATCAAGTTTAAGGAGATCAATAGTTTCTTCCTCCTTCCCCCTGTCTCCACCTTTCTTTCACCCCATCCTTCTTCTTCTCTCTCTGTTTCGCTCATCTTCTCTACCCTCACCTCTCACCTTTAACCCACTTCCTCCTAAAAATCCCCCCAAACTTTACTTGGGATGTTTGTGTCTTTTTTTAAAAACTCTATTCTGAATACATCTACTGAAATACAGAAATAAAATTGCCATAACTTGACCTCATGTTGCCTGCTTCTTTTCTTGTGTGTCTGTGGATGTAAAACAGTAACACACTTTCTGCTCTGTGTGTCTTTAATTGTAAATAAATGCAATATATCTTCATTTTAAAATGCAGTGCAAAAACTTCTGCTGTAAAATTTTTTTAGCAAAATGCTTCTTTTTTTTTTGCCCCTTCCTGATTTTCATCATGTTTTTACATGTTTGTTCCACTTACATGTTTCCAATTTCAAATGTTAACACAGATGGTCAGAGTAAATACAGATTGTAGTTTTTAAATCATGATTTCATTTAGTTTGGGAAAAAAGCTCTCCAACTTTACCTCATGTGAAAAAGTAATTTCTTTCTAAACCTAATAAGTGTTTTGTCATCTAGCAAGAACTGCAATCAAGCATTTGCAATAACTGGTGATGAGTGTTTTACAGCGCTGTGGAGGAAATTTGGTCCACTCTTCTTTGCAGAATTGTTTTAATTCGGCCACTTTGGAGGGTTTTCCAGCATAGGCTGAGTTTTTTAGGTCATGCTAAATCATCTCAATCTGATTCCAGTCTGCACTTTGACCAGGTCAAAACCTCCATGTTGTTTTTTGAGCCATTCAGAGATAATCTTGCTGCTGTGTTTTGCATTATTGTCCTGGTGCACTTGAGCTTCAGGGCACATTAAATGAGACAAGTGAGGCCTTCAGGTTTTCCGCATTTTCTGGATTAAGGCTGTCAATAGAAAATTGTATTTTTTAGTCAGTATAAGCTTTTAACCCTTTGACTGCCTGCTCAACCATTTGGTTTAGCATATTTTGAGAGACTATATATAATGAACTGGAGTACTTAGCTTAACTCAACCTTATTGAGCCATCTCTACCACTTGGTTGAGTTATGTTATCCTAAAAAAAAACACTAGATGGCACTGTGTCAGGATATGGCAGGCCTCATCTGCCACCCTCCAACCAGGAAATCAGAAAGCAAAAATCACTCTGGACACATGGACTGTTTTGGCTAAAAATTTTAAAGGTAAGTACATTTTTCTGCAGTATAAACATGTCAGAGTCTTTACTGAACATGATTATGTCATTTGATACCAGAAAATAGCTGTAATAAATCCATAATATTTTTAAAAAAAACATGCTCAACCAAGCGGTTGATTTGTCAATTGATGGTAAGAGTAGCAAAACTTAGATAATGTTTAGAACTGTTGTTTTAACATATGAAATTGACTATTTACTATTGAATATAAATAATTTAATGATCTATACATGTAAATATGACATGTTTAAATTTTTCCAAAATACTGTATGTTACAAAATGTTCTAATGTTTAAAGATTTACTCACTTTCTGTGATTATTTTTTAAAGTACAGTTTTAAATGACACATGGAAATCAAACCAACTATATTTCTACAATTTTATTTGTTTTAATGTTTATTAGATGGATTGCAAATCCTTTTATGGAGCAAGACAACGCACCTACCTGGCCCTTGTACCTGAAAATTCTCAGGACTCTGATGGTGAACTGAGTGATGATGACCCAATAGATGATCCAGATTTTCAACCCAATTTTGCAGATGATAGTGATGAAAGCTGCTTTGATGTTTCCCTGGATGAAGATGCTCCTTCAACAAGTAGATCTAATAAACTTTTCGCGTAAAATGAGCAAAAAGGAAAACTATCCTAAAAACAGTTCCCTTGGATGAAGCAGAGGATACATTAGACCCATCTTCCTCTTTAGTCCCAAAAAAAGACACAAGAAGAATCTGGAAGCATGAGGACATTGAAGAATTTCAAGTTCCAGACACCCAGACACAGTTCCATCACTCATCCCTGCATACAATGAGCATATGGGAGGGATAGATCTCTCTGACATGCTGGTACACCTGTACAAGACCCCAGCCAAGTCTACAAGATGGTACCTGCCACTCTTTGGTTACTTGCTTGATCTGTCCATTGCAAATTCCTGGCTGGTCTACAAGAGGGAATGTGGACAACTAAACCAGAAACCAATCACACTCAAAAGATTCCGCCTGGCAGTTGCGCATAGCTTGAAACAAGTCAACAAGCCAGCATCCAAAGTTGGCTGACCATCATCCAGCTCTCCACCACCACCAAAGAAACGATACACCCCAAGACCCTCACAACCACAGCCAGATGTGCGATATGACTGCTTTGGGCATTGGCCACTTCACTGTGACAAGCGAGGCCGATGCAATTACTGTCCAAAGGGCGTCTCAAGATGGAAATGCCAAAAATGCAATGTTTTCTTGTGCTTGAATGCCAGTCAGGAATGCTTTGCAGTGTACCACCAGAAGATCTAATCATCAAGGGGTATTGGTGAAGTTGCATGAACGGCAAAAGAAAAGAGCCAGAACTGTTTCAGTGTGTTCTCAAATTTTTCAGTGCAAAATGGCAATGGTATATAATATACCACCAGAATTTTCTGGAAAATAAAATAAAAAATGTTAGTGCTGTTCCAACACTACAGTGAAAAGTTTATGTTAACAACAGGTCAAAAGTGAATTTGTATGTTTATGAATTTTCGGTAATTGCAGATCAAGTTTTTGATCAAATTTACAATATTTTTGTGTTTTATACATTTTGTGGTTTGTTATTATAACGCCCACTGTTGAAATGGAATCCAACAATGTTTGATGTTTTACTACCACAATAAAGTGGGTCAAACACAAAATTGGGTAGTTATTGTTTTGCAAAATGAGTATAACCTTTACTTTTTTCTACTAGTTATGTCTGTAGAACTTTATGTAGTTGTACCATAGAGAGACATCTCAACCGTTTGGTAGAGGGTAATATTTAAAAAACTATAAGGTGTGTATAAATTTTTTTTTTTGATTGTGATCATTATTGACCTAAAGGAATAGAAAATATGGACAAATAATTTTTTCATTGTATTTTTCTTGGTGAGGCAGTCAAAGGGTTAATGATATAAGTTTGCTTGTGATAGAATGCTGCATGATGATCATTTTCTTGCTTAGAACTGGTTGTTCTTTATAAAACATGTTCTGATATTTGTATCTGAGTCTTCTCACAGCGATAGGAAGAAGTCAAACAAGCAGTTCTGACCTCACACACACACACACACACACACACACATTCCTACTTACATATAAAAGTTCACACATATACATACAATGCCTTAGAACCATGTGGGCACCTGTAACAAATGTAGCATATTTGCAGCTCTGGAGGCCAGGATTACTGAATTGGAGACTCGGTCCGCACCCTTCATTCACCCGTAGCTAGCCAGGCCCCTGTAGCTGGTGCAGCCGAAGATAGCGTAGGCCCGCTAGCTGTTCCCCGGCAGACCCCAAGCAGCTGGGGAAAGAGGGCGGCTGGGTGACGGTGAGGAGGAAGCATAGTCTTAAACTGAAGCCCCAGGTACACCACCAACCTGTTCATGTGTTCAACCGTTTTTCCCCACTCGGCGACACACCCGCCGGGGTCAAACTCTGGTAATTGGTGATTCTGTTCTCAGACATGTGAAGCTAGAGACACCGGCAACCATAGTCAATTGTCTTCCAGGGGCCAGAGCAGGCGACATTGAAGGAAATTTAAAACTGCTGGCTAAGGGTAGTGGCGTAAATACAGTAAGATCATAATTCACGTCGGCAGTAATGACACCCGGTTACGCCAATCGGAGGTCACTAAAATCAATATTGAATCGGTGTGTAACTTTGCCAAAACAATGTCGGACTCTGTAGTTTTCTCTGGTCCCTCCCCAATCAGACCAGGAGTGACATGTTTAGCCGCATGTTCTCCTTAAATTGCTGGCTGTCTGAGTGGTGTCCCAGAAACGATGTGGGCTTCATAGATAATTGGCAAACCTTCTGGAGGAAACCTGGTCTTGTTAGGAGGCGGCATCCATCCCACTTTGGATGGAGCAGCTCTCATTTCTAGAAATATGGACCAATTTATTAAACCCCCAAAATATGACTATCCAGAGTTGGGACCAGGAAGCAGAGTTGCAGTCTTACACGCCTCTCTGCAGCTTCTCTCCTCCTGCTACCCCCAAAACCCATCTCCATTGAGACTGTGTCAGCTCCCAAAAGAGAAAAAAACAAACCAAAACCAGCAATAAATAACTTAAACATAAAAATCACAAAGAAAGAACAATACAGTATCCACATCTGAACCAAAAGAGTAAAACAGTGAAATGTGGATTATTAAATATTAGGTCTCTCTCCTCCAAGTCTCTGTTAGTACATGACTTAATAATTGATCAACAAATCGATTTACTCTGCCTTACAGAAACCTGGTTGCAGCAGGATGAGTATGTTAGTTTAAATGAATCAACACCCCGAGTCATTCTAACTACCAGAAACCTCGAAGCACAGGCCAAGGGGGCGGTGTGGCAGCAATTTTTCACACCAGTCTATTAATTAACGAAAGACCAAGACAGACTTTTAATTCATTTGAAAGCCTGATGCTTAGCCTTGTCCAACCCAGCTGTAAAACTCAGAAACCAGTCTTACTTGTTATCATCTATCGTCCACCTGGGCCTTACACAGAGTTTCTCTCTGATTTCTCAGACTTTTATCTGATTTAGTGCTCAGCTCAGATAAAATAATTATTGTGGGTGATTTTAACATCCATGTAGATGCTAAAAATGACAGCCTCAACATCGCATTTAATCTGTTATTAGACTCAATTGGCTTCTCTCAAAATGTAAAAGAACCCACCCACCACTTTAATCACACTCTAGATCTTGTTTTAACATATGGCATAGAAACTGAACATTTAACAGTGTTTCCTGAAAACCCTCTGCTGTCTGATCATTTCCTGATAACATTTACATTTACAATAATTGATTACACAGCAGTGGAGAGTAGACTTTATCAAAGTAGATGTCTTTCTGAAAGTGCTGTAACTAAGTTTAAGAATATAATCCACCCACTGTTATCATCTTCAATGCCCTGTACCAACATAGAGCAGAGCAGCTATCTGAACGCTACTCCAACAGAGGTCGATTATCTTGTTAATAATTTTACCTCCTCTCTACGTGCGACTCTGGATACTGTAGCTCCTGTGAAAACTAAAGCCTCAAATCCAAGTACCTGACTCCGTGGTATAATTCTCAAACACGTAGCCTAAAGCAGATAACTCGTAAGCTGGAGAGGAAATGGCGTGTCACAAATTTAGAGGATCATCATTTAGCCTGGAGAAATAGTTTGCTGCTTTATAAGAAAGCCCTCCGCAAAGCCAGAACATCTTACTATTCGTCACTGATTGAAGAAAATAAGAACAACCCCAGGTTTCTCTTCAGCACTGTAGCCAGGCTGACAAAAGTCAGAGCTCTACTGAGCCAACAATCCCTTTAACGTTAACTAGTAATGACTTCATGAACTTCTTCACAAATAAAATTTTTATCATTAGAGAAAAATTACCAATAATCATCCCACAGATGTAATATTATCTACAGCTACTTTTAGTACCATCGGTGTTAAGTTAGACTCTTTTCTCCAATTGATCTTTCTGAGTTAACTTCAATAATTAATTCCTCCAAACCATCAACGTGTCTTTTAGACCCCATTCCTACAAAACTGCTCAAAGAAGTCCTGCCATTAATTAATTCTTCGATCTTAAATATGATCAACCTCTCTCTAATAATCGGCTATGTACCACAGGCCTTCAAGGTGGCTGTAGTTAAACCTTTACTTAAAAAGCCATCTCTAGACCCAGCTGTCTTAGCTAATTATAGGCCAATCTCCAACCTTCCTTTTATATCAAAAATCCTTGAAAGAGTAGTTGTCAAACAGCTAACAGATCATCTGCAGAGGAATGGCTTATTTGAAGAGTTTCAGTCAGGTTTCAGAGCTCATCACAGCACAGAAACAGCTTTAGTGAAGGTTACAAATGATCTTCTTATGGCCTCTGACAGTGGACTCATCTCTGTGCTTGTCCTGCTAGACCTCAGTGCTGCGTTTGATACTGTTGACCATAATATCCTATTAGAGCGATTAGAACATGCTGTAGGTATTACAGGTACTGCACTGCAGTGGTTTGTATCATATCTATCTAATAGACTCCAATTTGTTCAAGTAAATGGAGAGTCCTCTTCACACACTAAGGTTAAATATGGTGTTCCACAGGGTTCAGTGCTAGGACCAATTCTATTTACATTATACATGCTTCCTTAGGCAGCATCATTAGAAGACATAGCATAAATTTTCACTGCTATGCAGATGACACGCAGCTCTATCTATCCATGAAGCCAGGTAACACACACCAATTAGTGAAACTGCAGGAATGTCTTAAAGACATAAAGACCTGGATGGCCGCTAACTTTCTGCTTCTTAATTCAGATAAAACTGAGGTTATTGTACTCGGCCCTGAAAATCTTAGAACTATGGTATCTAAGCAGATTCTTACTCTGGATGGCATTACCTCAGCCTCCAGTAACACTGTGAGGAACCTTGGAGTCATTTTTGACCAGGACATGTCCTTCAATGCACATATTAAACAAATATGTAAGACTGCTTTCTTCCATTTGCGCAACATCTCTAAAATTAGAAATATCCTGTCTCAGAGTGATGCTGAAAAACTAGTTCATGCATTTATTACTTCCAGGCTGGACTACTGTAATTCTTTATTATCAGGATGTCCTAAAACTCACTGAAAAGCCTTCAGCTGATCCAAAATGCTGCAGCAAGGGTACTGACAGGGACTAGAAAGAGAGCATATTTCTCCTGTTTTGGCTTCCTTCATTGGCTTCCTGTTAAATCCAGAATTGAATTCAAAATCCTGCTCCTCACATACAAAGTCTTAAATAATCAGGCCCCATCTTATCTTAATGACCTTGTAGTACCATATCACCCCATTAGAGCACTTCGCTCTCGCTCTGCAGGCTTACTTGTTGTTCCTAGAGTATTTAAAAGTAGAATGGGAGGCAGAGCCTTCAGTTTTCAGGCCCCTCTTCTGTGGAACCAGCTTCCAGTTTGGATTCGGGAGACAGACACTATCTCTACTTTCAAGATTAGGCTTAAAACTTTCCTTTTTGCTAAAGCATATAGTTAGGGCTGGACCAGGTGACCCTGAATCCTCCCTTAGTTATGCTGCAATAGAGCGTGAGGCTGCCGGGATTCCCATGATGCATTGAGTTTTTCCTTCCAGTCACCTTTCTCACTCACTATGTGTTAATAGACCTCTCTGCATCGAATCATATCTGTTATTAATCTCTGTCTCTCTTCCACAGCATGTCTTTATCCTGTTTTCCTTCTTCACCCCAACCGGTCGCAGCAGATGGCCGCCCCTCCTGAGCCTGGTTCTGCCGGAGGTTTCTTCCTGTTAAAGGGAGTTTTTCCTTCCCACTGTCGCCAAAGTGCTTGCTCATAGGGGGTCATATGATTGTTGGGCTTTTCTCTGTATTTATTATTGTGCTATCTACTGTACAATATAAAGCGCCTTGAGGCGACTTTTGTTGTGATTTGGCGCTATATAAATAAAATTGAATTGAATTGAATTGAATTGAATTGCTTTGCTGTGTTTTGTGTGAACTGTCTCTCAATAAATGGCAGCGAGAGGAGGCCGGATTTGGGGTCATTTTCGTGCTGGACACAGATGAGGCCTCCCTTGCGCAAGTAATCGATCGATCGCTGACTGTCTTGTTTTCATTCATGATGAATAAGTCTCTAGAATTAGCGGGGTTTGTGGGAACAGACCCAACAACTACATTTAGCAAAAGTATTCTCTGTGCATTTCTTTTCCTAAGCAATAATGATTCTGAACAAGCAGGATAGAAATTCTTCCAGTTATATTAAAGGATCCACATACTTTTTTGGGGAAGAAAAGTGAGTTAGGTAACTTTAAACTTTGCATATTTGTTGGTGTAAGACAGGCTGGTTTGAGTATTTCAGAAACTGTTGATCTGCTAGGATTTTCCCACACAACCATCTCTGGGGATTAAAAAGAGGAACATATG